>NC_138045.1:18450598-19143199 GCF_964106645.2 Podarcis pityusensis
ATGCTTGTTCTTCTACAGAAAAGAACCAGACTGAACCCTAACCAAAGGCCTGGCGGAAAAGCTCTGTCTTGCAGGCCCTGCGTAAAGATGTCAAGTCCCGCAAGGCCCTGGTCTCTTGTGAGAGAGCATTCCACCAGACCGGGGCCACGGCCGAAAAGGCCCTGGCTCTGGTCGAGGTCAGTCTAATCTCCCTGGGGCCTGGGATCTTCAGAGTGTTATTATTTGCAGACCTTAAGGGAGCAACTGGACTTCTCCGCGACCTTTCCCCTCTGCAGGGAGGTGGGACCGATTCAGATGGTCCGCCCCCGCCATTTAATGGATCCAAATGGTTTCCAGAGAGTGGAAGGGGATGCTTTATCCCATGTTGATGGCCTTTCAGCTGATTCCCTGGTGGCCCATTGGAATGTGGAGCTAACCAGGGATATTGACTGTTTGGCTCCGAAGCGCCCTCTCCGATTGCATGGTGCCCGGACAGCCCCATGGTTTTCCATGGATCTGAGGGCAATGAAACAATCGCTGAGACGGCTAGAGCGCCGGTGGCCGATAACTCATTCTAAAGCTGACCGGACATGGGTTAGAGCTCAGTGTTGAGCCTACCAAGTGGTGGTAGTGATGGCGAAGAAGACTTTTCTCACTGCCTCTATTGCATCTGCAGAAAACAGCAGCAGGAGACTCTTTCAGGTGGTTCGCAATTTAGCGGAACCACCTGCTACATTGGGGCCCAGTACGGGCCACATGATCTCCTGCAATGATTTTGCAAAGTTTTTTGCAGATAAAGTCGCTCAGATTCAGGAAGAGATAGACTCCACTGTGGGAGCAGGGCTGGGGCTGTAGAGTGCTCGAGTCCTCTCTATTAAAGTTGTGTGGGATCAATTCCAATCTGTTACCTCCGAGGATGTGGACAGGCTGCTTCGACGAGTGAAACCAACCACCTGTTTTCTTGATCCTTGCCCATCCTGGCTTATAAAAACTAGCTGGGAAGGGCTGGGCAATGGGCTTCGCGGGGTTTTAAACGCTTCTCTCTGTGAGGGAGCCTTCCCAGACGCGCTGAAAGAGGTGGTCATTAAACCGCTTCTTAAAAAAACATCTTTAGATGCGGCCAATATGGCCAACTATCGCCCAGTCTCAAATCTTCCATTCTTGGGCAAGGTGATTGAGAGAGTGGTTACTGAACAACTCCAGGAACGCCTGGAAGTAGCGGGCCATTTGGATCCCTTCCAGTTGGGATTCATGCCTCATCATGGGACTGAAACTGCCTTGGTCGCACTGGTCAATGATCTCCGGCGGGGTAGGGACAAAGGTGAGAGCTGTTTCCTAGTTCTGCTGGATCTCTCAGCAGCTTTTGACACCATCGATCATAACATCCTTCTGCACAGTCTAGACGGGCTGGGAGCTGGGGGCACTGTTATACAGTGGTTCCGCTCCTTCCTCTGGGGCCGTTTTCAGAAAGTGGTGGTGGGGGATGAGTGCTCAGACCCCTGGGCTCTCATTTGTGGGGTGCCTCAGGGTTCTGTCCTCTCCCCCATGCTTTTCAACATCTACATGCAGCCACTGGGAGAGATCATCAGGGGGTTTGGGCTGGGTGTTCATCAGTATGCGGATAATACCCAGCTCTACCTCTCTTTCAAATCAGAACCAGTGAAGGCGGTGACGGTCCTGTGTGAGTGTCTGGAGGCGGTTGGAGGATGGATGGCGGCTAACAGATTGAGGTTGAATCCTGACAAAACAGAAGTACTGTTTTGGGGGGACAGGGGGCGGGCAGGTGTGGGGGACTCCCTGGTCCTGAATGGGGTAACTGTGCCCCTGAAGGACCAGGTGCGCAGCCTGGGAGTCATTTTGGACTCACAGCTGTCCATGGAGGCGCAGGTTAATTCTGTGTCCAGGGCAGCTGTTTATCAGCTCCATCTGGTACGAAGGCTGAGACCCTACCTGCCCGCAGACTGTCTCGCCAGAGTGGTGCATGCTCTAGTTATCTCTCGCTTGGACTACTGCAATGCACTCTACATGGGGCTACCTTTGAAGGTGACCCAGAAACTACAACTAATCCATAATGCGGCAGCTAGACTGGTGACTGAGGGCGGCCGCCGAGACCACATAACACCTGTCTTGAAATACCTACATTGGCTCCCAGTATGTTTCCGAGCACAATTCAAAGTGTTGGTGCTGACCTTTAAAGCCCTAAACGGCCTCGGTTTGGTATACCTGAAGGAGCGTTTCCACCCCCATCGTTCTGCCTGGACACTGAGGTCCAGTGCCGAGGGCTTTCTGGCGGTTCCCTCACTGCAAGAAGCCAAGTTACAGGGAACCAGGCAGAGGGCCTTCTCGGTAGTGGCACCCACCCTGTGGAACGCCCTCCCACCAGATGTCAAAGAGAAAAACAACTACCAGACTTTTAGAAGACATCTGAAGGCAGCCCTGTTTAGGGAAGCTTTTAATGTTTAATAGATTATTGTATTTTAATATTCTGTTGGAAGCCGCCCAGAGTGGCTGGGGAAACCCAGCCAGTTTTATATTATTAAAACCAGCACCTTAAACCTGATCCTGTACTCCACCAGGAGCTAGTGCAGCTGGTATAGCACCGGATGAATGTGCTCCCGCGGCAAGGCCCCCGTGAGGAGTCTCGCTGCAGCATTTTGCACCCGCTGGAGTTTCTGGGTCAGTTTCAAGGGCACCCCCACGTAGATCAAGTTACAATTATCAAGCCTGGAGGTGACAATCGCATGGATCACAGTGGCAAGGTCAGGGCGAGAGAGATAAGGGACCAACTGCTTAGCTTGGCGGAGATGAAAAATGCCGCCTTTGTTGTAGCTGTAACCTGCACCTCCATAGAAAGGGAGGTGTTGAAGATTACACCCAAACTCTTGACGGAAGGCGCAGGCACTAATTGCGCCCCCGCAAGGGATGGGAGTTAGGTCCCCAACCGCATATCGTCCTGACTCAGCCAAAGGACCTCTGTCTTCAAAGGATTTAACTTCATCCGGCTTCCAAACATCTGATCAGTGTGTCTGGGGCCAAGTCAGGGTGGCTGTCCATCAACAGATAGGGTTAGGCGTCATCAGCATACTGATGGCAACCCAAGCCAAAGCTGGGCAAGGGGGTGCATAAAGATGTTAAAAAGCCTTGGGGAGAGAACTGCACCCTGTGGTACTCCATACACCAAGGAGTAGCATGACGACAGCTTCCTGCCCCCCCCCCAGTGCCACCCTCTGTCCCCGACCAGAAAGGAACGAGCACAGCCATTGAAGGACTGTGCCACAAATCCCCATGTTGGTGAGGCTGCGTTCCAGAAGTTCGTGATCAACTATGTCAAAGGCTGCTGACAGATCTTAGAGAATCAACAGCCCCAACCCGGCTCGGTCCAACTGCCTATGGAGATAATTATATTTTTATAATTATTATTATCATTATTGGTAAAAAGATAGCCAGAAGTTAAGTATGGCCATCCACACCCTCTGCTCTGTTTTAAGACATAAGGTAGCATTTGAGAAATACTCTGGCACTTTAAAAGTTGATTTTAGGAACTTAGATTGTACTACTCCCAATAATGTGAGATTAGTGAAGGAGCCTAGTTGGGCACCATATAAAAACCGTGCAACCAACTTGGCTTTAAACAGTTTTAAGGCTGCAGGTCTATAATGTCCACCTTTGGTCCTAAAGTATTTAAGTATGGCAGTTGAGCTTCTCTGTGCATTCTCAGCTGAATAATCAACATGGGCTTTTCTGTTTCCGGAAGAATGGAGGACTACCCCCAGATATTTAAAGCAGATAACCTGCTCAATCTTGTGGCCATCAATATACCATGAGAGAAGTTTAGGCCTTTGGGCAGGTGTCATGATTTTAGTTTTCTGACAGTTAAGTTCTAATTTGCCCTCCTTACAATATACTGTGAATACTTTCATATCTCTTCTAAGGCCTATAGGTGTTCTTTAAAGAATTGCTGTATGATCTGCATACAGCAGGACTGCGATATGCTTCCCTGCCTATTTTGGGGATGGAAGTTCACATTCTTCTTCTTTGTCGATCACTCGTAGCCGAGTAATATTGTCTTCCATAGACACGGTTTTAACAATGAGTCCGTAAGTGATTGTGGAGGCCAATTATGGATCCACACATCCTTCCACAGTGGGGACATTGGTTTCCGGGCGGGAGTTGATCACGGTGTGGATTTGCCAAGCGTGCCTTCCTCTTAGCATGTTTCTCCCTTGCGTCCTGAGTTCAAAAGTCTTCAAAGGCCATGACACCTTTGGTAAAGGCTGTTCTCCAATTGGAGCGCTCGCGGGCCAGTGTTTCCCAGTTGTCAGTGTTTATACTACATTTTTTAAGATTTGCCTTGAGACAGTCTTTAAACCTCTTTTGTTGACCACCAGCATTACGCTTTCCATTTTTAAGTTCGGAATAGACTAGTTGCTTTGGAAGACGATCATCAGGCATCCGTACAACATGACCAGTCCAACAAAGTTGATGTTGAAGAATCATTGCTTCAACACTGGTGATCTTTGCTTCTTCCACTACACTGATATTAGTTCCCCTGTCTTCCAAAGTGATGTGTAAAATTTTTCAGAGACACCGTTGATGGAATCTTTGGAGGAGTTGGAGATGGCATTTATAAGTGGTCCATGTTTCACAAGCATACAGTAAGGTTGGTAGTACAATAGCTTTGTAAACAAGCATTTTGGTTTTCCTGCGAATGTCCTGGTCCTCAAACACTCTGCACTTCAATTGGGAGAAAGTCACACTCGCAGAGCTCAGGCGATGCTGGATTTCGGAATCAATGTTGGCCCTTGTGGAAAGATAACTGCCTAGGTAGGAGAAGTGGTTGACATTTTCCAAAGTTACACCATTGAGTTGGATTTGTGGTGCTGCAGAAGGGTTATTTTGTACTTGTTGGTGCAGCACTTTGGCTTTTTGGATGTTGAGTGATAGGCCAAGCTTTTCATAAGCTTCTGCAAAGATATTTAGGATGGTTTGGAGGTCATCCTCTGAGCGTGCGCACACTACGTTGTCATCAGCATACTGAAGCTCTATGACAGAAGTTACGGTAACCTAGTCTTTGCTTTCAGCCTGCTCAGATTGAAGAGCTTTCCATCTGTTCGATATATGATTTCTACTCTGGTGGGGAGTTTCCCTTCGACAAAGTGTAGGATCATGGCAATGAAAATAATGAATAGAGTTGGGGCAATAACACAACCCTGTTAAACACCAGATCCCACTGTGAATGGTTCACTTTGAAAGCCATAGTTATCTGCGATTGTTGCTGTCATGTTATCATGGAGGAGCCAAATGATGTTTACAAATTTATCTAGGCAGTCAATTTTCAGAAGGACAGTCCACAGGGCATTACGATTTACAGTGTCGAAAGCGTTAGTCAGGTCAATAAACACCATATACAGGGGTTGGTTTTGCTCTCTGCATTTTTCTTGAAGCTGTTGAGCTGTGAAAATCATGTCCACTGTCCCCCTAGAAGGCTGAAAACCATTTTGGGATTCAGGAAGGGTCACCTCGGATATTGTTGAGACAAGGTTTGCTAAGATCCTTACAAGAATTTTGCCGGCCGCAGCTAACAGAGAGATGCCTCAATAGTTTCCACAATCAGTTCTGTCACCATTTTTAAAGAGATTGATAATTTTGGCATCCCTAAAGTCTGCTGGGATCTCTTCTCTTTCCCAATTTTTTCCGATGAGCTTGTGAAGTTGTTGTTTAAGTTCAATTCCGCCCACTTCGAAGATTTCAGCAGGTATCCCATCAGGATCACTGGCTTTGTTGTTTTTCATTTGGTTAATAGCTGTACACAACTCTCCCAGATTTGGAGATACTGCAAGCTCATCTCTAACTTGTTTTTGCGGAATTTGTAAGAGGACCTCAGCAGCTACGGGGGAGTTACAGTTGAGGAGATGTTGGTAATGTTCTTTCCAGCGCAGTGCAATAACTTCTTTATCTATTAGAAGTGTGATACTGTCTGCTGAGCGTAGGGGGCATATGCCATGATTTATTGCCCCATAGACGGTCTTTGTGGCTTTAAAGAAACTCTGTGAATCATGAGTGTCGGCTAATTGCTGGATCTCTTGAGCTTTTTTTATCCACCAGGTGTTTTTTAGTTCTCTGGTTCTTCTTTGAACCTCAGCCTTAGCGTTGGCATAGGTTTTTTTCTTCATGGCACAGTTTCTATCTCTTTGCCAGATCTGAAAGGCCTTCCTTTTCTTGTCAGTCATGCGTTCAATCTCACTGTCATTCTCATCAAACCAGTCCTGGTGTTTCTTGGTTTGGTATCCAATAGTTTGTTCACAGTCTGCAATAATGGATGTTTTTAGCTTGGTCCAGTGTTCCTCGATGTTATCAGGGAATTCTGAAAGCAGATGGTCCTTAAGAGTCATTTGGAAGCAATCCCGCTTAATGGGATCTTGAAGGGCTTGAGTGTTCATTTTGCGCCTTGGTTTCCTTCCTTGAAGCCTGCGTTGAGGTATAATCTTGATAGCCATCGTGGAGTGTATTAGTCGGTGATTTATCCAGCAGTCGTCGGCGCTCATCATAGCTCTGGTAAGGAGCACATCACGTCGATCTTTAGCATGGACAATAACATAGTCTTAGAGGTGCCAATGGTTTGACCGAGGATGCCTCCATGAAGTTTAAAATTTATTTTTCTGTCGAAAGAGTGTGTTGGTAATAACAAGGTTGTGCACTGCACATATCGTCAAAAGTAAGATTCCGTTCTGGTTGCTGTTGCCAATTCCTTCTTTCCCAATAGTCCCAGGCCACAGATTGAAATCTTGCCCAACTCTTGCATTAAAATCACCCAGCAGGATAATTTTATCTTCCTTAGGCGTCTCTGATAGGACGGTATATAGCTGAGAGTAAAATTTTTCTTTAATGTGTTCGTCGGCATCCAGTGTTGGTGCATAAGTGCTTATAATAGTAGCCTGTTGGTTTTTGGTGAGCTTTATTCGAAGGGTTGAGAGTCGCTCATTAATGCCGGTAGGGACTTCTGACAGGAGCTTCACAAGGTCGTTTTTGATAGAGAAGCCTACCCCATGTATTCAATGTTCTTGTTCAGATAGACCTTTCCAGAAGAAAGTGTAGCCTCCTTTTTCTTCCTTCACTTGTCCCTTGCCTTCTCTTTGAATCTCTTGAAGCGCTGCAATATTGATGTTAAAACGTTGCAGCTCTCTTGCAATGATGGCAGTTCTGCGTTCAGGATGCTCACTGTCTGTGTTATCTGACAAAGTCCATATATTCCATGTTCCAAAGTTCAATTGTCTTTTACGACCGCTAGGTGGTGACCCCACTGGGTGCGGTAATCCAGTCAGGGGAAAGGGGAGGCAGACTATGTTTAGGGCACCTTTTCTAGCCCCTCCCCGTTTTTGGGATGAGCAGAGTGGATCCTAAAAAGGGCTGCTCAGTCATGGATACAGCTGCCGAGCTGCTCAACTGCCTCGTTCCTTGAGTCAGAACGACTGTGCTGGTTCATGACTAGGGGTTTCCAGATTTCACAATCCTCCCCCCATTACCATTTGCCGATCGCCATGGGACTTTTGGGGCTTGGGTTGGGTTTTTGGAAGATGCCTGTGCGTGAATTTGTTTTATGTGTGTAGATCAGTGCACGCTGACCAACACATAGTCTTCACAGTAGGGCTCTGTTCCGATGGCATGAAGTAGTCACGACAAACCGGTAGATTCCCATCTGCTGCAGCCTTCATCCGTCTTCATAGCTGTTGTAACATACCACTTGTTATCAATCGCCTGTTCTGCCGTTGATGACTTCTTGGATCATTCTTTGTCTAGCTCCTTCCCTTTGACCTTACCGCCTTGGGTGACCCTGCTGGGAGTACGAGATTCCCGACGCCTTCGCTCACAAGGGTCATAGGAACATGCAAGCCCATTCACCACGACAAGGTGACGATCCAGCAACTGGGAAGTTCACATTATGCAGATAAGGTTCCATATCATTAATAATAGAAGTTAAATAAGAGTGGAGCCAGTGTGCACCCTTATTTTACACCTTTCTCAGTTCCAATAGCATTGGAGAGATGGCCCTGGAAGTTATGTTGCACTTTTAGCCACATCCCTTCATGTGTATTAAATATAGCAAGTGCCTGTCGAGTGTAGAGGCCTCTGATTTTTTCCAATAATTTAGCTCTGGATATGGTGTCAAAGGCTGCTTTTTTTTCCTTTTTTTTTAGTTAACTTTTATTAAGTTGAAATCCTACATTATAAACTCTCCAGAACACAAAAATGAACATAATATCTGAACAGCATCAAACCTGCATTTCTCAACTGCTAAAGTTACAATCACTATAGTACACCTGAAAATCCTCTTGCCTTCCTTTCAAACGAAACAATAATGTCCATCCTAAAATAAAATAATCTTGCTGAACTCCAAAAGTATGTAGCGCAATTTGCACAGAAGGAGAAGCTTTGGACCCTTTTCAAAATAAATATCAATGTCGGGACAAGGATTTTGAACCACTCTGAAGATACGTACATTTATGGAAGCGCATGCAAGCACCAGAAATGTAGCAGTTACAGCTCTTCCTTGTAATATCCAAGTTTTGCCAGTGACATCTCTTTCTTCAGCTGAATAACCTCCCAAAACTTCTGATTCACATCTTGCTGCTTCACAAGCCCCTGCTGTATATATCAAATGTACATGAAGAAGTTACATACAGAAGTAATCCTATATCTACAGAAAGGAGAAATATAGTAATAGTTGCTTGAGTCCCCCAACTTGATTCTATGCTTGCATGTTTTACTTTGCCCACTGAGAGCACATTTCTTTGGTTCTCCACATTCAACTGCAGAAGCTTTCACAAATCGAACAGGTTGCAAGCCAACTGGTTCAATACCTAAGGTATTGTTTTCCACAGCTTCCAAGACGGCAGATGCCAGCTCACTTTTTGAGAAGGTCAAAAACGGAAAGATATCTTCCTTATAGATTTTATCCAGGAAAGGGCATGCCCTGTCCATAGTGGGATCATCCTTCCAGGATCTGAATTCGTTATACAGAGCTAAGTCAGCCTCTTTGCAGTCTTTCACAATTGGCTGCATCATGGCGACATCCTGGTTGCTGACCCCCATCGCACTGCTCATACTCTTGTTCCTTGCATGGCCTTTTTTGAAGGGTGTCTTTCCGCTAGATTGAAGCTCTTTTGTGGGCGACGTTAGTGAAGTGGACAGCACTAACGTTTTCAGGGGTGCTACTTCGGCCTTAAGTACATCAATTTTTCCATGTGCTTCTTTCAGTTGTTTTTCAGCTGTCGCCTGCTTTATGTTTGCTTCCCTCACCATTTTGTGTGCTTCCTCAAAGAGGCTGGCAGTAAGTTATTCCAATTACTGCCCGAGTTGGTCGCACACTTTAGAAAGCCTCTTGCATTCTTCATCTTTCAGTTTCAGCTCCCTCTGAGCTTTAGCAAGCTCCTCTTTTAATCTTTCATAGCCCTTTTCTTTGACTTCCAAAACCGATGGGCTCTGTAGGTGAGACAGACTGTGCTCAGTCCCAAAACATCATCACTTCCTTCAGTGGAGTCTGTTATGGTTGCTCCCGACAAAAATTCTCTCTCGGCATTGCTGCTTGCCTTTCTGGAATTATCATATTTGGATGACACACCTTGGAGTCCTGAGGTAGAACAAGGAATGGTTTCTGTAACATTGATGCTGATACCTGATGCTTCTGCACAATTGAGTTGCCTAGGAGATGAATAGATGGCTTGTGTAGGAAGATCAAAGACGTTCAGGGCACTCAGCTGAATTGGCGTGGAGCACACAGCTGAGGCATGAAGCTGGTAGATGACCGTGGGTGAGGTAGTTTGTTAACAAGCACTGGATTCATACACTCCTAGAAGATCTGGAGTGGTAGGCGAGGCTAGATTCACTTCGTGAAAACCTTCCAGGGTGTCGTTGGCCATAATAAAAGATTCATCATATGAAGTCCTGCCAAGCCGAGCGAGACGCTTCCCTGCTAAAGGCGGCGGCGGCTCCCTGCGCTGCTCGTCAAAGGCTGCTTTAAAGTCAATAAAGACAGCATAAAGGGAAACTATGCTACGAGAGAAGTATTTCTCGATTAGATGTTGGAGTACTAAACATTGGTGAATGGTAGAACAGCCTTCCCTAAATCCAGCTTGTTCCTCTGCAAGTATGTTTTCTTGTTCCAGCCAGCCCTGAAATTTCCATTTCATACAATTTACTAATTATGCTGAGGCGGCTGATTGGCCTATAATTAGCTGGATCATCTTTCTTTCTTTCTTTATATATTGGGACAATGATTGAAAGTCCCCAGTCTTTGGGGATGTGTATCAATGCAGGTGAATAGTGAAGCCAGAATAGGGGTCCAAAACTCCAAGGTGTTTTTGATGGCCTCAGCAGGAATTAAATCTTCTCCTGGGGCTTTCCCCTGTTTTAGTTGGGCTATAAGGTTCTCAATCTCTGTTCTTGACACAGGAGCCCACTTTGGAAGGTTTTCTATGTTTTGGATATTTTGGCAACTTCCACCATTGGTATCCCAACAACAACAACAACAACTATAATGGGATGAAAACGTTTCGAATGGTATTACAAACTTAAGAAAGTTGATTAAAATTATTTATAAAAGACCTCTATACTCACATTTGCCTTAAATCTTCTGGCACATCAAGTTTGATCTTATGAAATGTATCCTTTGTTGTAGGTTTGTTGGGATTTGCAGATCTTAGGCGCTCAATTGTGACAATTTCATTGTAGGTAGCATCACAGGCTGCATATTCTATTACATAAAACTAATTAAAAAGGACAAAACTGTCTCAGACATTGTTAAACTGAGAAGTGATGTATGCTACAAGTGTACTCTGAAGGGGGTCTGTATTTTACTTTTGGGATAAACTATTTTATTTTGCTTCAGTATGTAAACTTACAGTTGCAATCAAAATTATTCAACCCCCATTGCAAATCAGGTTTACTATCAACATTTACAGACTTTCAGCTGTTTGCAATGAGCAAATCAAACAAAAGCAATTGAAATAGCTCAACACAACAGATACTTCAAGTGGTTTCCCCCAATTCAGTTTAAATTGCAACTTACACTGTGTAGAGGGAACGCTCCGCTTTGCGAAGGCAAACCTCGCACCAGACATGCAACAGTATGTCAAGGAGCGTTGCACCTGCTTTCCCTGACCTTTTGCCTTCTTGGCTAGAAAACAGGGTTTTTCCTCTGAAATTCTGTCCTCTCACAATTTGTTTGTTAGACGTATCGCTTGGCTGAAGCATGACCAGGGACGGAGACGTAATCAAGTATCGGGGGGAAACTTTGAGGGAAACACCTGCTGACATGTGTATTTGCTGGAAATGTGCTTAGATAGAGCACTACTGTTTCCGATTGTTGACTTCTGCTAATAAAAGGAGCCTCAGCAAAGCTAGTCGGCAGCTTGTTTGGAGCATGCTTGCCAGTGTGCGTCTGCACAGGTCACCTGCATCCAACCTCCTGCCATCTCTGTTTTTCCTACAATACTGGTTTCTCCAGTCTTAACCCCCTGAACAGAATGTTGATCACTTTTCCTACCTGGGCAGTTATCTTTCCATAAGGGCAGGCATTGATGCCAAAATCCAGCACTATCTTAGCTCTGTGAGTGCACCTTTCTCCTAATTGAAGTGCAGAGTGTTTGAGGACCGGGACATTCGCAGGGAAACCAAAATGCTTGTTTACAAAGCTACTGTACTACCAACACTTGTGAAACGTGGACCACTTATAAACACCATCTTCAACTCCTCGAAAGATTCCATCAACAGTATCTCAAAAAAAAATTATATCTCACTTGTGAAGACAGGTGAACTAATGACAGTGTATTGGAAGAAGCAAAGATCACCAGTGTCAAAGCAATGATTCTTCAACATCAACTTCGTTGGATGGGTCATGTGGTTCAGATGCCTGATTATCGTCTTCCAAAGCAACTACTCTATTCCCAACTTAAGAATGGAAAGCGAAATACAGGCTGACAACAAGAGAGGATTAAATATGCTCTCAATACATATCTATATAAAAAAAAACGCTATATACAGGTGAAACTAATATATGAGATAGACTCATGACATGCAAAGCGAGTTACGTCAAGCCTTTATTTGTTATAATTGTGATATTATGGCGTACAGCTGATAAAAACCCCAAATTAACAATCTCAGAAAATTAGAATATTGTGAAAAGGTGCAGTAGCTATTCAATCCATAACACCTGCAATGGGTTCAGTAGGAAGCACAATCATGGGGAAGGCTGCTGACCTGACAGTTGTGCAGAAAGCCATCATTGAGACCCTCCATAAGGAGGGAAAGCCTCAAACAGTAATTGCAGAAGAAGTTGGATGTTCCCAAAGTGCTGTATCGAAGAACATTAATGGAAAGTTATGCGGAAGGGGAAAGTGTGGAAGAAAAAGGTGCACACGCAGCAGGGATGACCACAGCCTGAAGAGGATTGTCAGGAAAAGACCATTCAAACGTGTTGGGGATTTTCACAAGGAGTGGACTGAGGCTGGAGTTAGTGCATCAAGAGCTACCACACAGAGAGGGATCCTGGAGATGGGCTTCAAATGTCGTATTCCTCTTGTCAAGCCGCTCCTGAACAAGAAACGACGTCAGAAGCATCTTGCCTGGGCTAAAGAAAAAAAAGAACTGGTCTGTTGCTCAGTGGTCCCAAGTCCTCTTTTCTGATGAGAGCAGCTTTTGCATCTCATTTGGAAACCAAGGACCCAGAGTCTGGAGGAAGAATGGGGAAGCACACAATGCCAGATGCTTGAAGTTCAGTGTGAAGTGTTGATTTGGGGAGCCAAAAGTACCAAAACCTGGTTCAATGCCCATGGGATTACTGTGCTTGATTGGCCAGCAAACTCGCCTGACCTGAACCCCATAGAGAATCTATGGGGCACTGCCAAGAGAAAGATGAGAGACGTGAGACTGAACAATGCAGAAGAGCTGAAGGCTGCTATTGAAGCATCCTGGTCTTCCATAACACCTCAGCAGTGCCACAGGCTGATCGCATCCATGCCATGCCGCATTGAGGCAGTAATTGATGCAAAAGGGGCCCAAACCAAGTACTGAGTACATATGCATGTTTCTACTTCTCAGAGGTCCAATATTGCTCTATTTGCAATCCTTGTTTTGCTGATTTCATTTAATATTCTAATTTTCTGAGATTGTTAGTTTGGGGTTTTCATCAGCTGTACGCCATAATATCACAATTATAACAAATAAAGGCTTGACATATCTCGCTTTGCATGTCATGAGTCTATCTCATATACAGTGGTGCCTCACAAGACGAAATTAATTCGTTCTGCGAGTTTTTTTGTCTTGCAAATTTTTCGTCTTGCGAAGCACGGTTACCCTGGGTATTAACGGTTTTAAGAAAAAGGAAACAAACTCGCAAGACGTTTTTGTCTTGCAAAGCAAGCCCATAGGGAAATTCGTCTTGCGAAGCAACTCAAAAAACGAAAAACTCTTTCGTCTTGCGAGGCATTCGTCTTGCGAGGTACCACTGTATTAGTTTCACCTTTTAAGTTGAATTACTGAAATAAATTGCCGAAGAATTGATGCTTTTGAATTATGGTGCTGGAGGAGACTCTTGAGAGTCCCATGGACTGCAAGAAGATCAAACCTATCCATTCTGAAGGAAATCAGCCCTGAGTGCTCACTGGAAGGACAGATCGTGAAGCTGAGGCTCCAGTACTTTGGCCACCTCATGAGAAGAGAAGACTCCCTGGAAAAGACCCTGATGTTGGGAAAGATGGAGGGCACAAAGAGAAGGGGACGACAGAGGACGAGATGGTTGGATAGTGTCTTCGAAGCTACCAGCATGAGTTTGACCAAACTGCGGGAGGCAGTGGAAGACAGAAGTGCCTGGCGTGCTCTGGTCCATGGGGTCACGAAGAGTCGGACACGACTAAACGACTAAACAACTAAACAACAACAACTGAAATAAATGAACTTTTCCACGGTATTCTCATTTTCCGAGTTTCACCTGTAAGCACGGAAAATTGGGAAACACTGGCCTGCATGCACTCCAATTGGAGAACAGCCTTTACCAAAGGTGTCATGGCCTTTGAAGACTTTTGAACTCAGGACGCAAGGGAGAAACGTGCTCAGAGGAAGGCACTTTTGGCAAATCCTCACCATTATCAACTCCTGCCCAGAAACCTATGTTACCACTGTGGAAGGACATGCGGGTCCAGAATTGGCCTCCACAGTCACTTACAGACATGCCATGTCCATGGAAGACAATCTTACTTGGCCACAAGTGATCGCCAAAGAAGATTATTTAACCCCCTGAATAGAATCCCTCAGAACAGCACAAATACAACAGGTGTTGTCTCAAGCACACCTGATGCAACTAATCAAGGGCTTCATTAGTTGTACCAGGTGTGCTTGAGCTGGAACACATGAAATACCTGAGCTGGCTCTGGGGTTTGCTGAGTGTTACATTTGGCTGCATGTTAGAAATATAGTTAAGTCAAGAGAATTGTCCAAGAAGGTAAGAGAAGAGAAGAGATCACTGTCCTTCACAAAAAAGGAGGATACAAAAAGATAGCGAAGGCACTGAATGTTCCTAGAGACACCGCTGGAGGCATAGTTTGCAAGTTCAAAGTTAAAGGAACAGTGGTTACACTACCTGGACAGGGCAGAAAAAGGAAGCTATCTGCAGCAGCAACCAGACTTCTGGGAAGGCAGGCTGGGAAAAACCCTCAGTGACTGCATAAGAGCTGCAGCAAGACTTGGTGGCAGTGAGCACAGTAAGGCACGTACTAAACACAGAAGGTTTCCTTGCTAGAACTCCAATACTACTGACCCAAAAGCACAAGAAAAGTTGGCTCCAGTATGCTCAAAAACATATAAATAAGCCACATAAGTTTTGGATTTTGTTTTGTGGAGCGATGAAACAAACTTGGAACTTTTTGGCCCCATGGATCAGCGTTATGTCTGGAGGAAGAAGAATGAAGCATACGCTGAAGAGAACACTCTGCCTACAGTGAAGAATGGTGGTGGCTCGGTGATGCTCTGGAGCTCCTTTGCATCCTCTGGCACTGGAAACATGCAGCGTGTGGAAGGCAAGATGGATTCATTGAAATATCAGGAAATCCTAGGAGGAAACATCATGGCATCTGTGAGGAAGCTGAAGCTTGGGTGTCATTGGACCTTCCAACAGGATAATGATCCCAAGCATACCTCAAATTCCACCAAGGCAGAAGTCCTGGAAGGTTCTACAGTGGCCATCAGTGTCACCTGACTTGAACCCCATAGAAAATCTCTGGTGGGATTTGAAGAAGGTGGTTGCAGCACGCAAACCCAAGAACTGGAGGCCGCTGTCTGGCTATGCATCTCTTTTGAAGTAGGTCATAGCAGCAAAACGCTGCACTACTAAGTACTAAAGATGCTTGCTATGAAGGGGTTGAAGGGGTTGGAGAAGCCAGTATAAGTTGGAATTTCAGCTGAATTTGGGGAAACTACTTGAAGCATCCGTTGTGTTGAGCTACCGTATTTACTTGAGTCTGATGTGCACCTTTTTTTGCCAAATCACGCTGCAAAAAAATTGGTGCACATTAGATTAGATGGAGGGCAGGCTCCTTTACCACCACTTGCTCTGCCCTAGTTCTGCATCTTGCTGTTTGTCCTCAAGGGTAAGAGACAGACCGTTCTGTTATTTGATGGCTATCTGGGCTGCCGCTCCCCCCCAAAAATAAAATATAAAAATCCAACCCTGCTTTGAATCCCAAGTCCACACCATCACCACCCACTGTCTCCATGCTTCTTTACCCAACGCCCCTCAACACAGACTTTGGTCTCTGTCGAACGTTAATGCGCTTTCCCACCAATAAGATCTTAAATGCAGAAGTTTGGGGTGATCGTAGCAGCTATACATGCACAGCCCATGTTTACTTAGAATCACAGAACCATAGAACTGTAGAGTTGGAAGGGACCCCAAGAGAAAGGTGTCAAGCAAGGCTGCATACTGGCCCCACTCTTATTTAATTTTTACATTAATTCCATGGTGGGCCATCTTCACAACATAAATTTTCACTCCCCAAAGCTTGCTGGAAGACGCATTTCTGTTCTGTTCTATGCAGCAATACTTTCAAGAACACCTATTGGCCTCAAAAGAGCACTGAGAGCACTAACACAGTATTGCAAGGAGAAGCAGCTAGAACTCAACTATCAGAAAACTAAGATCATGGCATTTGCCAAAAGGCCTATGAACCGTTAGATGACCACAAGATTGAGCAGGTCTCTTGTTTCGAATACATGGCGGTAGTTTTTCACTCTACCGGCAATAGGAAAGCCCATGGGGAACATGTTGCTGAAACTGCACAGAGAAGCTAATCTGTAATCCTTAAATTTCTTAAAACAAGAGGTGGCCACTATATACCTGCAGCACTCAACTTATTTGAAGCCTAGCCAATAGTACAACTTGCCTATGGTGCCCAGCTGGGCCCCTTCTCCAATTTTGCACCCCTAGAACTTGTACAATCCAAATTTCTAAGATCAGCCCTTCAAGTTCCAAAATGAGTCCTAATGCCACCCTGAGACTAGAAACAGGTTTCATAAAAGTGGAGGCTAGAGTGTGGGTGACGATACTCAACTACTGGCTCAGACTTTCTTTATTTCCCCTTGGCCTTGCCCCACTAACTATGAATGATGATTTTCAATCCACATGGAAACAGGCTGTGGCAACAAAGATCTCAACCCTAGGCTTCTCTCCAGGTCCTCTACTCAGCATGGAATACAAACAGGCCAAAGCTCTCATAAAACAGTGTGTTGTAGACACTGAACGCCAATTGGATCTAGCCAGGACCCCAACTTTTATTGCCAATGGATCCTCCAGGTATTCTGCCTCCCCTATGGCATATCTAGCTAAACTCGAAATCCCTAAAAACCAGAGGACCTTTACTTTGGCTCGATGTCATGCCCTCCCCTCGGCTGTCCTTGAAGGCCAATAAAGGTAGATTGCTTACCTGGAGAGACAATGCCCCTGTGATTCTGGACAAATAGAAACAACAGAGCATGTGCTTCTCCAGTATCTTTATTACTAGCCTCAGCTTACCATTACTGCATAAGTACCCAGGGTGCACAGGAAAATTCTATACCTCCCTGCTGCTTCCAGATACCAACCCTGCTACAAAACACAACGTTGCCAGATTCTGCACAGCAGTGCTCAAAAATTCGTCAGATGATGACCTGTGCCACAAACTAGATATAATGACCACTCGTATTAGAGTGCTCTGTAGACTGATAGCTATATTCTTATATACTAACTTTTTACTGGGGCTGAAACTGCCTTGGTCGCGCTGGTCGATGATCTCTGGCAGGCTAGGGATAAAGGTGAGAGCTGTTTCCTAGTTCTGCTGGATCTCTCAGCGGCCTTTGATACCATCAACCATAGCATCCTTCTGGACCGTCTAGAGGGGCTGGGAGCTGGGGGCACTGTTATACAGTGGTTCCACTCCTTTCTCCTGGGCCGTGTTCAGAAAGTGGTGGTGGGGGATGAGTGTTCAGACCCCTGGGCTCTCACTTGTGAATCAGAACCAGTGAAGGGGGTGACTGTCTTGTGTGAGTGCCTGGAGGCGGTTGGTGGATGGGTGGTGGCTAACAGATTGAGGCTGAATCCTGAAAAGACAGAAGTACTGTTTTGGGGGGACAGGGGGCGGGCAGGTGTGGAGGACTCCCTGGTCCTGAATGGGGTATCAGATGTCATCAGATGTCAAGGAAATAAGCAACTATCCTACTTTTAAAAGACATCTGAAGGCAGCCCTGTTTAGGGAAGTTTTTAATGTTTAATGCTGTATTGTGTTTTTAATATTCAATTGGGTGCTACCCAGAGTGGCTGGGGAAACCCAGCCAAATGGGCGGGGTATAAATAAATTATTATTATTATTATTATTTATTATTATTAATTACACTCTTTCACTCTTGTCTAACGTTCTTAACCCTTCCAGCCTTTCTCAACCTTGGGTCCCCAGATGATGTTGAACTACAACTCCCATCGTCCCTAGCTAGCAAGGCCAGAGCTCAGGGATGATGGGAGTTGTAGTCCAACAACATCTGGGGACCCAAGGCTGAGAAACACTAACTCTCTTAGCCTATTTTGGATTCTTATAGACTTTTATATACACTTTCTGTTTTAACTCCTTTTAGGGTTTTTTTTAAACTTTTTAAGGATTTTAAATTATTGTACCCCTCCCTCCTTTTGTTGGTCTACAACCATAATAAAGATCTGTTGTTGTTATTGTTGTTGTTGGCTGCCTTCGCCCACTCCTCTGCCCACTCCTCTCCATGCATCCCTCAGATTTGCAGGTGGAGGGTCAGGGGTTTGCTTCCTGGTTCTCTTTGCTACCCCACTCCTTCCCTTTTGCACCAGGAAAAGCCTCTTATTAATTTTTTTCACTTGTGGGGGAAGCTGTTTGGAGCAGGAAAAAAGATGCAGCCTCTCTGTTCTTGAAACAAGCACTGACTCTGTTGTAAAGAGTGCACTTTTGTTGATGTGCATGGCATTCAACAGCAAATACTTTTTTTGGTTACAGGGTTCTGAAAATTGAGGTGCGCATTAGATTTGATGGCAGATTAGACTCAAGTAAATATGGTATTTCAATTGCTTTTGTTTGATCTGCTCATTGCAAACAGCTGAAAGTCTGTAAATTTTGATAATAATTTCCATTGCAACTGTAGATTCTAGTAACAATGTCCAATAAATAAGCAGTACTTGAAAAGAGACCCACAACCAGAATATTAAAATAAATATATTCCTACCTCACCCTTTATCATTCTCACTTTAGCCAGCCACCAGCAACATGGCTCCTTTTCATTAGCCCTGGAATAAACCTAAACAAAATCTTAGTGTAGAACATCATACCATTATGAAATAATGACAGTTATCTAATGGAAAGACAGTACACAATAATAATAATGTCCCCACTATATTGGCAATTAGGAGCTAAAAATATATATTTGTATTATTTATAGGCCCCTAAGCTACCAGTGAGTCCCAGTACCACAACCATTCTGATATACTAAATGTGCAAGGTCTTTCCATACTCCTAAAGCTACTGATATTTTTACTGAACTTTTCTAGCTGTGTATTTCAATAACCTTGCTTCCTGTAGAACAGCTTGCATGTTTTACAACTGCCCTGAACCCTCCAGAAATCTTTTGCTTATTACATTTGAACATGACTGCTACAGAGTACTATCGTACAGCCCAGACACTGAAGTCCTCCTCCAAGGGTCTTCTGGCCGTTCCCTCACTGCAAGAAGTGAAGTTACAAAAAAACCAGGCAGAGGAACTTCTCGGCAGTGGCGCCCTCCCTGTGGAATGCCCTCCTATCAGATGTCAAGGAGATAAAGAACTACACTACCGGTACTTTTAGAAGACATCTGAAGGCAGCCCTGTATCGGGAAGTTTTTAATGTTTCACGTTTTACTATGTTTTTATACGTATTGTAAGCCACCCAGAGTGGCTGGGGAAACCCAGGCAGATAGGCAGGGTATAAATAATAAAATTATATCAATACTACACAATACAAAGTATGGGGCACCTTTCAATTGCGTGTTCTATCCTGCTTTAATTGCTGCTGAACCTCAACACAACAGTGCATGTTAAGCAGAAGACATCCTGCACCTCACCGCATTTCATAAAAATTAATAATGAATGCCACGCCTCCCCGCGGTGGCAGAGGGTCCTGCCGTACCTCCCTGCAGTGGCGGAGGGTGCGCCACACTTACACGCAGCAGCCAAGGGCCTTGACGAGGCTCCCTGTGGCGATGGAGGGCCTTAAAATGTAATGAAGTAGTAGATTTAATAAAAATATTAAATAAACTTCCATATAATATATTTAATATATTTTCAACTAATTTAAGAGTAGTTTAAGTGATTTACTAGTCAAGTTGCATCTGCTTCCCGACTCAGAGGTCTAAGTGGAATCTATGCATGCATAAGCCTCACTGAGTTCAACTAAACTTACTTCTACTTTCCTGGGAGTAAGTCTCATTGACTTCAGTAGGGCTTGTTTGTGAGTAGATACACATTTGCTTGTACTGCTTACCAAGAAACACCCTCCCCATCATTCTCACATAGTGCCCAACCTCCCATTTCAGCATAAGGCAGCCAACTAAATCTTCTCCCTTCCATTCCCTCCCCAGAAGGGAGTTCTTACCTCAACTTCATCACTTTCATTTATATCTTTATTGTGCCCCGCAGGTGGAGGAAACCTAACATCACGGAATGGAATCTGTCTCTCTGGCTGCCAGCTGAAATACAAAATAAACACCTAAGATATTATTTTTATTCATCTATTTATTACATTTATATACCACCTTTATCTTCCAAGGATCTCAAGGTGGTGTAGATGGTTCACCTCCTCCCATTTTCTCCTCACAACAACCCTGCGAGGTAGGTTAGGCTAAGAGTGGTGACTGCCCCAAGGTCACCGAGTAAGCTTCATAGCTGGGTGAGGATTCAAACCCTGCTCTCCCAGGTCCAACACACTAACCATTATGTAACTGAAGCAAGGAAGGCAAAAAGTACACATCATCATTAAAGAATGGTGGCCAATGATTACTCACCTGGAACCCAACCCTGTGAGTTGAAATAACCTGAACAAATTCAAAATTATCAAGAGTCTTCAATGACCTAACTAACTTGGAAAGAGAAGGGAAGAGATGGGTTCATAATCCTGGAATACTCCATAAATTAGAAGACTTAAAAAAAAAAAAGTAACCAGAAACTGTTTCACTCATTGCTCCTAGATTAATTTCCTTTGTCTTTCATTGGCAAAGTTTAATGCAAACCAGCACAACATAACTAGTGTTGGAAACTTGAGATATGTAAGCTGTTTGCCAAATGGCCCCTTAAATGTAGGTTACGGGTGCCACAATGGAATGTCTAGTCAGCATTTTTCTTCTTTCGCAAGATTACAAAGCAAAAAATAAATTGTGCATATTGTCAACATTAATAAATTGTACAATTCAGTCACACATTTTACCAATTACAGCAATCTTATTTTTGGAAACACATGAACTAATAGACATTTCACATCAGCGACACATTTTTAATAACACATTTTTAATAGCTATTGCTAATTGAACACCACAAGGAAATGGGGCTCAGCCTCAGCAATAGAGGCCAGCCATAAGCATTTATAAACACTGGTGTATATATATATATTTGTGTGTGTGTGTGTGTGAGAGAGAGAGAGAGAGAGAGAACACGCACACGCGCACGTGCACGCACACACACATATATATATATATATATATATATTCTTAACCCAATAGGTTACCTTGCAGCTTCAGCAAGTACTGCAGTCAAAGTTAAATATGTCTTATCTTGGAAGAATGGGCCTAACAGCACAATCCTAACCATTTCTACACAGAAATAAATCCTACTTAATTCAAAAGGGCTTACTCCCAAGCAAATTGAATTGGGATTGCAACCTAATTCATTATTTTTGAGTGGTACCTCTCCAGCGCCATGCTTATGAACACTCCATTCCCAAGATAATTGTTTTTTTGCAGGACCGCCTATACAGCTGAGCCTTCAATATCCTGCTACATGAAAGATTCTGGGTACCTGAGATGCCACATTTACCGTGGCAAACTATGTAAATGGTAACGCATTTTGCAGAACTTACTTTTAATATCCAGAATCTGAGAATCTCTTAAAACATTAACAGATTAATGAAAGCACAACCCTTCCTCTCTCACTTGATGGCTGCGATGCCCACTCAAGAGTGTTTTCTTGTGTAATTACAACTAATGGGGCTCCAGTATTAGGGATTAATCACAATAAAACAAGATGTTAGACTTACACTAGTGTGGCATAAACAAAACAAACATTTGTTGGCTACAGGTGCATACAGCAGTCTGACAAAAGTGGGCTTAAATGTGTTAAGTCTTAAAAATGCCATAATATTCCTTTAGGAGAAAGGGTGGTATATGAATTTTGCAATACAATACAAGGCGATCCGTCTGGAATTTGTTGATCATGTCAAGTCCATTTAGAAGAAAGAAAAACAAACAGAAATTGGTTTAAAAAACTACTATCACTAGACAACTAGATATCTCTCAAAATCATAGCTGTCAACGTTTCCCTTTTTTTTAAAGAGAAATTTCCTTATTCCAAATAGGATTCCTCGCAAGAAAAGGGAAAAGTTGACAGCTATGCTCAGAATGCCCATTTTGAATGTGGGTTTTTCAGTCAGCTTGGCAGCTGTAACAGAAAGGTATGTAACATGTTCTAATTAACTTTTTGAGTATAGGATTGCCCTCTTTTTCCTGGTGAACACCTATGGCTGCAGCATATGCACATCAGACAGAAATTCAACAGGTGATGCTTCTTCTATCACTGTATGTCTGAAATGGGGAGGTTCCAGTAGTTTGACTTCTGAATTCTGCCTATCATCAAACTGCCAAAGGTACAGTAACTCAGTCATTAAAAAGTTGGAATTCTGAGTCTCTTGGCATATCTGACAGGGGTGTCATAAGGATTAAAAGAATACATACCTGCAGCATCTGAACACTTGAGCACAATGCAAATACTTATTACTGTTACTATCTTTAATTTTAAATTGTTTAAATTGCTGTTTTAATTCTTAACTGCTGTACTGTTCAAGTATGCTTCCTTTACTGTATTTTTTAATACTTGGATGCTTATTTTAATGTTTCAATTAAATTGTTTTATTGCACATTTTTATTTACAAGTTTTTGTATTATTTTGTAGTTGGTTTTAGTCTTACCTTGGATCTCGAATGCCTTGTGACTTGAACGTTTTGGCTCCCGAACATCACTAACCCGGAAGTGTGTTCCAGTTTGCGAATGTTCTTTGGAACCCGAACGTTCGACACGGCTTCCATGGCTTCCGATTGAGTGCAGGAAACTCCTGCAGTCAATCGGAAGCCGTGCCTTGGTTGTTGAACGTTTTTGGAAGTCGAACGGATTCCGTTCGACAACCAAGGTACGACTGTATACTTGCAAGCTGCTTAGAAGTCGGCTTCAGCAATCAAGCAGCATATAAATTCATTAATAAAAATTCTGCGGATTATGATTACTATGATGCTGAACTTGAAATTTGAGAGAGAGAGAGAAAAAGTGAAACAAATGTGCAACTACTGTGCAATGGAGTTGGGAAAGTAGATTATTTGGAGTAGAAATATAATTCTAGGAGCAGTTCCTCCTAAATAATGGGAGTTGGGGGAAGAGAGGAGGTCCCAAACCTCTCCAAAGCAGTCTTCGAGTGCCTCATTACATAAACAAGAAAGGAAAGCTCACAAACGGAATGAAGCAAACTTGGAAAAATAGGAGTTAAAACAACAACAAAGCAACCCCGCCTCAACTCTTCCTTGATTCCCTTCCCACATCAACCATACTTGCCAGCATCTCTCTCCCTACCAACTCCCAAAACAAAGCTCATTTTGCTTAAAAACAAACCTGTGCACACCTTCTCTTCTGAAATAAGGGATGGCAGTGTTTTAAGAAAATTGTCTAGTTCCCTTATGGGGTTTCCAGAGACCCGTTGAGCCCCTTGTAAGGTCTCTATCGGTCAGAGAGAACGGAGGCCAACCAGAAACAAAAACTGGTGTAATTGGGTCCCCACTCACCACACGCAGGAGGGAGGAGAACCCCAAACAAAAGGAAACCAGAAATTCTATTCAGGTAGGTAGTCGTGTTGGTCTGACGCAGTTGAAATAAATGAAATAAATAAATAATTGTCCAGTAGCACCTTAGAGACCAACAAAGTTTGTTCTAGGTATAAGCTTAGAAAAAACTTAGTTGGTCTCTAAGGTGCTACTGGCCAATTTAAAAAAAAAAAAATTCAAAACCAGAAATGTTTTAATATCTGATCCACAGGCGAATCTCTACATGGTCCGCCCAACAAGAGAGTCAATCATACATCAGAAACACATCATTAGAAAGGAGGTACATCGGATAGAGTTACAGGTAAGTTCACAGGTTACAGGTAAGTCATTAACACCTCCTTGGGTGTCTGGGTGTTTTATTAGTATTTATACAACTGTTAATACAGGGAGACAAAAGGAGAAGCAGGCATGGATGGTTTCTTGTCTGTCGCCTCAAACACCTTCTTGCTGGTCTTTGCCTTGTTTACAACCTAATATCCATTGAGAAACATGCTAGCAAACACTTGTTATTGTCCTTCACAGGAAATCTGCAGGAGACACCTACTTTGGAGATGTGAGGAAGGTGTTACGATATGGAAGCAATGCAGCTGCAAACTGCTAGCTTGAAAACATCACATGATGGGAATGTTGGGACTGTCTGTGGGAAACAGTGGGATAGTCAGTTCACAGAGCGATGCACCGGAATTTGCTCAGAGTGAAATTTGAGAACTTCCTCTTGTGTATGTACAGGAAGTAGAGGAAGTCTTTGTCACTTGATTGCTGGAGTTTGAAGAGAGCAGACATGTTTTCTGTAATGCTGAAGAGTCAGAAATAAAGCCATGTAAAAAGACGTTTCTGACCTATCTCTTTCCCCTGCCGGGGAAGCAGGAAAGAGTGGGTGTGCTCTTCCCACGCTGGGGAGGTCGCCTATAGAGACCTAGCCTGTGTTTGCTGGGGAATGCAGCCAGGGAGGTCACCGGAGATCAAGCCGGGTGCCTGGGAGAGTTGCCAGCTTCTCCCGATAAAGGCTTGATTACCAACAGAAGGAACATCCAGGAGGGTTGGGACTTGGGTTTCAGGGTCAACAGTGTACAGGATTTAAATATTACATCATTCCTTGTCCAAGTAATAAAATTTATGGTCTCTGTAAAATGGCTTTCTATGTCTTATTACTCCAAGTAAGTTAATGTGAGAGGTTGAACATACAATGTTTCAAGGAAAAACATTCACAGTTATTATGAATGAGTCATTCTTCAGTGAATGAAATGAGGTAGGTTAAAATTATGACTTGGTAGACGCAGTAGAAGGCGCTGTGTAGCTGCTAGAATTTTATAGTAGTTTTTATAGTAGATTGGGAAATGTATCTGTTTTTGTTTTTCTTTCAATGTCAAATGTAGTTTTATACATAAGTATCAATTATTATACGGTACATAAGCATCAATTATTACACTGGGCAACAATTTTTTACTTTTTGAATGTTGTCTAGATTTCTACAACTGATTTAGGGTATTTTTGCACTGCTGAATCAGGAAATGGCATCCGTTTCTCTCCGTCAGGTTTACTGTAAACTGAATGGTGGGCATTGATAAAGGTAAGTACACGTAAATTGCATGTTGCTTCACCATTTTTCAAACTTCAGGGCTTGAACTTCCGTTTCTTGGAACTCCTGGAATGCTCAGCGGCAGGGAGGTCTCTCTTCAGAGTCCAACAGTAGTCAGCCATCATGACTGCGTCCCAGCGACCCTGATACCTGGTCTCCATCTCTTTCATGTCCTGATGGAATCTCTCCCCCTGCTCGTCACTCATTGAACCCAGGTTCTCAGGAAACCGGTCCAGATGTGAAAATAGGTAGTGCATCTTGACGCTCATGTTGCAGCCCAGGTTTCTGAAAGCAGTCAGCATGTTGTTGACAAGTTCTGAGTAGTTTCTGGCCTTATTGTTGCCAAGAAAGTTCTTCACTACCAGAACAAATGCCTTCCATGCTTCCAGTTCCACTTCGTTCATTGAGTTTCCGAACTCTGGATCTCTGATGAGCTGACGGATCTGAGGACCGTCAAAGATGCCAGCTTTCAACTTCTCCATGGTCAATCCTGGAAAAGCCTGGCACAAGTAAGTGAAGCAGTCACCATCCTTGTCCAGAGCCTTGGTGAACTGCTTGATTAAGCCAAGCTTGATGTGCAGCGGTGGGAAGAGTATTCTGTCTCTGTCCACCAGAGGGTCGTTGATGACGTTCCTTTCTTTGCAAGGCACCAATTCCTCCCGTACAGGCCAGTCCTTCTTCGTGTAATGCTGAGCACGGTCCCTACTATCCCACATGCACAGAAAACATGGGTACTTGGTGAAGCCAGACTGTTGTCCCAACAAAAAGTTCACCATCTTCAGGTCAACACAAATAAACCACTTATGCTGATCATAATCAATTTTCTCCAGCACATACTTCACCGCTTCATAGTTCTCCTTCAGTGTAGTCAAGTGAGCCAGGGGTATAGAGGCAAACTGGTTGCCATTGTGTAGCAGAACACATTTCAGTGATCACTTGCTGCTGTCAATGAACAGTCTCCAATCTTTGGGTTCGTACTGTGGCACTCCAAGCTTGAGCAGAAGCTGTGCAATATCTGCACAGTACACCAAGTCCTTCTCTTCCGAGAAAAAACGGAGGTACTCTTGATGCCTGTTGCGGAAGAAGCTGATGCGAGCACTGTCAGAGAGGAGGTTTTTTTCCTTCAATCTGGATGCCAACAGTTCGGCAGAGTCCTTTGACAAGCTGAGGTCGCGAACTAGATCATTCAACTCCTTTTGGGAAAATGGATGTGGAGCATCATCTTCAAGAACCACTTCTTCTTCTTCATGTCCTTCAACACTGGAGGCATCTTCGTCACTAATGTCAGGAAGTTCTCCGAAGATAGGCACTGGAATTTCATCACAATGAGCTACAGGACGACGTGCTGATTGAAGATCAGGATACTTGAGGCTGCTCCGGTTCTTTCTGTTGATCCCAGCTGCACCAATTTATGGAAGATTTCGAGGTTTTATGACTTCAAACTGATCTCTTTTCGACATAATCACCCAGAACTATCGGACCTGAATACTTCTTGTCATTAAAATAATCATTTCCAATCAAAACAATTCTTCGACATGGCATTTTACCCCCACCAACTTCTTCTAAAATGCTCCACACAAGCGTACATGTGAACAAAAACATAAAAAAAGACATGTGGCCATAGCTCAAAAACTTGACCTGATTGAGCAAAACCAATGTGATTTTTGGATTCAGCGCATCAGATTCGTCCTAAATCAACTGAAAAAACGCAGACAACAAATTTGTTGTTGACCAGTGTTATACATCCTTCCTTTGCACACGGCTCCTCCTTGCACCTCCCTCCGTCTCCAGCAGCACCCCCTTATCCGCACCCCCTTATTGCTGTGGAGACTGGCAGCAGCCGCGGCTACTGCCTCGGCAGCGGCTGCTACTGCAGCATCTGAGATTGCAGAGAAAGGTCCTGTGATTGACCAGAAATAACCCCAGGCTCGCGGTCGACGTGTTATACATGTCATGAGATAGTTTATGTTTTACTAGTCTGATAAGAGCTGTGATGTTTGTGGTATGGCTTGCTTGTTGGTTTTACCCCTTGCTTGTTGGTCCCCCCCCCCAAAAAAAAAACACAACAACAACAACCAAACAACAACAACAACCCTGAAACAGAGGAATAACTTCTAGACACGTTTTCTCTAGTTGCATTATGCCTAATGTAAACACAATGTTTTAATGGTTCATGTATGAATGTGGGCCTCTAAAGTTAACACCAATGACTAATTTGAGTTGTGTAACTCCAATTTAAAATGCCTCAAGCTTTTTACCTAACAACCCCCTCCCCCAAGAAGAACCGCCACATGATTGATAGCAAGTGAGATGGGAAAATAAACTGTGCGGAAACAAAATTATTAACCAAAGGCTTTGTTTTGTGGAAGATCTGGAAAGGAAATGAAACTTTTGGTGTGACGCAGTTCTAATTGGGAACCGCCATTATGAGACAGACTTTGTTGCGAGATTTACAGTCAAAGGGGGAGGCAAGCCACTGTTCTGTTATCATGTTTGGACTGTACGTCTGATTTGGCAAAAACTCCCCTGGAAAGGCTGATTTATGGTGCAACTGGTCTAGGAAAGTTAATGAGCAGACGCTTAGACTGTATTTTATGGGAACTGTCGAAATGACGCCTGCCGTTTGAACAGGACTTTTGGATCAGCGTGAAAACCAACACAGGACTATAATAATGTTTGCTTCAACTCGCTTGTGGAGATAACTCAGAGGTTATTTATTAAGAAGAAAAATGATAACAAGAAGATTGGAAGATGGGATTTGTAAAGGATAACAACAAAGAGATGGAAGATGGGACTTGTGAACATCAAAACAGCAGAAATATGAGATGATTGGACCCTTTCTGAACTTGAAGCATGGGTACCCCCAACAAAAATTTTAAAAATTCGGCAAAATATTTGGATTTTATGATATGTATTGGTATAATTTGGAATTAATGTGATATGATTGGTTTGTTAATTGGAAATTTAATTTTAAAAAAATTATATATATATTTTTAAAAAATGCCTCAAGCTTTATGAATTCACCACCTACAATCCCCACCTTCAAGGTATACGACTAATAGTCATAGCCCAATAGCTTCTTGAACTAACTCCAAAGGGGAGGGGCACAACTTTGGGTCATTCCAAATCATCCCAACTTTTTTTACCTCATGTCATCCAGTTTTCTTAATATTTTGTACATATGCGTTCATATGTGTGTACATGTTTTGAATGATCAAAACTAAGTTAAGGTTTTTGTGTTGACCAGCAAGGCCAAAACTGTCATTTGGGGGGAGGGGGATTTCAAGCCCTCATAACTCACAAACGGGATGAGATAAAAAATTAAAATTTTAGATGTAGACTTAGTTTTGACCATTCAACAACTGTACAAAATATCAATAATAATAATAATAAATTTTATTTATATCCCGCCCTCCCCAGCCGAAGCCGGGCTCAGGGCGGCTAACAACAACAAAACAGTACAAAACTAAAGCACAAACAACACTCTAAAATCATTCATTATAAAATTAATTCAAATCAAGCCACTGGCAACCATTGGGCCAGAGCACCGTGAAGATTGCCGAGGGAGGGAGTCAGGCTGTGCCCTGGCCAAAGGCCTGGTGGAACAGCTCTGTCTTGCAGGCCCTGCAGAAAGATGTCAAGTCCCGCAGGGCCCTAGTCTCTTCTGACAGAGTGTTCCACCAGATCAGAGCCACGGCCGAAAAAGCCCTGGCTCTAGTTGAGGCCAGCCTAACTTCTCTGTGGCCTGGGACCTTCAAGATGTTTTTATTCGAAGACCGTAAGTTTCTCTGTGGGGCATACCAGGAGAGGCGGTCCCGTAGGTACTGCTGAGATAAGATGGCGCCCGGCACACTTCCCCTGTGCCGATGGACGCCTGTGCCGATAGAAAAAAACTTGAACTCTTAGCAGAGTTCGTAGCAGAGTTCTGCAGCGGTAGAAAGTGTTGCCTTGTGCGTGGATAATAAATCAGACTGAACGCAGGCTTCTTGCTAATCTCTAACAGCCTTTAATGAGAAGAAAAACATCATAAATCAGCCCGGCGAGAGAGCGGACATTCTTTCGTCTCTCAGCCAAAAACGAAAGGAAACTCACACACAAAGAAAGATTCCCGTATGTGAACCAAACCACGCCTCAGAATGTGAGACGTCACACAGAACTGTTTAACCCTGTAAGTTCTGATTCTCCTCACACCCCCTCTCGTCTCGCATCCTAAGAGAAAACTGTGAGTATAACTCACCCCAAACACAACCCTTCACAGAACTCCCCATGTCGCTGGAAGGTCAAGGGTTTGGTAAACCCATCAGCTAGGTTCTCCCGGCTCGAGCAATACTTGAGCCGTATCCAACCTGCTTGGACACTCTGACATACATTCTGGAAACGTATGTCCAAATGCTTGGTTCTGGACTTGAACTGTCCAGATTCTGCCAACCTAAGAAAAGGTTGATTGTCTCTCCAAACAGTTATGGGCAAGTAACAATCCCCACAGATCTCTTGGATCAAGCACCGGTAGAAGTCCAACTCCCTGCACAAATCCGACAACGCACTGAACTCAGCCTCAGTGGAAGAAAGTGCAATAATTCCCCGAACTTTATCACCAGCCCAGACACAGACTTCCTGTCCCCAAGAGATGCCCGATCGCTGTCACTCCAGCACGTAAGCCGTGCGTCACCTTCAGCTGACAACGTGAGGCAAAACTCTTTGGTATCCTGCAAATACCTCAACACTCTCTTGATGCCTTGCCAGGCATTCACACTGGGCTTTGTAGCCTCCCTGCTGAGCAGATTCACAGCAAACGCTATGTCTGGTCTGCTCCACTGAGAGAGATACAACAGACTCCCTAGTGCTGACTGAAACACCTCAGGGTTTTGGAACTCAGAACGCTCCCCAAGCTGACTGTCCTTCACGAAGTTGGTCTCCATGGGCGTTCTGACCCCTGCAGAGTCAGACATCCGGAACTTCTCAAGCAACTGCTCAATCTTGCCTTTCTGGTTGAGCAAAAAACTCCCGTTCTCAGACCTGTCTATCCTAACGCCTAGATAAACCTGAACAAGACCAAGGTTTTTGAGATTAAACTTCTTACCAAGCTCTTTGGCAAAACCTTGCACCTGTCTACTTGTCTGTGCCACGTACAGAATATCATCTACGAACACCAGAATTGCTTCCTGTGTCACTCCTGACCCCTTCAGGTACAGGCAACTGTCTGCAAGACTCTTCTGGAAACCCAAACTTTCCAGAGCTTCATTCAGGCACGTTCCAATTTCTGGCTGACTGTTTCAAACCATAAATTGACTTGTGCAGCTTCCACACAACACCTGGCTCATTGCCCTCAAACCCTGGAGGAGGTAACATGTACAGATCCTCCTTCAGATCCAAGTTCAAATAAGCCACATCCACATCAAAGTGGTGCACTTGGTGCCCTCTTTGAGTAGCTACTGCTAAAAGCACGCGCAGAGTCTCACTCCGGGACGTAGGAGCATACATTTCGGTGTAATGCAGCCCCCTTCTCTGCGTGAACCCTCTGGCTACAAGCCTCGCCTTGTACTGTGGTTCTCCAGACGCTGTGGGCTTAATCCTGTAAACCCAACGACAGCTCACAGCCTGCTTGCCCTCTGGCAGCTTCATGGTGGAGAACACACCTAAGGACCTCATTGAGTTCAACTCCTTTCCCATTGCCTCTTGCCACTTCCTGGCTTCTTCTTCAGGCAACTGCTGAACCTCCTCAAAACTCTCAGGTTCGCACTGCGCTAAACCAACCCACACGCTGGTGACCTCAAACCTCTCAGGTGGTACCCCCTTTGTAGCGCATGTGGAACGCCTGAAAACTCTCAGGTGCTCCCTCTGACCCACTGGGGCCAGCTAGTGTGCCCTTGTTATCAGAAGACTCCCCCTCTGACTTAGTGCGTCTTCTGGCCTTCTGCACTTTACTAACAGGAGACGAAGGCTCACTTTTGGGCTCTCTTTTAACAACCTGTGGAGATGCCCCTCCCTGTTCTTGACCCTGGTCAGAGACCTGGTCCTCATCAACAGGTTCAACTTCTAACTCTCCTTCCTCAGCAGAATCAGACAGACTCTCTGAGAGAACGTCAGGATTCGCATGGATCCTTGACCAACCACTCTGCTCACAGAACTCAGCACTCCTGCTGACTAGAATACTGGACTGATCGCCTTCTGGATAGGCAAACCTCCACCCTTTTGTCCCAGGCTCGTACCCACAAAAGATCATTTTCCGGGACCTTGGGTCACCTTTCTTGCGTTGAGCCTTTGGCACAAGCACCCAAGCTTCGCAACCAAACACACGGAAGAAATGCACCTTGGGCTTCTTCCGGTGCAGCAGAAAATAGGGTGTGTCTCCTACAACAGAGCTATAGGACTTGTTCAAAGTGAAGCTGGCAGCTTTCCAAGCTTCGGCCCAAAAGCTGTGAGGCAAACCAGAGTCAAACAGTAGAGCGTCAGCTGCCTCAGCTAGCGTTTTGTTCCTACGCCATTCTCCTGAGGAGAAAAAGCAACCGTCAACCTGTGACTTATCCCCTTCTGGCGGAAGAAACTCTGCAGAGCAGACCCGGTGAACTCTCCGCCTCGGTCGCTCTAAAAGCTCTGCACCTTGGTGGAAAACTAGTTCCACCGCCGCAACCCAGTCTTTGATCAGTTGCGCCACCTCGCTTTTCTGTTTCAACGAGAAGATCCAGCCGTTCCTCGAAAAATCATCTGTCAGCGTGAGCGCATACCTGGCTCCGCCCAGACTCGGCACTGGCATGGGTCCACAAAGGTCTGTATGCACTAGCTCAAAAGGCCTTGTGGTTACCCTCTCCGATCTGGGATAACTGCACCTTTTTATCTTTGCTCTTTTGCATGCCCTACAATCCAAGAATCTATCACATGCTTTCATCTTGCAACCCTCAGTGCATTCTGGTAACTTCTGGATATATTTCCAACAGCTATGCGACATTCTCCTGTGCCACAAGTGAGCACACGAATCATGTGTGGGAACGTTAGCACACCGCGCCTGTACTGTCTCAGCGTTCTCCTTACCCTCCAGAGGTGTCTCCAGAACAAAGAGGTTGTTCTGACATGCAACACTGACCAGTTGTTTCCCACCCCTGGAAATAGAACAGACATCATTTTAAAAGCAAACCTTATAACCCTCCTTTACAAGAGCAGATACAGATAAAAGACAACACTTCATTCCTGGCACAACGTAGACTTCCAGCTCTGCCTGTAAAAAAGAAACACATTGCCAACCGTGGTTAATTGTCTCTGTGAGCCATCAACAAGAATGACTGTTTTCCCAGTTGAAACAGCCCTGCAGTTCCACATCTCGCCACTAGATGGCGATGGCATCAGGTGATGGCTGGGTCCTGAGTCGATGACCCAACGCAGCATGCTGCCCTCATCGGAGTTGTCCTTCAGCGTTGCCATGGAGGCAGCTAGGTGATAAGAACCGTCCTTCTCACTTCCTCTGTCACGTCCTCCTTTTGCATTCCCACGCTGGCCTCCTCTCCTAGACTGGCTGCCATGGAAACCTGGCTGGCTGCCACGAGGACTTGGCTGACTGCCATGGGAAGCGACCCTGGAGACATCCTGCCCGGCCTCTCTAGCTCTCCTCGAACGGACCGACGCAGATGGTCAACAGACCCGCAGACAAAACAACTCCATGGGAAAAAGCCTGAACTGTGCCTTCTGGCTTGGCCCCCGCTCTGTTACCGGCAGGGCACCCTGCGCCAGCTCGGCCCTCTCTGAGACGGCGTTCCTCCTCGTCACACAAACGCCCAGTCACATACTGCAGCGTAAGATCCGCTGGATTCATCAATTCCAAAGTTAGACACAAATTGTCATAACTTTTGTCCAAAGAGCTGAGCAAAATATAAACTTTCAGTTCCTCAGTAAAGTTGACTTGCAACAGTCTCAGCTTGTTGAAAACAGAGAGCATCTTAGTCACATGCTGTATGATGCTATCACCAGGACGCAGCTTCAGCTCAAACAAGCTTCTGGTGGTGTGGATCTTTGCCCCAGCTATGGTCCTGTGGTGCACTCTCTCTAGTGCCTGGTAGACCTCCTGGGCAGTCTCAAGACTCTCCACCAAAGGTAGCTGTGAGCCCTCCAAACTGAGCACTATAGCTCCCAGGGCTTTCTGGTCTTTCCTCTGTGAGGCTTGGGCAGCTGCAACAACCGCTGCTGCAGCTCCGGCTGCAGCTTGCTGTGGGGGCCCTTGGGTCGCCTCCCACAGACCCTTGGCTACCAGCCAGGCCTTCAGCTTCCTTGACCACTCCTCCCAGTTGCTCCCATTCAATTTTTCAAAGGGGACTGAGAATGACTCCTGTCCATCTGCCATCTTCTCCCCCGAGGCTGAGCCTACTCACGTCACCAGCAGATCCTCTTGGCACCCAGTCCTGAAGATGAGATCCTCCCCAGCAACCTTCACTGCCTCAAATGTTAGGCAGGGGCTCCAGCTGGGTTCTCCCACTCACACAGGCACGACGTGGCAACAGCTTCCAAAGCTTGGCTAGCTCCCATAACCTGCTGAGATAAGATGGCGCCCGGTACACTTCCCCTGTGCCGATGGACGCCTGTGCCGATAGAAAAAAACTTGAACTCTTAGCAGAGTTCATAGCAGAGTTCTGCAGCGGTAGAAAGTGTTGCCTTGTGTGTGGATAATAAATCAGACTGAACGCAGGCTTCTTGCTAATCTCTAACAGCCTTTAATGAGAAGAAAAACATCATAAATCAGCCCGGCGAGAGAGCGGACATTCTTTCGTCTCTCAGCCAAAAACGAAAGGAAACTCACACACAAAGAAAGATTCCCGTATGTGAACCAAACCACGCCTCAGAATGTGAGACACCACACAGAACTGTTTAACCCTGTAAGTTCTGATTCTCCTCACAGGTACGAGGGTCCTAAGCCGTATAGGGCTTTAAAGGTTAAAACCAGCACCTTAAACCTGATCCTGTACTCCACCGGGAGCCACTGCAGCTGGTATAGCACCAGGTGAATGTGATCTCGCAGCAAAGACCCCGTAAGGAGTCTGGCTGCAGCATTCTGCACCCGCTGGAGTTTCTGGGTCAGTCTCAAGGGCAGCCCCACGTAGAGCGAGTTACAATAATCCAGTCTGGAGGTGACCGTCGCGTGGATCACAGTGGCTAGGTCAGGGCGAGACAGGTAAGGAGCCAACTGCTTAGCTTGGCGGAGATGGAAAAATGCCGCCTTTGTTGTAGCTGCAATCTGCCCCTCCATGGAAAGGGAGGTGTCGAACATTACACCCAAACTCTTAACGGACGGTGCTGGCACTAATTGCGCCCCCGCAAGAGATGGGATTTGCCCCCCCCAATCCCATATTGTCCCGTCCCAGCCACAGGACCTCTGTCTTCAAAGGATTTAGCTTCAACCGGGTCCCACGTAACCATCCAGCCACAGCTTCCAAACATCTGGTCACTGTGTCCGGGGCCGAGTCAGGATGGCCATCCATCAACAGATAGAGTTGGGTGTCATCAGCATACTGATGGCAACCCAGCCCAAAACTCCAGACAAGCTGGGCGAGGGGGCGCATAAAGATGTTGAAAAGCATCAAGGAGAGTATCGCACCCTGAGGTACTCCACACACCAAGGAGTGGCGCGATGACAATTCCCCCCCAAGCGCCACCCTCTGTCCCCGACCAGAGAGAAACGAGCGCAGCCATTGAAGGACTGTGCCTTGGATCCCCACGTCGGCAAGGCGGTGGTCCAGAAGTTCGTGATGGACCATGTCGAAAGCTGCTGACAGATCTAGAAGAATCAGCAGCCCCGACCCACCTCGATCCAGCTGTCTACGAAGATCATCTGTTAGGGCAACCAGAGCCGTCTCGGTCCCATGACCAGCGCGGAAGCCGGACTGGAATGGATCCAGAGCCGATGTTTCATCCAGAAACCCACCAAGCTGTTCAGCAACCGCTCTCTCAATCACCTTACCCAGGAACGGAAGATTCGAAACCGGGCGGTAATTGGATAGATCTAAAGAATCTAATGATGTTTTCTTTAAGAGCGGGCGCACCACTGCCTCCTTCAGTTCCCCTGGGAATGTCCCCGTGCCAAGGGACAAATTGATGATATCCCCCAGGAGGGCCCGCACCTCGTCTGGACACGCTCTAATCAGCCAAGACGGGCATGGGTCGAGAGGACAGGTGGTGGGCTTTCCAGCTCGGAGGAGTCTGTCCACATCGGCTGGGGATATCCAGTTGAAGTGGTCCAATACTGGACCCGAGGACAGTCGAGGGGCCTCCAGTTCCTTTATTGTATCCAAATTGGCAGGGAGGTCATGGCGGAGCAACAAGACCTTCTCCGCAAAAAAGCTCGCAAATGCCTCACAGCTGTGTGTCAAATTGTTATTTAAATTTGGCTGTCCCTCAAGGGACGTTAAAGACCTGATTATACTAAATAATTGCGCCGGGCGAGAGCTAGCGGATGCAATGGAGGCCGAGAAGTAAGACTTCTTAGCAGCCTTCACCGCCATCTCGTAGGTTTTCATAAAAGCCCTATAAGATGTTCTTGAGGCTCCGTCACGGGCACCCCGCCATACTCGCTCTAGCCGTCTGAGGTCCCGCTTCATTTTCTGGAGCTCCTCGGTAAACCAGGGAGCCCGGTTTCTGCGGGGTCACAGAGGGCGCTTAGGTGCGATCTCATCGATGGCTGCCAGGAGCTGGATATTCCAGCCCTCAACAAGCTCAGTCAATGAGTCGCCACGGGGAGCAAGGTCCCGCAAGGCTTGGAGGAATCTATCAGGGTCCATCAGCCTCTGCGGGCGAGCCCAAATCGGCTCGCCACCTAAGCAGGGTGAGGGTGGAAAGTCAATCCTGGCTTTCAGAGCGTAGTGATCAGACCATGGCACCTTCATCGAAGGAGACATGATCACATCTATACCTATGCCAAAGATCAAATCCAGCGTGTGGCCTGCTTGATGTGTGGGGCCCGAAACAAACTGGGAGAGCCCTAGTGTCGCCATGGAAGACACCAGGTCCAGAGCCTGAGAGGAGGGAGTGGCATCAGCATGGATGTTGAAGTCCCCCAATACCAATAGGTTAGGGAACTCCAAGGCCCAGCCGGCCACCGCCTCCAATAGGCCTGACAGGGTGACTGCTGGTGCGCTAGGTGGCCGGTACACCAGCCAGACAGCCAAGCTCTCCTCGGAGCCCCACACTAGGCCAACACATTCAATGCTGGGGATCGATGGCGATGGTAGAGCCCTGAAAGGACAATCTTCCCGGATTAATAATGCCACCCCTTCCCCCCCCCCCGGCCCACAGTCTGGTGGATGACGGAGAAACCCGGGGGCGCCATCTCTCGTAAGGTAACTGTTTCCCCTTTGCGTACCCAGGTCTCCTTCACACAAGCCAGGTCAACCCCCTGCGAGGTAAAGAAATCTCGCAGGGTGGTGGTTTTGTTGCCTATAGACCTGGCATCGCACAGCACCAGTGACGGAGGTGAGTAATCCTTGCTCACCCTACCCTCTTCCCTCGGGATGAGGCGCAGATTGGAAGGGGTACGAGCATATCCATATCTCGATCCCCTTCGCCTATAACATCTGCCCCCACCGCCATACCTCCCTCGCCCCTCCACGGTAGCAATCCCAAGCCTCATAGTAGCCTCCATTGATGGCAATTAATGTTATTCTTTCGCAGCCTAAAACAATAAAACCTTAAAACAATAAAAACAAAGAACAAAAACAACCCAGAAAACAATAAAAATAAAAACTGCAAAAATTACAAATTCATCTGTCAGGGAACTGACATCAGAGCGGGAGGCGAAGGGGAGGCTCCTGGATGATGCTGGAGAAGGACCCAGCAGCAGGGGGAGAGGCGACTCAGGGGAGGGGGAAGCATTTAAGCGCAACACCAGGAACAAAAGTGAGCAGATGGGAAAATCGGAGAGAGGGCTCACGGACTCTTCACTGGAACTCAGTGAGGAGGGGACAGGTCCCCCGCTACCCACGCCCACCCTGCGCAGAAGGCTCCCGCGCAGTGAGAGGCGGAGGAGATTGGGTGTCAAACAACTCTTATGTTGGAAGAGATTCAAGAAACGCCCACTGACGGATTCTGCTAGTGACTGAGACAGTCATGATGAGAAAGGGCTGTGCAGTCAGAAGGGTTTAACAAGGCAAATTAGCCTAGAGAGGCACCAGTTTACGCACGAGTAACTCATACTCATTACAGCAATCCGTCAGTCCCTGAAAAGTTGCTCGTGCGCAGCAGCAGGCAGGCAGCATCATGAGCAAGCCCGGAGAAGCAGGCACCCAGGGGGGAGCAGCTGGAGGGCAAACGCTGGAGGAGAGGAACCGAGATTTGGAGCAGCATGTGGCCATTCTGACGGCACGGCTGGACGAAAGGCGGTCTCAAGATGCACAGGTCAGACCCACCCCCATAGCAAGGAAAGTACCGGGACTGGTGCACAAGTTTGGGGGGAAGCCGCAAGAATACAGTGCGTTTAGAACTGAAATAGAGTACGCATTGGAATTGCAGCATAACGATTTTGAAGACGACGCGGCGCGGGTGGCATATGTTGTGGGTCACCTGCAGGACGGGGCCAGGGAATGGGTCAGACCCCTTATGGCGATGCAGAATTCCGCCATGCAGGACCTGAGGAAATTCTTCCAAGCGATGGACGCGATGTTTTCCACTGATGTTCAAAAAAGTGTGACAAAGCGGGAATTGATGAACTGTAAACAGGGGAGCCAGTCAGTTAGGGACTACTGGTCGCGCTTTGCCATGATAGTTCACCGCCTCGGGTGGGAACTGGGCTCCGAACCCATACAGATGTTATTCGAGGAGGGGTTGTCCCCAACGGTTAAGGATGAACTTTCCCGCGCACCCCGCCCACAGGGGATGGATCAGCTGACCAAGGCTGTGCTTGCGATTGGCGTGCGCCAGGAAGCGCGGGCCCAGGAGAGGCGGGAAGGGAGAGAGCAACGTTGCCATGACTACCGCATTCCTGAAATACCAAGGCAGCCCTCCCCGCCAGCAGAGCCAATGGAAATAGATGGGGGGCGCGCGCGGGAAGTTTCAAGCACCAGCGAAGGGCGCAAGAAGGAGGGAAAGGATTGGAAAACCTCCAAAAAGTGTTACCTTTGCCAGCGGCCAGGCCATTTTGCTAGAGCCTGCCCTCAAAGAAAGGCTTGGCAAGGAATGGTGGGAACCGCAGGGGGTGAGGAGGAGGTGGTAAAGGAACAGGAACAGGGAAACGGGAACGCTTGGCTGCCAATCAAGGGGCACAACAGCCAAGCCAGCCACCAGTAAAAGTGCCCCAGCCAGACCCCCCCAAGGCGGCAATAGCCATCGAAGTGGTGCTAGAACTCCCGAACGGGCACCCAGTCAAGGTGAAAGGTATGCTGGATTCAGGCAGCTCATGTAATTTCTTCAGCAAGGACTTTGCATTAGAGCACCAGCTCCACTTACTGCCTTTGGATTTTCCCTTGCAAGTGACCACCATTGATGGCAGGGAGCTTCTAGGAGGGGAAGTGACACACCAGACCCCGCCAATGAGAATGAGGGTGTCCAGGCACTCGGAGACCATCGCCTTTCACGTCGCCTCGCTAGCAGGACCCCCAATAATATTAGGGATGAGCTGGCTAGCACAACATGATCCAGTGGTGGCGTGGCATCAGAGGACAGTCACCTTTGGGTCAGCTTACTGCCTGGAACACTGTCTGGGGGGGAAGCCCCAAGAATGACCGTGGCCAGGGTGGCTGGGATGGCGGTGGAGCAGAAAGGGGAGGTGCCGCCACAATACGCAGATCTGCGGGAGGTCTTCAGCGAGAAAGAGGCAGATAGACTGCCACCCCATAGGCCCTTTGACTGCCAGATCAACTTGCTTCCGGGGGCTCAGCTGCCAGTGGGTAAGCTGTACGCCATGTCAGACAGGGAGATGAAGGAGTTGCGAGAATTTATCGACAAGAACCTGAAAAGAGGCTTCATAAGAGAATCAAAGGCAGTAGGGGGCAGTCCGGTGTTCTTTGTGGACAAAAAGGACACAAATAAACCCAGGCTCGTGGTGGACTATAGAGCTGTCAATTTGGTGTCAGAACCCGTGACCTTCCCAATGCCCAGGATTGACGACATTTTAACGCGAGTGAGGAAAGGCAAAATTTTTACCAAGCTGGACCTCAGGGGCGCATACAATTTGATCAGGATGAGGGAGGGGGACGAATGGAAGACCACAATGTTCACACCCCTAGGTGCCTTTGAGTACTTAGATATGCCTTTTGGATTACAGTCGGGCTCCGCCTGTTTTCAAGCTTTCATGCACCACGTGTTGGGGTCTCTGCTGTACAAGAACTGCGTAGCCTTCTTGGACAACGTCTTAATTTATTCGGACAATGAGGAACAACATGTTAGAGACGTCAGGGAAGTGTTACAACGACTGCAGAAGCACCAGTTGTGGGTCAAGCTGGAAAAATGTCAGTTTCACGCCAGAGAAGTCGAGTTTCTGGGGTACAAGTTGTCTGACAAAGGCTTAGCGATGGACCCAAGCAAGGTGCAGGCAGTGCTGGAGTGGAAGGCTCCCAAAACACGGAAGGACGTACAGAGGTTCCTGGGGTTCAGCAACTTCTACAGGAAGTTCATCAAGAACTTCGCCCACTTGACAGCGACCATCACGGATTGTCTCAGTAGCAAAAAGAAGTTTGTGTGGACAGAAGAGGCCCAGCAATCCTTTGAAAAACTGAAGAAGGCGTTCGCATCGGAAGAGCAACTCCTGCACGTAGATCTGGAGAAACCCCTGAGGCTAGAGACCGACGCGTCCGACAGAGCCGTAGGGGCGGTCCTTTTGCAGCCAGGGAAGGGAAAGCAGGAATGGAAACCGTGTGCCTTTTTCTCCAGAAAACTGAGCAAGTCGGAGCAAAACTATACAGTGTATGACCGCGAACTGCTGGCAATCTACGCGGCCTTTCGTCGTTGGCGTCATCTACTGATAGGGGCGCAACAACAGATCCAGGTTTGCACAGATCACAAGAACTTGGAGTACTGGAGAACCGCACGAGTACTCAACCAGAGACAGATTCGATGGGCACAGGAGTTCTCCAAGTTTTTCTTTGAAATCCGCTACGTGCCCGGAGAAGAAAACGTAAGAGCAGACGCTCTCTCGCGTAAACCGGAGTACCTGGAAGGAGAGGGACCGCCGGAGAAACGACACATGATCCCCGAGGACCGATGGGTGTGTGGGGGAACTTTGGTGGGGAAACGAGAAATAGCCGGGCTGACCAGAAACGACGTGTTCGCGCAAACTAAAATCCGGGAACTACGAGACGGAAGAGGGACCCAAGAAGGGTTTGAGGAGAAGGAAGGGGTACTGTACTATAGGGGAGCGCTGTACGTACCGGGGGAGACCCTGAGGGGAAAGGTACTCAAACAACTCCACGACAACCCCACAGCAGGGCACTTTGGACAGCACAAAACCATGATGCTTGTGACCAGGCAGTTCTGGTGGCCCAGGGTGAGGGAGGATGTACGGGAATATGTACGGGGGTGCGACCGCTGCCAAAGGGCAAAGGGGGAGCGGGCTGCCCCCACAGGATTGCTGGAACCCTTACCCACGCCGGGGAAACCCTGGGAGGTGGTATCCATTGATTTTATGACAGATTTGCCCAAGTCCCGGGGAAAGACAGCAGTCATGGTAGTGGTCGACCTACTGACAAAAATGTGCCATTTTATAGCTTGCTCACATGCTGTAACAGCAGAGGAAACAGCCCGGTTGTTTGTGGAGCACATATTCCGGCTGCATGGCGCCCCCTTGAGGGTTATCTCCGACCGCGGAAAACAATTTACTTCCCGGTTCTGGAGGAAGCTCATGAGCTTACTGCAGGTGGAGGTGGGTTTCTTGACGGCGAGACACCCAGAGACCAACGGGCAAGCAGAAAGAGCGAACAGTATACTCCAGCAATACCTACGCTGCTATGTCAGTGAGAGGCAGAACGATTGGGTAGAAAAACTAGCGCTGGCTGAATTCGCGTACAACAACGCGGAACACGTATCCACGGGAATGAGCCCATTCATGGCCAACCATGGGTGTCATCCCAGGGCCTTCCCGGGGAGTGGGGAGGAAAGCTGGAGCGTACCCGCTGCAGAGCAGTTTGTGGAAGAAATGGAGGCCCTACACCAGCAACTTAAGATGAACTTGGAGCGGGCCAAGGAAACTTACAAGAGGCAGGCAGACAAGCACCGCAGGGAAGGGGAGACCATACGGGTGGGGGACCGGGTGTGGTTGTCCACCCAAAGGCTACCTTTCAAAGGGGGGTGCAAGAAGTTGCAGCCCAGACGGCTGGGACCTTTTGAGGTAACACAGCAAGTTAATCCCGTGGCATTTAAGCTCAGGTTGCCTGATAGCATGAAAATACACCCGGTTTTCCATAGGTCCCTGCTTTCACCGCATAGGGAAGGGCGGGAATTCCAGGGGCAAGAGGGAGAAGTCACCACACACCCGCAGGTAGAAGAAAGGGAACACCACCACAGGGCCACGGAAATACTGGACTCAAGGTGGCAAGGGCGCCGGGTGGAGTATTTGGTAGCGTGGGAAGGGGAACCCAGGTCCGAAAACACGTGGGTCCCCACGGAAGCCGTCGAGGACAGGTATCTGGTGGAGGTATTCCACCGCCGGTTCCCGGACAAACCCAAACCCCTGGAGAGATTCTGGGAGGAGCAATTTGGAACCAGAGATGAGGAAGAGGTTTTTGAGGGATTTTCTGACTCCGAGGAGGAGGGAGGAGAGGTTTCGGAGGAAGAAGCATCAGACGGGGAAGACCACCCCGTTGGTAGGTGGAAAAGCGATTGGGAAGCGGGTTTCGAACCCACAGATGATGGTGACAGTTCCTTCCGGGGTTTCCCCGCCTCCTCGGCCGACGAAGGGGACGAAGTTGGTCCCACAGGTCGGTCCAGGGGTGGAGGGGATTCTGGGGGGGAGGTGGATGTCAGGGAACTGACATCAGAGCGGGAGGCGAAGGGGAGGCTCCTGGATGATGCTGGAGAAGGACCCAGCAGCAGGGGGAGAGGCGACTCAGGGGAGGGGGAAGCATTTAAGCGCAACACCAGGAACAAAAGTGAGCAGATGGGAAAATCGGAGAGAGGGCTCACGGACTCTTCACTGGAACTCAGTGAGGAGGGGACAGGTCCCCCGCTACCCACGCCCACCCTGCGCAGAAGGCTCCCGCGCAGTGAGAGGCGGAGGAGATTGGGTGTCAAACAACTCTTATGTTGGAAGAGATTCAAGAAACGCCCACTGACGGATTCTGCTAGTGACTGAGACAGTCATGATGAGAAAGGGCTGTGCAGTCAGAAAGGCACCAGTGAGGCACCAGTTTACGCACGAGTAACTCATACTCATTACATCATCAAAATCTAACAAATTCCCAGGCCCACCCAAACATCCACCCCACCCCCATATATAAAAAATCTAAAGGGAAAGGAAAATTTTAAAGCATGTTAAAAAGAACTCTGCACCCCTCCGGGTCCTCCTGGACAGTAGCAGCATCAGTGGCAACAACCGTCCTTGTGAGGCCCCACCCTGGGCCAGATAGTAAGTGGCAGGAGCAGTCCTTGTGAGGCTTCAGGCCCTGCCCTGGGCCAGATGGTAATTGGCAAGAGCAGGCACTCACACAGGGGAGTCCTCCTGGGCAACAGAGCAGTCCTTGTGAGGCCTGTCAGGCCCCGCCCCAGGCCAGATGGTAAGTGGCAAGAGCAGGGCCCTCAGGCACTCACACAGGGAAATCCTCCTGGGCAGCAGAGCAGTCCTTGTGAGGCCTGTCAGGCCCCGCCCCAGGCCAGATGGTAAGTGGCAAGAGCAGGGCCCTCAGACACTCACACAGGGGAGTCCTCCTGGGCAGCAGAGCAGTCCTTTTGAGGCTTCAGGCCCCGCCCCAGGCCAGATAGTAAGTGGCAAGAGCAGGGCCCTCAGACACTCACAGAAAACTGGATGACATGAGCTAAAAAAATTGGATCACTTGATATGGAATGACCCTTTATACGAACACCAGAAGTGCTATTTTAAGCTAACACAAATTATTATTTAAAAATCAAAACATGTTTCAATGAAACATTCTTGACACAAAGTGCTAAACATAAAAATAAATAGGTTTCAGAACATTATTCATTATTAATCATAGCAATGGCATGCAAGCACCTCCATAAGCATCTGCAAGCTACACGAGAAACATCCAAATCAAGCTCTAAGTATTAGCTTATTTAGGTTTATACACTACCCCAATACTACTGCATTAGCAGATTATATACAATTCACAATTACATCATTTACAACTATACTAGTCAGTAGCAGGACCATACGTACTTATTTTCAAATGAAACAGTTATTGAATCTTCATGTACATCCTTCACAAAAGCCTGCAAAAGAGAATTTACAACAAATATTAATATTAACATGTTAATTACGAATATTAATGCTACAATATGGAAGCTCAGAACACTTGTTCTAAATGTAACTGGCAAAATATAGTAGGTTATTGAATATGCTAAGAATTTATGCACACCATAAGCATGTTACATGCATGGAAGATAACAGTGAAAATGCAGAAGGCTACTTAAAAGATAGACATGAAATCCATATTATGACTAATACGTTACAGCAAAAATGTTGATTTAAAGTTATCATTATTGTGGAATTACCATCCAGTCACCCCAGAACATCTTTACTACACTTCATTTTCTGGGCATTTGAATATCACCATACAGCATTTCTAGTTAGAACATAGTGAATAGGTGTCAGGCCTGAGGAATTCCCCCGCTCCTCTCCAGATGGTTTCAAGGAGCCAGGAGGAAACAAGATAGCTTTAATTATGATTTATTCAGTCTCTATAATAACAGACAATTCATGTTTTGCCACCATGACGTTGCTCACTCTGTCTCCTCCTTCCCTCTTTCCCAGCAACACCTGCTCCTACGGAGTCTTCTCTTTGACAAATTCCTCTGCACACGCTGCTTTTGTATCCTTAAAGACCTTCGCATTTGAGGGGAAGGCAGATGACCTATGCTGTCTAACAAAGTGTCCACTGTCTGCCCCATTTCTCTTCCTGCTTCTGTTAAATCCTCATAACTAAGCTGTTCACCAGCCTCTGCCTGATTATCTTGCTCATAGCTTGGCTGTAAATCAACACTCTCTCCCTCTTCCCTGTCAACAGCAGAAGGAGGAGGCAATCTCACCCACTCCTCAGCCTCTGCATTCCAGTCCCTGACAATAGGTAATTTGTGCAATAGCATTACTAGATTACACCCATAGAGGGCAAATGTAACTATTGAACTGTAATTTAGAAACTTTTCACAAGTCCTCCCACACAGAAAAAGCAACCCTCTGTAGTGGCCCTAAAACAGAAAACCTTTAAGAACTACTGAATGTTTCCATAGTAAAAACACTTGATGGACACACAATTACATGCCTAATATTAATTAAGTAATTGTGGAATAAATGAATAAAAATAAATTTTATTCTTAAGGAAGGAATAGTAAAAATGACCATGCCTGCCTTAAGACACCAAGGTTCTGTGAACAAAGAGGTTCACAAACAGCCCAAAGGAGGGGCCCCTTCACAGAACTGTTTATCTGCACACAAGAATGTTTTACAACCTGAGTTTAATTGCTGGAGACACTTAAAATGAGACACAGCAGATGTTGGGAGTTAGCTGAATCAAAGGACTCACCCTAAACTCCTTTCCTTGTTAGAGGGTGCAATTAAGACTAAGAAACAGGGTGTTATCTATGAAACAATGTGTTAAAGGCCCATGCTGACCCTGAGAGTGATAGATTTATAGTTTAGAGGTGACTTGAGATAACAAGGAGAAATAGCAAATGATAGTTTAAGAACTAGTACGCATTCTCAAGCGCTTCATTAATATTATAGAACATACCACTGTTTGAGAATCTGCTAATTTGAATGGACATGGGATGTATGTTATTGGTGGGGGTACATAATAGAGGGACATATGATGTAGGAAGATCGTTAAGCCTCTAAACTGCAATTTCTTAACCAACAGGAATTGTAGGAGGAATATTCGAACGGTTTTAGGTTACAAATTATGTGTGATGCAAGCGGGAATTCATACTCCTTCTTTACAGCATGAGTTGAGGGGTCACCTGTGCAGTACTGTTACGACAATAACTCTGTGGGTTTTTTTAAATGATATTTATTAAGAATTTTAGAATTACAGAAAAAAAAAACAAAAAAAGAAAAAGAAAGAGAAAAAACAAAAGAAAAACAAACCACAATCCAACAATACAAATTGATCAAAATCAAAATCAAAAAATAACACAACACAATCAAAAGACAAAAATAAGCCACAAACATTTTAAAAACAAATCCGATATTCTCAAATCCTTAACTGTCATTACCTTCTTTCTTTGACCTCCTCACTCCTCCCTTTTTTTGTATCCTAGTTGTTAATTGTCACTTCAAATCCTTTCCATTTTTCATAATATTCTGTCATTACATTACCTTAATCTATTTTAATCTTATCTTACTATAAAAGACCTTAAAACTTGAAACTTAGATCTTATTTATACCAATTTCTCATAACCATAATATTCTTACATAATTCTTTAAACATTTTTATTAAAGCCAAATAATTTCGTTCCAACATTTTTCTAGCATTCATCAATTTTATAAAACAATCCTAATAAAAAAAAAAAATTCTTCCAATCTTCATCCAGCGTCTCTTCCTCCTGGTCCCGGGTTTTGTCAGTCCTTTCTATCACATCAATCTAGCGCATTAACCTGGTAATCTTATGTCCGAGGCCCTTAAGTCTCTTCCATGTCCCTTCCACGGCTCTTCTTCATATTTATACCTGTACTTTACTTTGTCTCCTGCTCCTTTCACTCGTGGGAACTCCAACTTAACAGTGTTTTTGACCCTTCTTGACAAATCAGCCCCTTTTCCATAGTCCACATTGAACTCTATTTGGTATTTAAAAACATGTTTCAAAGTCCCTCCAGAATTAAGAGCCCCCACAACCCCAAACATCTCACGGCCCATTGCCAGACTTGAAAAGTCCAAACATCCCTGCATAGGGGGGTCTATCCAACCCCCCATTTCCAAACCAAACCAAACTTTCTCTTTCCAAATCTGGCTTTTTCCAAGTTCATTTGTCAGATCCAAGAACTCATGTTCCTGCTGGGTCACAGCTCCCTCCATCTCTGGCGCCCGAGGTTCAGCAACATCCTCTTCCCTCATCTGTTCTGTCAGAGCACACTCCTGATTTGATTCCTGGGTGGGCTCTATATAGTTTCCCACTACCAGTCCAAAATTTCTGATCGCAGCAGTCATCACGTCCGTCTTCTCATATAGCTGTTCCAGTAGGGCACTTGTTTTGCAGAAAGCACGCACCAGAGCTTCTGAATACATTGTTCTGCAAGGTCAGAAGTCTATTCCCACGATCGTAATCTGTTGCAGCTGCAAGCCCCCCGATTCAAAATTGCTAACAGTTTCACAGGCTCCCTCTAGGGGAAGAACTTCTATTTGTTCTTTTCTTTTAAAAGCAGATCTAACAACAAAGTTTCCTTTTTCAGATATTTTGTCAATATTTGTTCCTTTAAAATGCGAAGGGGAACAATGGAATCACTATGTTTCTCTTCTTTTAACTATCTGTCAAAAACATTTGTCTTTGTTCAATGAGCTTCAAAGAACGTCAGTCCTGACACCCCGCTCCCAGGTTCAAGACGGTGGAAAATTACTTTGCTTTACACTCTCTTCTGCAGGTTTAAACAGTCTGAAAAAAATCCCCCCCTCTTCTCCTGCTTCCGAAGGGGGTTCAACAATTTTAAATGATGAAAGTTAATCCTTTACAAGCGATTTTCTGAACTCCAGTTTGCCATGTCTTTGCTTTAATCTATCTACAAGAAACGGAAGGCTGACTTCCTGTTTAGACCTTCCCGTTTCAGTGCCAAATTGAGATAAATTTCTTAGTCCAATTTTCCTTTCTACTCGCTGGTCATTATTTAAAGTCCAATTGTCCGAAATTTAAGTACTCACGGATAATTGTTTTAAAAGCCAAATTGTCCCAGGAAAAAGGCAGCACTCTCCGGCAACGGCTGTGCGGCTTCGCTCCACGGAAGAAGCAGTTGACTCTCAGCACCGCGCCACTTCCCCCTCTTCGCTCCGGAGCCGGTAATTGGGTTCCTTTACGGGTTGGGGGGGCGCTAAAGGTGCCCACCGAGTCCCATGGTCACAGGCTTCATCCGCCTGTGATTTTTGAAAGGGTCCCCGCTTCGCTGTAGCGGGAAAGACCCGTTTTCCATGGAGCTGGTCCCTCCGGATCAGAGGGAATCCGCCATTACCGATGGCGCCACCCCGGAAGTCCCTGTTACGACAATAAATCTGGTTATGCCTGATTGTGGTGTAGAATCCTTTTTTACACATAGTAAATTGACGTCCTCTGGGTAAAGATCCTTGGGACATAATTTGTCTAACAATAACCTAAACTCAAATACAGATAGGTAGCCGTGTTGGTCTGCCATAGTCAAAACAAAAAAATTCCTTCCAGTAGCACCTTAAAGACCAACTAAGTTAGTTCTTGGTATGAGCTTTCGTGTGCAAGCACACTTCTTCAGATACACTGAAACAGAAGTTGCCAGACCCTTCTATATAGTGAGAAGGTGGGGAGGGGTATTACTCAGAAGGGTGGTGGGAATGGGTGATTGGCAGATAGCTGAGATGAGCCTGTTGACGACTCTTAACGACTGCAATAGGTCTTACAGGAAAAAGCAAGGGGTGAGAAGGTGAGAAATGGCTTTGTCATGTATAATGAGATAAGAATCCAATGTCTTTGTTCAGGCCAGGTCTCTCCATGGTTTTAAGTTTGGTAATGAGTTGTAATTCAGCAGCTTCTCTTTCCAGTCTATTTCTGAAATTCCTTTGTAGTAAAACAGCTACTTTGAGATCTTGTATAGAATGTCCTGGGAGATTGAAGTGTTCTCCTACTGGTTTCTCTGTCTTGTGATTCTTGATGTCAGATTTGTGTCCGTTTATTCTTTGGCGTAAGGTTTGGCCTGTTTGTCCAATATAGAGAGCTGAAGGACACTGTTGGCATTTGATGGCATACACAATGTTAGACGATGAGCAATTAAACAGTCCCGAGATGGTATGTCACATACACCCGGACAACACCATTACTGGCCCCAACAACATCACACATACCATCTCGGGACTGTTTAATTGTGTATGTGTATGTCACATACACCCGGACAACACCATTACTGGCCCCAACAACATCACACATACCATCTCGGGACTGTTTAATTGCTCATCGTCTAACATTGTGTATGCCATCAAATGCCAACAGTGTCCTTCAGCTCTCTATATTGGACAAACAGGCCAAACCTTACGCCAAAGAATAAACGGACACAAATCTGACATCAAGAATCACAAGACAGAGAAACCAGTAGGAGAACACTTCAATCTCCCAGGACATTCTATACAAGATCTCAAAGTAGCTGTTTTACTACAAAGGAATTTCAGAAATAGACTGGAAAGAGAAGCTGCTGAATTACAACTCATTACCAAACTTAAAACCATGGAGAGACCTGGCCTGAACAAAGACATTGGATTCTTATCTCATTATACATGACAAAGCCATTTCTCACCTTCTCACCCCTTGCTTTTTCCTGTAAGACCTATTGCAGTCGTTAAGAGTCGTCAACAGGCTCATCTCAGCTATCTGCCAATCACCCATTCCCACCACCCTTCTGAGTAATACCCCTCCCCACCTTCTCACTATATAGAAGGGTCTGGCAACTTCTGTTTCAGTGTATCTGAAGAAGTGTGCTTGCACACGAAAGCTCATACCAAGAACTAACTTAGTTGGTCTTTAAGGTGCTACTGGAAGGAATTTTTTTGTCTAAACTCAAATATACTCATTTGAGGGACTTCCAGTGAGGCATCATGGCGGACGCCACAGCAGCGAGCAACTCTTGAAGCCAGCCAGAACCAATTGGGCTACCTGGCTGGCTCCCAGACTGCCGGGACTGCTGCTGCCACCGCCACAACCGACAGGGCACCGGGGGCGCCCGGCACGCCAACTGAGGGAGCTGCCAACCCCTCCCCCAGGCCGAGCCAGGAACAAAAGCGAGGACACCCAGCCACTCAGCTGACTGCCCAGCAATGATCCAGGACCAAGAAGATCCTGAAGCCGGCGCAGGGGAGAAGAGGAGAGAGAAATAGTGGGCAAAGAAAGACACTTGTTGCTGCTATCGCCAACACCGCCGCTAAGAAGGGAAAGGAGAAGTAGGAGAGCGCACTGGGAGGGCAAGGGAAGCCGTGAAAAGACACGCAGCTGTTTATTTCCCCCTTTTTTACATTTTTTCCCGTCTATATACACACACACACACACACACATATATATATATATGAATGATAGAGTTACTATCATTAACTCTATCCTCTATTTTTAATATATAAATCTTTTTCCTCCTTTCATATATTTTTAACCCTTTTTTCTTCCCCCCTTCCCTAAGTCTTCAGCCCTTTCACTAAATTACTATTACTACCATTTTTAAAATACATCCATTTATTACTTAAAAACACATTTTCCATTCCCCCCCCCCCCCACAAAAAATAGGGTGGGACTTTTTTGTTGCTGTTGTCCTCTTTCCTTCCCAATATTTTTTTTAACTTTATTTTTACCAGACAATCTGCCACTCTCTAACTTACTTTCCCTATTTTCTGTATTTTGTTTTATTTTTGTCAGATGCTGCTGTGGTTGCTCGAGAGTAACCAGGCAAGACTCTGACCTGTCTTTTACAGGCTTTATTCTTGGTGCAAACTATTTACAGTGAAGAGCATCGTAAGTTCATGGCTGGCTCAGTCGCTAGTAGAATCTGGGAGTGGTCGGTCTTTGTACCTCCCCCAGCATAAAAGTCACGTCACCCCCAGCCTTTTCCGCCCCTCCCTGCACCGAAGCCTACTTTTTTTACTGTTGGCATTTGATATACAAATACTACTGCCAGGCATCACAACCTCAACAGCTTCAGATCCCTCATCTCCTTCCCCCCCTTCCTTCTTTGATTTAGTCTGCTTTTCTAGTCCCTCTTACGCTCCAAACCCTAAAATCTACATACACGTACCTCCCCACACAGTTTCATTAGCAATCCTCCCTCCCCAGTGGTCTTTTACCTCATACTATAACTAGAACCACCACTGCAACCAAGTATTTTCATCTTTCTTTGTCTCTCCCCCACCTTTCTTTCTTTTTTTTTTAAATGATATTTATTGATAATTTTAAAGTTGCAAAGAAAAAAGAAGGAAAAAACAAGAGAAAGAGAGAAAGTAAAAGGTAGATAAAAGTAACAATTAAACAATACAAATCAATAAAAACCAAAGTCAAAAAGAAAAAACAAAACACACAATACATCAAAATCAAAAAGCAAAAATAAACAAAAAATTTAAAAACAAATCCAATATTCCCAAATCCTTAACTTTCATTAACTTATTTCATCGACCTCCTCACACCTCCCTTTTTTTGTATTCTAGTTGTTAATTATCTCAGCAAATCCTTTCCATCTTTCACAATATTCTGTCATTAAATTACCTTAATCTATTTTAACCTTATCTTACCATAAAAAACCTTAAAACTTAAATCTTATTTATACCAAATTCTTTTAACCATAACATATTCTTACATAATTCTTTTTAACATTTCTGCTAAAGCCAAATAATTTCATTCCAACATTTTTCTAATACTCATTAATTTTACGATACTTTTCTAAATAAATTTTTAAAACTTTCTTCCAATCTTCATCCATCGTCTCTTCTTCCTGGTCTCGGGTTTTGTCAGTCCTTTCTATCCCATCCATCTAGTCCATCAACCTGGTGACCTTATATCTTAAGTCTTTTCCATGTCACTTCCGCAGGTCTTCTTCATGTTTATACCTGTACTTTACTTTGTCTTCTGCTCCTTTCACTCGGGGAGACTCCAACTTGACAATATTTTTGTCCCTTCTCGACACGTCAGCCCCTTTTCCATAGTCAACACTGAAATCCATGTGATATTTAAAGGCATGTTTCAAAGTCCCTCCAAAGTTAAGGGCCCCCACAACTCCAAACTCCCCCCTGGGCCACAGCTCTCTCCATCTCTGCCACCCGAGGTTCAGCAACAACCTCCTCCCTCATCTCATCTGTCAAAGCACATTCCTGGATTAATTCCTGAGTGGGTTCTATATAGGTACCCACTGCCTGTCCAAAATTTCCGATCGCAACAGTCATCAAATCCATCTTCTCATGTAACTGTTCCAATAAAGCACTTGTCTTGCAAAGAGCAAGCACCAAAGCCTCCTCTGAGCACATTCTTGTTCAAGGTCGAAGTCTGGTCCCACGATCTTTAATCTCTACAGCTGCAAAGCTCCCCAGTTCGACTTTAATAACAGTTTCACAAGCTCCCTCTAGGGGAAACAATTTCTATTTGTATCCATCTTTTTTTTTTTTTAAAGCAGATCTAGCAACAAAGTTTTCCTTTTTCGGATATTTTGTCGATATTTTGTTCCTTTTAAATGTGAAAGGGAACAATGGAATCAATATGTTTCTCTTCTTTTGACTATCTTTCAAAAACCTTTGTCCATAGTCAGTGAACTTCCCCAAAACGTCTGTCCTGACACCCCGCTCCCAGGTTCAAGACGGTGGAAAATTACCTTTCTTTACTTTCTCTTCTGCAGGTTTAAACAGTCTAAAAAAGGTTCCCCCCTCTCCTGCTTCCAAGGGGGGTTCAGTAATTTTAAATGATGAAAATTTAATCCTTTACAAATGACTTTCCAGACTCTAGCTTGCCGTGTCTTTACTTCAATCTATCTACAAAAGCGGAAGGCGGACTTCCTGTTTAGACCTTCCCGCTTTCGGTGCCTAATTAAGAAATTTCATAGTCCAATTTTCCGTTCTACTCACGGGCAGTTGTTTAAAATCCAACTGTCCACAGGAAAAAGTCAGCGCTCTCCGGCAACAGCAATGCGGCTTCACTCCGTGGAAGAAGCAGTCGATTCAAAGCACCGCGCCCAGCAACAAAACGAGAACTGAAGGAAGTGAAAATGAGACTAAGAGAACTACCGAAAGCGTTCAGTGACATGACCTCCAAAATGGAAACTCTAGAAAACAAGAACCAAATACAAGAAAGAATAATAGAGAAGTACCGAAAGGAGAACACACGTATGAATAAATTGGCTGAAATGGAAAGCCACCTGGAAATAATAGAAACGGAAAACGCAGCCATGAATATCAAACAGGCAGACCTTGAAGACCGTAGTAGACACTGCAACTTCCGCTTCCGCAACTTTCCTGAAAAAGTGGAGGAGAAAAGCCCAGCAGATCTAATTGTACGCTGGCTGAAAAATACAATCCCAAACTTGACACTCGAGGTAGACGACCTGGAGAGGGCTCACAGAGCCCTAAAACCTATGCCGAAACCCAACGCCCGCCCCCCCAATACATCATTGTATGCTTCACACGCTACAAAATGAAAGAAGAGGTATGGAACAGCTTCAGAAACTCAACAAGCCTTCAATACGGAGACAACCCCATATTGGCCTTACAGGATTTATTTCAGGACACCCTAAATTGGAGGAAAAACCTACGCCCATGCACCCAGTGTCTCCAAAAAGCAGGGATCAAGTACCGATGGGACTTCCCCTTCCGCCTCATAGTAACAACCAACACAACACAACACATGGCTACCAACATACCTGAAGCCCTGCAACTACTGAAGAACCTCGAACTCAACCCTCCATTGGAATGGCAACTGACAAACTCACCAAGTGAGTCACGACCACCACGATGAAACAACACCAAACAACTGGACGACAGTAAAGAGGAAAAAGAAGCAACAGAAGTGACACAACAATGCAAACCAACACAGCCAACCACCACCACGCACAAAAGCATCCCGCCGAACATACGGCACAACACAACAGACCAAGATCAACCAAACCAACACATCACAGATGGACAACCCTACAACAACAACCACAGCTGAATGAAGCACCCGGAAAACACCTCAAACTGAAGGACTGGTGATTCCCCCCCTTCCTTCCTTCCCCCCCTCCCCCAGGCCATAAATATAGCCAACACCATCAACACCCCCCCAGCCCTGCACCTCCACAGAGATCCTCACCCCAACACCAGTCCAGACGACTTCAAACCACATTCCCCACCACACAACAACCCAAAACCCACACTTTCAGCACCCCCTACTCCATGCTAAGGAAAAATAACTTCTCCAACCTCAATAAAACAACCCACAAACAGGCTAAAATCTGACACCCAATCAGCACAATGGTGGCACCAGAGCATACCAACACCCACATCCCCACCCCAGCATACCAGTCATGTTGCTAATAACATTGGCAACACTGCTTATGAACCCTATACCCAACATTGGCATCACAAAGACACTTAACACTGTCTCACTGACCACCCCCTATTGCAAACGACAGGGAGGATGTGTTGGGATACTGCCAGGGAGTCAGAGGCATCAGGCAGCCTCATCAGGCAGGCCTCCATCGTCGTCTCTGGACGAACTCGACTCCCATCGGAACAGCATCAATCAATTAGCGACACGGGCCTCAGACACATTCCAGGACTCGTGCACGCCCTTTTCGCAGAGTTTCCACAACAGAAGATTCACCCAGGAGAGCGTATTTACAGCTTTATTCAGCGTTGGTCAGAACAAAGGAAAAACATGACTGCCTGCCTTTGTGTCGAGGAAACAGACAGAAACAAAAGCTATAATGTTTTTATATATTTTAAAGTGTTTTAAAGGTGTTTTTACTTTTTACTTTGTTGTACCACCGTGAACAGTGGTTTTTATCTATGTATTCTTATTTTGTTCCGTTTTATTGTGGTTTGGGGTGGGGATTGGTTTCGTTTAGGTATAATTGTTTTTGGTTTGGTTTGTTTTTCTATTTTGTAAATGGAGGCTTGTATGAGGCTTGGGAGTGCTACCGTGGAGGGGCGAGGGAGGTATGGTGGTGGGGGCAGATGTTATAGGCGAAGGGGATCGAGATACGGATATGCTTGTACCCCTTCCAATCTGCGCCCCATCCCGAGGGACGAGGGTAGGGTGAGCAAGGATTACTCACCTCCGTCACTGGTGTTGTGCAATGCCAGGTCTATAGGCAACAAAACCGCCACTCTGCGAGATTTCTTTACCTCGCAGGGGTCGACCTGGCTTGTGTGACGGAGACCTGGGTACGCAAAGGGGAAACAGTTACCTTACGAGAGATGGCGCCCCCGGGTTTCTCCGTCCTCCACCAGTCGCAGACTGTGGGCCGGGGGGGGAGGGGTGGCATTATTAATCCGGGAAGATTGTTCTTTCAGGGCTCTACCATCGCCATCGATCCCCGGCATTGAATGTGTTGGCCTAGTGTGGGGCTCTGAGGTGAGCTTGGCTGTCTGGCTGGTGTACCGGCCACCTAGCTCACCAGCAGCCACCCTGTCAGGCCTGCTGGAGGCGGTGCCGGCTAGGCCTTGGAGTTCCCTAACCTATTGGTATTGGGGGACTTCAACAGCCATGCTGATGCCACTCCCTCCTCACAGGCTCTGGACCTGGTGTCTTCCATGGCGACAACTAGGGCTCTCCCAGTTTGTTTCAGGCCCCACACATCAAGCAGGCCACACGCTGGATTTGATCTTTGGCGTAGGTATAGATGTGATCATGTCTCCTTCAATTAAGGTGCCATGGTCTGATCACTACGCTCTGAAAGCCAGGATTGACTTTCCACCCTCACCCTGCTTAGGTGGCGAGCCGATTTGGGCTCGCCCGCAGAGGCTGATGGACCCTGATAGATTCTGTCAAGCCTTGCGGGACCTTGCTCCCCCTGGCGACTCATTGACTGAGCTCGTTGAGGGCTGGAATATCCAGCTCCTGGCAGCCATAGATGAGATCGCACCTAAGCGCCCTCTGCGACTCCGCAGAAACCGGGCTCCCTGGTTTACCGAGGAGCTTCGGAAAATGAAGCGGGACCTCAGACGGCTAGAGCGAGTATGGCGGGGTGCCCGTGATGGAGCCTCAAGAACATCTTATAGGGTTTTTATGAAAACCTATGAGATGGCGGTGAAAGCCGCTAAGAAGTCTTACTTCTCGGCCTCCATTGCATCCGCTAGCTCTCGCCCAGCGCAATTATTTAGTATAATTAGGTCTTTAACGTCCCTTGAAGGACAGCCAAATTTAAATAACAATCTGACACACAGCTGTGAGGCATTTGCGAGCTTTTTTGCAGAGAAGGTCCTGTTGCTCCGCCATGACCTCCCTGCCAATTTGGATACAATAAAGGAACTGGAGGCCCCTTGACTGTCCTCGGGTCCAGTATTGGACCACTTCAACCAGATATCCCCAGCCGATGTGGACAGACTCCTCCGAGCTGGAAAGCCCACCACCTGTCCTCTCGACCCATGCCCGTCTTGGCTGATTAGAGCGTGTCCAGACGAGGTGCGGGCCCCCCTGGGGGATATCATCAATTTGTCCCTTGGCACCGGGATATTTCCAGGGGAATTGAAGGAGGCAGTGGTGCGCCCGCTCTTAAAGAAAACATCATTAGATCCCTTAGATCTATCCAATTACCGCCCGGTTTCGAATCTTCCGTTCCTGGGTAAGGTGATTGAGAGAGCGGTTGCTGAACAGCTTGGTAGGTTTCTGGATGAAACATCGGCTCTGGATCCATTCCAGTCCGGCTTCCGCGCTGGTCATGGGACCGAGACGGCTCTGGTCGCCCTAACAGATGATCTCCGCAGGCAGCTGGATCGAGGCGGGTCGGGGCTGCTGATTCTTCTAGACCTGTCAGCAGCATTCGACATGGTCGATCACGAACTCCTGGACCACCGCCTTGCCGACGTGGGGATCCAGGGCACAGTCCTTCAATGGCTGCACTCGTTTCTCTCTGGTCGGAGACAGAGGGTGGCGCTTGGGGGGAATTGTCATCGCGCCACTCCTTGGTGTGTGGAGTGCCTCAGGGTGCGATACTCTCCCCGATGCTTTTTAACATCTTTATGCGCCCCCTCGCCCAGCTTGTCCGGAGTTTTGGGCTGGGTTGCCATCAGTATGCCAATGACACCCAACTCTATCTGTTGATGGATGGCCATCCTGACTCGGCCCCAGACACACTGACCAGATGTTTGGAAGCTGTGGCTGGATGGTTACGTGGAAGCCGGTTGAAGTTAAATCCTTCGAAAACAGAGGTCCTCTGGCTGGGAAAATGCACCACCTCATACATAAACACCATGAAACCACACATCATCTTCCTACAAGAAATACACAACCCACCCAAAGGGAGCAAACTCCTGAGTGACCCCCGCTTCAGTCAACAATGGGTTGCACCTGGCTCAGGGAAGGCCCGTGGAGTAGCCATAATACTCAGTAGAGACCTGAACTTCAAAGCCACGGCAGTCCTAAAGGACAAAAGAGGCAGATTCATTTTTGCTAAAGAGACACTAGATGGCAAAACTAAACTGACAATCGGCTCCATATATGCCCCAAACTCAAAACAACTAGAATTCACCCAAAAAACATTAAACAAGTTCCTCGTCTTCTCCGAAGAGGAAGCAATCCTAGCAGGGGACCTCAATCTAAATATATGAGCTCTTAGCAGAGTTCTTAGCAGCGGTAGAAAGTGTTGCCTTGTGTGTGGATAATAAATCAGACTGAACGCAGGCTTCTTGCTAATCTCTAACAGCCTTTAATGAGAAGAAAAACATCATAAATCAGTCCTGGCGAGAGAGCGGACATTCTTTCGTCTCTCAGCCAAAAACGAAAGGAAACTCACACACAAAGAAAGATTCCCGTATGTGAACCAAACCACGCCTCAGAATGTGAGACATCACACAGAACTGTTTAACCCTGTAAGTTCTGATTCTCCTCACACACACGCCACTTCCGTCGCCCAGTTTGCGCAGAGGGGTGAAACGCAAGGAGGGGAGGTGGAGGTTTGGGGTGTCTAAGTTCTTATGTGGGGGGAGGGGCCTGGAAGAGGCCACTCCCGGATTCTGCAAGTGACTAAGACGGACATGAACCTTGTGTATCTGCACTGTAAATAGTTTGCACAATAAAACCTGTAAAAGACAGGTCGGAGTCCTGCCTGGTTACTCACAAGCAACCACCACCCAGCATCTGACACCTACCTTAACTGATGAGGAACAGGAATTCATGGACAGTCCTATCACCCCAGAGGAAATAGATACGGTCCTCAAAAACCTGAAACCACACAAAGCCCCAGGCCCAGGCGGCTTCACAGCAGAATTAATAATAATAACAATAAATATTTTTTTATTTATAACCCGCCCTCCCAAGCCAAAGCAGGGCTCAGAGTGGCTAACAACAATAAAAGTAACACATTTAAATTCTATAGGAAATTCAAAGAACCCCTGATGCCCTACATGACCCACCTATTCAATGACATCATAAAAGGGGGGTCATCCCCAAAACCTGGACCCACTCCGAAATAGTCTCCATCCCAAAACCACTGAAAGACAGCCTCAAAGTAGAATCATACCGCCCAATCTCATTAATAAACCAAGGCTACAAGATATTCCCATCAATCTTGGCCAACCGCCTGAAAATCTTCCTACACAAGTTAATAGCCCCAGACCAGACTGGCTTTGTCCCTGGCTGCAATATAACAGACCCCATCAAGAAACTACTGAACCCGATCGAACACAGCAAGGCAACTAAACTCCCACTGACAATTATGTCCCTAGACATCCTCAAAGCTTTTGACTGCTTGGAGTGGAAATACATATTAGCAGTACTAACTAACATGAAATTTGGCCCCACTTCCTACAAATCCTCAAACAAATATACTCCCAAGCCTCAGCAAAATGCAGAACTAACAATATGGACTCTAATACTATAGCAATCCAAAGAGGCACAAAACAAGGATGCCCACTGTCTCCCTTCTTATTTATCTTAGCTCTGGAACCCTTAGCAATCCGAATCTGAACAGCCACAGACATCAAGGGAGTGGAAATAAGGGGCAGAACCTATAAATTAGGGCTTTTTGCAGATGACCTAATGGTCACAACACCAGATCCCATAAGCACAGCAACCTCCCTAATCAGAGAACTCAACACATTTGCAATGGTGTCGGGCCTACAGGTAAATTTTGCAAAGTCAGAAGCTATGTGCTTCAACACCCCTTCTCACACCCAAAAAGAACTCACTAATGTCACCAAAATAAAACTTTGCCACACTAAGTTCAGATACCTAGGGGTACAAATAACCAGAAACCTCAATAAATTGTACCTCCACAACTACAAGTCCCTGTGGCGACAAATTAACAAAGACCTAAAGAGATGGAACAACATGAATTTCACTCTCTCAGACAAAATAACCATGATCAAAATGATCACCCTCCCAAAACTAACCTACCTATTCCAAACCCTCCCAATCTGTATTCCCCCAACCAAACTCCGCAGATGGCAGAGAAAACTACACTCTTATCTTCTCACATAAAAAACCAAGAATAAGCCCCAAATACCTGCACCTCCCGACCTCAGAAGAAGGATGGGGACTCCCCAACATATAAGCATATACATTGCCAACCAACTATGCCATATAACCCCATATATACTAGAAGATGAGACAAAACAATGGATACACCTAGAGAGGGACACAATTGAAAATACCCGCACCACAGCATACCCACTCCTCCCAAACAAACTAAGGAAAATTCCCACAACATTTAACAGGTACACACAGACCATGCTCAAAGCATGGAAAACAAAAATAGGCAAACTATCCCCAACCCCATCCCCACTAATTCCCCTGGCGTGCCACCCATTATTCCACCATGTAGCACAAAACCTCGAGATAAAAACCTGGCAAACCAAAGGCTTATATTGCATAATAGACTTCTAGAAAAATAACAAACCTTTGTCAACACAAGAAATACAGGACAAACTAGAAGACACCCAAATGCCCTCTCTTAGCACAACACCAATTACATGCCCTCTTAAACAATCCAGCAGTAAAATCAGCAGCAACTAGACTCCTGACAACCTTCGAAAACCTCCTCCTAACAACAAAAGGACACGGTAGAGGGATGGTATCCACAATATACAAAATACTACTCCAAAATCCCACAAACCCCCTAGATGCAATCAAAAAACAATGGGAGGATGACATAGGCTATGAGATTAACCCCACTCAATGGACCAGAATGTGGTCTAAACACCCCTTTAAATCCATATCAACGAAAAGAACTCAGGTGGTACAGGTACAGGTGGTACCTAACAGGTGGTACAGGTACCTACAGGTGGTACAGGTACAGGTGGTACCTAACACCAAGAAAGGTGGTACCTAACACCAAGAAAACTAGCGCTAATACGCCCAGGAACCTCACCAAAATGCTGGAGAGGGTGCACCTCCACAAGCACATACCTCCACATGTGGTGGGAGTGCCCCAAAATTCAACTATTCTGGACAACAGCCATACAAGAAATATGTAAAATAACTAAGCAAGTATTAGAAATCACCCCAGAATTGGGCTTCTTGTTTCCGGCGGTGAGAAATGGCTGACTCCCATATGAATTGATCCCAGCCGTGCTGGTAATTCAGGGCTGACATGGAGGTAATTAGCCCTGGCAGACTCCCCAGGGTGGGGGAGGACTGTCTCACAGACCCACAGATTGTTCGAGATTGTCAGCTTGCATCAAGGTGCAAGCGGCAGAACGCTGGGTTGCAAAGCACAGCACGGCCGGCAGTCTCCAAAGTCACTCTCATAAGCTGGAAATATCTGTTTGATAAAATAATTGGATTTGGAGAATAAACAGACATAGTCTGGACCAAAGAAGACTAAGGAAAAACCTGCAGAGCAGAACTGTACAGTCCCTGGTGTTTAAGCTCGGACTTCAAAGAGATTCTCATCATGGCGTTTGGATTACGGAGGTGTTTGGTATGTCCTTTTTCTCTTCTTAATATCTACAATTGTTTTTCTATGCCAAGCCTCATCAAGAAACCTTAAAAAAAAAAAAAGAGTACAGATGGACTTCTCTTTATAATTAAGTATTCAATTGCGAAGCTTTACTCAGACTTGAAAGACTTGATAAACATAAAAGAAGAAACAAGATAGATATGGTGCAGCACGGAAAAATGAGAATTCCTCCCTTTTTCAAGGGAAGTAGGAAATACCTGCTGGCTGACTTGAGATAACAATTTGGGATAACATATAGTGCATCTGTTTGCCTAAGTTTTTCATTATGAGCAAGAGAGAAGGCTGAATGGATGTCTAGCAACCCCCCTTCTAGGGCCCGGAGGGGTGGATTGTGTGGTCTCCAGGAAGGCTAATCAATCTCCAAATGACTTATATCTGTGGAATACAGTTCATTTACATTGCAATATTGCAAACAGTATGCTCAACAATCTATAGTAACAATTTAACAACGTGGAAGGTACTGTGTCATTAAATCTCAAAAGAAAGGCTTGGACAACAGCCCGTATTGGAAGATTGGAATGAAGTCAGGGAAAGCCGCACTGGTAAATAGACAGTTGAATATATATATATATATATATATATATATATATATATACACACACACACACACACACACACAAATAAATCTGTATTCGATAGATGAAAGGATATATGATTGCATAAACAGGAACGGAAAACTTTAAAGCGTTAAGATCAGAATGTGGAAAATATGAAAACAACGAGAAGAGGCAGGAACGAAGATATTTGAGATATTCTTCAGAGGTCCAGATTATGGGGACCCCTGAAAAATTAATAATTAACAATTTGGACTGTAATTTCATCTATTTTATTTTATTGTTTTTAATTGGATTATGATGTGGATATGTTGATTGGATGTTTTTATTGGAAAATCAATAAAAATGATTAAAAAAAGAAAGAAACCACCCCAGAATTGGTCCTACTAAACATCTTCCAAGACAATGATGCCCTTTTACACCACAAAGAACTCATAACCCACCTACTTTCAGCAGCCAAAAACACCATAAACAGACACTGGAGAGACCTGTCAGGAGTAAGCATGGACCAATGGTACCAAATATTATGGGAAACAGCCTTACTAGAAAAATTAACCAATAAACTGAAACTGACACGAGGACAAACAGAAGAAGACACCTTCACCCCGGTATGGCTCCCCTTTATCACATACACAGCCCAACAAGACAATGACAAAAATCCACCAACAGCATACAAATCAATATGGCAAACCTGATCCAAAACACCCACCTACCCCACTCACACATGAAAACAAAGATCACCACAGCCAATCACAAACAAACAACCACACCCTACGCCAACCCCAACCTCTCTCACCACCAAAGGAACACAAGTGAATAGCAGAGAACCTGCACAAGCGATGCTGACACAAAACCCGACATATATTAAGTAAAATTGAAACATCGCCACCCGACCCCAGCCCCACTCACCTTTTCCCCCCCTCCACCTCCCCCCCCCTTTTCTTCCTAATGTCTCAACAAATGAAACTGATCTGTAAAAAATGTTACTTGGAGAAAGAGAGAAAGAGAGAGAGAGAGAGAGAGAGAGAGAGAGAGATTGCACATACTTTTGTAAACCAAGAAAATATTTAATAAAAATACATATATATACCGTATTTTTCGCCATATAGGGTGCACCAGCCCATAAGGCGCACCTACTTTTGGGGGGGGGATAAAGGGGAAAAAAATCCCCCCCCAGGCGTGGGGCTGGGGCGGGGGAAGCCCGAGCTTCCCCCGACCACAGCCCCGAGAACAGGCTGCTATCCGCAAGCCTTGGGAGCCCGGCGGGAACTCCCGCGGGCTCCCAAGGCTTGCGGATAGCTTCCTGAAGCCTGGAGAGCAAGAGGGATCGGTGCGCACCGACCCCTCTCCCTCTCCAGGCTTCAGCGAAAGCCTGCATTCACCCCATAGGACGCACACACATTTCCCCTTCATTTTTGGAGGGGAAAAAGTGTGTCCTATAGGGCAAAAAATACGGTATACACACACACACACACACACACACACAACACACATATATACACATAAACACACTCACTTGAGCAATGATCAAATTACTAGAAAAATGATTTCTGATGGAACTGTTGCCCAATACAATTTACTGACAAGTATTAGAGTGACTGTCGTATTGGGAGCCAAGGAAGACAATGTGTCTTTTACTTATCTTTTCCTAGTCACAACTTTCATTTTTACATGTTTTTATGACATCACCACTCTTTTCTGTTCAAGCACCTTGAACTTCAAATTGGCTTCACCAAGCCCTTTCAATAAGCATAGCTTACTTGAGAATGGAAACCAAATGGGGTTATTCAGAATTCTGGAGTATGGGGTCATTAATATGCTCATGACACACAACTCTACTTCTCCTTTACAACTTCAGTGGATGTGCTGGACCACTGTCTTGCCTCAGTAATGGATTGGATGGGGGGCCAAAAAACTGAAGCTCAAATCCAGTTAAGACTGAGGCACGGTTAGTGGGCAGTTCCCTAGACCAGATGGATGTGAGGTTGCCTGCTCTTGATGGGGTTACATGCCCTGACAGATGGCCATCCAACCTCTGCTTAAAAACTTCCAAGAAAGGAGAGTTCACAACCTCCCAAGGGAGTCTGTTCCACTGTCAAACAGATCTTACTGTCAGAAAGCTCTTCCTGATGTTTAATCAGAATCTTTTTGTAACTTGAAGCCATTGGTTTGAGTCCTGCCCTCCAGAACAGGAGTAAACAAGCTTGCTCCATCTTCCATGTGATAATCCTTTAGATATTTGAAGAAACCTATCTTATCTCCTCTCACTCTCTTCTTTTCCAGGTTAAACATACCCAGCTCCCTCAACCATTCCAAATAAGGCTTTTTTCCAGACCCTTGATCATATTGATTGCCCTCCTCTGCACATGTTCCTGCTTGTCAACATCCCTCTTAAATTGTGGAGCCCAGAACTGGATACAGTATTCCAGGTGTGGTCTGACCAAGGCAGAATAGAGTGATACTATTACTTCCCTTGATCTGGACACTATACTTCTGTTGATGCAGCTTAGAATAGCATTAGCTTATTTTGCTGCTGCATCACACTGTTGACTCATGTTAAGCTTGTTGTCTACCAAGACCCGTAGATCCTTTTCACATACGTCTGGTGCTAGGGTTCAACAGAAAAGTGAGCAAGCCACATAGGCTTATTCCCCTCGCTGAACTAGCAGCTGCTGATCTGAGATAACGTTACATTTGTAAGCTGGAATCCTGTGGTTAGAACTTTCCTGTTATTGAAAGTACAACGGTCTGAAGGAAGGGGGTTGAAGCAGTGAGCAACCACAGCACCTGTTTAGACTGGTTTTATGGGAGCCAGGTGCCCTGAAATCCAGCTGGAGACTAATCACAAAGGTTTATGTTTGCTTGCACCAATAATGTCAAAATAGCATAAGCTTAGCTTACATAATAGGGGATAGCAAAAATTAGAGAAACAAATAGATATAAGGGACTGCCAGTCAGAGATGGCCAACTCTTAGCTTCTGCTAATCATATATATTTTCCACCAATCAGAAGACTGTGGAGGGTGGGACATGGGTATAGCACACAGTTGCAATTGAAATTACCGTATTTTTCGCTCTATAACACGCATCTGACCATAACACGCGCATAGTTTTTAGAGGAGGAAAACAAGGAAAAATATTCTAAACGAAACAGTGGATGTATGATTTTTATGGTTCATGCTGTGGCCACAGACATGTGATCTGACAGTGAGTTTGGGGTAGCCCAATGCAAAAATCCTGAGGATCCATGTGGATTCATGCTTTGTAACCACGTTTTTGCGCCATTGCGGCCCCATGAAACAGTGGGTGCGTGTGTGTTTTTTGGTGCAGGCTGTAGCCATGGAAATGCTATGTGATCTGATGGTGAATTTGGGGTGACCCAGTGCAAAAATCCTGAGGATCCATGTGGATCTGTGCTTTGTAACCACGTTTTAAGTGGGGAGGGAAGGAAAAGAACTCAAGGGACAAGGAGCACGCGTGGGGTGTGTGGAGAAGGAGCTTTTCGGAGAGCTGAGCGGGGAGGAGGGAGGGAAAGAGAACTGTTGCTTTAAAGGTATACTTAAGGTATTTGCCCTGTGCCTGGGGTTTTTTCCATTTAACAGTTTGCAGCCTTTTCCTTCCGCTCCTTGTTTTGAGGCAGAATAGATTTGAGCAAGTGAGGAAGACTTGGATTGCAGGGGATTCGCCATTAGCTGTGTAAAAGCGCTCCTCCTTGCAGCCTGAACGATAAGCAGCCACCAGCAGCAATAGAATGGAGCACAAAAAAGCGGTAGGGGCACTAGGACCCAGACAATGCTCAAATCTATCCTGCCTGAAAACAAGCTGCTCCGTCCCAGCGGATCAGCTGAGATGCGGGGATTTGCAAAGTTTTCCCCTCTCCCTCATGCCCTCCCCAGCCTTTTTTTTTACTTCCTGGTTTTCACTGCGCTGGCTCAGAGCTCGAGGTTGGTTTTATTTTGCTGCTGGTTGCTTAAATTTTATCTTTCCTGCCGTCCCTCTGCAGCCTCATTGCTCTGTTTAGAGAGCGCGCGGACTTTTGCTAGCGTCTGTCCCTCCTCCCGTGTAAGCGGCTGCTGCCCGCTTTGCTGCCATGGCTCTCCTTCCCTCCCTCCTCCCCTGCTCCAGGTCGCTTTAAAGCAAGCAAAGTGAGAGCCTCGTAGAGCGTGTAAGCGGCTCCCGCTTTGCTTGACTGACGGCAGCCATGGCTCCGATCCGTGCATTCGCTCCGTAACACGCACAGGCATTTTCCCTTACTTTCTAGGAGCAAAAAAGTGCGTGTTTTGGAGCGAAAATTACGGTATTTAACCTCTATTGCAAATGTTTATTATCAAAATTTACAGACTTTCAGCAAATCAAACAGAAGATATTGAAATAGTTGCAATTTCAGCTGAATTTGGGGGAAACCACTTGAAGCATCCATTGAGTTGAGCTATTTCAATTGCTTTTGTTTGATAATAAACCTGATTTGCAATCGGGGTTGAATAATTTCAATTGTAACTAAGTGCAAAATAGTATATAACGTGCCTTGAAACTTGTGATTTTTGCTCAATCTTTGAGAAAGCATTTCACTGAGCCTCATTGCTGCAGCTTTGAATAAATGATTCATTTCCACCCATTGTCTCTTTATTGACTACAGGGAGACAGTGTTGTAGGGAGCTCCCTCCAATAACACCCCAACTTATCTTTGTGCAGTTGGTTCTTCCTGCCCAAGTGCAGAACCTGACATTAGTCTCTATTGAATTTCATTCTGTTAGTTTCTCTGCAGCCAAAGATGGAGAAGCTCTATACAGTCAGCAAAAACAAGACCTGGAGCTGACTGTGGCTCAGATCATCAACTTCTTATAACAAAAGTCAAGCTTAAACTGAAGAAAGTAGGGAAAACCACTGGGCCAGTAAGATACAATCTAAATCAAATCCCTTATGAATACACAGTAGAAGTGAGGAACAGGTTTAAGGATTTAGATTTGGTGGACAGAGTGCCTGAAGATCTATGGATGGAGGCTCGTAACATTATACAGGAGGCAGCAACAAAAACCATCCCAATGAAAAGGAAATGCAAGAAAGCAAAGTGGCTGTCCAACGAGGCCTTACAAACAGCGGGAGAGAAAAGACAAGCAAACTGCGAGGGAGATAGTGAAAGATACAGGAAACTGAATGCAGATTTCCGAAAAATAGCAAGGAGACACAAGCGGGCCTTCTTAAACGAGCAATGCAAAGAAATAGTGGAAAACAATAGAATGGGAAAAACCAGAGATCTGTTCAAGAAAATTGGAGATATGAAAGGAACATTTCGTACAAAGATTACCATAATAAAGGACAAAAGTGGTAAGGATCTAACAGAAGCAGAAGACATCAAGAAGAGGTGGCAAGAATACACAGAGGAATTATACCAGAAAGATATGGAGGTTTCGTACACCCCAAGTAGTGTGGTTGCTGACCTTGAGCCAGACATCCTGGAGAGTGAAGTCAAATGACCCTTAGAAAGCACTGCTAATAACAAGGCCAGTGGAAGTGGTGGTATTCCAAGCTGAACTATTTAAAATTTTAAAAGATGATGCTGTTAAGGTGCTACACTCAATATGCAGTGCCAAAGAATGCTCCAACTACCACACAATTGCACTCATTTCACACACTAGCAAGGTTATCCTTAAAATTCTACAAGGCAGGCTTAAGCAGTATGTGGACCGAGAACTCCCAGAAGTGCAAGATGGATTTCGAAGGGGCAGAGGAACCAGAGACCAAATTGCAAGCATGCACTGAATTATGGAGAAAGCTAGAGAGTTCCAGAAAAAAAGCTACTTCTGCTTCATTGACTATGCAAAAGCCTTTGACTGTGTCGACCACAGCAAACTATGGCAAGTTCTTAAAGAAATGGGAGTGCCTGATCACCTCATCTGTCTCCTGAGAAATCTCTATGGGGGACTAGAAGCCACAGTTAGAACTGGATATGGAACGACTGATTGGTTCAAAATTGGGAAAGGAGTACGACAAGGCTGTATATTGTCCCCCTGCTTATTTAACTTATATGCAGAATTCATCATGCAAAAAGCTGGGTTGAATGAATCCCAAACTGGAATTAAGATTGCCAGAAAAAATAACAACCTCAGATATGCAGATGACACAACCTTGATGGCAGAAAGTGAGGAGAAATTAAATAACCTTTTAATGAGGGTGAAAGAGGAGAGCGCAAAATATGGTCTGGAGCTCAACATCAAAAAAACTAAGATCATAGCCACTGGTCCCATCACCTCCTGGCAAATAGAAGAGGAAGAAATGGAGGCAGTGAGAGATTTTACTTTCTTGAGCTCCATGATCACTGCAGATGGTGACAGCAGTCATGAAATTAAAAGTTGCCTGCTTCTTGGGAGAAAAGCAACGACAAACCTAGACAGCATCTTAAAAAGCAGAGACATCACCTTGCCAACAAAGGTCCGTATAAAGCTATGGTTTTCCCAGTAGTGATGTATGGAAGCGAGAGCTGGACCATAAAGAAGGCTGATCGCCGAAGAATGGATGCTTTTGAATTATGGTGCTGGAGGAGACTATTGAGAGTCCCATGGACTGCAAGAAGATCAAACCTATCCATCCTTAAGGAAATCAGCCCTGAGTGCTCACTGGAAGGACGGATCCTAAAGCTGAGGCTGCAATACATTGGCAACATCATGAGAAGAGAAGACTCCCTGGAAAAGACCCTGATGCTGGGAAAGATGGAGGGCACAAGGAGAAGGGGACGACAGAGGATGAGATGGTTGGACAGTGTTCTCGAAGCTACGAACATGAGTTTGACCAAGCTGTGGGAGGCAGTGGAAGACAGGAGTGCCTGGTGTGCTCTCGTCCATGGGGTCACAAAGAGTCAGAAGCGACTAAACAACAAGTAGTTTGGACCCAGTTCTCTCATCTGTTAAGGTCATCTGGAATCCTGATTCTGTCTTCTGTGGCATTAGCTACACCTCCCAGTTTGGTGTCTGCTAACTGGATGAGCATCCCCTCAACTCCTTCGTAAAAGCCGTTTATAAAGACATTGAATAATAATAATAATAATAATAATAATTTATTATTTATACCCCGCCCATCTGGCTGAGTTTCCTCAGCCACTCTGGGCGGCTTCCAATCAAGTGTTAAAAACAATACAGCATTAAATATTAAAAACTTCCCTAAACAGGGCTGCCTTCAGATGTCTTTTAAAGAGAAGATAGCTGCTTATCTCCTTCACATCTGAAGGGAGGACATTCCACAGAGTGGGCACCACCACCGAGAAGGCCCTCTGCCTGGTTCCCTGTAACTTTGCTTCTCGCAGGGAGGGAACCGCCAGAAGGCCCTCGGCGCTGGACCTCAGCGTTCAGGCAGAACGATGGGGGTGGAAACGCTCCTTCAGGTATACTGGGCCGAGGCCGTTTAGGGCTTTAAAGGATGATGATGAATGGCCTGAGTGGCATGCTGCAGATATGAGAGCCCGAGGGACAATTGTTTTGAGTGTTTCAGACCACTTGCTGGTAAACTTGCTGGTCAAGAGACTGCACGAGCTGTTTGGCATAAGTTGAGAGATATGCATTTGAGGCAGAATGCTGGTTCCAGTGTGATTTTCTTCAAGAAGCTGTGCAGGCTGCAGTTAGAGAAAGGTGGTGATTTGCCTAGCCATCTATCTCAGTTAAAGCGTCTCAGACAGGACCTTGTTCAGCGAGACCTGGCTATTTCAGAGGCTGTGTTTGCAATGCTGATGATAAATAGCCTAGACGATTCTTACGATGGAGTAGCTGCCCAGATTTCTACAATGCCTTCTGACCGGCTAACGGAAGATTATGTGTCTAGCGTGCTCCTGAATGAGTGGGATCGCAGACAGGCTGTTAGAGAAAGCCGGGACAATGGTGCTGTTAAAAATGTGCTTGAAAATGTGCCTAAGTCTCCAGCAGGGGAAAGTGAAAGTGAAACTGCTGCTGTTAAAGCACTAAAGTTGAAGCGGTGCTTTTCGTGTGGAGCACAAGGCCATTTGAGTTTCCAGTGCAAGAAAACTTCAAAGAAGAAGGGAAACTTCAGAGGCAGAGGGGGAGGACGGCGAAATCCCCAAGCACCTGCTACTTCAAAGGCTTTGATCTCTCGCTGCTCCAATCAACGTGGGTGGAGTTTCTTCGTGGTCGACTCTGGCAGTTCAAACCACGTGGCCAAAGATAAGGATCTCTTTGTTCAGCTTGAGAAGCAAGAGAAAGAAATTCATCAAGCAGATGGGACTGTTCTCACGAGTTTGGCTCAGGGAACTGTGTTCTTAAAGAGCCTGAATGCAACAATTAAGAATGTCCCGTATGCGCCTGATATTCAGGACAATTTGTTGAGTGTTTCCCAGCTTGATCGTCAAGGGTTTAAGGTGGTGTTTGCTAAATCTCGCTGTGAAATTCGTCGAGAGGGCAAGCATCATTCTATATGCAAAATGTGTTAATGGTTTGTACCAATTGCCTTTTGTTTCAGGTACAGGTACTGCAGAAGCAACTGAGAAAGAGTGTTGCAATTTATCTGTTGATAAGAATGAGAAGTTGCATGACCAATGTATTCATTATTACCACCGTGTTTATGGTCATTTGAATTTCCAGGCTGTGGCAAAAATGCCTGATATGGTTCAGGGTATGAAGTTGAAAGAATGTCCCTACCACATGAAATGTGTTTCTTGTGCTGAGAGTAAGGCAAGACAAGCTCCCAAAGGTACAGAGTCTGGGAGAGAGGCCAAGAAACCATACGAAGTCATTCATGCAGACTTAGTGGGGCCTCTAGTGCTCTCTAGAGGCAATTCGAGGTTTTTTATGGTTTTGATAGACTCCTATTCAAGATATGTATGGGTCTATATGCTGCAGAAAAAGTCTGAAGCCTTTACCAAGTTTCGCCAGTTTTGTAAATGGCTCAGAAATGTACATAATGAGAACGTACGTTGTCTTTTCACTGACAGGTGTGGTGAGTTTTGTTCAGAGGAGTTTGAGGCTTTTCTTTCTGAACAGGGCATTGAGCATAGGACGGCCACGCCCAGATCACCCTGGCAGAATGGTTTATGTGAGAGAGTAAACTAGACCCTGCAGCAAGGAATCAGAACACTGTTACATGATTCGGGGCTGCCCAATCCCTTTTGGGCCGAAGCTCTTTCGTTTTTCTGTCACGTGTATAACAGGAGGTATCAGTCCGCTGTAAATTGCACCCCATACGAGATGCTTCACAAAAGAAAGCCATGTGTAAAGCACTTTAAAATTTTTGGATCAGAGGTTTGGGTGCACACCTCGCAGGGTGACAAACTGAGCAAGCGTGGAGAACATGGTGTTTTCCTAGGGTACGAGAAAGGTTCTTATCGTGTTCTGATCACAGGCACGAAAACCATAAGGCTGACCAGGAGTATTGACGACAATCCACAATGGGACAGAGTTGGTGTTTTTCAGTATTATCCCATTTGTGATGATGGTGCAAAAGGGGCAAAGACATTTAAGAGGGAGGCAAGTGCTGTTGCAGCTGATGATAATCCTGATGCCGATGTAGATTCAGGTGGTGGCACAGATTATCAGAGCCCAAAAGCCTCAGGTGAGTCTGACGCTGATTCAGACTTAGCAGCTTCATATACTTTAGCTCCCCATTCTCCCAAAGAGGAGGAAGCACCAGAACAAGAAGATCAAAGAGTTTTGCGCAGATCCGAGAGAACAACCAAGGGTGTACCACCAAAAAGGTTTTCTGAAGAGTTTGCAAAGGCTGCAGTCACATGCAACTCTGCTGGGGTTTTTAAACCAGGCATGAAGTGTGTTGAGTGTAATAGTACAAAACGCTTTATTTATTTCCTTACCTGACCTAAAGTGGTTCATGTATAATATGTTTAAAGGATCAGGATTGAAGGAGCAAGTGTGTGTTTAAGTACTGAAAGTGGTTTGTTTGAATCTGCCTAATTTAGTAATGTAAATTTGCATCTGAGAGGGAGAAATGTGTATGAAGATTTTTCTAGAAGCTGCTTATTCATTTGTGTAGTCACAATGTGCATTTTGTGTGTACTACAGATTGAGGTTTATGATTTAACTCTTTCCTGATAGACACAGAGTGATTGCAGTAACTGTTTAATGATGTGTTAAAGTGTCTTAGATAAAGGGGGAGAGAGATACCTGCAAATGTGTTAACCAAGGTTGTAAGCAGAGAACAACTTTTGGAGTGTGTGTATAAATTGCAGTTATGTTAAAGATTCTTGAAATGATCGGATGAAATGGGGGAGGATGAGGAGATTTCACCCCTCCCATATCCAAGAATCTCCTGAGGAGTCTGCTGATTCTCCAGAGAGGAGAAGGCGTGTTCTGCTCTCTACTTATTCTGCTCCAGCACCGAGTGAGTCAGTCAGTCAGTCAGTGTCGGAGAGAGAGAGAGAGACTGAGTGTTAGAGATAAGGTTGCTGCTAAGAGCAGCTGCAGACACTCAGTGCAGTGCAGCATTCATTTATGCTTAGACCTATTTAGCTCTGTATATAGTTGTATAATAGTTGTAGTTATAGAATAAAGAAGATATTCTACAGAGCTGCTCTCCGAGTTGTTTATATACTCTGCTAGACTCTGCTGTACTCTGCTGTGCGACGACTGTCTTCTTGTGGAAGTGAATCCGGTGCTCACAACTCTAAGCTGTGAGTCCACAGCACTTTGACCTGTTCCTGTGCAGAAGGTGGTCTCTGGAAGTGCTACCCAGCTCGCCTAGCCCAGTCGGGGCTGAAGTGGATGAGTCCAGTTGGTGGCACTGGCTCAAAGGCGATGCTGACACACCAACACTTTGAATTGTGCTCGGAAACATACTGGGAGCCAATGTAGGTCTTTCAAGACAGGTGTTATGTGGTCTCAGCGGCCGCCCCCAGTCACCAGTCTAGTTGCCGCATTCTGGATTAGTTGTAGTTTCCAGGTCACCATCAAAGGTAGCCCCACGTAGAGCGCATTGCAGTAATCCAAGCGAGAAATAACTAGAGCATGCACCACTCTGGCGAGACAGTCTGCGGGCAGGTAGGGTCTCAGCCTGCGTACCAGGTGGAGCTGGTAGACAGCTGCCCTGGATACAGAATTGATCTGCGCCTCCATGGACAGCTGTGAATCCAAAATGACTCCCAGGCTGCGCACCTGGTCCTTCAGGGGCACAGTTACCCCATTCAGGACCAGGGAGTCTTCCACACCAGCCCGCCCCCTGTCCCCCCAAAACAGTACTTCTGTCTTAACAGGATTCAACCTCACTCCATTAGCCGCCATCCATTGTCCAACCGCCTCCAGGCACTCGCACAGGACCTTCACCGCCTTCACTGGTTCTGATTTGAAAGAGAGGTGAAGCTGCATATCATCTGCATACTGATGGACACCTAGTCCAAACTCCCTGATGATCTCTCCCAGCGGCTTCATGTAGATGTTAAGCATGGGGGAGAGGACGGAACCCTGAGGCACCCCACAAGTGAGGGCCAGGGGTCTGAACACTCATCCCCCCACACCACTTTCTGAACAGTGTATAACAGTGCCCCCAGCTCCCAGCCCCCCTAGACGATCCAGAAGGATGTTATGGTCGATTGTATCAAAGGCCGCTGAGAGATCCAGCAGAACTAGAAAATATTGGGATTTCAGCTCCGTTCGTCCAAGCTGATAAGGCTCATCTTCCTCCGAGCCCTCCCAGCAGAGCATTAAAACAACACCACAGCGGAAGGATGAGATAGGTATGAGCTACATTTTTATGCTTTATTACTAAACTATAAAGAGAGCAAAGAAATATACATCCTCTCTCTATGAGAACAGAGAGCAACTGAACAAAGAAAGCAAAGGAACAAAGGAAACAGGAAACTACTAACATCCCATCCCATCTCCCTTTCCTGTGAGACTCCAATAGTCTGGAAGCCCTGGAATGTAAACACAGTCCTGTGATTGCAAGCAGCTGCACAGTGAGGAAACAGAAACTAACAGGAAACAGCTCTCACCTTTGTCCCTAGCCCACCATAGATCATCAACCAGTGCGACCAAGGCAGTTTCAGTCCCATGATGAGGCCTGAATCCCGATTGGAAGGGATCCAAATGGTCCGCAACCTCCAGGCGTGTCTGGAGTTGTTTAGCAACCACCCGCTCAATCACCTTGCCCAAGAATGGAAGATTTGAGACTGGGCGATAGTTAGCCATACTGGCCGGGTCTAAATATGTTTTTTTAAAGAAGTGGTTTAATGACCGCCTCTTTCAGAGGATCTGGGAATGCTCCCTCACAGAGGGAAGCATTCACCACCCCGCAGAGCCCATCGCCCAGCCCTTCCCGGCTTGCTTTTATTAGCCAGGATGGGCAAGGATCAAGGAGACAGGTGGTTGGTTTGACGTGTCCAAGGAGCCTGTCCACATCCTCAGGGGTAACGGATTGAAATTGATTCCATGCAACTTGGCCAGACAGGGCTCTAGCACTCTCCTGCCCCAGCCCTGGTCCCATTGTGGTGTCTACCTCCTTCCAAATATGAGCAACTTTATCTGCAAAAAACTTTGCAAAATCATTGCAGGAGATCTTGGGGTCTTTACAAGGCCCTGGTGGTAAAGGTGGTTCCATTAAATTGCGAACCACCTGAAAGAGTCTCCTGCTGCTGTTTTCTGCAGATGCAATAGAGGCGGTGAAGAAAGTCTTCTTTGCCGTCACTATCGCCACTTGGTAGGCTCGACCTTGAGCTCTAACCCGTGTCCGGTCAGCTTCAGAATAAGTTATCCGCCACTGACGCTCTAGCCGTCTCAGCGATTGTTTCCTCGCCCTCAGCTCCGAAGAAAACCATGGGGCTGTCCAGGCTCCATGCAATTGGAGAGGGCGCTTTGGAGCCAGAAAGTCGATAGCCCTGGTTAACTCCGCCTTCCAGCGGGCCACCAGGGAATCAGCTGAAAGGCCATCAACATGGGATAAAGCATCCCCTACCACCCTCTGGAAACCATCTGGATCCATTAAGTGGCTGGGGCGGGCCATCCGAATTGGTCCCACCTCCCTGCAGAGGGGAAGGGTCGTGGAGAAGTCCAGTTACACCAGGAAGTGATCTGACCATGGCACTTCTTAAGTTTCGCTTTTACTTAGTATCAGATCACCAACATCCATAGAGGTGAACAACAGGTCCAACGCATGTCCGCGGCTATGAGTTGTGGCCAGACTTATTCAGGGACAGCCCCATGGAGGCCATGCTTTCCACAAAGTCCCGAGCAGCCCCTTGTAAGGTCGTGTCGGCATGGATGTTAAAATCTCCTAGGACAACCAAACTAGGTCTCCAGGAGAACATCCGCCATGACCTGAAGCAGCTTGGGCAGGGAATCCTTGGTGCAGCGGGGAAGTTGGTACACCAAAAGGAATCCTGTACTGCCCCTATTGCCCAGCCTCCAGAACATGCACTCAGAAAACTGGGTCTTCCCAGTAGGACGCCTGATGCAAGCTAGTGACTTCCTAAAAATCACTGCAACCCCCCCTCCCCGCCCACATGACCTGGGTTGCTAAGACAGGCCCATCTGCTTCATCCAACCAAGTCTCTGTCAGGTCAAGTCCTCCATCCATGATCAAGTCATGGATGGCAGTGGTCTTATGAATCATTGACCTAGCATTACACAGCAACACCTTCAGGTCATGTGGGTTTCCCTTGTTGATTCCAGTATCCATCCGGTCAAGACCAGACCCGGAGGCAAGGATAGTCTCCAAACAACGACTAAGCCTGCCTCCTCAGTACATGGTCTGGTCGTAGCGTAACTCCTCCTCCTGCCCATGATCACTGAGATCAGATGTCCCAGTGCATCCCCCCCCCCATGGAACTTGCCCAGCCATTATGTTGGCTGGGGCCCCACTCCCAGGCAGCCCTGATCCCGCCCCTTGAAAACAAAACGCAAACTATACAGCAACCAATAAAACAACAAAAACTGAACAGTTATACTAAAATTAATCCCCAACCAGATATCCACCCCACCCCCCAACCAAACAAAAAGGGGTGGGGAGAAGAAAAAACTTAAAATGCCACCGACTACTTAAAGACATTTTAAAACACATTAGCCACTTGGAACAGGGAAGCAACAGCAGAACAACCCTGCACTTCCCCAAGAGTTTGTTCCAAATGACTCCAGCCCCACTCTCTAGGAACTGCCACAGGAGTCCTTTTGTAGCTGGGAGTGTGAGGGCCTGGGCCAGTTGGAAAAGGCCTTGGAAGGGAGCAGGCCCTGCAGTCCTCACCACAGCCGATGGTTCTATATAGTCTGAATACAACAATAGAGTTTGCAGGATTTGTTTGTGTTCAGCTGAGTTTGCGGGCGGGTCCCTAGTTTACCTTTAAATTTGTGAGCCCTGTTCATATTCCTTAAGGAATGCTAATAAACATAAGGCTGTATGCCTCTTTTCTGTTCTTCCTTCAGGAAATATGCACATAGAGACAGGTATGTTTTATAAGACTTCTCATATGAGTGATGGTGGGCAATATCCATTTTATATCCTTCTGTGATCAGATGAGTTATTTTGTCATTTTTTGTCTTTATAGATTTACCCTTGTTCTAAACTATTAATTACGCACTGTTTACATTTTACCACACAGGTAATGTTGCATGTATGCAGTCTCTCCACATTTTACATCATGTGGAAACCGGGTGGATTTGATTTAAATCACGATTTAAATCACTAGTCAGTAAGAAGAGATTTATTGTTATTTTTTACAGAAAGACATTCTTCTGGTATAATCTTAATATTTACAACCAGATGAAGGTTTCATTTTTGGAATAACAAACTTTCAGAGCAGTTTTTACAGTTATATCAAAAATTACTGATTTGGTTATACTATTAGCAATACATAGACATAATTATGAAATTATTCAGGGGCTTAATAAGTTAACTGTTTATATTCGGACAGCTTTTCTGCTGTACTTTATTGGAGGGAGAAAAATAATCATTTACTTAGTAACAATTTATTTAACTAAAACAATAACATTGTAGCATATGTATCCATGTTAACTAATGTGGTTAAACAATTTAAAAAAAACTTAGACTGTGTTTTAGCACACATGAAAAACTTAAATCCTTATTTCCTGATTAATAGCCTTTGGACTATAATGTAACTTAAATAAAAAAAAACTTTATTTAGAAAGATTTTTCCTCCAAAAGCATTTTATTTAAAAAATCTGATTTAAATTTTTAAAAATCTGATTTTTTAATTATTTTTTTTAATCATTGATTTTTATCCACCCTGCTAGAAACACACGTCACACATCCTTCAGGTTTAAGATTGCTGGATTGCTAAATTTAGTATTCTTCAACACACACACACACAAATTGTACATAGCTGTGTTGGTCCATTATGACAAATGCAAAAGCTGTAATAGGGCTTTTACAATGATTCATAAGCTGTGGCAATTCTTGTTCATGTAAACATTGAGAAAATATTAGCATTCCATGCAGGCTGGGAAATATCAGGTTTTCAACATCGCAATGTATCACCAACCAAACATTGTGATCTGGCGATACACTGCAATGTGAAACAAGCTGCATTGGCCCCTGTTCCGTGAGGCCCTTTCACCTCAGCACTTCACGGGGCCAGGGATGACACAGCTTGTCCTCGGCACGTGGAGGCAACAGGCTGCCTCACCCCGCCTCCTCACTGCCTTGGAAGGCTCCCACCCCCCAACTGAGCATTCCCTCTAGCACACTGAGGAAATGAGCTACTTAGGCAAGCCGGAGGGGGGCACTCCCTCAAAGGCGCCTGCCACCCCGGGAGGAAAGACGCAGCCCACCCTCCTGGGTGAAGGCAGCCAGGCGGCACAGAGCCTGTCAGGTTCCATTTCCAAGACTGCCTCCAACTTCGCACGGGCGGGCTACCTCTTTCTCCCAGGAGGCAGAGGCGACCCACCTGTGCTAAGGTGGTGGTGGCTGAAACAGCCATATGAATGCTCTGTTCACATGGTAGCCTCAGCAGCTGCCGCCTTGGCACAGGCAGGGGGTGCTACTCCTCTTCCAGGAGGAAGAGGTAGCCCACCCGCCCCAGGTGAGCCCCAGGCAGCCATGCACCCCTCAATGGAGAAGTTTAAACAAGCCAAGAGGGAGGAACAAGCTTCATCAGCAACAGCCGATGTAGCTTGTTCCTCCCTTAGTTATATGATAGCCAGAGCTTTATGGCAATTTCATGTGGCAGTATATCACAAGTGAAACCACTGCTGCTCCCGAGTCCCTCTGCCACCAGTGCCCAGCTGCAGCTTGTTTCTCCTTTGGCGCACTGGGGGCAGAGGGACTCAAGACAGAGGTGGCGGTTTCACTCACGATATACCGCTGGGTAAAGCTACCATTGGTGCCTGGCCCTCATACCGGTCCTAGCCTACATTCCATGAAATAATATTAAGATTCCATCTAATTCTAGAAGCAGAGCTGCAAAATCTTCTGTGCTGTACATCTTGAGGGAAAACTCCAGTTCATCTCCCACAAAAATGGGAAATGCTAAAAGGCTGCTTAGAAAATACTTTTAACTTCTGCTCACAACTCAAACATTCATCTGCTTTAGCATATGACTTGGCAACTATGCAAAGAGTTCATTTGCACTTTTACTCTGAATTGACTGTCTAGCATAAAGGTAAAGGTAAAGGGACCCCTGACCGTTAAGTCCAACCTCTGGGGTTGTGGCACTCATCTCGCTTTACTGGCCGAGGGAGCAGATGTTTGTCTGCAGAGTTTTTCCACAGTTTTATCTAATATTCTGGCCATATTCTTCTCCTTTTAAAATATCAGTCATGATAAGCTAAGAAAAATGTGGATGCAATCCTGGTGGCTTTTTTTAGTGTTGAGAGGTCCTTGAGACTAGGATGCTACAACATGTGAGGGGTAGCTTTGGATAAAGAGGGTTATGGAAACCATTTGAGATAAGAGCTCCATGTGATTCTGTTAAACTTGTAGCTTTGCTGGTGATCTGGATAGTATGATCTGTAAGTAAGCTGCTTTGTTTGGAGCTTGGCAATGAAACTGAGGCATTTTTTTATTAAATATGAATAAAGAGACAGATATGAATGTGGTTTGGGTTGAAGAAATCGGTAATGAGAAACAATCATACAACAGAATGCTTTTCAACAGAAACTTACAAGAAACAAAGAAGCAAAAGATATTGAAGAGTATTACTTTACATGAAAAAATATTGATCAATAATCCGGGAGATTTAAGAACAATGAACACTATTAAAATGCTCCAAACCCAACTTTTAATGATGGTTATTCAAGAAATGAAACAGAAATTAAAATACCTTAAGCAGAAACATTTTGAATTTGCAAACAAACCAGGAAGATTACTGCCTTGGAAGTCAAAAAAGGAAAAGAAGGGAAATGTTATAAACAAAATAAATACGTATGGTAAAGTAACATATTATGAAAAGGCAGTGAGAATGGATTTTTTAAAGATTTTATTCTAACATATATACAAGAGGGAGAAGACAAAGAAAAGATAGAGCAATATCTGAGAAGCAGAAACCTGCCAAAAATGTCAAAACAACAAGTGGCTATATTAAATGCCCCAATTTTAACAGAAATAGAGAATGCAATAAGTCAAGCTAAGATTAATAAAGCACCTGGGCCAGATTGTTTAACTGCTGTCTATTATAAAGTGTTCAAAGACCAGCTAGTCTGTGTGTGTATTGATGAACAATATCCTAATTAAGGGTAGGATCCCAGATTCCTGGAAGAATGCAAATATTGTGTTGCTTCCTAAACAAGATCAAGACTTAACACAAGTTAAGAACTATAGGCGCATTTCTTTGCTTAATTGAGATTATAATGTATTTGCTGAAATAATGGCAAAAAGATTTAAAATAATGCTGAGAGACTTTATACATGGGCTCTGGGGAAAGTTATATGAGAGGGGTTAGGACAATCTATACAAAGCAATTTGCCAGTTTTATAGCAAATGGTAATTTATCAGAAAAGTTTACTATATCAAAAGGAACAAGGCAAGGATGCCCATTGTAAGAGAAAATAAAGATAGAGGTGTTCAAATAGGGCATCAGAAATATCAACTAAGGACCTTTGCGGACGACTTACGTTTTATTTGAAGATAACCCTTTTAAAAATACGAGAACAGTATTTAGTGAGATTTAACAGTTTGGAGACCTAGCAGGTTTTTATATACCATATTTTTCGCCCTATAGGACGCACTTTTCCCCCTCCAAAAATGAAGGGGAAATCTGTGTGCGTCCTATGGGGCGAATGCAGGCTTTCGCTGAAGCTTGGAGAGCGAGAGGGGTCGGTGCGCACCGACCCCTTCTCACTCTCCAGGCTTCAGGAAGCTATCAGCAAGCCTGGGGAGCCCACGGGAGTTCCCGCAGAACTCCCTAGGCTGCGGATAGCAGCCTGCTGCCCGGAGTGCGGGGCGAGCTGAAGCCGCGGCGGGGGGGGGGAATAAATTTTTTTTTCTTTATTTCCCCCCCAAAAAACTAGGTGCGTCCTATAGGGCGAAAAATATGGTAAATAAGGGTAAGACAAAGATGATGGTAAAAAATATGAATCAACAGGAGAAAGACGCTGCAAGAGAAGATGGGTATCAAGGTGGAGAAAAAGGTGAAATATTTGGGTGCATGGCTAACAAATAATGAAATGTTATATCAGAATAATAATGTTAATGTCTGGAATGGAGTGAAACATGATTTATTGAGATGGGGAAGGATGAAACTTTCGCTGTTGGGAAGGATTTCAGCCATAAAGATTACCTAAGATTTTTTTTATTTCAAACCATGCCAATAATTAGTAATGTCAGCTGCTTCAGACAATGGCAAAAAGTTATCTAGATTTATCTTGCAGAGGAGGAAACCAAGGATTAAATTTAAAATATTAATGGATCTTAAGGAAAGAGGTAGATTCTCACTGCAAGATCTTAAATTATATTATGGAGCAGTTTGTCTGATCTGAAGGATTATTATTTAAAAATATTATATTGTTGGATTTGAAAGGGTAAGGAAGACTGTCTGGTTGGCATGCTTATTTCTTGGTATGATAAGACAAAGATTCACAAAGTGTTTTTGGATCATTGTGTACAAATAAGTCTTTTGAGAGTCGGGGCCAGGTGCGGCGTTAATTCTGAACGCTGATTTGAATATGTTAATTGCTGCATTACAAGAAACAATGCCACATAACTTTTTCTCAAAATAGGGTTGGAATGGGGGGGTCCTGAGGGGTCATTTCATCATATGTGGTGATCTTGTAGCAAGGCTAAGGGTTTCTGGGAAATGATATACCATGAATTGAAAAAGATGTATAAAATGACCTTTCCCAAAAAACCCAAAGCCTTTATTATTGGGGATAATAGGGACAGAGATTCCAAAAAAAAACCCTGACCAACCTTTTATGTATGCAACAACTGCAGCTAGAATTTTATATGCACAGAAATGGAAAGATGAAGAGACTCCAAATAAGGAAGAATGGCTTATAAAACTGACTGATAAAGTAAGAGGACAAAATAATATCTTCATAGATGAATGGAGGCCATTGGTGGGTTAACGATTGTGCTATTATTCTTATATGAAGTCACATGCAAGATTTGAGATATGAGCAATGGAAGAGTGTAGAGAATGGACTTTGGGCGCTTCGAAAATATAGATGTGTGTTAATGCAGCTACTACTTGGGTCGTTCCATATCAAGTGGTCCAATTTTTTTACCTCATGTCAAATTTCTTAATATTCTGAACACTTGTTGAATGATCAAAACAAAGTTTAAATTTAAAATTTTATTTTTTTATCTCATCCCGTTTGTGAGTGAATTTCAAAAAATTGACAATTTTGACCTTGCCAGTCTACACAAAACCTTAAAAGCTCAGCCCAGAATTGAGATATGTCAAAAAGAAAAACCCCAATCTCTTCAGAACTTCATGGACTTTAATATGATATGTCACATGGTGGGCTTACTTTAAATTTTAAAGTTAAGTCACATAACTTAAAATTTTAAAAAGTGATTTAAATATCATATGATTAAATTTTCCCCCAAAATGTATTGATTTTTTAACATTTCTAAGAGCTACCTGCAAAATTTTGGGATCCCAATGAGATCACAGTTTTTATAAATATTTTGTACATACATGTCTGCCTTGGTTCTGTTTAGGATAAGTGGATCTTCTTGGAGTAAAATATTGCAGAATAAACAAGACTTCAAACTATAATATCAGTTACTTCAGGCATTTTACTTTTGAAATATTTCAATTTTGGGCTGAGCCAAAATTGTCAATTTTTTGAAATTTCAAACCCTCATAACTCAAATGGGATGAGATAAAAAATTTAGATTTAAACTTAGTTTTGATCATTCAACAAGTGTACAAAATATTAAGAAAATTGGATGACATGAGGTAAAAAAGTTGGATCACTTGATATGGAATGACCCTGAAATTGTGTTATTGTACATATTTATTACATGCTGTGTGTGTGTGTGTGTGTGTGTGATTCCACGCCAAATCACCTGATTTTAATTCTTGACCGTGCTCTCACAACTCAGATTTTCTTCTATTTTTTATACCTGTGAGATAATCTCAAATTAATTTTGCTAAAAAAAATTGGTCCAAAATTGGACACAGGATAATTTTCTTTAAAAATTGATTTTTGCGCTTTGAACATATCATTGCAAAAGTGTTTTACACAATAAAATTAAAAAGAGCTCTAGGACATATTTTGTTTTTATAAAACTTAATTTTTAAAATACCATATTTTTCACTCCATAAGACGCACTTTTTTCCTCCTAAAAAGTAAGGGGAAGTGTCTGTGCGTCTTATGGAGTGAATGTGTGGTTGATCGCTGGCTCCCTTTCTGGCCCTGCCCCCTTGCCCAGGCCTCCATTGTTGAATGTTGTGCAGATGGAGGCTGTTTGTTTCCCCAGCTGCATGTGACTGGCTGATCTGTCTGGAAACTGTAGAAACAGCTCCCTTTCCTTTCCTAAAGAAGCTGCAGAACCCATAAAACAGAATTTTTTTCCCTTTGCAAAGTAAGCTCAACAACTGTGAGCTGATCCCCCCAAAAACGGGGCTTTCCCCCCTTTCCTCCTCTAAAAACTTATGCGTCTTATGGTCAGGTGTGTCTTATGGAGCGAAAAATATGGTATATCAGATGACATTGTAACATAAGAGAGTACAATTTAACTATTCTCATGAATGTGTGACTTATTTCAGGCTCAAAGAGACCTTAAACCTGTACAAAATAACAATCTTTTTTTGAAAAAAAATTGCTTCAAAATCAATTTGTTTTTTAACCACAAAGAACTCTCCTCATTTTTAAAACATAACAAGCACATGGTTAGCCCATTCTACAACAAAAGTATGATGCACGGTCGGTGACCCTTTTCTGTGGAACTTAATACCATTTTTATACCTTATTTTGAAAGAGACCACAATTAGCTTTATTTTGATACCAATATAAGCCCAATTGGTTGAAAAATAAGTGAAACAGGAGGTTTTTTCTAAACTGACACAGAAATTGCATTAGCTTAAATTGTGCAGAAATCGAAATTTTAAAAAAATTCTCCTGTGCCCAAATCTTAAAAATAATCTGAGGTTATCTCATAGATTTTCTTCAAAAAATGTTTATGTGTAGATACCAGAGTCGTGAGAGCACATGGCACCAAGGGACTTGGCGTGGAATGACCCATATATATGTATGTAGGTATGTATGTATGTATGTATGTAAGTAATTGGTTTTATGCCTGACAGCTGCTTAGATGCCAGCTTTGACAATTAAGAAGCATATAAATTCATTAAGACTACTGAAAGAAATTAGAGAGAGAAAGTGAAACAAATGTGCAACTTTAGATTATTTGGAGAGGTGCTGTGAGAAGAGGCAGGGACAGTAGAAATAGTTCTATGAGCAGTTCCTCCTAAATAACAGGGTTAGGGGAAGAGAGGATGTCTCAAATCTCTCTAAAGCAACCGTCCAGTGCCTCATTACATAAGAAAGGAACTTTCCAGCCTCCCCCCCCCCCCGCAAAGCAAAGCTCATTCTGATTAAATAACAAACCCATAAACACCCCTTCTCTTCTTTTGGCTCTTCTCTTCTGAAACAAGAGGGTGGTGGGAAAGTGTGGGGAGTGGGAGAGATGATCGCCTGGAGTAGAAAGAAGTAGTGGAGGAATTCCAATCCAACCCCCATTTCCAAAAACTGCTTTATTACTGTAAAAGAGGAGCAAAAGACTGCTGGATTAAGCAGAAGCTGATCTTGAGGGGAGGACCGCTTGGCCTATCACTCAGTATCCTAAAAACCAAAGTGCCGCACCAACAAGCACAAAACAACCCATCCACAGTGCCACAAATCCAACTTAATGGTGTAACGTTGGAAAAGGTTGATCACTTCCCCTACCTGGGCAGTTATCTTTCCAAAGGGGCCGACATTCATGCTGAAATCCAGCGGTGCCTGAACTCTGCAAGTGCAGCTTTCTCCCGATTGAAGTGCAGAGTGTTTGAGGACTGGGACATTCACAAGGGAACCAAAATACTTGTTTACAAAGCTATTGTACTACCAATTTTACTGTACGCTTGTGAAACATGGATCACTTATAAATGCCATCTCCAACTCCTCGAACAATTCCATCAACAGTGTCTCCAAAAAATTTTACACATCACTGGAAGACAGGCAAACTTACGCCAGTGTACTAGAAGAAGCAAAGATCACCGGTATCGATGCAATGATTATTCAACATCAACTTTGTTGGACTGGTCATATTGAAAAGGAGGTGAAAAGGAGAAACAAGCTAAGAGGAAGGCATGTCTGGCAAACCCTCACTGTGATAAACTCCCACCTGGAAACCTTATGTCCCCACTGTGGAAGGACATGTGCATCCAGAATTGGCCTCCACAGTCACTTACTCATGGAAGAGAATCTTACTCTGCTACAAGTGATTGCCAAAGAAAGGAAGAAACACTTTCATCAACCTAAGCCTCCCCATCTCAATTTGGTTAACAGGTGCTCAATTCAGACACAAGTACTCGTACACTGAAAAATTCACATGAATATATGCATATAACACACAACCACAAATCAACAGTGAAAGGGCTCTATATATGTATGAGAATTATATACAGATGAAATGGGTTTATATATGCTTTCACTCCTCATCCTTCCCCCCCCCCCCGGGTTGCTACCTGTCCCTTATAATAAGGGATTGTCCCTTATTTCAAGGAAAAATGCTGTGTCCCTTATTTCTGCCTCGCTTTCTTCTTCTCCCTCCTTTTCTGCTGAGGTGAGGGCTGAACTCGGCTTCTCCCTCCCTCCCATCTCTACCAGCGCTGTTGCCTCCCTCCTGCCTGTCTGCATTCTCTGTCTCCCTTTCCTTTCCTTTCCTTTCCTTTCCCTACCCCTCCCTGTTACACTAAATCCAGTAGAGTGAATGGAGTGATTTGGGTGGGGGGAGAGGAGAGGCTGGCCAGCACTAAAGCTGGCAGATTTTTTTTCTGCTGACCAGGGAAATGAAGGATACTAGGCTGCTGTATAAAGAGGGACAGTGGATATTGCAAACCCATTTTTTAGGTACCAAAGAAAACCCCTCTCCCCCAAAACCCATGACTATTTAAAGAGCTTTAAATGTGTACTGCAGATGAGGACTCAAACTCCCTTGCAAGAAACCGTAACAGTCCTAAATTCACTTTCAGCTTGACTCTTTGAAAATAGAAATAAGTCCCAATTATTTCAGTTGAATTTACTTTCAAGTAAGTATGCAGAGGAGTGAAGCCTTAAACAGTGGTTGATTTTATTTATACAATATTTGCATCAATTTAAATAAAGGACAGGTCCAAAAATGAAGCACACATGTAACCCTAGTGGTTAAATGAACTTGTTTAATTATGATGCATGCATGTGAATGTATAAGGCATTAGCTACATGGAAAGGGAAGTTGGAGACAAAGTTTCGTGAGGAAAAGAAACAGAATTTGTTGCACCGGGTTTCTACATTTACCATTCTTCTGACAAGCAGAAATTCAGCAGGTGGGGAGGGTATGAGTCATTGAAATTAATGTGCCTTGCTAACGTAGATCTGTAAATTTCATTGGGTCTCCTCTATGAGTATGACCCGCTCTGGAAACAACCCATTGTAATCAATTACTTTACCTTGTGCAGAAATTACTTAAAAGCAATTTTTAGTCCCCCAATTCCTCCCTCCCATCATGTCCCATATTTTGCCTAACCTGTCCCTTATTTTGCCAGACCAAAGGTGGCAACTCTACTCCAACCCCCTGCCACCGATTACTTCACAGTCTGAGGTAGTAATGTTTCTGAATACCAGTTGCTGGAAACCTCAAGAAGGGGTGTTCGCTCCGCTCTCGGGGGCCAGGCTTCTCAGAAGTCGATCCAAGGGGGGCAGGAGATTACGAGTGTGACAGGGGCAGCCGCAGTTTCCTCTTGCACCTCGCGAACCTCTTCTCTGCCTCCCCCCAATAATGTTCTCCTTAGGCTTAAACGTGTGTGTGAAAAAGGGCGGGGCGGTTTTCCAGCCTGGCCCAGCGGCGTTCTAGGCCCTCGGGGCACAAAGAGAGGGAAGTGGAGGAGTCAACACTTCACTCCTCGATTCGCGCCAGGACAACGACCTCATTTCATTACCTTGTAAAAGGCCTCGTTGGAGCCGCGCACCTCCACCACCAGCTCTTCCATGGCGGCAGCGGCGGCAGGACAGGAGGGAGTTGTGGAAAAGCAGGAGGTGAAAAGAGGCCTATGGCCCAGACGGCCTGTCGTCCGGCTTCCTCCTTTCTTGTGGCCTCCTTCAGTCTACCTCACTGGCGCGCGCAGGAGGCGGCGGCGGCGGCAATTTAGGCCGAGAGGCGGCTTCCCCTTCGCCACCTCCTAACAGCTCGTCGTTGTCACTGCCCTTAATGAAAGTGAAATTGTCACCCCGCAGCGTCGAAGGCTGTGGCTGCAACGGCTGCTGAGCAGGGAAGTGGGGGACGAGCAGTGCCACAAGCCGCCCGCTTCGAATGTAAACATTAAAAAAAAAAAAAAAAAAAACCTGGCGCCGTCACGTGATACAGCGGGGTTCCGGAGATGTGACGTGGGGCGGGAGGGGTAAGAAAAGGAGAGGAGTCGGAGTCACACGATTACTCCGGCGCACTTACGTGAGCGCGCTCTTTCGAGCGTTCTCTGGTGCTCAAGAAAGAGCATTACCGAACGCTGAAACCCTAAGTGACCAACGGCGTTGATGAGCTGTCGCCCACCCCTGTCTACTCTTTCACTTGCTCTCGCCCGCCCACAGTCACTCAATGGAACGGCCACTCGCTGCTTTCAACAACTCAAATCCTTCTCTCCGTTAAGAGTGATGCTACATCTGTCCAATGAAATATTTGGGAGCGGAAGCTCTGAAAGATGCTACTGACGGGGCGCGATGTGCAGTTTCCTGGGTTTAAGAAACGATTCGGAGGTTAGTAGCATGCTGAGCGGGGAAGTGTTAAATCATTTTTTGTTGAGTGAGGGTTTTTGATACGGGGTAAAAAGAAGGAAATTATTTTTATTAGTGAAGAAAAGTGGAGCATAGAGCATTCAAATACATACACGTAATTAAAAATATGTGTGATTTTTTTCAAGTCGGACATTCCTGTTGTATTTATTTATCTTCAATGCTGCTTCACATCTTAACAAATCTCTTAGAGTTCACTTACCCTTCCAAAAAAATTGGTACTGGGTAAAAGTTGGATCCAGATGATTTTAAACGGATCCTCATGAATTCATGATTTTTTCATTCAAATGAAATAAAACCACCATGATACTGTAGACGTCTTAGTTTATAGGCAGCATCACAAAAATCATGCATCCACTGTTTGGTGGGGCCGCAATGGCACAAAAACATGGTTGCAAAGCACAGATCCTCATGATTCCTGCACTAGATCAGCCCAAAGTCAACATTGGATCACACATGGCCATGGGCACAGCCTGCACCACAAAAATCACAGATCCATGGCTTCCTGGTGACACCGTGGCCCAAAAACATGGTTCCAAACCATGGATCCTCAGGGCTTTTGCATTGGGGCACCCCTAACTCTCCATCAAATGACACATCATGGCCATGGGCACAGCCTGCACCACAAAAATCACGGATCCACAGCTTCCTGGCAACACCATGGCCCAAAAACGTGGTTTCGAAGCATGGATTCTCGTGGATCCTCAGGCTTTTTGCATTGGGGCACCCCTGAAAAGTAAAGGTACCCCCTGACCATTAGGTCCAGTTGTGGACAACTCTGGGGTTACGCGATCATCGCTCTATAGAAGAAGAACAGGAAGAGGAATTTGGATTTGATATCCTGCTTTATCACTACCCGAAGGAGTCTCAAAGTGGCTACCAATCTCCTTTCCCTTCCTCCCCCACAACAAACACTCTGTGCGGTGAGTGGGGCTGAGAGACTTCAAAAAAGTGTGACTAGCCCAAGGTCACCCAGCAGCTACACCACACTGGCTCTCTGGGAGCCAGTTCCCCAGATTACAAGTCTACCGCTCTTATCCACTACACCACACTGGCCAAGGGAGCTATCGTTGGTCCGCAGACAGCTTCCGGGTCATGTGTCCAGCATGACTAAGCTGCTTCTGGCGAACCAGAGCAGCGCACGGAAACGCCATTTACCTTCCCTCTGGAGCGGTACCTATTTCTGTATCTACTTGCACTTGACGTGCTTTTGAACTGCTAGGTGGGCAGGAGCTGGGACCGAACAACAAGAGCTCACTCCGTTGCGAGGATTCGAACTGCCAACCACCTGATCGGCAAGCCCTGGGCTCTGTGGTTTAAACCACAGAGCCACCCACATCCTGGGGCACCCCTAACTCACCGTCAAATCACACATGACCATGGGCATAGCCTTCACCACAAAAAACACAGATCCACGGCTTCCTGGCAACACCATGGCCCAAAAACATGGTTTCGAAGCACGGATCCTCATGGATCCTCAGGGTTCTTGCATTGGGTCACCCTAAATTCACCCTTTATTCAAATATCTTGTACATAGCCACAGATCTGACCCCAAAAATCATGGATCTACTGCTTTGTGGCCCTGGCCAGATGCTGCCCTGGATATATTGGCCAATTTTTAGGTGGGTGTGCCGGGATGAAGGAAACAGTCGGCTGAATCTCAATCCATTAAAGATGGGGGTCCAATGGCTGGGCCAGAATGATTTTGGTTCAGTTTGCCAGCTCCTAGCTCTTGATGCTGTGCAATAGTCTTCTGTACCCGCCATCAGGAGTCTGGGTGAGATCCTGGACGCTTCTATCTCTATGGAGGCACCGGTCACAAATGTAGCCAAACTGGCATTTTTTAATCTATGCCAGGTTAGACAGTTGGTACCGTACCTGTCCCTTTCCAACCTAGCCATGGTGATCCATGCAGCGGTCACCTGCAGACTAGACTACTTTAAATTGCTCTACGTCTGAGCTGGGGAGGGTGGGGTATAAATGCAAATAATAAATAAATATGCAGGGCTACCCTTGAGACTGTCACGGTCTGGGTTACAGGCAGTCGGAGTCCTGGCTTGGTACGTCAGGACCGGGGTAGAGGTCAGAAATCTGCAGTCCAGGGGTCAGGGAGCCTAGGGTCCAAGAGTCAGGATACCAAGAGTCAGGAAGCTGAAGCACAGCTAGGTGGCTAGTGTGTTGCTATGGCAAAGAGCCGGGGGAAATGCTGGTCTTATATACCCCTCCCGGCCCTTGCCACCAGGTGCTATGAGTCTTCTGTCAGGCCTCACCTGTGCAACCGCGCCTTGCTTTTCCAGGCCAAACTCAGGAAGGCCCCAGTCCTACGAAACCCTACCAGTCAGAGGGCCTGGCTCCTGCACGCAATCCTGACAGTACTCCCCCCATAGGAAAACAGGGTTCCACCCCCGGTCAAGGCTCGGGGTTCTCTGGGAACCTCCGGCGAAAGGCCCAAACCTTAGCAGGCGCATGCACAAGGTCGGCTGGTTCCCATGATCTTTCCTCAGGCCCATAGCCCACCCAGTCAATTAGATAGTGGAGTTTGCCATGGAGCCGTTTCGAGTCCAGGACCTGGGTGACCTGGAACTCCTCATGGCTGTCAACCTGGACCCATGGCAGTGGTGGGGCAAAGCAACCCAGAAAATAGTCCGCATGGCAGGGCTTGAGCTGGGATACGTGAAACACTGGGTGGATCTTAAGAGAGTGGGGAAGCTCCAACTTGTAGGCGACCAGATTGATCTGCTGCAGGATGGGGAAATGTTCCTGGTACTTGTAGTCCAGGTTAGCCGAGGGATGTCTGGTACGGTGGTGCTCCAAGGACAGCCAGACCTTGTCCCGGACCTGGAACGCGGGCCCCCTATAATTAGCCTTGGCTCTCTAGGTGCTGTACCAGGTCGGCTTGTGTCTCCTGAATGTGGGAGACCCAATCATTGGTGGAAGGCATGAGAAACGCCGCTGGTGTGCAGGGGTGGTGATGCAGGTGGTACCCGAGGTTGGCATAAAAAGGGCTCTGTCCCAGGGAAGCATGGAAGGCGTTGTAGGCAAACTTGGCCAATGGCAGCAGGTCTGACCAGTCATCCTGATAATAGCTCAGGAAGCAGCAGAGATATTGTTCCAAAACTTGATTAACCCTCTCCGTCTGGCCATCTGTTTGTGGGGGATACGCGGAGGAGAGTCGCCTTTCAATACCCAGTCCCTTGAGAAAGGCCGCCCAGAACCGGGATGTGAACTGGGGGCCCCTGTCTGAGATTACCGCGTCTGGGAGCCCATGTAGCCGGAAGACACGTTCAAGAAACAGACCGGCCGTCGGTTGCGCTGTGGGGAGGCTTCAGACCGGGTTAAAGTGTGCCATCTTGGTAAGTGAATCCACCACCACCAGAAAGCCACTTCCTCCCTACAGAGGAGGTGGGGTTTCTGGCGTCACGGCCCCGACATGCATGCGGTGGCTGGAACCAGCCCCTGCACGATTGGGGGATTCCTGGCCACGTCATCCCCTGGCCAGCCAATCAGCTGGCTCAGGAGGTGTGGCCTGCCCTATTTAAGGCAGGACACAGCCCGGGAACTCCCTCTTTGCCGCCTGCCAGCTGTGCCTGCTTTTTGCATTTCCTCGCTTTGGATCAAAATCTTTCTGAGCTGAAGTCACGTATTGAACTGTAATCACTTGGGGTTTCTTTCTGCAGCGGTTCCAGTGCCTCCTGTTCTGCAGCCAGCTCCAGACATGACTGATCTCCAGCTGCTTTTTTGTGGTGGCTGTGAGTGCGGGAGCACCTCTCCTTTTAGAAAAGCCTGCCCGTAGCCACACGAGTCAGTCCCATCAACTGGAGACGTTCGGGGAGCACAGCGCTGGTCGGAAATAGCTGATTCCTCATCAGGAGCTCTTCCTTTGCCTGCCTGCCGCGAGGACCCTTTGTGGCTCAGAGCCAATGCTTCCGGATACTGAACAGACAGCGAGCTGCTGCAGCACTTGCTTAAGGTTTGAATCGCTGCTAGGGTCTTGTGAGGAGATAGCTCAGGAATTTGGAGAGGCACTAGGTAGCCCAAAATCCCGGGGTCTTTGCCTAAAAAAGGTTATCCGCGCTGGGGAGCAGCAGCGCTGCATGTAGAGCTTTACTGCGTTTCCCTAACGCACGTTTGTAGGCATTGTTTTCGTTTCCGGTTCACCAACCCCTTACCGTTTATTCCTGTTTCTGGGAGTGTTGGTGTGGAGCTGCTTCAGTATATGTTGTTTTTAAGAAACCATGTGGCCAGGAGGGAGCATTTGCTACAGTGCTCTTAAGGGGGGCATTGTGGGGATTGAGTTTTTCCTGTACACGGCTCCAGCCTGTTGTTGAGATTTTGCCCCCTGAGATTCTTCCCGATCCCCCCCCCTTCCTGCTTCTCTTCGGTGCCACTGATTGTTTATTTTTGCCTTCCACGAACCACGTGGTCAGGAGGGAGCATTGTTTAGTGCAGTGTTTCCCAACCTTGGGCCTCCAGCTGTTTTCGAACTACAATTCCCATCATCCCTGACCACTGGTCTTGCTAGCTGAGGATTATGGGAGTTGTAGTCCAAAAACAGCTGGAGGCCCAAGGTTGGGAAATGCTGGTTTAGTGAACCTTTGACCTCTGGCTTTGTCCTTAGGGAAGCTATTAGGTCTGTGGCTTTTGTCTCTCCAGTGAGTTTGCTTGTGAACATGGGTGACCTTGGGAAGCAGCGACTCCCAACTCTACCACAGTTCAATCGCATTGTTCTCTATTTGATATTCATTTGGCTCCTCATTCTCATTGCCCTTAAAAAAGCTAAAGGAATTCATTGCTCCAATGCAATCAGTATTTTATTAGCAGCGCAATTTATTTGCAATTAATCATATCACAATCATTTAATTTAATTTGCAATTTATAGACAAATTAATCTTACCTATAGGCAATTCATTACACCAGTTTAATTAAAAAAGGACTTATTACTGCTTACTACCCTTTAAGAATTTAATTACAACAACTAATTATAGGTACGGGTGAAGGTCACCTAGGCCTTCCTTTATCATAATTTTAATGCTGGTCTTTAAGCTACAGTTACCTAATTGTGTAGTTCTGAGATTGTGACGTTGGATCTGCTTTGGAATATAGTCAGTTTTACTTACCTGCTTTTGGAATATAATCAATTTTACTTGTAATTGTTTAGCCCCTTGGGCCACCACTTATCCTTAAGGTTGATTTTGTTACCATAAAGCACCAATGCTGCAGCAAGCAAAGGCTTTAGCAGCTCAGCCAGCTGCTTGTGGCTGGAAAGCCAGACAGGATGTTTGTGACTGTTGCCATGGAAACAAAGGGGCAGTCCATTCTGTACTGAGCACCGGATGTTAGCTCAGTGTGTGTGTGTCATATGACCCGTACTGGATGTACTTGGGAGGAGTTTTCTCCTTGCTGTTGTTGAGTGCAGACATGATTCTCTGTACTGATGTAAGAGGCAGAAATAAATGATGTAAATAGTTTTCTGTCTGCTTCTTTCCCCTCCCTGGGGACACCAAAGGGGAGAGAGGAAGAACGGTGTGTTCCTCTCATACATCTGAGAAGAATCGCCGGACCTCGCCTGCTTATCAGCAGAGGTTGGGAGACGCGGGGAGGTCGACAGGAATATCTGCCGGTGCCTACGCTTGTGGCACATTCCTCTGACCCAGGCAGAATTCCAACAGTGGCAGCCTTCGGATGGTTGCGATTCATCGGACATCTGCATGAGAGGCTGGTGGATTGTCCTCCTCTGCTCCAAGGAGGAAGAGAAGGCAAGCGTCTGAAAGCAGCCAGAGGCTCCACAGACAGCTGATGGAAAGAAGAGCAACAAAGTTCAAGGTATGCTGCATTTCGGGCTAAAAGTGTGAACGCAGGAAGATTAATTCCCTGGTTCACGGAGCTGCGTTTCAAAGAAAACAAAAGCTCCGGAGGAAGAGGCCTGCAGCTTGGAAGCTCAGCCTGCATTCCACAAATTTTTGTGGTAGATAAGATGTCTTATTGAAATGCATTGTTGCTAGGTAACGGTCCTGGACAGTTACTGGCAAAGGGGCTGGACTCTGAGAGTGAGCCTGGGAAAGCGAAACAAAATCAGAGAATGTTTCGGCTACAAGGTTTACGAGCTCTTGGAAGGGACTTGTCAATAGCAGCCTGAGTTTAGCTGCCAGGTGCAAAAAGCACAAACAACTTGCAGTTTTGCTGCGTGAGAAAGGAAAAAACAACTGTTGGATTTTACAGTTTGTTTGACAGAGTGAGCTGGAGGCTTGGCTTCAAGATGGATGCCAAGAAAGGAGCTTTGCCTTGCCCTCCTTCCTTAACCAATGACAATTATTCATCTTGGTCTGTAAAGATGAAGGCCCTGCTGCAGAATCAGAGGCTTTTTGATGTAATTGAAAACCCCATCCCTGCAGCACCAACCAGAGGTTGGGAGTCACAGAATGTAAGGGCCAGGACTGCTATAATTCTGTGTGTCTCAGATGATCAGTTGGTGCATGTTCAGCATTTAGAAAATGCGAAAGAGGTTTGGGACACGCTGCGTACAACGCATCAGAGAGATGCTGGTTCTTCAGCGTTGCTGTATTTTGAGAAATTGACCAATCTGAGACTTGCGCCTGATGGAGATGTTCAAGCGCACCTGACAGAAATGAAGTTTCTGCGTCAACAGATGGTGGAACGCAATTTCCGTCTTCAGGAGGAAGTATTTTGCTTCATGATGATAAACAGCCTTAGCTGCACCTACAAGGTTGTTGCCAGTCAGCTTGGTTCCCTACCGGCCGCGCAGCTGACCGCGGAGAGAGTTTGTGCTGTGGTCCTGAATGAACACGACAGACTTGCTGCACTGGAAGAAAAAGACAGGGGGAGGGAAGAACAGAGTTCTAATTCCCCCACTGATGATGCTATTGGAGAGCATGGTGTAGCATTGAGTGCTGTCCGATGCTACAATTGTGGACAGACTGGGCATCTACAGCGAAACTGTAAGAAGCCGCGCCAGTCAAGAGGAGCAAAGAGCAGCTCTACGAAGCCTCAGGCGTCAGGCAAAAGCCGTACCAAGTGCCAGGTGAAACCTGCAAAGGCTATGATGGCGAAAGGAACCACGCCAGATGTTGGGAACTCGTTCATAATTGACACGGGCGCCACGGTTCATATGTGCCCGCACAGAGGACTATTTTCGACGTTGAGGAAGCAAAGCTTCACTGTGAAACAGCCCAACGGTCAGGAGTTGGAAGCAACTGGAATTGGGACTGTGTATCTTGAGAGTCTGAACTTGACTATAAATGATGTTTACCTGGTTCCAGAACTGAGATTTAATCTGCTGAGCGTGTCGCAGATTGCAAAGAAAGGACTGAAACTGTCCTATGATGCTAAAAGCTGTAAGATCTACAAAGATGGAGAACTGTTTCTTACTGCCAAAGAGAAAGATGGACTGTATTTGTTGACTTTTGATCAAAGTGATTACATGAAATGTAATTCTGATGTTTCTAACGAAATCTCTCTTACAGGTGTGACCAGTGTGAGCACCAGGAAGGTGACTAAGACCAACAAGGTCGACAGAGCATTTCAGCGGGTGTATGCTGATGTGATTGGTCCTCTAGAACCATCTAGAGGCGGTGCACGATTTTACCTTTTGTGTGTGGATTGTTTCACTAATTATTCTTGGGTTTATATGATGGAGAAACCGCAAGAAACTTTAGAAAAGTTTCAGGAGTTTTGTGACAAGGTTAAAAGTATGCATGATGCTAACATTGATTGTCTTTTCACAGATGAGAAGCAAATTTTTCTGTTACAGAAGTTTCAGAAGTTCCTGGATGGAAAAGGGATAGACCACAAAGTGGCAGTTTCACAAGAAGCGTGGAACAGGGGGGTCTGTGTAAAAGTGAACAAAGAATTGCAAAAGGGGATGAATGCGCAATTGCTGAGTTCACATTTGCCACATGAATATTGGGCCGAATCGCTAGCGTCCTATCTTCATGTGTGGTTGAGAAAAGTCTCAACAGAGTTGGGATGTTCTCCTTTTGAGAAGCTGTTCAATAGAAAACCTTCTGTTGCCTATTTTAAGGTTTTCGGGTCTCATGTGAGAACAGAAGCTCCAGGTGGAGTAAAGAATGCCAGAGGCATTTTTGTGGGTTATGAAAAGGGTCTCTACAGAGTAATTTTGTCTGAATCTGGTCAGGTGATTCTCACAAAGTTCCTAGAGAGTGCTCCAAAGCAAGAGCGGGTAGTACAGACATTTCCCACAGGAAACGATGATGATGATGATGATGAGTTTGATCTTATTGAATTCAGTAGTACTGATGATGACAGCGATAGCTCAGACAGCTCAGTTGTCACAGTCATTGAGAGAAAATCTCACACAATGGATAGACCTTCACAGATGAAGGAAGAACCACTGATTGCTACTGGTTCTCGACAGAGTCCAAAGGTTGAACCAGTGAGCACAGAGGATCAGAACCTCTTACGTAGGTCTGAGAGAGCAACGAAGGGTGTACCACCCAAGAGGTATTCAAAGGAGTTTGCTAACCTTGCATATGTTGCTATTGTAAACGACCAAGGACAGATTGAAGCTGTGTCTGAGTCAGAGACAAAGGCACAACAGAGAGGTGTTAACCAAGGTAATGCGAAGTCACACAACCAGAGAGGTACATTGGTTAAACCAGTGGCGGGTAGTTCCAAGGGTGGAACTGAAACAACAGGGGAATGTTATAAATATAACAACTGTTTGTTTTCTTCTCTGGATGACGCTTTGCTCGCAGCAGGCATTGATACTTTAGGGGGAGTATGTTACCATAAAGCACCAATGCTGCAGCAAGCAAAGGCTTTAGCAGCTCAGCCAGCTGCTTGTGGCTGGAAAGCCAGACAGGATGTTTGTGACTGTTGCCATGGAAACAAAGGGGCAGTCCATTCTGTACTGAGCACCGGATGTTAGCTCAGTGTGTGTGTGTCATATGACCCGTACTGGATGTACTTGGGAGGAGTTTTCTCCTTGCTGTTGTTGAGTGCAGACATGATTCTCTGTACTGATGTAAGAGGCAGAAATAAATGATGTAAATAGTTTTCTGTCTGCTTCTTTCCCCTCCCTGGGGACACCAAAGGGGAGAGAGGAAGAACGGTGTGTTCCTCTCATACATCTGAGAAGAATCGCCGGACCTCGCCTGCTTATCAGCAGAGGTTGGGAGACGCGGGGAGGTCGACAGGAATATCTGCCGGTGCCTACGCTTGTGGCACATTCCTCTGACCCAGGCAGAATTCCAACAGATTTGTATTGCAACGCATAATTGAGCCTTAATTTCAAGATTGTTGGGGCCATTGTGGGGTTATTTTCGTAGACCCACACGGTCTTATTCGGACTGATTGTTCTATCTGTCCACTTCAAAGTATATTTGGTCTCATTATACAGTCTGTGTAACCCGTGGGGGTACCATTGGATTTGCTTAGTCTCTCACACCGTCTTTCGGTTGGTAAGGGAGCCCAGTTACGCCTAGTTTGACATGCGTAAAGGTAAAGGTACCCCTGCCCGTACGGGCCAGTCTTGACAGACTCTAGGGTTGTGCGCTCATCTCACTCTAGAGGCCGGGAGCCAGCGCTGTCCGCAGACACTTCCGGGTCACGTGGCCAGCGTGACAAGCTGCATCTGGCGAGCCAGCGCAGCACACGGAACGCCGTTTACCTTCCCGCTAGTAAGCGGTCCCTATTTATCTACTTGCACCCGGGGGTGCTTTCGAACTGCTAGGTTGGCAGGCGCTGGGACCGAGTGACGGGAGCGCACCCCACCGCGGGGATTCGAACCGCCGACCTTTCGATCGGCAAGTCCTAGGTGCTGAGGCTTTTACTCACAGCGCCACCTGGGTCCCTTGACATGCGTATAAATAAGTAAATACTTTCTCAGCTACATAAGCAAATCTATTTGGCTAGTGGGGATTACTGCTGGCAATTTATAAAGTATAAAGGCTTAAATAAATAAATAAAACACAGGCTTGCGGGTGTTAGACAGTGCCTAGCCTGCTTGACCAACTCGCTTTAATAGAAGTTTGGCATTTAGGGGTGTCTGTTGTAGGGCGGTATAATGGCTTCCAAGAGAACCCAAGAGGCAGCATCTTCTGTTCCTCCCCAAAAACGCCCCAATACAAGTGGGTCCTGTGTTCAAGACGGATCAGGGGGGCCTGCTATGCCCTGCAACCCACAGGCCTTATTGTAGTTTTTTCTCTGCTTTTGAAACCTTTTATCAATAGTTTAGGCCAATGGTCATTGGGTCCTCTTCCCAAATAGTGAGTACTCCTGATTGCATACCTGACACTGCTCCTAGCAATGAGGAGCTCCCTTGCACTTCAGCCTCCTTATTCAATGTTTCACGGTCTGGTAACAATCCATCTATGCACCCCCACATGCGATCACAGTCTTCGTGTTCTCGCACTGCCAATCCCAGTTCCTCAGGGGGCAGGGCTCGTTCTGCCAATTCTAACCTTTCTGCTTCTCAGTATACCCCAGACTTTCCCAGTATTCTACAGGATTCACAACCTCAGTCTACACCCACGGAAGGTGACTCCGAAACATCATTGGAAGAGGAGGTGCAGGGGCAACAGGAAGCATCTGCAGCTGCTGAACAGCATCCAGTCACCAATGAAGGGCAAGGGAGAAAGAAGAAATCTAAGAAGAAGCATTCGGCTAAGAAGAGCAAGAGAAGTAAGCCGTCAGATGCTGAGGATGATTCAGGTACTTCTTCAGATTCTGATAGTGATGCCCCCTTGGATGGTTATGGGGTTTTGGGGAGGACATTTAGGGACTCCTCCTTTGGGTGCATGAGAGTAGGGCAAGCTCTCACCTTAAAACGTTTAACGGGTCACTGGAGTGGAAGGGGAGAGCATTGGTGGAGGATGTAAAAACGTCCACTAACGTATCCACTGATGTCATCTTGGGTAATCACCTTTCCCAAAGGAAAGGGACTAAAATACTGAATGGGGATTATGTAGACATCTTCTCTCTGCTGCCACCGGCCAAGGTAGCGGGCAAGGGGGAAAAGAAGCCCTTTTGTGGGTGATTGGCTAAGCTGTCGGTGGGACTGCGTGCTCCTCAACACAGAGTGCGCTTCTCTAAAGCGGTCAAGTCAGACCTGGAGGTTTGGTTAAAGTTCCTGGATAAGTACAATGGCATTTATTTGTGGCAGGACAATTTGATGCTGTATTTAGACTTTCAGGTACAGTCTGACGCTGCTGGTTCCCTGGGGTTTGGTGTCTAGGGGGCGCTGGTGTGTGTAGGGATATCGCGGAGTGGACAGTGAGGTCCGGAGGGAGCACACTCTCCACCAGCAGGCAGCCACAGTCTGCCTGCACGCGTGACCTTGGGGTGCAGGGCAACCCCCCCCCCAGACAAGCCACAGCTGTCTGTACATCGTTCCACCTATGTCTGACCTTTTGCGGTCTCAGCAGTCAGCGGTGTCCTGTCTGTAACCTTTGTCTCTGAGACCTTTTGTCTCCTTCGTCATACACTGTGCAAGGGGAAAATGACGATGTGGAACAGGTGCCAAAATAGCTTTGTACCACCCCACGATCTCGGGACGGAAGATGTGTAAAGGTCACAGCCCAAAAATGTATCTGCCTGGCTTGCATATTTGTCTCGATAAAAGGAGGCTCCACAGGAATGGCAGCAGCTCGCTTCAGACCACCTGTGCACAGTTCACATGATGATCAACTCCTGTCTTGGGCCTTCACTTCATCTGGCGCTCAACGTCTCTGGGGCTAGACTACTCACTTCGCTCGGCAAGAGCTACAGACGCGTCCTCGCATCCTCTATAAGGATCCTGGTGAGTATACGAAGGAAGGAAGGATGGGGAGTTCCCAGTCTGCCCAACGATTGCAACATCATAAAGATCTCCAATATTTGCTCTCAAAAGCACTGCATCCCTGTTCCTGCAAGGCGCTTAATGCTCTCTTGAAGGAAATTGATGCCCGGTGTCCCTGGTATCCAGAGAGCGGGTCTCTCTGGCTCAGGGACTGGGAGCAAATAGGGCAGACCCTGCATTTGAAGCCACGAGCTTCCGTGCAGGTGCTGCAGGCATGGCACTTCTGCAGAGATGCGGTTCAGTGTTTCGGCCCTGCAGAAGTTCAGCCTGTACTTTGTCTTAACCCTCTATCTGTTTCTCCCGCCCTGACGAGGGTGGTGGAAGCAGTTCCACTGAGCCTAGCTCCTAGCCAGCCAGTGCCTGAGACGCCAACAGCTGTGGTTTATCAGGGTTCTCAGCAATCCCCTCTTTTATCTCAACCCAACCTTTCTCTTGATGCTTCTTTTCAGCCCTCAAGTCTGCCTGGCTTGGCAGATCCAGCGGTGCCTCTTGAGTCGGTAAAGGCTCAGAAGGCAGATCTCTCTGCTGTAGAGCAAATGGTTAGGGAGGCAAAAGCATCTTCTCACCTAACTGTGGAAGAGCTTGCTGACCTAAACATGCTCAGTCCGGTTGCAAGGGCACCGGAGGCTCAAGACCAACAGTTTAGCTGTTGGGACCCTCTGCCTTACTCTGTAATCAGAAAGGTGGAAAAAGCCGATAATGAATTGGATTTGACCAGTACCTATTCACATGGACTGGAGGAGGGTGAGTCCTCAAACTCTGTATTGATTCCTGATGATTGGAAATCTGTAATGAAAATGCTCTTGAATCCTGGCCAGTTTGTCATTTGGCCTAGTGAATTTCGCCAAGCTGCAGAGCATCAAGCCTGTGTGCAGGCTGCCCGAGACCTTCTCTTTGAACATCTGGCAGGAGAAGGACAGTCTAGTACTGTGGACAGGCAAAGGCAGCTGCCTCAAAAGTGTTTCCCTTTGATTGCCGCATGCTCTTTGCAGGCATTTAAGAAAGTCGTTGTGAACCTGCAAACTCAATTGCTACAGAAACAGTTTCCTGTGATTTCTGCATGCGCCCTACATGCCTTTCAAGCTCATAAAGCTAGTGCGCTTGCAAGTGCTTTGTGTTACTCAGGGAACAGCCAGTAATCGGGTCACCCTCTGACCCAGGACCAAAAAAGGGGGAATGTTTTCCTGCTCAGATAGCCCCACAGCCAGTAACATCTTTGAAAAACCTGTCACCATCGGCAATGCGGGGCTATAACTAATTATGCAGGAAGACACCATTTTTCATTTGCCTGGGGAGGTTCATCTCATTCCCATTTCAGTTCAGGGGGCTCTCTTTTCCCTGGAACTGTGGGTTTGATCCTCCACTAGTCCCACGTAATCTCTGCAAAAGGGACAACTGATTCTGTCTACATAGGCATTCTCAGAACGCAAGCATGTCCACAGACTCTGCTAAGGGGAGTCTGTTGCACAGCTACTTCTTTTCCTGTGCTTACAGATGCGGTCACTCACCGAGAAGCGGGGTTTCTACACCCTTCCAGCTTCTCCTTTAGTTGTGCTTTACAGAAACCAAATTCAAACCTTGAAATCAATGTCTGATTTTTGTCTCAGCGTTGCCGTTAAAGTGGCTAACACAAGAGGCTATTTGGATGGACCAATGACCAATCTCAGGGCGAAAATTAAATGCTTTATATGCCCTGGTAGCAGAGCAACTTGAAGTTCTGACTAGGTCCTGGAATCTGCTCCTGCTTGCCCAATTAGAATTTCCCAAGCCTTTAAAAATTACTCACTGCACAATTTCAGCCTCTGCTTGAGTTGCTAGAGAAGCAAAAGCCCCTTCAGAGGGTATTTCCATACCGCTAGCCAACACTGACAGGGAGAAGTTTGCCTTTACCATCCCTGTGTTAAACAATGAACGTCCAGAAAAAAATACCAGTGGAAAGTACTGCCACAGGGTATGCTTAACAGTCCGAACTTGTGCCAGTACCTTGTAGATCAAGCCCTGCAACCTTTCCAAGACGAATACCCTGAACTGCTAGCCATTGCACATGTCTGCTGAACTAAATGCCTCACTGGCACGGCACTTTGTAGATGGATCAGACACTGTTAGATGCTTGCATTTAGCGATCTTAGTCACCACACACACTCCCACAGCAGCACTTTATGTTCCACGAGCACAAAAAGCAACATCACCTCCAAAAAAGTGTATCCATACATCGAAGCAGTAGCAGATCTCATTAGGAAAGGGCGAGCTCGAGCCTTACAGCTCTGTGGTTTCGATCTTGTGCTTATTGCACTGCCCTTTCACCAAGCCGATGTGGTCACCTTAATGCAACATCCTGTACTTTGGCAAATTGCTCTCGCAGTTTGTAAGAGAATTAAATCACCTACGCATTCCTCTCAGACTTCATCAACTCTGCTGCTCAGCATCCATCCCCCAAGTCATCTACTGACAGGGCACGGGGGAGGGGGGGTGCTGGCGTACCAACTTCCTGGAACTGTAGAGTGATGTATTTAAATTCATTCCACCTCAACCTGTTTCCCTCACCTCAATGAGCGGAAATTGCTGTTTTGATTTTAGTTTTCTAAACTTTTCAGCCACACCTTTCAAGTTGGTGCTGGACTCACGATGTGCCTATCAATTGATTCATAGATTGCTATTGCCTTGAATCATACAGCTAGTAGCTGAAAATTTATTTGAGTATTTTTCTCTTTACTGTGTCTCATCAGCTAGCATGCTGTAAGTTTTTGTGGTAAACCACATCCGTGCACGACCTGCACAGCTTGCGCTCTGCAGGAAATAAGAGGGTGGATGCACCTCTGCGTAACTTAGCAACCAATGCCTTGTTCACAGACTTGGTTGAAAGTTTTGATGTTTTTCATCTAAAGAAAAAAAAAAAGGTTATCTGAACAATTTCGGTTACCTTTACTGCCAGCCCAAGCCCGGCTGGCTCAGTCTCTTAATCTCAAAGCTTGCTCACATTGTTTCATAATCTCAAGCATTTCCACATGCTGTGACTTCCTAGCAACACAGAAGCACTGCAGTTGTGGCCAAGGGACTGTGCATTTTAAGCCATATTCCACAGTCCATTGTCACACTTGAAACCTTTCCAGGGTTCATAACAACTCAAAGCACATGATTGCCTATATTGCTGTTATGGGCCAAGCCCAAAAGCCTAACAATCCTACTTTTTGTTTCTGTTTATTGCTCACATCTTTTCCAGCAATCCTGCATCCAGTGAGTATTTCTCTTACCCACAGTATTCCCTGTAATTCCACAGGTTAAACAAGTGTGGAATGGGCCAATTGCTCCCTGAAGACACTTTTGGAAAACATTAGGAAAGGGGGAGAAGTGTAGGCCCTAGGCAACATCCAGCATAAATTTAACACCTTGCGGTTTTTCATTTAACCATCTTGCTTTTGATTCAGACAGGCTTGCACCAGCAGACAGACGTCTCCACAAGTCCAAGGATCTCGAGCTAACAACTTTTATATCAACAGCTTCCGGATCTGCAGCGGACCTGAAGTGGCGTGGCCTTGTGGCCCCTGACCACCTGGGGGCGGGGCTATGCTTTTATTTCTACCCCTACAAGTCTCTTGTGAGTTCCAGTTCGGTGTGTGCGATTCGCTCTCCAGCATGGTCTGGCATCATGGCCTGACCAGTCCGGCTCCAGTCCAACTCCAAGCTTCCAGCTTCCTATGGGAGATGCCAGTAAAGCGCCATCCGAGAGAGACGTAGTACCACCAAGTGCAGACCAGGAAGAAGTCACTTCAGTCACTTGGGTGACATCAAGCCCTTGTTCCTGTTGGACAATATCAGCTCTCTCGAGCCTGAACAACCAGAGACGTTTCCTAACTGACTGCTGCCATATATTTGCCCAACTTGCTGATGACTCCATGCTGCTTCTTTTCATGCCATGCGTACCTTTGCCAGTGAAGGCTTTGACTATCTGTGGAACTGCCTCACTAGCTGATCTCCTGATCTTCTATGACTCAAACACATCTTCACCTATTCTGTAATGTTTCCAACCTACCTTACTTGCTACTATTGATGTATGCAATGTATTCCCACTATTTTACAGCTCTGCAAGTTCGCTCTGATCCCTGCGTCATGGCCCTCTCTGCTTTTGATCAAATTCGGCTTAACACCTTACTCCCGGCATTATAAACTCCTCCAATTTGGAGTATGCCCGGCTTCACACACACAGGGCACGGGTGGACTCGGGACCTATTCTTTTATAGACAGAAAAGGGGAGATGTAGGGATATCGCGTAGTGGACAGTGAGGTCCGGAGGGAGCACACTCTCCACCAGCAGGCAGCCACAGTCTGCCTGCACACGTGACCTTGGGGTGCAGGGCAACCCCCCCCCCCGACAAGCCACAGAGTTCCACCTATGTCTGACCTTTTGCGGTCTCAGCAGTCAGCGGTGTCCTGTCTGTAACCTTTGTCTCTGAGACCTTTTGTCTCCTTCGTCATACACTGTGCAAGGGGAAAATGACGATGTGGAACAGGTGCCAAAATAGCTTTGTACCACCCCACGATCTCGGGACGGAAGATGTGTAAAGGTCACAGCCCAAAAATGTATCTGCCTGGCGTGCATATTTGTTTCGATAAAAGGAGGCTCCACAGGAATGGTAGCAGCTCACTTCAGACCACCTGTGCGCAGCTCACATGATGATCAACTCCTGTCTTGGGCCTTCACTTCAGGTGTGTTCAGCGGTGGCCCACCAGCTGGCAGGGAAAACCTATCACGCATGACCTCACCTCCTTAGAATTTTTTCCTATCGTAGTTGCGGTGCACTTGTGGGCTGATGAGTTCAGGAATCACCGGGTATGCTTCTGGACCGACAAACAAGCGGTTGTCAGTGTCCTGTCAAAGCAATCATCGCTCTCTCCTAGGGTGGCAAACCTGCTCCGGTCCTCTGAGCCCGAATCCCTCTGGGAGAGAGCGTCAGCCTTCCCGTTCTGGGCACCGGGATGCTAGGTGACCTGGAAGTTAAAGTGTGTGAAGAACAGGGCTCAGCATGCTTGGCGTGGCTTGAGGCATTTCATGGATTGGAAATGTTCGAGGTTCCGATGAACTGTGAGAACCTGAACTGGGTGCTGGGCCCCTTCCAGCAAGTGATGCCATTCCTCGAACGCCACTTTAATGGCAAGGAGTTCACGGTCCCAAATATCATAATTCCGCTAAGCAGAAGTAAGCTGATGGGAGAAGAAAGCGCAGGGGTGAAGCAACTGCTGTGGCCCCTGCCTTTGAGACAGCACGGCCCCTATCGCTCGGTCCGAGGCATCTGCCTTGAGTACAAAGGGGAGTTGTGAGTCCGGATGGTCCAGGATGGGGGCAGAGGTAAAAGCCTCCTTCAGGAGCTCGAAGGCCTCTTGTGCAGCTGGTGTCCACTGGAACACAGCGTCCTTCTGGATCAGGGCGCAGATGGGGGCAACCACATGTGAAAACCCCTGGATGAAGCAGCGGTAGAAGTTGGCAAACCCGGTGATCCGTTGCACCTCCTTTACATCCCGGGGGGGGGGGCTCCAGTCCAGCACCACCTGCATCTTTCGGGGGTCCATCTGGAGGCCTGCAGGGGAGATGATGTAACCCAGGAACTCTATGCGCTTCTGGTGGAACGCACACTTTTCCAGCTTGGCATACAGCCGGTGCTGCCTAGGACGCTGCAGGACCAGACGGACATGCTGGCGATGCTCCTCTGGGGGCATTGAAAATATCAATATGTCATCCAAGTACGTAACCACGAACCGGTCCAGTAAGTCATGAAAAACATCATTTACGAAGTGCTGGAACGTGGCCGGCGCATTGCGCAGTCCAAAGGGTACTTGAAATAGCCATACCGGGTTCGGAACGCTGTTTTCCATTCGTCCCCCTCCCGGATCCGAACCAGGTTTCATGCCTCACGTAGATCCAACTTGGTAAAAACCTTCACACCCTGCAGCCTCTCAATTCAGGAATTAACAGCAAGGGGTAGCGATTCTTGATGGTAACCTGGTTCAGCTTTCGGTAGTCGATACATGGACATAGCCCACCGTCCTTTTTAACGAAGAAATGGAGGCCCCAGCAGGGGACGTGGAGGGGTGAATGAGCCCCCTGGCAAGGTTGTCGTCTAGGTACTCTCGAAGGGCCCGTAGCTCAGGAGCCGACAGGGCATAAATGTGGCCGAAGGGAATCTATGCTCCCAGATGCAAGTCAATAGGGCAATCGTAAGTCCGGTAAGGTGACAATGTGGAATTACTGCCTGGGTCCAGCACGTTTCCTCTGCACATAAATCTTCCAGGCAGCAGCAGAGCGAGCATCGAGTGCTTGACGTGTGAGGGACAGGGAAAATCCGCACGCTGTTTCTTTCTAACTAAACAGCCTTTATTTACATCAGCAGGTAAAACAACAAACAACTCCATCGGAGTTCGGACACATGGCGTGTGTCTCTCTCCTGGTCAAAAGCGAAAGTGTCTCACAAAGACAAAGAAACTTCAGCTTCTGTTTACGTAGGAAGCTCCTCCCCAGATGTAGGACATTGTTGGGTTGAAATAACGACAGACGAGTAGCAGGTGTCATGTGAGAGGCATCTCTCGAGCAAGTCCCAAGAAGAAGCTTTTATTGAATATTACAAACATTGCCACAGGTGCGCTCGTTGCTGATTGGTTGACACAAGTACAAAGCAAAGGTTACATATAGACATTAATCACCAATAGATTAAAGGCTGGGAAAGTGAGCACAGAACTAGACAGGCATGAAACCTCCTAATTAAATTATAACTAGTGATTGATTCATGACATGAAAGAACATAACAATCGCGTTCCGTAGATGTGGTCAACTATGCATTAAGAACAGGTCAAGGTACACTGTTTCATGAACTCAATGGGAACTGATCAGAACATTCTCAGACTCATGTGCAGAGGCAAAAACTTCCCAGCATCTCCCCCTTTCTTTTCTTATTTGCGAGGTGTTCTGGGTGAATAAGACAAAAATACTTCGGGATACGTGGTATGCCAGCGCATGCCCGAAATAAGTTCGCCAGGGTTGACTGGACAAAAATACTTCGGGATACGTGGTATGCCAGCGCATGCCCGAAATAAGTCCGTCCACGTGTCCCCTAATGTTTACTGTTGGTGCTGCCATTTCGCAAAGTAGGCAGCAATGATTTTATTGGGTGGCAGAGGGGGAGAGAGAAGCCGAGACAAAAGACTTATGAGGCCAGGAATGCATTGGAGGAAGCAACATAGCAAGATTAATATACATATTATGACAATGGCATATTGAAAGAGATTACGAAGCCAAGTCAGGTTTGGCAACCAAGCGGTAAGCCACTGGGTGAAAGAATCCCAGAGGCCAGAAAATCCAACGTCCTGTTTAATGTGGTGTGTAAGATTTTGCAAATGAGAGATTTGGCTTTGAATGGCTTTGGAATTATCAGTAATATTGAAACAACACATGTCAGCCACTTGTTCACAGCCATAATGATGAAGCATCAAAAAATAATCGATAGCAGCGCGGTTTTGCAGAAGGCCATGCTGGAGTTCACTCTGTTCTTTATTCAAAAGGTGAAGAGCTTGAGAAGTATAATTCAGGGCTTTTGCTGCAGAACAAGCTAAAGAGTTTATGTTCCTACTATTGCGTACAGCCAATCCAGGGACTCCTAGGAGAGAAACAGCTAAAGAGATATATTCAGACCTACTGGGAAGAGAAATTGAATTGTCACAATCGTTAGTCAATTCAATAGAGCGGCGATATCGAGAGCGGGTCAAATGATGCTTTTTGGGTAATACGATGGACAAATGGCTTAAGCAACAGGGTGTTCCATGGCTGATGTTTGCTGGAATGTAATTAAATGTATAGCCAGGACACGACCAGAACCAGCCCGCAGGTAGTTCTGTGTATTTATATACATAAGAAATATTTACATAATTAGAGCAGTGGAAATTATCCTTGCCCATTTTTACACAGTTGGTTTTTGTGCAATTTACCATACGGGCGCAAGTGACATTAAAAGAAGCCACGTATGGGGACAATAAGTCAATGGCCAGAGGTGGGCGTCGGCGCACTTGGTTACCCCAGACATAGTAACCAGAATAACCAAGGGTGCGTAGAGAATCATTTTCGGGTAGGGATGAGAAAAACCAGGTATCATTTTGTATATCAAAAGGGTCATGGCAAACAGGGATAAGGCAGGAGCCAAGGATTTCACCTATTGATACCTGTTGGGTTAGGCAAAAGGAAGAAATATTGAGGGTCTTTGCAAAAGATTCCCACACATTTGTTGGTGTGTAGTTATCGCTATTAGGAGCGGAAGCAGAAAGAGGCAAAAACAAAACGCTGAAAATGAGCACTATCATGGAATTAAGATTAAGGCAGGAGATAATACACAGAAGCAAATTCTCAGGGGTTGCTTCAAGCTGCTTTTCCTTTCTAAGCTGTTCAGCCTGAAATGAGAGTGATTTTATTTGGCCCCACGTCACTGGTCCATTACGATTTCCCCGCTTGCGAGTCCTGGGGGGGCTGGACGCCGCATCCTGGGCGATCTGTAGTTTGCGGTCGAACTGCGGTATTGGATCTGGTAGGGTCTGTCGCCACGCCATGGTATAGGCGGATGCAGCGTGCGGGAACCCAGCGAGCACCCTGTGGAGTAGAAACTGCAGCGTAATCCTTTCCCCAGGTGATCAGTTTTACAGGTTCACTCCATTCGTTGGAGGGTAATATCTTATAGCGGACCAGTGGGGCTGGAAGTATCTCTGTTTGCTGAAAATGCTTCTGGAGGCGAGTATAAGATTGATGATCCTGTATGGAAACATTCAAATGATTGAGAGTAAAGAGAACACTAGCCAACCAGCCTTCCTTTTCAGAGAGCGAGGCTGGGACTCCGGCCTTCTTTTCTTGTCGAATCAAGGCAGTTTTTAAAGTGCGATTGGCACGTTCAACAATCGCTTGGCCTTGAGAATTATAGGGGATGCCAAATAAGTGGTGAATATTCCAAGTTTCACAGAACTGAGCAAAGGTTTTTGCACAGTACGCTGGGGCATTGTCAGTTTTCAAGGAATGAGGTTTGCCCATGACTGACATGGTACGAACAAGATGATTGCAAACATGTTTAACCTGTTCTCCCCTTTGAGGGGTGGCCCAAATAAAGCCAGAGAACGTATCAATGCAAACATGTATGAACTTCCAAGGTGAAAAGGGGGCGAAGTGAGTTACATCCATTTGCCACAACTGGTTGGCTTCCAGCCCACGGGGGTTAACTCCAGGGCTGGGGTGGCCAATCTGATTAGAGCATTGAGGGCATTGTTGGATAATTGCACGAGCCGCTTCCAACGGAATTTGGAATTGGCGGCTAAGAGCCTTCGCATTCTGATGATGGAAAGCATGACTTTCAATGGGGGAAACAGGCAAAGCCCTAAGCAAAGAATCTGCTTTTGCATTGCCATCAGTGAGAAAGCCTGGGAAGGGTTGGTGAGAACGAATGTGCACCACAAATAGTGGGTGGGAGCGATTAGAGAGAAGCAATTGTAAGGACAGGAAAAGGCTCAATAAGTTGTCATCCAATAAGGGACTTACATAGCTGCCCTGTAAACGAGTTATGACATTTGCAACATAAAGACTGTCCACTACCAAATTAAAGGGCTGTGAGGAGAAGTGGTGCAGTGCTTTAACAGCAGCTGCTAACTCAGAACGCTGGGCAGACTTTTGTGGGAGAGTGTAGAGGCTGTGCCATTCCCCATTTTGTTGCCAAGCAACCACCCCCCTGGAGGGGGCTCCGTCAGTAAAAACAGTAGGGGCATCCAAAGGGACAGGAGACAATATGGAAGAGAAAGATAGGGAAAATTGTCTACTCATTTGCAGGCGAGGGTCGGCTGGGATATGGCAATCCGTTAGGCCAACAAAATCAGCTAAAGTGCACTGCAAATCCATGCTATTTTTTTTTAAAGAATATTTATTCCAGTTTTAAAGTTACAAAAAATATTAAAAAAAACAAACCACACACATCTTACAAAAAAAAGCCAGTAAAAAAGAAATAAGAAAGACAAAAAATCACAATAAAAAAAATAACAAAAATCAAATTAGACCATTACAACCTTTTTCCCTTTTACTTGTTTCCATGACTTCCTCTCACCTCCCTGCTTTGTATTCTAGTTTAAATCGTATCTCCAGCAAATCCTTCTAACCTTCTTTTCTTTTACTTGTTTTAACATTCGAAAGTATTTAATTCTCCTCTATCCTCATTTTACACTTCATATTTACTTATTCCATTATACCCTGTCTGCCAATACGGTCTAATATTCTTCTCCAACCTTTTTCTAACATTCTTTTATATTACAGTGTTTCTGAAGATATATTTTAAATTTTTTCCAGTCTTCTTCCATCAACCCTTCTTCCTGATCTCGAATTCTGCCGGTCATCTCAGCCAGTTCCATATAGTCCATCACTTTCCTCTGCCATTCTTCTCGGGTAGGCAATTCTTGTGTCTTCCAGTATTTCCCAATAAGTATTCTTGCCGCTGCTGTCGCATACATAAAAAAATTCCTATCTTCCCTTCGCACCAATTGGCCGACCATGCCCAAGAGGAAGGCCTCTGGTTTCTTCACGAAAGTGTATTTCAATACCTTTTTTAGTTCATTATATATCATTTCCCAAAAGGCCTTGATCTTTGGGCACGTCCACCAAAGGTGGAAAAAGGTTCCTTCATTTTCTTTGCATTTCCAACATTTATTATCGGGCAAATGATAAATTTTGGCTAGCTTGACTGGGGTTAAGTACCACCTATAAATCATTTTCATTATATTTTCTCTTAATACATTGCAAGCCGTAAACTTCATACCTGTGGTCCATAACCGTTCCCAGTCAGCAAACATAATATTATGCCCGACATCTTGTGCCCATTTAATCATAGCAGACTTAACCATTTCATCCTGTGTATTCCATTTCAACAGCAGATTATACATTCTTGACAGATTTTTAGTTTTAGGTTCTAACAATTCCGTTTCCAGTTTAGATTTTTCCTCCTGGAAACCAATCTTTTTATCTAGGTTAAAAACCTCCCTTATTTGATAATAGTGAAGCCAATCTCTGACTTTAGTTTTTAATTTGTCAACACTCTGCAATTTTAGTTTATCTCCAACTTGTTCTAAAATTTCACAATATTTTGGCCAGTTTGTCTCCATATTAGTTTTTTTCAATGCCTTTGCCTCCATTGGTGACAGCCACCTTGGTGTTTTACTTTCCAACAAATCCTTATATCTCACCCAAACATTAAACAATGCTTTCCTGACAATATGATTCTTAAAGGCCTTATGCGCTTTAACTTTGTCATACCATAAATATGCATGCCATCCAAACACGTTATCAAAACCTTCTAGATCCAAAATGTCCACATTTTCAAGAAGTAGCCAATCTTTCAGCCAGCAAAAAGCGGCTGATTCATAGTAAAGTTTAAGATCTGGCAGGGCAAATCCCCCTCTTTCCTTCGCATCTGTTAATATCTTAAATTTTATTCTAGGCTTTTTGCCCTGCCAGATAAATTTGGAAATATCTCTTTGCCACCTCTTGAAACAGTCCATTTTATCCACAATTTGCAATGTTTGAAACAAAAACAGCATTCTAGGCAATACATTCATCTTTATCGCAGCAATTCGGCCCAACAATGATAACTTCAATTTTGACCATATTTCTAAATCCTTCTTCACTTCTGACCAACATTTTTCATAATTATCTTTAAACAAATTCACATTTTTAGCAGTCATATTCACCCCTAGATATTTCACTTTGTTAACTATTGTTAATCCTGTCTCTTTCTGAAACCTCTCCTTCTCAATCTCTGTAAGGTTTTTCTCTAATACCTTAGTTTTCGTCTTGTTTAATTTAAAACCTGCTACTTGACCAAATTCTTGGATTAATTGTAATACTCTTTTTGTGCTGGCTTCTGGCTCCTGTAATGTCAAAACTAAATCATCAGCAAAAGCTTTCAATTTGTACTGTTTAGCTCCGAGTTGTATACCTTTAACCAATTGGTCTTTTCTAATCATATTGAGCAAAACCTCCAGGACCGATATAAAAAGCAATGGGGAGATTGGGCAGCCCTGTCTTGTTCCTTTCTCTATCTTAAATTCTTCTGTAACTACATTGTTCACAATAAGCTTAGCTTTTTGTTCCGAATAAATTGCACCTATACCATTTTCAAAACTTTGGCCTACCCCCATCCCCTGCAAATTTTTCTTCATAAAACTCCAAGAAATATTGTCAAACGCTTTCTCTGCATCTACAAATATTAAGACAGCTTTAGTATTGATGTTAACTTGCAATTTTTCCAAAATATTGATAATATTCCTAGTATTATCTGACAGATGTCTCCCAGGGAGAAAGCCCGCCTGGTCTTTATGAATCTCTTTTACCAATACATTTTTTAATCTTTTAGCCATAATTTCCGCAAAAATTTTGTAATCCACATTAAGTAGGGATATGGGACGGTAGTTCTTCAACTGTGTCTTCTCCACTTCGGTTTTTGGTATAAGTGTAATGTATGCTTCTTTCCACGACTCGGGTGCTTTTCCTCCCCGTAGTATTTCATTGCAAAGTTCTTTCAGCGGTTGCAATAACCATTCTTTCAAAGATTTGTAGTACTTTGCAGTTAGTCCATCCGGTCCTGGAGATTTGCCCAATTTCATATTCTGAATGGCTCCTTCCACCTCTTGATCAGATATTGTAGAATTTAATATTGATTTACTCTCTTGAGATACTTTTTGTAATCCATTATTTTTCAAAAATCGATCAATGTCTAATTCTTTCTGGGTCTCCTGCGTATATAACTGTTTGAAATAGTTCTGAAAGCACTTCCGAATCTCTCCAGGATTCTGTATGTTCTTCCCTTCTACTACCAAGTTCGTAATCGTATTCAGCTTTTGTCTTTTTTTCATTTGCCAGGCCAGTAATTTCCCACATTTATTTGCCGATTCGAAGGTCTTTTGTTTCATCTGTTTGACCTTCCATTCTATCTCCTGGTTCATCAATTTCATATATTGTACTTGGTATAGCTTTATCTCTTTTAGAATCTCCTGTGAGTTCGGTTTCGCCCTCAATCTTTTTTCTCCATCCTTAATTTTCTCCAAAATTTTTTCTCTCTTCTCATTTTGATATCTTTTCCTGATTGCATTTTGTTGTATCAAAAATCCTCTCATCACCGCTTTGCTGGCATCCCAAATCACACTGCAAATCCATGCTAGTGGAAAGAACAGTCTCCCATTGCTCAAGGGGCATGGGCACAATAATTTGGTGACAATCGGTGCCAAAAAGGCTTTTGCATCGATGGCGTCCCTTGCTGATGAGCTGAGCAAGGAGATCCACTAAAGGAGTCACCGTGTTCTTCGGCGTTTGATGTAAATACAGCCATTCAATTATATGAACTTTCGATGGGCCTAACTGAATAAGGGCCGCAAAAGGTTGGACAGAATCTGTCATTATGACTACATCGGGCAAGACATTAAGAATTGCTCGATCAACCGAGTGGAGACGCATAATTTCCTTTAACTGGGCAACAGTTTTCTGTTGAGAGGAGGTCAAGGTGATTTGCTCACCTTGCTCACCAATAATGGAAGGGAGAGGATTCCTGAACTTTTTCTGGGGCAATTTTCAAACCATAAAGTGACAAACAGGCTATCATATCATGTTTCCATTGAGGGGGAAGGTGTGGCCCACTGATAAGCACGTCATCCATATAATGGTAAATTGAGAGGTGTGGATACTGCAAACGAAAAGGCTGAAGGGCTTGATTCACATAATATTGGCACATGGTGGGGGAATTCAACATTCCTTGTGGTAGGACTTTCCATTGATACCGTTCCATGGGTTGGCTGTTATTTAACACAGGAACAGTGAAAGCAAAGAATTTACGATCCTTCTCCTGTAGGGGAATGGAGAAGAAACAATCTTGCAAATCTATTATAGCCAATTGATAAGAATGTGGGATCACATTTGGATTAGGCAGACCACACTGCAAAGGCCCCATGGGTTCAAGGATTTCATTTATTTTCCTTAAATCCTGGAGAAATCTCCATTTTCCACTCTTCTTTTTTATGATGAAGATGGGAGTGTTATAGGGGCTAACTGTGGACTCGATATGGTCAGCCGATAATTGTTGATTCACCAATTCTTTTAAAGCAAGTAGCTTTTCCCCCGTTATGGGCCATTGTTCTACCCATACCGGGGTGGTTGATTTCCAGTTGAGGGGGAGTGCAAGCTTACTCATTAAATTGAATGGTAGCCTGTAATTGTTGTAGTAAGTCTCTGCCCCACAGATTGAGGTGGATTTTCAGAACACAGGGCTGGATATATGCAATGGTTTCAGAGCTATCAGGCAAAGAAACAGGCAGCCACTGTACGCTTTTGGAAGAGGTTTGAGGTCCACCTACACCCCAAACTGCAGAGGCAGACTCAAGGGGCCACGTGGGGTCCCAGCAACTACTGGAAATTACAGAAATGTCCGCGCCCGTGTCAATCAAGCCTTCCAGAACCTTGCCATTGATTTTATACTTACGAAGAAGTTTCTGATGACCAAGCCGCTGGATTACAGCTAACAGCTGTGGAGAAAAAGGAGAGAGCTCGTGCAAATTACTATCAATAATAGAAACAGTAGGGTGAGAAGGGAGCACCACCAAATGCGTCCAGGACTCACCCTTCTTTAACTGCATGGGCATATGGCTCCAAAGTTGAACCATTATTGTGCATTTTTTGGAAGGTTTAGCCTTGTTGGCATCACCATTCCTGTTTGCCCCCCCCCCCCCGCCAGGGGCTCAGCATTGTTTAGCGAAACAATCTTCTATTACATAAGAGGATTTTAGACCAGAATCAGTAATGGCTTTCCTTAATTCTCTCATTACAGAATAAGGAAGCGTCTCGTACAATACCTGCTGTTGAGCAGTTCCTGGGTTTGTAAAGGTGATAGGGAAAGCAGATGGCATTTCACCAGCCCATTCAGACTCTTTCTCTAAGGACAGGAGCCCTTTTTGCCTAGCCAGAGAAAGCGCAGTGCGCACAGCTCCTGTAGAGCATGCAGGGGCTGTGGCAGGCGAAGGAGGGATGGGGGGGAGGATGTGGGCTGAGACGGTTGAGGTGTAGGGAGGGGTTGGCAGGGTTGCGAAGGAGGCAAAAGCTTTGGGTAAGGTGGGGGATTGTCTGCAATGGCTAGAAGGGCAGGGGCCGAAGGAGATGCCTGAGGTCCTAATTTAGCAAAGGCATCTGCACATTTCTGCCAAGTGAGCAGACAATGAATCGGAGCCCTCGGTTCTGCAAAGAGGGTTTTTCCGATCTTCTGCCAAGTTTCTATCCCCAAAGAACCTGTTTCAGGGTACCAGGGGCACTGGCAAGCAATCTCACATAACAACCTTTCAACTTCTTTTAAAGAAATATGAGCACCCGCCACCCGCTGTCTTAACGAGATGGAGCAATTCCTTGGCATGCTCCTTTTGGAATTTAGTCAATTCCCCCCCCCCATACTCACGAAATAGCGCGCTGAGACTTTTCCAGTCGAATGAAGTATGAGGCTGCATAAAGGGATCTGGCACGTCGGGGTCACCAGATGTTGGGTTGAAATAACGACAGACGAGTAGCAGGTGTCATGTGAGAGGCATCTCTCGAGCAAGTCCCAAGAAGAAGCTTTTATTGAATATTACAAACATTGCCACAGGTGCGCTCGTTGCTGATTGGTTGACACAAGTACAAAGCAAAGGTTACATATAGGCATTAATCACCAATAGATTAAAGGCTGGGAAAGTGAGCACAGAACTAGACAGGCATGAAACCTCCTAATTAAATTATAACTAGTGATTGATTCATGACATGAAAGAACATAACAATCGCGTTCCGTAGATGTGGTCAACTATGCATTAAGAACAGGTCAAGGTACACTGTTTCATGAACTCAATGGGAACTGATCAGAACATTCTCAGACTCATGTGCAGAGGCAAAAACTTCCCAGCAGGACATACAGAAGGTTAACCCTATAACCACCACACCCCCTCTTGCCCTGCATCTGGGGGAAATAAGCACCACCACTTACCCCAAACACAGACCTTCACAGAACTCCCCATGACACGGAAAGGTTAACGGTTTTGTAAAACCATCAGCAAGGTTCCAGGCACTGGGACAGTATTTCAATTCAACTAATCCGGCCCGAACGCTCTGGCACACATTCTGGAAACTGATGTCTAGGTGCTTGGTCTTGGCCTTAAACTGCCCAGATTCTGACAGCTTCAGACAGGGTTGATTGTCTTCCAAAACAGTGACAGGCGAACAACTCTCTCCGCAGATCTCTTGAACCAAGCACACATAGAATTCCAATTCCCTGCAAATCTCAGAAAGCGCACTGAGCTTGGCCTCAGTAGATGAGAGCGCTATGAGACTTTGCTTCCGGGACCTCCACCCAACCAAAGAGTTCCCGAATTTCACCACCATACTGGACACGGACTTCCTATCCGCCAGATTCGCCCAATCGCTGTCCACCCAGCACGTCAGCTTGACGTCGCCCTTGGCTGACAGCTTAAGGCAGAAGTCTTTGGTATCTTGTAGGTAACGCAGCACCCGTTTGATACCATTCCAGGCTTGCACACTTGGGCTTGAAGCTTCCCGGCTGAGCAGATTGATGGCAAACGCTATGTCAGGTCTGCTTCACTGGGACAGATATAATAGGCTACCCAGAGCTGACTGAAAGAGCTCAGTATTTTCGAATGCAGCACGTTCTACTCGCTGACTGTCTTTCACATTGCTAGTCTCCATGGGTGTCCTAACTCCTGCACACTCAGACATTCGGAGCTTCTCAAGCAGTTGCTCAATCTTACCCTTCTGACTGAGCAAAAAGCTTCCATCTTCAGTTCGAGCTACCTCCATGCCCAAGTATGTCCTGACTGCTCCCAGGTGTTTGAGCTTGAACCATTTACCAAGCTATTTGGCAAACTTCTCTTTTTTAAAAAATAATTTTTATTAACCGACCAATCAAATCACATCACATAAATTCCGAATTACAAAGCCGAATTTTAAATTTTTTGTTGGGGGTACCCATATTTCAAGTTCCGAAGGGGATTCCAATCATCTTCTTACTGCTGCGTTAATATTCACAAATCTGTCCAAATAATGTTCATATTTCTGTCCAGTCCTATCTTGCTGTTCCCACGTCTCATCTTATTCATATATTTTTCTTTTTTCTTTGTGATCTCTTCTGATAATCTCCTTAAGCAAGTAAACACCAGTTATAATCCTGTGTGAATTTTTCCGTTCATCCAATCACCATATCGAGATGGTTTCCATATATCATCACTTCCATAAATAAAAGCACTCTTTCCATCATTAATCTTCGCAAATCTGTCGCCTTCTTTTAGTCCTCTGAAGAGGCTCGCCCGCAATATGAAAGCAGATCCATTCCTCCTCCCAGACACAAGTCTTTCGACAGAACTTGCCAAAATGGCGACGCTGTTTTTTACTGCGTCATCCCAAAGCTCTTATACTTTCCACGATCTCCTTAAAACATGCTTTTGGTTAGAAAATTATCTCCACACAGTCTTAAATCATCAGCTTAGGTCATTTAAGCAGCATTTCTGACTTATGTGGGGGGGATTCTTGGTTAATCACATAGAGAAAAGAAAGGAAAGTTCCCCCCCCCCAATCCAGTCCCGTTGCCGACATACCGAGCCTTGGTGTGTCTTCTCATGATATATTCCTGTTTATCCGACCCTTCTTCTTTATCAGAGATCTCTTCAATTAGCAGTCTTTACTCCCCATTCTTCCTTGAAATATGTGCATTAGCTTCCTCCTAATTGTTTCTTTTGAAGTTGCTGCAGCTAGAGGCGCAAATCAGAGACAGCGTCCAGGAGAGCCGAAGTCCACACAAGGGCTTTCTGCCTAGTGCCCCCACCCCCTCGAGTTCGGAGGTGGTATAGGGCACAGCAGGCAAGGGCAGTCCCCCCCACTCACTTGGGGGGGCCGGGAGGCTGCTTACTCCCATCACAGCCTCTTAATTACCTCGTGTGGGTCGGAGAGATGTTATTGTCGGCCATCTTCCAATGCGCCCCTAGTGGCACCCCCTCTCTTTGGCAAACTTCTCTACATGTTTACCTGTCTGGGCCATGTACAGTAGATCATCCACAAAAACCAGGACCGCCTCCTGTGTCTCTCCTGACCCTTTAAGGTACAGGCAGCTATCAGCAACACTTCTCTTGAAACCTAACTGCTCTAAGGCTTTATTCAGACACATGTTCCAATTTCTGGCAGATTGACCACAAATCATAAATCGATTTATGCAACCTCCAAACGATGCCTTGCCCCTTGGCCTCAAACCCTGGAGGAGGAAGCATGTACAACTCCTCCTGGAGGTCTGAGTTCAAGTAGGCGATATCTGTTAGGATATTTCCGTTCCACCTTAAAAAGGGGACAGGCTGTTGTGAGTCACAGCCTACGTATTTCCTGCTCACAGGAAGTTTCTGTTTTTGTATATAGCTGTTGTCTTCTCTCTGTGCCGAGACACGCAGGCAGGCAGTCATGTTTTTTCCTTTGTTCTGACCAACGCTGAATAAAGTTGTAAATAATGCTCTCCTAAGTGCATCTTTCATTGTGCGAACTCTGCAAAGGGCATGCACTAGTTCTTGGAATGTGGAATACTGTTTCTGAGGCTTGTGTCGCTAATTGACTGATACTGCGTTTCTACGGGAGATCGATGGATCGTCCGGAGACGGCGTGGGGGCATGATGAGCTTTGTCTCCCTGGCAATATCCCAACATCAAAGTGGTTCACCTTCCAACCTCTTTGTGCAGCAACAGCTAAGAGCATGCACAGAGTTTCACTTCTGGAAGTAGGAGCATACACCTCAGTGTAATGCATCCCCTTCCGCTGTGTGAACCCTCTCGCAACTAGCCTAGCCTTGTACTGTGGTTCTCCAGATTCTGTGGGTTTAAGGCGATAAACCCACCTGCCGCTCACAGCCTGTTTGCCAGCTGGCAACGTTGTGAGGGAGAACACACCTAGAGACTCCATTGAGCTCATCTCCTCCTGCATCGCCTCATGCCATTTGCTGGCTTCTTCCTGAGGCAGTTTCTAAACATCCTCAAAGGTTTCAGGTTCACACTGAGCCACACCAACCCACACACTTGTGGCCTCAAACCTGTCAGGTGGTTTACCCTTTGTGGTTCGGGTTAAACTCCTCAGCGTGAGCTCTGGTACCCCCTTCTGACCCACTAGGGCCAACCAGACTATCCCCAGTGTCAGAGAACTCTCCCCCTGACCTGCTGCGTCTTTTGAACCTTACAGCTGGACCTGTGGGTGAGGATGGCTCACTCTTCGGCTCAGACTTGACAGTAGCCTTTGGAGGGGTTCTGGGCCGCTCCTGCTTTGGACTCTGTTGCTCTAGACTCTGTTCCTCAGCAACAGGATCAGTTCCCACCTCCACCTCCTCATCTGAGTCAAGAAACTGTTCTGAAAGAACATAGAATCATAGAATCATAGAGTTGGAAGAGACCACAAGGGCCATCGAGACCAACCCCCTGCCAAGCAGGAAACACCATCAGAGCACTCCTGACATATGGTTGTCAAGCCTCTGCTTAAAGACCTCCAAAGAAGGAGACTCCACCACACTCCTTGGCAGCAAATTCCACTGTCGAACAGCTCTTACTGTCAGGAAGTTCTTCCTAATGTTTAGGTGGAATCTTCTTTCTTGTAGTTTGGATCCATTGCTCCGTGTCCGCTTCTCTGGAGCAGCAGAAAACAACCTTTCTCCCTCCTCTATGTGACATCCTTTTATATATTTTGTTATGGTAAAATCTGGGTGCGGGGCTACTCTGCCACCCAGCTCGTCGGACTAAGTCCGCGGGTCCCTGCGGAGGAAAATGAGCTCAGCTGGAGACAGGAGCAAGCAGCAGAAGATCCAAGTTTATTGCGCAACAGGTTCAAGGTGAAATTGAACAGCGAGAAAGGGGTGACATGAACTTTTAAAACTTCCCTCCATGTCCCAGAATACAGTGCAAAATACATCATAGTTACATCATGAATACATTAAAGAGAGGTTGGGTTACACGGATTACATCATGAATACATTAAAGAGAGGTTGGGTTACACCGGATTAACATATAGAGGAGGGAGGGGGAATATGCAGAGCTGGAGATATGCGCAGATAAGCACTTCCTGAGTACCGGTGATGAGAAGACAATGGTCCATGTATGCATAGTCTGCCACCTGGCATTGCCCGGAGGAAAGGCTTGGCAGAGCGATTTGACCGGATTAGGGTCTTCCTGAGTACGTGACACCTCGCTCGAGGGATCATGGAGGCAGGGGAGGTGTCATGGAGTCCTGAAGAGACTGAGCCGATCGACACCAAAAGCAAGGAAATCGGAGTTGTGGTTGATTTTATACAAATTTCTAAAGATTTTTAGTCCTTTTTAGTCCATTTTATATTGGTAATTGAAGTCGGAAACAAAATAGATACATTGTAACGAGATTTGACACTTTTATGAGTTCACAAGTTTCGGTTCCATTGTTCTCCCAGCGGGGAGCCGTCAGCAGCTTGTCAAGAGGTTAAATGAGGCGTGCAGGAGCTCGCTGAGCTAGCTCTGCAAGGCAAATGCATGGTTCTGATTGGGTAGAACGCAGCCATTGAAAGGAATAGGGAATTACAGCTTCGTACGGTCAACCCATAATAGATAGAGCGGGAAAGAGGCATAAGAATTTGGGCTTATTTCGCTGGTAATAGCGGATCGGTGTAGGAAAGGGAAAGGCATTTTATTCATGGGGCTTGGGGTAGAGTGTGGTGCTTGTGTAACGGTGTGGGGGCTGAGGGGTCCACGTGTGGCTGGGTGCCCTTGAGGTCATTGCCTCGGACCCTCTGGTGACCGGCGGAAGGGTGAAGGAAGGCATGCCCCCCCTTCCGTATCATATTTGAACATGGCTATCATATCACCCCTTAACCTCCTCTTCTCCAGGCTAAACATGCCCAGCTCCCTTAGCCGTTCTTCATAAGGCATCGTTTCCAGGCCTTTGACCATTTTGGTTGCCCTCCTCTGGACACGTTCCAGTTTGTCAGTGTCCTTCTTGAACTGTGGTGCCCAGAACTGGACACAGTACTCCAGGTGAGGTCTGACCAGAGCAGAATACAGTGGCACTATTACTTCCCTTGATCTAGATGCTATACTCCTATTGATGAGGCCCAGAATTGCACTGGCTTTTTTAGCTGCCACGTTACACTGTTGGCTCATGTCAAGTTTGTGGTCAACCAAGACTCCTAGATCCTTTTCACATGTACTGCTCTCAAGCCAGGTGTCACCCATCTTGTATTTGTGTCTCTCATTTTTTTTTTGCCCAAGTGCAATACTTTACATTTCTCCCTGTTAAAATTCATCTTGTTTGTTTTGGCCCAGTTCTCTAATCTGTCAAGGTCGTTTTGAAGTGTGATCCTGTCCTCTGGGGTGTTAGCCACCCCTCCCAGTTTGGTGTCATCTGCAAATTTGATCAGGATGCCCTTGAGTCCATCATCCAAGTCGTTGATAAAGATGTTGAATAAGACCGGGCCCAAGACAGAACCCTGTGGCACCCCACTACTCAGTTTTCTCCAGGATGAAGAGGAACCATTGATGAGCACCCTTTGGGTTCGGTCAGTCAGCCAGTTACAAATCCACTGAGTGGTAGCATAGTCAAGACCGCATTTTACCAGCTTCTTTACATCTGGGTTACCATGTATGCGTGTCCACCCACTTTGCTCACAAAACTCAGCACTGCTGCTCACTAGCAGCCGGGACTGGTTGCCATCAGGTTATGCAAACTGCCACCCCTTGGTGCCTGGTTCATACCCTACAAAGATCATCTTCCTGGACCTTGGGCCACCCTTTCTGCGTTTGGCCTTTGAGATGAGGACCCAAGCCTCACAGCCAAAAACGCGTAAGAAATGCACCTTGGGCTTCTTCCCGTGCAGCAGAAAATAGGGCGTGTCCCCTACAGCAGAATTAAACACACGGTTCTGCGTGAACGCACCAGCCTTCCAAGCTTCACTCCAAAAGCGTTGTGGGAGTCATGCGTCAAACAGCATGGCAGCCACAGCCTCCTGCAGTGTTCTGTTCTTACGTTCAGCAATACCATTTTGTTCAGGACTGTGTTGTGCTGTCAACCTGTGACTGATTCCCTTCTGGCGGAAGAAATTCGGCAGCGCAGACCCAGTAAACTCCTCCCCTCTATCGCTCCGAAAGCTAATCAATTTTGTAGACTATTTCAATTCTACCGCTGTGATCCAGTCTTTAATCAATGCAGCAGCTTCCCCTTTGCGTTTAATTGAAAAAACCAAGAGTTCTTCGAAAAATCATCCACCAAAAGCAAAACGTATTTGGACCCACCCAGACTGGCTACTGACATTGGGCCACACAAATCTGCATGGACTAGCTCAAAGGGCTTGCTTGTCTCTCTGCTAGACTTGGGATATGAGCATGTTTTTACCTTGGATTGCTTACAGGCTCTGCAATCTAAAAAATTATCACATCCCTTTAATTTACACCCCTCTGTACACTCTGGGGCCTTCTTGACATAATTCCAACACGAATACGCCTGTCTGCTATGCCATAAGTGGGCACACCCATCATGTGGCGGGACATTTGCGCACTGCACCTGTGTTACCTCAGGGGGTCATCAACTGCAATAGGCATCTCAACCACGAACAGCCTATTCTTGCATTCAACACTGAACAGGTGTTTCCCATCCCTGGAAAGAGAACACATGTTATTTTCAAAACAGACACGGTAACTGTCAGCTACCAAAGCAGATACAGATAAAAGACAGTTGGTAATTTCTGGAACCACAAAAGCCTGAACCTCATGGTCCAGGAATGAACAGTACAGAGTCCCTGACTGAGTCAGTGGGCGTCTGCTTCCATCTGCCAGCAATGCAAATCTCCCACTTTGCACAGTCTTGCACTTCCGAAGAAGCCCAGCAGATGGCACTAGAGTGTACGTCGCACCTGTGTCAACAATAAGGGAGAGGCTGGCTTCCTGTTTGGATGCTTTCACTACTGCCATCAAAGCAGCTAGATGATACAACGATGTTTTCTCCTTGTTTTCCCCTCACATGGAGCCTTTGGCAACCTTCCCATGCCTCTGCGCCTGGGAACTGTCTCTAATCTGCATTCCTTTCCGGCTGACCTTGGGTTCCTGAGCCTCTGCAGGAAAATCTCTCACGAGATGTGACATGGACCCACAGTGAAAACAGTGTTTGGAAACAAAGGCTTTTACAGAGCTCTCATTGCTTCTCCCTGCACCCCCACTCCTGGGTGCACAGCCTCCAGAGGAACAGCCTGCGTCTGCTTTCCTCTCAGCTCTATGCCTCCTTTCCTGTCCATCCCATGGATGTGTCGAAGCGTAGAAACAGCTTCCAGGAATGTGGCCTTCAGCCTCCACCGGGCCTTTGGCCCCCTCTCGGTCCTTGGCTCCCCTGTGACTTTGCACGCCCTCTCCAGTGCCTGCCAAGCGACCAGGGCCTTCTTGATACCCTCAAGATGAGGCAACATCAAAGCGTCCACACTCAGCCTTAGCATGCTCAGCACACTCTGATCCCTTTCCAGAGCAGCTGCCACGTCTGCCTCAGTAGCACTCTCAGCAGCCTGGGGCGATGGGGTTTGCATGCATTGCCAGAGCTGTTGTCCCAACATCCAGTACTCCATCCTTATGGACCACTCCTCCCAATTGGGGCCAGTCAGCCTTTCAAAAGGCACGGTGAAAGCCTCTTGAGCTTGAGCCATCTTCCTGGGGCTATAAGCTTACTCACGCTTTCTGCTGGCCGGTGCTTCAAAGATGCTTCCTGCAGCAAGCTCCGCTTTCACCAGCGAAATCACGACTGCCTCAGCTTCAGGCAAGATCTCAGAGCTGGACTTTGCTTTGTCCCCTTCTCACACTCAGCACAAAATGTAGGCTGGAATCTTCCATGACCCATAACCTGTGGAATTACTACCTGGGTCCGGCACGTTTCCTCTGTGCATAAATCTTCCAGGCAGCAGCAGAGTGAGCAGCAAGTGCTTGACGTGTGAGGGAAAGGAAAAATCCGCACGCTGTTTCTTTCTAACTAAACAGCCTTTATTTACATCAGCAGGTAAAACAACAAACAACTCCATCGGAGTTCGGACACATGGCGTGTGTCTCTCTCCCGGTCAAAAGCGAAAGTGTCTCACACAGACAAAGAAACTTCAGCTTCCGTTTACGTAGGAAGCTCCTCCCCAGATGTAGGACATACAGAAGGTTAACCCTATAACCAGCACAGGCAGCACCTCAGCCCCTTCTCAAATACGTTCGTCCAATCCCGGTAGTGCTCTGGTATTAGGCCGGCCTTCGGTGGTCCTGCCCCGTCTGGGGCAGTCCCATACAAAGTGGAAGAACTGGGGCCGGTTGGTGGGGCTGCACAGGTTCCTGCTGCAATGGAGGCAACATGGGGGGCTGGGCACAGACGTCGTGGCAGAAAGATGACGGGAAAGACAGCATCCATTGTGCCCAGGAAATGGCGGGGTCGTGCTGGACCAACTAGAGGCTCCCACTGGAAAATGTGGGGTCTGGGCCAGCTCAAATGTTAGCAGTTCCTGGTGCCAGGGTGCCACCAACATGGCCAGTGAGCAGGTTTCATGGGTAATGGGTCCCAATGTGAGGGGGGGGTCCCGTCCAGGCCCACCACTGGAACAGGTGCTGCTTTTACCACAGATGGTACCTGGTACTTCTCAGTGAAACTGATGTCCATGAAGACACCAGAGGCTCCAGAGTCAATCATTGCCTCCAGGACCAGCATGCCCCCCTGGGGAAGGAGAATGCGGATAGGGACCAGGAAATGGGGTGCGCAGCGACTGGACCCTGGCTGAGCCCCTCCTAGCACAGCCAGGGCTTATTGTTTCCCGGCATGAACCTCTTTGCTGGGCACCCTGCCACAAAATGGCCTCCCTCTCTGCAGTACAAGCACAGGCCAAGGGCCCGCCTCCGGCTCTCCTCTTGGCTGGAGAGAGAGCGGTGGGCCACACCTACTTGCATGCGCTCCTCAAGCCCCACCTCCGCCTTGGGCTCTGGGGGCCCCCTTGAGCAGTGCTCGGAATCCCTCTCGGACAGGCGCGCATCAATGTTAATACAAAGCGTGATAAAGTCTGTCAGGGCTGCTGGGGGGGTCACTTGTGCCAATTCGTCCTTGAGGTGTGGATGAAGTCCTTGGCGGAAGTGGAACCAACGGGAAGCTTCATTCCACAGGGTGTCTGCAGCCCACTGACGGAATTCTGCGGCATACTCAGTAACCAAGCAAAGCGCCCTGCCGGAGGTTCTGCAGGGCCAACTCAGCAGTCTGGACGCAGTTTGGCTCCCCGAACATGCCCTCCAGGGTGATGATAAAGTCATCCACTTTCCCCAGCAGGGGGTCATCGGCCTCAAGATACGGAGTGACCCAGTGCCGTACCTGCGAGCAGGCTAACCATGAAGCACACCCAGCTCTGTGGAGTGGGAAAGTGCTGTGCAGGTGGCAAACATCAGCCAGCACTGGTTTACGAAACCCTGAAGAGCCCCACGCTCTCCCTGAACCTTTCCGGCAATGGGACGACGGGGGCACGTCGAGCCAGGGCCACAGCCGGGACTGCTCAAAGCTCTTGAACCTCCACCTGGAGCATAGCTACCTCTGTGTGAAGCTTCTGCAGCACCGTGGTGAGATCTGTAGACAGGGCACCGTCCATCTTGCACCCCAGCTGGGACATAGATTGGCCACAGCAAATTGTCACAGTCTGGGTTACAGGCAGTCGGAGTCCCAGCTTGGTACGTCAGGACTGGGGTAGAGGTCAGGAATCAGCAGTCCAGGGGTCAGGGAGCCAAGACTCCAAGAATCAGGATACCAGGAGTAAGGAAGCCAAAGCACAGCTAGGTGGCTACCATGTTGCTGTGGCAAAGAGCCAAGGCAAAATGCTGGTTTTATATACCCCTCCCGGCCCTTGCCATCAGGTGCTACGAGTCTCCTGTCAGGCCTCACCTGTGTGACCACGCCTTGCCCTTCTAGGCCAAACGCAGGAAGGCCCCAGTCCTGAGAGGCCCTACCAGTCACAGGGCCCGGCTCCTGCACGCACTCCTGACAGACTGCTCCAAAAACTCCAAAAGGTCTAAAATGCAAGTGCATGAATGTAGGAATAACGGGGATGACAGGAGGTTGGATGCCGGTGAGCTGTGCAGAAGCACGCCAGCAAGCGTGCTCCAAACAAGCTGCCGGCTAGCTCTGTAGAGGCTCTGTTGGGTGTAGTGAAGGGTTAACCTTTCTGTGTCTCGAGGCTGAGAGGAGGCGCTTACAAGGGAAGTAAGCCAGGACGTGACGAAAGCAGCTTGGAATGCTGTGAGCTGAGTGAAGAGTGAAAGCAGCTTTGTTACGCAGCTGCACACTGAGAGAGGAGGACGCAGAGAAAATGCAGCTACAATCTGATGGTCTTTATGAATTGTAAATATGCTACTTTTGAGCAAATAAAGTGATATGAGGACAGAAGAAACGTGTGGGACTTGTTTTACTGCCCTTTCAACACGGACGCTGTGCAATTCTGCTAATTGCTTTACGACCTGCAGAGGCGCGCAGGGGAAGTGTGCCGGACGCCGAACAATAAAGCAATAAATCTACCTAACAATGGTTATGGGTGAACGTGAAGCGTGTGTGAAAGGGCTTTGAAGCTTTATTTGCTGGACGTCAGTTTGATCGACTGCTGAGACTTCAAAGGGCAGATCGGAGGAGGCTGACGAAGTGGGAGCTGAGAGCCATGACGTCCGGAGTGCCCAGTTTGGCTGCTGAGTGAGTACCTTTGGAAAAGCCAACAGAAGGGAGGCAATGGCTCAGCCCCGTGAACATGGCTTTGAGTTTAAACTGCCATGTCAGAAACTGACTAGCCAAAATTGGTTGCAGTGGAGCTTTCAAGTAAAGCTTTTGTTAGTTGGGGAGCAGCTGTGGAATGTAATTCACCCCCCACAGAATGCAGCTGGGAAAGCAGAGGCTAAGAGGGCTGCAGAGCAAAGTGAAGTTGAGAAGCGTGTGCTTGCTTTTTTGGCAGAAAGTGTGGATGCTCAGCTGGTGCCTGTTGTTCTGGGTGCAAGAAGGCCAGAGGCCGCTTGGCTAGCACTCCAAGAAGCTTGTGGAGCTGGAGTGGGAAGCAAGGGTCGAGAAGTGGCTGCATCCGAAAGGGAGAGGCAAGATGGTGCTGGCCACATTCTTGAGAGCCGATACACAGCTGGGAGGAGCTGGGAGCTCCCACAGGGGGGCGAAGGGACTGTTGCTGTTGCTGTTGCTGGCAATGCTGCTGGCTTCAAGGCTGGCCACCTGCAGCAAGTAGAGATAAGAGCTTCAGAGTTGTGTGGGAACGCTGAGACAAGTCCATTCTCCATGGCAACTGAGAGAGTTGCATCTACGGAAGCTGTGAAGGTCGTGGGCAAGTCTTCCTGCCGGGGGGAGTCTGTTGCCGTGACAACCAGAGAGGACATCTGCAGGAGCCCCAAGGAGGGGGGTAGTGAGGAGATTGTTGCCCTGGCGACCCAGGAATGTCAACAACAAGACTTTCTCACTGTAATAATAGACTCTGGTGCAACAAATTCGCTAGTGCCATCTAGCAGTCTTTTGAGGAATTGCAGGACAGTAAAAACTGAGAAATATGTGACGATTGCAGATGGAAGCAGAAAAAGGCTAACAGAGACAGGCCTTTTCTTCTGTCCTTTCCTTAAGCATGAAGTCAAAGCTTATGCAGTGCCCGGTTTAACTAACTGTTTGTTAAGTGTGCATGATCTACTTATCGATGGTTTTCATATTTCTTTTGCAGGTGACAAATGTGAATTCTCCAAGGATGGGAAACACGTGTACACAGTACGGTCTAAAGATAATTTGTTTGCTGTAAATGTGCCTTTTTCCACAGGACAGGATGACACAGAAGATGTGAAGGGCCAATGTGTGAATGTAGCGCCCCACCATGGTTGTTCACATATTTGGCACCGACGCTTCGCCCATTTGAATTGGAAATATCTCCAGAAAGCACCAGAGCTGACACAAGGGTGCAAATTTAATGTTTGTGACAAATTTTTAGATTGCAATGCATGTAAACAGGCGAAAATTGTGACATGCTCATATCCAAAGTCAGAGAGGCAGACCACAAAACCCTTTGAATTAATTCATGCAGATTTGTGTGGACCCATGTCTGTTGAGTCACTGGGAGGTTTGAAGTATTCTCTGCTTTTGAATGATGATTTTTCAAGGTCTGCTTGGACCTTCTCTCTGAAAACGAAAGGGGAGGCGGCTAAAATGATCAGGGATTGGATCACCGCAGTTGAGGTAACCTTTTCCACCAAAGTTCGTGGTTTTCAAAGTGACAGAGGTGCTGAATTCACTGGTTCTGCTTTACAGGATTTCTTTAGGGAGAAGGGGATTAGCCACAGACTGACCACTCCTTACTCTCCGCAACAGAATGGGCTGGCAGAGAGAAAGAACAGGACGGTGCAGGAAGCTGTGTCTGCGATCCTGTGGGATGCAGGGCTACCCCAGAAATATTGGTCTGAGGCCTGGCGCTATGTGGTCCATACGGAGAATAGAGTGTACAACTCTAGTGTAGGAAACACACCGTATTTCTTCCTGCTTGGAAAGAAGCCTAAGGTACACTACTTTCGTGTGTTTGGTTGTGAGGCTTGGGTGCTTATTCCAAAGGCTCTACGCAAGAAAGGTGAGCCAAGATCTAAAAGAATGATCTTTGTAGGGTATGAGCCTGGCTCAAAGGCCTGGCGGTTTGCGTACCCAAGTGGAGACCAGTCTAGGTTGGTTATCAGCAATAGCGCCGAGTTCTGTGAGCAAGCCGGTTGGAAGCGTCTGCACGCTAATCCAGACGAGATTCCACAGCAGTTCTATGACTCAGATGTTGAGGAGGAAGAGGAACTTGGTGCTGGGGACCACGGTCCAGAGCGACAGAGTCCAAGGCAGGGACAGCTTAGGATCCCTCAGAGGGGGGAACCTAGAACACCTCCTCAGGCAAGTGTCAAGTTTGAGCCAAAGAGTGAGCTTTCCTCACCTGCTGAACCAGCTGTAAGGCCCAAGAGGCGCAGCAGGTCAGAGGGGGAAGTCACTGAAGTTGAGGATGATTTAGCTGGACCCAGTGAAGCAGCAGGGTCACCAGGATTCACACTGAGGAGATCAGCGAGGACAAGGAGGCCTCCTGATCGGTACGACGCTTCAGGCGTCTGGGTAGGTTCTGCAAGATGTGAACCTGAATCCTTCGAGGATATTCAGAGTTTACCTGAGGAAGAAGCAGGTAAGTGGCACAGGGCAATGGACAAAGAGATGAAGTCCATGAAAGATCTAGGTGTGTTCTCACTCACAGAGTTGCCACCGGGCAAGCAGACTGTGAGTTCCAGGTGGGTTTACCGCTTGAAACCCACTGACGCTGGAGAGCAGCAGTATAAAGTCAGGTTAGTTGCTCAAGGATTTACGCAGAGGAAGGGAATAAACTTCATGGAGGTGTATTCGCCAACGTCACGAGCGGAGACTCTGAGAACGCTTTTAGCTTGTGCAGCACAGAGAGTCTGGAAAGTAAACCACTTTGATGTGGATGTTGCCTACCTTAACTCAGATCTCCAGGAGGAGCTGTACATGATTCCTCCTCCGGGGTTTGAGAACTTAAGGCAGGATGTTGTGTGGAGATTGCACAAATCCATCTATGGATTACGTCAATCTGCTAGAAACTGGAACATGTGCCTGAATGAAGCCTTAGAAGAGCTAGGTTTCAGGAGAAGTGTTGCTGATAGTTGCTTTTATCTGAGAGGTTCAGGAGCAACACAAGAGTATTTGCTGATTTGGCTTGATGACGTGCTATTCTTCTCAGAAACAGATGAACAGGCGGAGAAGTTTGCCAAAGAGCTAGGTAAACGGTTCAAGCTTAAACAGCTTGGTGCTGTCAAAACCTATCTAGGTGTCAGTGTTGAGCGTGCACAGGATGGAAGCTTTTTGCTCAGCCAGAGAGGTAAAATTGAGCAATTGCTTCAGAAAATGAGGATGAGCGATTGTGCAGGAGTGAGAAGTCCTATGGAGACTAGTTTTGTGAAGGACAGCCAGCAAGTAGAACGCGCTGCGTTCGAAAATACTGAAGTGTTTCAGTCAGCCCTAGGGAGTTTGTTGTACTTGTCCCAGTGGAGCAGACCTGATATAGCGTTTGCTGTCAATCTGCTCAGCAGGGAAGCTTCAAACCCTAGTGTGCAAGCCTGGAATGGCATCAAGAGAGTTCTGAGGTATTTGCAGGAAACCAGAGACTTTTGTCTTAGGTTGCCAGCACAAGGAGAAGTCAAACTGACTTGCTTTGTGGACTCGGATTGGGCTAATCTTGAGGATCGGAAGTCTGTCTGGCCTAGTGGTGAAGTTTGGGAACTCAGTAGTTGGATGGAGGTCCAAGAAGCAAAGTCTTATAGCGCTCTCATCCACTGAGGCTGAGTTTAGTGCTCTTTCAGAGGTGTGCAGAGAAGTAGAGTTCTATGCTTGTTTGGTGCAGGAACTCTGCGAAGTGGATTGTCAGCCGATATGTGTTTTCGAGGACAATCAACCATGCCTGCATTTAGCAGAGTCAGGTCAGTTCAAGGCCAGAACTAAACACCTAGACATTCGCTTTCGGAATGTGTGCCAGAGTGTTCAGGAGGGATTAGTTGCGCTGAAGTATCGTCCCTCTGCCAAGAACCTAGCTGATGGGTTCACGAAGCCACTCACCTTCCAAAGACATGGGGAGTTTTGTGAAGGTCTGGGTTTGGGACGACCAAGGGTCGATTCTCCCCTCAGGCGTGAGACAAGAGGGGGTGTTGGGTGTAGTGAAGGGTTAACCTTTCTGTGTCTCGAGGCTGAGAGGAGGCGCTTACAAGGGAAGTAAGCCAGGACGTGACGAAAGCAGCTTGGAATGCTGTGAGCTGAGTGAAGAGTGAAAGCAGCTTTGTTACGCAGCTGCACACTGAGAGAGAAGGATGCAGAGAAAATGCAGCTACAATCTGATGGTCTTTATGAATTGTAAATATGCTACTTTTGAGCAAATAAAGTGATATTAGGACAGAAGAAACGTGTGGGACTTGTTTTACTGCCCTTTCAACATGGACGCTGTGCAATTCTGCTAATTGCTTTACGACCTGCAGAGGCGCGCAGGGGAAGTGTGCCGGACGCCGAACAATAAAGCAATAAATCTACCTAACAGGCTCCTTTTATTAGCAGAAGTCAGCAGTTGGAAACAGTAGTGAAACCACCCTGAACATGACGTATTTCCATCTAAGCACATTTCCAGCATTAGCAAATACACGTATCAGCAGGTGTTTCCCTAAAATGTTTTCCCCCGATACTTGATTGCGTCTGTGTCCCGGGTCATGCTCCAGCCAAGCATTATGTCTAGCAAACAATTTGTGAGAGGACAAACGGTCAGGTGGAAAACCCTGTTTTCTAGCCAGGAAGGCAAAAGGTCAGGGAAAGCAGGCACAATGCTCCTTGACATACTGTTGCATGTCTGGTGCAAGGTTTGCCTTCGCAAAGCGGAGCATTACCTCCACACATGAGTTCTTACTGGGAATTTGTGGAGAGCCAACATTCAGTTGGCAGTTCATCTGCTGGATTGACTCCAGGTGGAGTATTGTAATGGCTTGGCTCTCCCACAGAAGTGAGACACCGGTCGTAATTCTCTCAGGTTTATTGCTCAAACACATAAATCACTCTAGAGCTCTTTCACTCCATGTCTCCCCAACGGGGGAGGGGCGTGGCACACCAGCCCTGGAGTTGAAGCAGGGGGCGGAATCATCTCCCGATCACAACCCCTCCCCTCCTGGGAGGAGGAAAGCCTTTGTGATTCGAGGACCCGATCCCCGCTTGGGGAATAAAGACACGTGGACACAGAATGTAAGGTTAATGGGTAAGGTAAAGGCCTGTGATGGCCTGGGAATCCGATTCAGAGGCTGAACCGGAGGAATCCCAGCCTGCACAGGAGTCCCTGCCTCCAGGGCCGGCTGAACTGGGGCAGGGCCTTGATTCTGAAGCGCCTGCACCTGTGCCGGATCCTCAGAAGCAGGCACCAGGTGAATCCACTCTGGCTCCGGAGGTGGTTGAGGACACAGTGCCTACAGGTGCGCCTCTCCCAGCCGTGTCAGGGGAAGGTGAGTCTCCCCCTGGGTCCAGTAATCCTCCAGCCTCTCCTGAGCTGCAGAGGCTCAGGGCAGAGAGGCGGAGGGAACTGGTTTCTCCCAGGAGGAGTGCTCACCTTAAGGACAGGAGAGGCAGGTCTCCTGGGGGGCCGGGACCGCCCCGGCCGCAGAGAAGATAAAGGCCAGTCAGCCCGGTCCCAGGTTGCGTGTGCTGGTCCCGGGGGGAAGGTTACTGTTACCGTAGTCAAAGTTCAGTCCTAAGTCACTAGCCTGGAGATAGTCCACAAAGTGCGAGGTGAGGTCCGAAACAGGGAGCCGGGCGGGGACAGGAACACTCGAAGATCAGAAGCAGGTAGCCGGGCGGGGAACAGGAACACTGGAGGAACAGGACTGGATGCTGGCCAAAACAGCTCTTCAATGACGACGTTGCTCCCGCAACCTGGGACCGGGCTGACTGCCCTTTATCTTCTCTAAGGCCAGGGGCGGTCCCGGCCCCCAGGAGCCCCGCCTCTCCTGGCCTTAAGGCGAGCACTCCTCCTGGGAGAAACCAGTTCCCTTCGCCTCTCTGCCCTAAGCCTCTGCAGTTCAGGAGAGGCCGAAGGGTTACTGGGCCCCGGGGAAGGCTCACCTGTAGACACTGAGTCCTCAAGCACCTCTGGGGCCAGAATGGTTTCACCTGGTGCCTGCTCCTGAGGATCTGGCACAGGTGCAGGCTCCTCAGAATCTAGGCCTTGCCCCAGTTCAGCCGGCCCTGGAGGCGGGGACTCCTGTGCCGGCTGGGATTCCTCCGGTTCACTCTCAGAATCGGAATCCCAGGCCATCACACCGCGGGAGCAACGTCACTGAAGAGCTGTTTCGGCCAGCACCCAGTCCTGTTCCTCCAGAGTTCCTGTCCTTGCCCGGCTCCTCGCTTTGGACCCCGCTTCGCCCGTGGAGGACTGTCTGCCAACCCTCGACTCAGGTCCTGGACCTCGCCCCACGGTAACCTCCCCCTGGGACCAGCACAAGGCCACAACTTTATTGATTAGAGCATGTGAGAAGGTATTGGCTTAGGCATTGGACCACAGCACATTAGACTCCACCCACTCGTAGAGGGGTGAGTCTGAGGAGGGGTTAACCACCAGTAGGGGAAGCCTGTTGATGCTAATCCAACTATAGGCTCTCTTCCTGATGTCACCGAGGGTCGTGCCATGGCCCCCCGCCACACGGGCATCAGACAGGATCCACGACCGCCGGATTCCTTTTGCGGAATACCCAAAATTGCCGGGGAAGGCGATGGCCACACCTTGCCCCCCGAAACACCAACAACACATTCCAATGCCTAACTGCCACCCGAGCCAAAAGGCTCGCCGCCAGTACCCTCACAGCTGCAACCAATCCCTAAGACTATTGGATATGTTAGCCAGCCATATGTCATTTCCCCGATTTGAAAGATGAACGCCATCATCCTGGAATAGGGGCTGGTCGCCAATCTGGATATCATCATGAGATATAACTAGGCCATTTATAAAACGCACTTTGCGCGCTACCGCACGATTCAAGAGTTTCCTGGATTTCTCGATGGCCATAATGTTATGCGCACCGCGCCAAACCTTTCTCTTCAAGAGAGAGGACCAGAACAGGGTTGTTCTGGGAAATAAGGCAGCCAACTCATCCAAGACCTTACTCATGTTCCACAACAAGTCCACACTCTTCGTGCTAGCTGGGTCGTTCTCACCCAGCTGAATGATTAGAATGTTAGGGGGGCCCAACAGCGCAGCTTTTGCCTTCAGCAGTGGCATGAGTTCTTGCCAGCGCATGCCCCTTCTTGACAACCAGGAAACTCGCACCCACGATGGTAGCCCCAGATTAGGCATGAAGCCGGAACTTGCTGCCTAGAGGCGGGCCCAATGCACGATACTGTGGCCGCAAATCCACACTGGACTACCGAAGACAGCTAAGAATAAAGAAAGAAAAGACAGGTAAGTGGAGCGTTCTCAGAATACTTTTGTAGGCATTAGATTTCCAGCGGCCCATCTCCTTGATCCTGTCTGCCGGAAGGCCCATGTGTGTGGCCGTTGTGGCCACACCAATCCTAAATGAATGTGCCGTGTAGTCTTTGAAAGGGAAACCGCAGGCATCTATCGCTTTGCGAAGTACCCTGGTGAACTGGTGCCTCATCAATCGGGATCCATCCTCATGAATAAAGAGCGGGTCAAGGCCGGGAGGTCTGAGGTAAAGGTATCGCCTGGTGTCCTTTACTGGGCATGGGCCCTTCTGGCCGGAGGCCGTGAGTTGGACTATGGTGCCCTTACCGCCCTGGTCCGTCTTAGACTGACGCACCCGCACCATCACACCTGAACTGGACACGTGCACGTCCTCCAGGAGGAGGCCGCGCGTTTTCCCACTTGAGGTAGCTTATGCTACCACCTCACCGACCCTAAAGGCACCAAAGAAGGCTATAGCGTATGCTGCAGAGAACAGCTGGGCCTCAAACTTGGACCAGCAAATTGACCTAAGTTTCATACGTTAGGGGAAAGGGACGATACTTTGGACCTGAAACCCGTGAAGTCGCACCATACTTTCTTATAAGACCTGAGGGTAGAGGGTGCAACAGACGCATATACTCCCTTGATCTCCAAAGTTCCATAGGTGATCCGGAAAGGGTTCTGGCAGCAGCTGAGCTCAAGGTGCTAACGGCACAAATGATCGAAGTAGGCGAGACCCCTCTTGGAACGTGATGACTGCTAGCCAGCACGTTAACCACCAACTGGTTATCAGTTCTGAAGCAACCGGCGATTCCGGAACTCCTCGGTCCATATGTGAACAGCCACAACTATGAGAAAAAACTCCAGAAAAGTGAGATTCCACATGATGGCCTCCCCTTGCCACTCCGCTGGCCATTGTTGCGCATGCCAACGTCCCTTAAAGAACAGACCAAAGGCCAGGGACCCTGCCGCATTGGAGTGGACCTGGAAATCAGAGGCCAAATTAAGGATTTCCTGCGATAGGGAGTCTCCGTTGCAGTGTTCCAGAAATCTGATCCACATCTCAAGGTCTGCCTTGACCGACTTGGGGAGTCTTACTCTATGGTGCGGATGTTTGAAGGCCCGCTGACAGCCTGGCTAAGCAGGAGCAAAATGGGCGGCCCAGTGAAACTACTCTACACGCGAAGTTGAAATGATCTAGCAAGGACTGGACCTGTCTAAGAGTGACCTATTTAGTTATTTAGTTATTTAGTTATTTATTTTAGGGGAAGGGTTTGATGAATTGTTTCCTTAAGGGCAATTATTTTCTCCTCTCGCAGGCGGGCGGATTGAGCTGCTGTGTCAAGCTCTATACCCAGGTAAGTAAGGCGCATTGTGGGTCTGTCTTATCTGCCTCGAGGGGAACTCCCAGCTCCCGGGCCAAAGCTGAAAAGGCCTCCAGAAGGGAGGCACATTCGCCGGTATTGGGCTTCCCAACGAGTAGAAAGTCACCGAGGTAACGCGTCACCCCGGGTGAGTTGGTTCTGTAGCGCAAGGCCCAGTCCCAAAAGGTGCTAAATGTCTCAAAGGCCGAGCAGGCTACAGATCAACCCATCAGCATAGCCTTGCCAATGTAATATTTCCCTTGAAATTTGAGTCCCAGCAAATGGAGGTCATTGGGATGAACCGGCAATAGACGGAAGGCTGACTCTATGTCACATTTTGCCAAGAGTGCCCCATGACCAAAATTCTGGATATGTCTTACTGCCTGATCGAAGGTGGCATATTTTACTGAGCACAATTCCGGTGGAATGGCATCGTATACTGGGCCACCCTTAGGGTAAGAAAGGTTGTGGATTAATCTGAACTCACCATGGGTCTTTTTGGGTACAATACCAAGGGGCGAGATGTGCAGGTTTGGGATAGGGGGGTGTACAAATGGACCAGCCACCCTCCCTGCGGCCACTTCCTTAGCTATTTTCTTTTCTGCAACCTCAAGCCTTTCCCTTACTGACCTCTGGTTAGGGGAATCCTTTGCAATTAAAGAGTCGGTTACTGGTATTCTGAAACCCTCTGAAAAAACCCTTCCAAAGAAAGGATGCTGTGCTTTCGTCTGGATAGCTAGACAAGAGGTTACGGAGAGGAGGGAGCTGGATCAGTGAAAATGCTAGACCCGGAGGGTCCCTATCGTCTGTTCCCTGCTGTGGGGGCTCCTCTGGAATTAGAATGGTGCAACCCCCGACCTCCCTGAAAGGGCTGCTTCTCTTTGTAACATGCTGCGGCTGGGTGTACCCCTGCACACCTCTCACATTCGTGCGGATACTTACAAGACTGCCTTTGGCATGACCCCTTATTGAATTCTCAACACACCTTGCGCTTTGGCTCGCCTCTTAGGTCCTGCTTACCCATGCGATAAGAATCTAATGGCTTCTTCTCAACATAAGGGATGACCGCCACCTCAGCTGTCTGAAGCTCCCCCTCCAGCTGTTGTTCCTCCTCACCGGCTGACGAGGTGCCCGATTCTGGAACCTGGACCCTGGGCTGCTTATTCTGTGAAGGACTGAAAGAACTGGACGCAACAGCGTTATTGACACAGGCCGGTGGCCTCCGCGCAGGCAACCCAATGCTGTTCTGAGGACCAGATGATGCCAAGTGAGCCCGAGACCTAGTATGCACTGCCGCCGCTACTGCCTGAGAGCTTGGGCCTGTGCCTGAGAACTGAGCATCGTTGAAGAGGGCGGCAGAGGTGCCTGGGGGGTCATCAACCTGGGTGAGAGGTGGGCTCTCCGGAACCCCCTGGGTATCTGGCATCATATCAGGGGTAGCAGCGGAGGGCATGGGGTTAAAAACACTGCTCATAATCATCAATGAACGATCTAAAGGCATTTAGGATGTGTGAAATAGGTTTGGGGTTATTATCCCGTCCATGTGGCACCCGCGATCTAAAGGCATTTAGGATGTGTGAAATAGGTTTGGGGTTATTATCCCGTCCATGTGGCACCCGCGATCTAAAGGCATTTAGGATGTGTGAAATAGGTTTGGGATTATTATCCCGTCCATGTGGCACCCGCGATCTAAAGACATTTAGGATGTGTGAAATAGGTTTGGGGTTATTTTTTTTTTTTTAATGATATTTATTAAGCATTTTAAAGTTACAGAAAAAAAACAAAGAGACAAAGAAAAAAGAAAAAAGCAAGGGAAAAACAAACAGCAGTTAAACAATACAAATCAATAAAAGTATAAAAAAAAACCACATCAAAATCCAAAAAACAAAAGTAAACCACAAACATTTAAAAACAGATCCAATGTTCCCAAATCCTCAACTGTCATTACCTTATTTCATCGACCTCCTCACACCTCCCTTTTTTGTATTCCAGTTATTAATTATAACAGCAAATCCTTCCCATTTTTCATAATATTCTGTCATTAAATTACCTTAATCTATTTTAACCTTATCTTACTATAAAAAACCCTAAAACTTAAAACTTAAATCTTATTTATACCAATTTCTCATAACCATAACATATTCTTGCATAGTTCTTTTTAACATTTCTGCTAAAGCCAAATAGTTTCGTTTCAACATTTTTCTAATACTCATTAATTTTATAAAACAATCCTAAATAAATTTTTTTTAAAACTTTCTTCCAATCTTCATCCAACGTCTCTTCCTCCTGGTCCCGGGTTTTGTCAGTCTTTTCTGTCCCATCCATCTAGTTCATTAACCTGGTAATCTTATGTCCGAGGCCCTTAAGTCTCTTCCATGTCCCTTCCGCAGATCTTCTTCATATTTATACCTGTACTTTACTTTGTCTCCTGGTCCTTTCACTCATGGAAACTCCAACTTGGCAGTATTTTTGTCCCTTCTCAACAGATCAGCCCCTTTTCCATAGTCCACACTGAACTCCATGTGGTATTTAAAAGCATGTTTCAAGTTCCCTCCAGAGTTGAGGACCTCCACAACTCCAAACTCCTCACGGCCCATTGCCAGACTTGAAAAGTCAAGACATCCCTGCATAGGGGGGTCTATCCAGCCCCCCATCTCCAAGCCCAACAAAACTCTATCTCTCCAAATCTGGCTTTTTCCAAGTTCATTTGTCAAATCCAACAACTCATGTTCCTGCTGGGCCACAGCTCCCTCCATCTCTGCCACCCGAGGTCCTACAACAATCTCCTCCCTCATCTGATCTGTCAGAGCACACTCCTGAGTTGATTCCTGGGTGGGTTCTATATAGATACCCACTACCTGTCCAAAATTTCTAATCGCAACAGTCATCAAATCCGTCTTCTCATGTAACTGTTCCAATAAAGCACTTGTCTTACAGAAAGCACGCACCAGAGCCTCTGAATACATTGTTATGCAAGGTCAGAAGTCTGTTCCCATGATCTTAATCTGTTTGCAGCTGCGAAGCTCCCCAGTTCAAGTTTAATAACAGTTTCACAAGCTCCCTCTAGGGGAAGAACTTCTATTTGTATCAATCTCTTTTCTTTTTTTCTTTTTACCAGCAGATCTAACAACAAAGTTTCCTTTTTCAGATATTTTGTCAGTATTTGTTCCTTTAAAATGCAAAAGAGAACAATGGAATCACTATGTTTCTCTTCTTTTAACTGTCTGTCAAAAACATTTGTCTATAGTCAATGAACTTCCCAAAAACGTCTGTCCTGACACCCCGCTCCCAGGTTCAAGACGGTGGAAAATTACTTTTCTTTACACTCTCTCCTGCAAGTTTAAACAATCCGGAAAAAATCCCCCCTCTTCTCCTGCTTCCGAAGGGGTTCAGTAGTTTTAGATGATGAAAGTTGATCCTTTACAAACGATTTTCTGAACTCTAGTTTGCCATGTCTTTGCTTTAATCTATCTACAAGAAACGGAAGGCTGACTTCCTGTTTAGACCTTCCCGCTTCAGTGCCAAATTAAGAAGAATTTCCTAATCCAATTTTCCCTTCTACTCACAGATCGTTGTTTAAAGTCCAATTGTCCAAATTTGATCTGCTCACGGGTAGTTGTTTTTGTAACCAAATTGTCCCAGGAAAAAGGTAGCGCTCTCCGGCAACGGCTGTGCGGCTTCGCTCCACGGAAGAAGCAGTTGACTCTCAGCACTGCGCCACTAGCCCCTCTTCGCTCCGGAGCCCGTAATTGGGTTCCTTTACGGATTGGGGGGGGCGCGAAAGGTGCCCGCCGAGTCCCATGGTCACAGGCTTCCTCCGCCTGTGATTTTTTGAAGGGTCCCCACTTCGCCGTAGCGGAACAGACCCGTATTCCATGGAGCCAGTCCCTCCGGATCAGAGGGAGTCCGCCATTACCAATGGCGCCACCCCGGAAGTCCAATAGGTTTGGGGTTATTATCCCGTCCATGTGGCACCCGCGATGAATTACGGCTATTGGCAGCCATGCAGCCTGAGGTGTGAGCTGATTCCTCCTCAGAGTGCTTCCTCTTAGGTGCCATGGATAACGCGCTAAAGCAACTTCCACAAATGCATGCTACTGTTTACAAGCAGTTGTACAGGCATGTGTTTTTGATTCTGAAACGAATGTGCTAAATAACGATTGATTTACTTATAATAAATAACGATTCTTCCAAGTATTCAATTAAATGTTTGATTGTTTATCCAATTAGAATGTGCGTGCGCGTGTTATTCATATACAGTGGTGCCTCGCAAGACGAAATTAATCCGTTCCGCGAGTGTCTTCGTCTAGCAGTTTTTTCGTCTTGCGAAGCAACCCTATTAGCGGCTTAACGGATTAGCGCTATTAGCGGTTTAGCGGCTATTAAAGGCTTATCGGCTTAGCGGATTAGCTGCTAAAAGGCTATTAAAGGCTTAGCGGCTTAGATAAAGGGGGGGGGAAAGCGAAAAAAAAATCTCAAGACTCGCAAGACATTTTCGTCTTGCGAAGCAAGCCCATAGGGAAATTCGTCCTGCGAAGCAACTCAAAAACGGAAAACCCTTTCGTCTAGCGGGTTTTCCGTCTTGCGAGGCATTCGTCTTGCGGGGCACCACTGTATATATATATATATATATATATATATATATATATACACAGACACACATATATATTCTTTTTATTTATTTATTTATTTTATTTATTTATTATTATTATTATTATTATTATTTTTAAAGATGCTTCCTACTTCATATTATAATATCTCATTCAATCCCCTGCAATGCAGGAATATGCAGGGGTCCCATACCGGGATCAAACCAGCAACCTTGGCCTTATCAGCACCATGCTCTAACCAGTTGAGCTATCCCGGCTCTCTAGAATTGTGTGGGACCCCGAGGGTCATTTAGTCCAACCCCTTGCAATGCAGGAATATGCAGCTGTACCATACAGGGATCGAACCTGCAACCTTGGCGTTATTGTCACCAAGCTCTAACCAACTGAGGGTTCCTAAATATATGTGAATTATTTATTATTAATTAATTTTTCTTTAAAAAAAATTATTTATCTATTTATATGTTTATGTTTAGATTTATTTAATTAATTAATCAATTTAATCTTGGTATGTGATGCCGTTCCACTTATTCTCTTTATTATTATTATTAAATATATTTTTAATTTTTTTAAATTTTTTAAATAATAATAATAATTATTATTATTATTTGTCCATTTATTTTATTTATTATTATTATTATTTCTATTATTATGTATCTATTTATTTATTATTATTTATTTGTTGTTATTATTATTCTTATTTATTCTTATTGTTATTTAAATAGATTTTATTTATTAAAATCTATTCCAGTATTATTTGTTCAATCAATTACCACTGTAAGTAGAATTAATTGTCGATACTATCAATTGTCTGCCATAACTGATGATATGAAAAAATTATTCATCACTTGACTGTTCCGTTTGTATTTGTCTATAAATTTATTTATTTGCCACCAAGCAAATGGGTCAGGCGGATAGACACAGCTAAATATTTAAACATGCCTCCTGAGGAACAACTCACAAGTATATAGCGATGTAACAGTAGGGACAGCAGAGCAACGCAACCCCCACACTGCAATCAAATGGAATCAAAGAACATCGCTCTCAGGGAAATGTCCTTTAACTAACACTTTGCAAAACAAAAGGTAATGCTGGAGCCCCAGTGGAAGGAGAATGCTGCCAAAGACAATGTATCCTTGATCGGCCATCCGCCAGGTACTTGAATTCACAATGTACCACGAACTGCCTGTTGTTAAGCGACAATGTATCCTGCCTGGAAGCCAGGACAATTGTGAAGGCATTTCTTAAGCCAGGCAGCAGAATGAGTCAGACGAAAAGAAGGAAATAAAACTTTTTTAAGGGCGGGGGCTAGATCACAAGCGAAATGAAAAATAAAATAAAATAAAGGGGGTACACAAAGAGGAAACTTAAAGGAGGGTCCTTATGAATTGCGCAGAGCAGAACAGGCAAGGAGAAGGGGAAACAAACAAAATAATAGCGCAATAGGGAGCCGCAGATCTGACAAAATTAACTGATGCCTCAATCGAACCTGAGAATTATACAGAGAAGCGACCACACGCACAATCGCAGCTGACCAGTTACCCTGTTGCTTAGCTAAGCAAGAATGTAAAATGAGGCTAGCCAAAATCGGCTGGAGGAGGGGGGATAGTGGGCTGCCGGCTAAATGATCAAGTATGAAGGCGGAAGGAAACTAAACAGTAGATAAGGTGACTGCTGCCCCAGGTGCCTCAGTAAATGAAACACTGCACAACTAAACCCCTAGGTGGCTGCCTGGCAAGTCCTGCTGCCCGGGTAAAGCAGCTTATACTTTTGTCCCGCACTAGGAGAGGAGGAGGAAGCAAAGGTGATTTTTTCTATCATATGCTCCAAACCTTCGCACGTAGCCTGGGAGGATAATTGGAACTTTAAAATTTAAACCGCAGTGCCGAGACTGGGGAGAAAGCTGGGGGCCAGGCAGAAATGCTAGCAACGGAGTTTTTTGTTGTTGTTGGTTTTTTTTTTTTTAGCGCTGCTGCTTATTTTAAGAATATATGCAAAGTCTATGCCATCACACTCACTCTGTCCCTGCAAAGATTTAGCTAGCTGCAAAACTAAAGTCTGACACTGTTCCCCTGATAAGATCAAGCTAGTAGCAATGCACTGTTCCCCTGAAAGGATATATGTGGCAACAACAAATGAAGTCAGACAACTAATAAAGCAGGCAGGAGTTTGCTGGCAGCAATTAACACGGGCAAGATGCAATAGGAACGTAGGGATCACTTCTCTGCGATGAGAGAGAGGGATAAAAGAAAAGGGGGGAGGCTCAAACGCACGTGTGGCTGCCTGCAATCACTTTACAAGACCGAGAATGAAGATAAACTGGTAAAATAAGAGAGAAGCCAACCATTATTACAGGAGCAGTGCCCTCCCCACCAAAGCAATCGGAAATAACGCTAGAATGGGGGGGGGGAGGTTAAAGCTAAAGGAAAAACCTCAAAGATCCCTCAAGAACAAGGCAGGGGTTCAGGGCTTCCAAAGCCTAGCGGCAGCCCCAGAACAAAAAAAATGGGGCTTTTGGAGGCGTTTTTTACTGCCCCAGTGTTTTTACTGCCCTGGTACTTCCAATTTTTTAAAAGGCAAATTGCGGGAGAAGATGCAGCAGTCAGTCACTCTCTCACTCTCTCCAAGCACCCACGCTAGCTAACAAACACACAGGCAACCACACACTCACAAAGCACACACACTAGCAACACAAAGTTGCTCTGCGCACACAATCAAGCGATCAGAGTGGCCAAACCTCATGGAAAGTACTTCCCTGGCTTCTGCTGACCGCAACGAAGACGACCCTGTTGACTCGAAGAAAATGTGTGTGCAATGGTGGGGATGGCTGGCGCGGCTGCGTTTGAGCAGCAAGCCACGCCCCCGCTGAGCTTCCCTATTGGGTGCCCAACCAGGGAGGGGCGTGGCACACCAGCCCTGGAGTTGAAGCAGGGGGCAGAGCGCCCCCTGCATGATGCAGGAATCATCTCCCGATCACAACCCCTCCCCTCCTGGGAGGAGGAAAGGCTTTATGAAGCAGCTTGCATCACGTGGATTCAGGACTAGATTAAATTAGAAAGAGAGGAAATATTAGATTTGGAACAACATGATAATAGATTTGGTCGGCATTCATATTTATGGTATGGGAAAGAAAAAAATCACAAATCATAATCATATAATAAGAAAAACACTTATAAAAGTGTGGAATAAACATAAAGTTTTTTTAGAATCAAAAACTCCATGGTGGCTCTTGCTGGTGGAAGCATTAGCATTAAAACCTCTTAGTAAGAGAAAAAATTGCCTGACGTACAGAGAATTATTAATAGAGGCTGAAAAGGGGTTAAAGCTGAAAGAATATGAGGAGCTAAAGATTACATTGCAAAGTTGGTTACATCATAGACAATTGAATGAACAGTTTAAGGAAGACAATAAGAAAGGTTTCAGCTACACAGTGTCAAACTTTCAAAGAGGTAATTGAGAGTGATACAAAATTACTTTTAAAAATGTATAATCTCTTGTTATATGGGGAAACGCTGGATGAAATGGTAAAGTCAGCACAAATAAAGTGGGCTCAGGATTTAGGTCGTAATATACAACTGGAAGATTGGGAAAAGATGTGGAAGGTGAATTTAAAATTTACAGATTGTATCTTATTGAAAGAGAATTATATGAAAATGACGTATAGATGGTATATTATGCCAGAGAAAGTGGCAAAAATGTATAAAAGGGATCTAAAATCTGTTGGAAATGTAAAGAAAAAGACGGTACATTTTATCATATGTGGTGGGAATGCAAAAGGGTTAGAAATTATTGGGAAATGATATATAATGAATTGAAAAAAAATGTTTAAAAAGACTTTTATTAAGAAACCAGAAGCATTCCTGCTAGGAATTTTAGATCAAGATTTTAAAAAAGAAAATTGGAAATTATGTATGCAACAACAGCGGCAAAAATTTTATTAGCACAAGCTTGGAATACAGAAGAAATGCCAACGAAAGAACAATGGCAAGGGAAACTCACAAAAATTGGACCAAAATACACAAAGCATAAAAAGCTTGGAACAAAAGGTCAACTCTAATACAGAAGCTATAGAGACATTAGTTAAGGAGTCTAGAGTAGGAGTAGGAGAACACTTCAATCTCCCAGGACATTCTATACAAGATCTCAAAGTAGCTGTTTTACTACAAAGGAATTTCAGAAATAGACTGGAAAGAGAAGCTGCTGAATTACAACTCATTACCAAACTTAAAACAATGGAGAAACCTGGTCTGAACAGAGACATCGGATTCTTATCTCATTATACATGACTAAGCCATTTCTCACCTTCTCACCCCTTGCCTTTTCCTGTAAGACCTATTACAGTCGTTAAGAGTCGTCAACAGGCTCATCTCAGCTATCTGCCAATCTCCGATTCCCACCACCCTTCTAAGTAATACCCCTCCCCACCTTCTCAATATATAGAAGGATCTGGTAACTTCTGTTTCAGTGTATCTGAAGAAGTGTGCATGCACACGAAAGCTTATACCAAGAACTAACTTAGTTGGTCTTTAAGGTGCTACAGGAAGGAATTTTTTTACTTCGACTATGGCAGACCAACACGGCTACCCATCTGTAACTATCACCTAAATTTATCTTTAAAGATGAACAAGGAAGACTTGTAGCAATTGAAATCCAATCACAAGGAGATAATTTTTTGGTAATAGGTATCTATGCACCAAATGAAGGGAAATCGGAATTCTTTAAAAAGCTACATGAAATTTTGATGGACTATTTGGATTACAATATGATTTTGATGGGAGACATGAATGGTGTTGTATCCACAAACATGGATAAGGCGCAAAGACAAATAATGACTAAGGATGGAAGACTACCAAAAACATTTTTTGACATGACTGAAAACATGGACTTAATTGACATTTGGAGAATGAAGAATCCTCTGGGAAGAGAGGGAACTTTCTTCTCCGAGGCCAAAATGACATGGACAAGAATTGACCAAATCTGGGTAACTAGAGGACTGGCTCCAAAGATTAGTAAGGTTGAAATTTGCCCCAAGACCAGCTCTGATCATAATGCTGTGAAGATGGAAATGAAATTAATGCCAACTGGTTCCTTCAGATGGAGGATGAATGACTCTTTGTTTAGGAATGATGAATTTATTAAAAAGGCCCAAAAAACTTTGAAAGATTATTTTGAGATAAACATGAACACTACAGTGGAAAAAAGAGTAATCTGGGATGCAAGTAAAGCCGTCATGAGAGGTTTCTTGATACAACAGAACGCAATTAAGAAGAGAATGCAAAATGAGAAAAAAGATAACATTTTGGAAAAAATAAAGGAAGGAGAGAAGAAACTGAGGGCGAAACCAAAGTCTCAGGAAATTTTAAAAGAAATAAAGCTATACCAAGTACAATATATGAAAATGATGAATCAGGAAATAGAATGGAAGATTAAACAGATGAGACAAAAGACATTTGAATCGGCAAATAAGTGTGGGAAATTGCTGGCTTGGCAATTGAAAAAAGGCAAAAATTAAATACTATTACGAATCTGGAAGTGGAAGGAAAGAACATACAGAATCCAGTGGAAATCAGAAAGTGCTTCCAGAGGTACTTCAAACAATTATATACACAAGAAAAGCAGAATGAAATGGACATTGATAAATTCCTGGAAATAAATGGACTACAAAAAATTTCCCAAGAAAATAAATTAATGCTGGATTACAAAATAACGGATCAGGAAGTAGAAGGGGCCATTCAGAATATGCAATTAGGTAAATCTCCAGGACCGGATGGACTGACTTCTAGATACTACAGAACTTTGAAAGAATGGTTAATACAACCATTAAAGGAAGTCTGTAATGAAATACTGGAAGGGAAAAGGGCACCTGAGTCGTGGAAAGAAGCATACATTACACTTATACCAAAATCAGAGTCTGAAAAGACGCAACTTAAAAACTACCGTCCCATATCACTGCTTAACGTGGATTATAAAATTTTTGCAGATATTTTGGCTAAAAGATTAAAAAAGGTGTTAGCAGAAGAAATTCATAAAGACCAAGCGGGCTTTCTCCTGGGCAGACATTTGTCTGATAATACAAGGAATATAATTAATATTCTAGAAAAGCTACAAGTGAAGATTAATACTAAAGCAGTTCTGATTTTTGTGGATGCGGAGAAAGCCTTTGACAATATTTCTTGGAGTTTTATGAAGAAGAATTTATTGGGGATGGGGGTTGGGAAGGGTTTTGGAAATGGTATAGGTGCAATTTATTCAGAACAAAAGGCTAAATTAATTGTGAATAATGTAGTGACGGAAGAACTTAAGATTGAGAAAGGAACACGACAAGGTTGCCCAATCTCTCCATTGCTTTTTATTTCGGTCCTGGAGGTTCTGCTAAATATGATTAGAAGGGACCAATTGGTTAGAGGTATACAAGTGGGAGCTAAACAGTACAAACTGAAAGCATTTGCAGATGACTTAGTATTGACTTTACAGGAGCCAGAATCAAGTACTAAAAGAGTACTAGAATTGATTCAAGAATTTGGTCAGGTAGCAGGCTTTAAGTTGAATAAGATGAAAACTAAAGTTTTGGAGAAAAATTTAAATGAGATTGAGAGAGAAAAGTTCCAGAAGGAGACAGGACTGACACTGGTTAAGAAAGTGAAATATTTAGGGGTTAATATGACTGCTAAGAATGTGAATTTATTTAAGGATAATTATGAAAAATGTTGGACTGAAGTGAAGAAAGATTTAGAAATATGGTCAAATTTGAAGCTATCGTTGCTAGGCCGAATTGCTGTGATAAAAATGAATGTATTGCCAAGAATGCTGTTTTTGTTTCAAACATTGCAAATTTTGGACAAAATGGACTGTTTCAAGAAGTGGCAGAGAGATATTTCCAGATTTGTCTGGCAGGGCAAGAAGCCTCGAATAAAATTTAAGATATTAACTGATGCTAAAGAAAGAGGTGGATTTGCCCTGCCAGACCTTAAACTTTACTATGAATCAGCTGCTTTTTGTTGGCTGAGAGAATGGATGCTTTTTGAAAACACAGATGTTTTGGATTTGGAAGGTTTCAACAATGTATTTGGTTGGCATGCATATTTGTGGTATGACAAGGTTAAAGCACACAAAGCGTTCAAAAACCATATTGTAAGAAAAGCATTGTTTAATGTTTGGATAAGATATAAGGATTTGTTAGAAAATAAAACCCCAAGATGGCTGTCACCAATGGAAGCAAAGGCTCAGGAAAAACTCAATATGGAGGCCAAATGGCCAAAGTATTGGGAAATTTTGGAACAAGAGGGTGACAGATTAAAACTGCAGAGCTTTGAAAAATTAAAAAACAGAGTACGAGATTGGCTCCATTATTACCAAATAATGGAGGCATATAACTCGGACAAAAAACTAGGCTTCCAGGTGGAAAAATCAAAGCTGGAAACAGAATTGTTAGATCCTAAAGTTAAGAATTTGTCAAGAATGTATAACTTGCTGTTGAAATGGAATACTCAAGATGAAATGGTGAAATCTGCTATGATTAAATGGGCACAAGATGTTGGACATAATATTATGATGGCTGACTGGGAACAGTTATGGACCACTGGTATGAAGTTCACGGCATGTAATGCCTTAAAAGCGAATTTAATGAAAATGATTTACAGGTGGTACATAACACCAGTCAAGCTTGCAAAAATTTACCATTTGCCCGACAATAAATGTTGGAAATGTAATGAATCTGAAGGTACATTTTTTCACCTCTGGTGGACATGCCCAAAGATTAAGGCATTCTGGGAGATGATCTATAATGAAATGAAAAAGGTATTTAAATATACCTTTCTAAAGAAACCAGAGGCCTTTCTCCTGGGCATGGTAGGCCAATTGGTGCCAAAGAAGGATAGAATTTTTTTCATGTATGCCACAACAGCAGCAAGAATACTTATCGCAAAGCACTGGAGGACGCGGGATCGGGAGAGGAGGAGGAGGAGGAAGAGGTGGAAACTATTGGAAATAGAGGCACCAGAATTTAAATCGGAAATTAGGATAAAGTGCAATTAGTCGAGATGACCCTTAAATTTCTGTCGTGGAATGTGAATGGTTTTAATGAAAAGTCCAAGAGAAATAAATTTGAGAAAATCATAAGGGAAAAAAATATTGATGTGATTTGTTGCCAGGAAACACATGTTGCCAAAAAACACAAACATATTTTAATAAATAAAAAGTTGGGAATAGAATTTATCAATTCAGACTCAAAGAAGAAAAGAGGGGTGGTAACTTATGTGAAAGAGAAATTGGAACCTAAACTGATATGTAAGGATGAGGAAGGAAGAATCCTAGGAGTACAAATCAACTACCAGGGAGAAAAACTTAATGTGGTAACGGTCTATGCGCCAAATACAAACAAAATGGAGTTTTTCAAAAAATTGGAACAAGTTTTATTAGATCTAGAGAATCACAAATTGATTCTACTTGGAGATTTAAATGGAGTGCCAAAACCGGAATTAGATAGAAGCTCGAAAAGGAAGAATTTAAATCAAGGGAAACTTCCGAGATCGTTTATTGACCTTGAGGAAAACTTAGATTTAATAGATATATGAAGATTCAAAAACCCCATGACCAAACAATTCACACATTTCTCAGAGCCGCATCAGAGCTGGAGTAGATTGGATCAGATATGGATATCAAGAGAATTAACAATAAGAGTGTCGAAATGTGAGATACTACCCAGAACACTATCTGATCACAACCCAATAATATTACACTTAAACTGGAAGACCCAGGGTATTTACAGATGGAGAATGAATGATTATTTATTTGAAAAAGAAGAAGTGATTGATAAGGCTAAAATTACTTTAAAAGACTATTTTGATTTAAATATTAATAAGGAGACTAACATGGATATAGTTTGGGATGCCAGCAAGGCAGTGTTAAGAGGTTTTTTGATACAACAAAATAGTCAAAGAAGAAAGGAGAGAGAACAAAAAAAGGAAGAGCTAATCACTCAATTGAGAGAATGTGAAAAGAATTTGATAGAAAAGCCGAGCGATGAAGGGAACAAGCAACTGTATAAGATGATACAAGCACAATATTCAACATTAATAAATCAAGAGGTAGAATGGGGAATTAAGTTAATGAAACAAAAAAATTTTGAATCTGCAAATAAAACTGGAAAGTTCCTAGCGTGGCAGTTGAGGAAAAGAAGAAAACAAAATCTTATTAATAAAATAAAAGTAGAAGACCAAATCTTGGAAGACCCTAATGAAATAAAAAAGAGCTTCCTTAAATTCTATGAAAACCTATATAAAAGAGAAGAAGAAGATGAAATAGAAATGGGAAAATATCTAGAAGAAAACAGAATCAACAGTATATCGGAAGAGGAAAGAAATTTATTAAATAAACCCATAAAAACAGAGGAAATTCAAGAGGCGATAAAGAGGATGAAACTGGGGAAAGCCCCAGGCCCAGATGGACTGTCAGCCAAGTATTATAAAGTCCTAGAAGAACTTATTACACCAGTGCTATGTGAAGTAATGAACGAGATTTTAAGAGAAGGAAGAACACCAGCGTCATGGAAAGAGGCATACATTACGCTGATACCGAAACCTGACTCGGATAGGCTGAATATTAAGAATTACAGACCGATTTCACTATTGAATAATGATTATAAGATCTATGCAGATATAATGGCGACTCGACTTAAAAAATGCCTAGTTAATCTTATCCATACCGACCAGGCTGGTTTTTTACCCAATAGGCAAATAAAAGACAACATAAGACATACAATAAATATCATTGAGTACTTAGAATGCAAAAACGAAATCCCTGCAGCTTTACTGTTTATTGATGCCGAAAAGGCATTCGATAACGTATCCTGGCGTTTTCTTATAAAATGTTTGGAAATGACAGGGATAGAGGGCACATTCCTGGAAGGAATAAAAGCAATTTACTCACAGCAAAGTGCTAAACTAATTATTAATAATAACTTAACAGAACCCTTTGAAATCTCGAAGGGTACTAGGCAGGGGTGCCCTCTGTCACCTCTTCTGTTTATTATGATGTTAGAGATAATTACAAATAAGATAAGAAAAACTTCAGAGATACGCGGAATAAAAATAGGAGTGAAAGAATACAAATTGAAAGCTTATGCTGACGACCTTATGTTGTCTTTGGAGGATCCAGAAGAGAGTGTCAGTAAGGTGTTAGATCTGTTAGAAGAATTCGGAAAACTATCCGGTTTTAAATTAAACAGAACAAAAACTAAAATGTTGATTAAAAATGTAGAAGAGAAGGTAAAAAACCACCTTGAAGCTCAGACTGGAATTAAAGTAACCAAAAAAGTAAAATACCTTGGAATCTGGTTAACGACAAAGAACATTAATTTGATGGAAGATAATTATACAACCGCATGGAAAGAAATAAGGAAGGACTTAGATACCTGGAATAGAATAAAGCTATCCTGGTCGGGGAGAATGGCGGCAATAAAAATGAGTCTATTACCGAAATTGCTATTCTTATTTCAGAATATACCAATAATCAGGGGAACATCAATATTCAAGGGCTGGCAGAAAATACTTTCTAAATTCATCTGGCAAGGAAAAAGGCCGAGAATTAGATTCAAATTACTCACAGACCAAAGAGATAGAGGAGGATTCGCAGTCCCAAATTTAAAGTTATATTATGAAGCCTCATGCCTCTGTTGGGTCAAGGATTGGATTATTATAAAAAATAAAGATCTGCTAGATTTAGAAGGATTTGATTTAAGATTCGGTTGGCACGCTTACCTATGGCGTAATAAGGGAAAGATACATAAAGGATTTTCTAACCATATCTTCAGAGGGCCATTACTGGAGGTGTGGGAAAGAAATAAAAAATTATTGGAACAGAATACCCCTTGGTGGCTTTCGCCAATCGATATCCTGACAATAAAAAAAACAAATATCGAAGGAGAAAGATGGACCTACGAAGATTTATTAGTAAAAACAGAGACCGGTTGGAGGATTAGGCCATATGAAGAAATAAAGAACAAATTGACAGGTTGGATCCAATTTCATCAAATCAACTCTATCTGGACTGAGGATAAAAAAAATGGGATAAGTGAGAAAAAATCTAGATTCCAGATTGAAATATTAGAAAGTAAAACAAAACTCCTATCGAAAATGTATAGCCTGTTGCTCGAATGGGACACCAAAGATGAAGAAGTAAAGGAGGTAATGGTGAGATGGGCAATGGACTTTGGGTATAACATAGAGTTTGATAAATGGCAGGCACTATGGAATAAAGGTATGAGATTCTCGGCATGCACAACACTCAGGGAAAATATGTACAAAATGATGTACAGGTGGTACGTAACGCCCGTAAAACTGGGAAAAATATATAAAACTGGTGATAAATTATGCTGGAAGTGCAAGATTAAGGAGGGCGATTTTTATCATATGTGGTGGTTGTGCAAGCCTATTAGAAAATTTTGGGAATCTATTTACAATGAACTAAAAAAAATCTTTAAATATACCTTTATAAAGAGACCTGAAGCCTTTTTGCTGGGGATAATTGGAGAGGAAATCAAAAAGGAAGATCAAACACTCTTTCAGTACGCGACAGTGGCCGCCAGAACTCTAATAGCGCAGAATTGGAAGACACCAAGAATCCCAACCATAAATGAATGGCAATCGAAACTACTCGACTATCTAGAATTGGCAAAAATGACACAGAAAATAAGAAATCAAAAAGACACAAAGTTTAATAAAGATTGGAATAAATTCATGGCATACATGGAAACAGAGGTAAAAAAAACTAAAAAACACAGTAGGTGCAATATAACACTTGTGATGTAAAGAATTTTTTTTTTTGAGGAAAAGAAACTGCAGATAGAAAATTTTATAACACATTCCGAAACCGAGATGAAGGGAAGTCAGTCAGTGTTGTGTGTTAAGTAGTTAATGTAGTTAATTTGTTGTTGTCTTATGTCAGGAGTATATATATTTCTTTTACATATATATATTTTTCTTTATTTAGTTTTTTTTGGTGTGAATGTGTTGTGTTTGTCTTTTTTGTTTGTATGGTGTTATAAAATAAAATTTATATATATAAAAAAAGGAAGACACAAGATCTACCTACCAGGGAAGAATGGCAGATGAAGCTGATGGACTACATGGAATTGGCGGAAATGACTGGCAGAATCCGAGACCAGGGAGAAGAGTCGGTGGAAGAAGGTTGGAAAAAATTTAAAGTATATTTACAGAAATATTGTAAAATTAATGAATGTTAGAAGGATGCTGGAAAGAAGTTATAAGACTTTAGCAGAAATGTTATAAAGAATTAAGTATGAATAGATTGACAATGGGTAAAGGTGCAAAACTTAAGGTTAAATTGCGTTAAGATAAATTACGGAACTAAATTTGAGAAAGAGGGGAAGGACTTGCTGGAACAATTAACTGAACTAGAATACAAAAAAGGAGGTGTGAGGAAGTCGAGGAAATATGCAAATGAAAGATAAGGATATGAAAATACGGGGTTTTTCTTTTTTGTTCTTTTTTGTTCTTTTTTTTCTCCTGCTATTTTTTTTTTTACTTCCCCCCCCCTTTTTTAAAGATGTGTGTTGTTGTTTTTTTAAAAATGCTTCTGTTTTTTTTCCTTTTTAATGTTTTGATGTATTGTTGATGTTTTGTATTATTGTATTTCCTTATGTTTTTGAGGCTTTGTAATTGTTTATTGCTTATATTTCTTTCTTTTCCTTTTTTTGTAATATTTAAACTCTAATAAATATCTTTTTTTTTTTTTAAAAAAAAGGGAAACTTATGGAATATGCAGAACTGGCAAAATTAACAGATAAATTGCATGAAAAAGATAACAAAGACTTTAAAAGAGAATGGGAACCATTTACAACATATATGTAGAAACAACATAAAGAATCGGACTCACTGGCAGGGTTTGAATAAACAAACACAATTGTATATAACAAAAAGTAAGATTGTATGTATTGTGAAAATTTTGGGAAACAAACACGCAGGGTGAGTAATATGAAAATAAAACAAAATGGGAATATGAGGGAAGTCCAGGGGAGGGGGTGAATATGGAAAATTGTTAGAGAAATGTTGTTAGAGGATATATACATGGAAAAACCAATAAAAATATTTTTTAACGAATGAATGAACTTTATTACGGTCACAGACCAGGATAAAAAACAACAACATATAAATAAAATAGCAGTTAGGATTTTTTAAACTGATAAATGTTGGAGAAAATAAGGACAAAGAAACAAGCATAGGATAAAACATCTGACTAAAATACAAGATTAAACACGGATAATGGATGGATAAAATCTGATAATTAAAACAGATAAGAACTAAAAACAAATAAAAACATGCAGTTAAAACAACTGTAAGAGTGTAAGAACTAAAAGACTTGCAGTTAAAACAACTATAAGAGGCTGCAGAGTAGAAGCCTCTGAAATAGATGACACTCAGCATTAGAAACTGATGTGCAAATATGGTTAAAACAGACAATTAAAACAATGTACAACAATAAATTTAGAAACAATGTGCAACAATAAACTATCCCAGGGCCACCCATGGAACTGAGTTTGGGGATTTTCATGCCGGACTATTTTGAGTTGGGCGATGGTCTGCGCCTACAGATTTGTACACAGAATCTGGCGACCATTCAGGTCTTCTTCTGATCTTTGCCTAACAGCAAAAGGTCAAATTTTTGCTTTTGCGGGAGGTAGGCGAGCCTCACCAGTAGGGAATCAATGAACTTACTGCGTGCCTCTTCGTAAAAGGGACATTAAAAGAACAAGTGTTCTGGGCTTCCTATCTCTCCCAATGGACAGGTGCAAAGTCTCTGGGCATAGGGGACTTTTCTAAAGGCTCCATCCAGGACCGGCGAGGGAAGAGCCGCGCTTCTGGCGAGTGTAAAGACCCTTCTTGCATTTCTAGATACGAGAAAGAAGAGATATGCTGCCGGTGCGGCTATATATCTCTCGATTTCTCCAATTTTATAGTCGGGGCACCTTGCGCAGTCCTGTTGTCTTTCGGTATCTAATATTCTTTGCCTGACCGTGGCTTTTGCCTGGCCCAAGCCCAGACTTAGAAGGGCTTGAGGGGCAAAACCCAGTTTCTGGAGGGTGTTCAGAACTGCAGTCTGCCAGCCTGACTGGAATTGGTCACAGAGGATCAGTGGGGCTATCCCTCGGGGGAGCAGATTCAATGTCAGCCATTTGTAAATTGATGTTAAGCAAATGCTAGCCTCCACTCTCATCATCCCCGTTTCCAATCTCACCCATGCGTTTGAGACACATCTGGGGACTTGGAGGAGAGCTCTAAGAAGTCTAGATTGAACTCTCTCAAGGGGGGAGAAAGCAGAGGAAGGTGGACCCAAAAAGGAACCATACAGGAGTTGTGCCAAAGTTTTGGCCTTGTATAATTTTAGAGCTGCAGGGACGAAGAAGTCCCCTTATGCTCTGAAGAATTTAAGAATACAATTTGCGTTTTTTTCCGCTGAACTCCCGATGGAGTTTATGTGTAGTTTGTTGGTTCCTGAGGCCTGTACCACCATTCCTAGATACTTGTAGTTTGTGACTTGTTCTAATTTATGGCCTTGGAGTTCCCAGCTTCTAAGCTTTGGTTTTTCCCCAAACGCGAGTATCTTGGTCTTTTGATAGTTGATTTTGAGACATTCAGATTCACAGTATGCTGCGAGCTTTCTTAGTGCTCTTTTGAGTCCAGTGGGGGTTCTAGATAGAATTACCACATCATCGGCATATAGCAGGACCGAAATATGCTGATTTGCAAGCTTCGGCGGGTGGAGTTCTGAGTCATTGAGTGCAGATACTAAGTTATTTAGATAGAAATTAAATAGTAGAGGGGCCAATAGGCACCCTTGCCTGACTCCTTTGAAGGTTTGAATAGGGTCCGTTAGGTGTCCTAGGCGGCTGCACCTGACTCTAAGAGCCGTGTTTGCGTGCAGTGCTTGAATTAAGAGCAGGAGCTTTCTATCTATATTGGTACCCTGTAGTCTGTCCCAGAGTCTGGTTCTGGAGAGTGTATCAAAGGCTGCTTTTAAGTCAACGAAGGCAGCTGTCAGGGAACTGCCATTGGAGCTAGAGGCGGAGGGAAGGCTCCAGAGGGATGCCGGAGAGGGTCCCAGTAGGGAGAGAGGCAGCCCATCTGCTGGGGAAGGAAATCAGCATAACACCAGTGGAGAAGGGGGGCAGATGGGGGAATCGGAGAGGAGGCTCCAAGACTCCTTGCCGGAGACCAGCGAAGAGAGTACGGGTACTCCGCTGCCCACACCCTCCCTGCGCAGAAGACTTCCGCGCAGGGAGAGTAGGAGGAGACTTGGCGTCAAACAACTTTTATGCTGGAAAAGGTTCAAGAAACACCCACTGACGGATTCTGCCAGCGACTGAGGCAGTCACGATGCTGGAGGCTGTTCAGTCAGAAAGGGTTTAACCAGGTAACCTCGCCAGCAGTGGCGGCAACTTACGCACGAGCAACCCCTAAATCCATTACAGCAGCGTATAGTGAGGCCTGCCCTCCTGATTTGTATTTGTCAATGAGATGTTGTAGCGTTAGGCAGTGATCTGTCGTGGACCTTCCGGGTCTGAAGCCCACTTGTTCTATTACCAGGATATCTTCATTCTCTAGCCATTCTGTAAACTTATTAAGGAGGTGCTTTGCGTAGAGTTTACTGATCACACTTAATAGGCTAATCAGCCTATAATTCGCTGGGTCCCCTCTGTTGCCCTTTTTATAGATTGGAACTATTATGGCTGTTCCCCATTCCCTTGGGATGCGGCCAGTGTCATCTATGTAGGTGAAGAGGGTGGCTAAGAAAGGTGCCCACCAATCTGCCTGTGCTTTTATCATTTCTGGCGTAATGCCTTCTGAGCCTGGAGCTTTGGCCGTTTTCAGTTGGTTTATATATGATTTCACTTCAGTTACTGAAACAGGCGGCCATTTAGTCAGTTGTTCTATATTATAATTCCGTAGTGGAGGTTCAGAGTCCTCGTACAAAGATTGGAAGATATGGAGAGACGACCAATGGGTGACGCAAGCAAAAATCAAGTTAGCAGAATTTTTCGAGATAAATGGGAAACAAAATACAGATATAAATGTAGTTTGGGACGCAAGTAAAGCGTTCATGAGGGGTCTTGGAATACAACAAATGGCTAGGCTGAAGAAGACAAAAGACAATAATATCCAAGAGCTAACTAAACAGATAAGAATTAATGAAAAAGAGTTGATCAAAAATCCAAAAAGTCATGAAATATTACAAAAAATAAAGATATTGCAATCCCATATCTCTAGTATATTAAATAAGGAAGTAGAAAATAAAATTAAATGGGCAAAACAAAGGTGTTTTGAGTCCACCAATAAGCCCGGTAAGCTGTTAGCATGGATGATAAAGGAAAAGCAAACAAAAAAAGTTATAAATAAAATTTTGGACCAAGGGGAGGAAATAACAGACCCAGTAAAAATAAAAATAAAATTCTTAAACTTTTATAAAAATTTGTATAAACAAGAACAATTAGAGGTTAATAAAATGGAAGAGTATTTACGACAAAATAAATTACCAAGAATTGAAAAAGAAGTAGTTGAGGCCCTAAACTCCAATAAAGAAATAGATGAAATAGCACAAGTAATAAAAAAAATGAAGAGTGGCAAATCGCCAGGTCTTGACGGAATCACATTAATGTAATATAAAAACCTGGGTGAAGTAATCCTCCCTATATTACAAAGAATAATGAATAATATACTGGGAGGGAAAGATATACCACAATCATGGAAAGAAGCACTGATCACTCTAATCCCGAAACAGGGAGTGGAGTTGACAGACATGAAAAATTATAGACCAATCTCCCTGTTGAATACAGACTATAAAATTTATGCTGGGGTGATGGCCAATAGATTAAAAAAGACTCTAAACAAAATAATCAGCAGAGACCAGGCGGGCTTCTTACCAGATAGACATATTAAAAGACAATACAAGAATAATAATTGACCTGTTGGAGTATGTGGAAATGAAACCAAGTAAAAAGATGGCCATGTTATTGGTTGATGCAGAAAAAGCTTTTGATAGAGTATCATGGAATTTCCTATTGGAAACTTTCAAAGGTCTGGACATAGGGGAGAAAATAATTAATGGAATTAGGGCGATATATGATAACCAAAAAGCAAAATTGCTAATAAATAACGAGGTCACCGAAGAGTTCAGCATCAAAAGGGGGACAAGACAGGGGTGCCCTCTCTCCCTACTTCTTTTTATTGCCACCTTGGAACCACTTTTAATAGCAATAAGAAAGGATAAAAACATAAGAGGAATTAACCTAGGAACTCGATACTACAAAATTAAAGCCTTTGCAGATGATGTAATCATAACCACTGAAAACCCAGTGGAAAGTATCCAAAAAACGCTTGCACAACTGGAAGAATTTGCGAAGGTCTCTGGCTTCAAACTGAATAAAGTAAAATCCAAATTATTAACGAAAAATTTACGTAAGTCGGAACAAGAGGAATTGGAGAATAAAACAGGTTTAAATGTAGCTGTTACGCAGATTGATTTATTGCTCAGATAAGCGTCCGGCACGCTTCCCATCGCGCAGCTCTGGCCGGCATTTCAAAATCCACATTCCTGAGCAAAGCATAGATCAACAGCGGCAAGAGAAAGACTGCAAAAAACTCCAGAGCATTCTTCAGTGTGCTTAAATAAAGTCCACTCAGGATCTTAGCAGCTAAAAGCAGTTTTATTTACAGCAGACTATCCATTATCTATCACAGCGAACAGCATCGTGAAAACACGTCCTCTCTCCTCAAAAGCGAAAGTAGAAGTCTCTTCCGGTTAGCGCCAGCAGCTAATGGCCGATCTCCTCTGATCTCGGAGGGGATTAGCTCCGTGAAAAGTGGGTCCTGTGCGTTACGGCGAAGCGGGGACCCTTAGAATCGCAGGCGCTGAAGCCTGCGAATGTGGAGACTCGGCGGGCACCTTGGAGCGCCCCCCCAACTTGCGAGGAAGCCTCTTTTGAGGCTTCGGAACGGAGCGGGGGAGAAGCGCGGTGCTGTGAGTGGATCGCTGCTTTCACGGAGCGAAACCGTGTTGCCGTTGCTGGAGAGCGCTGACTTATTCCTGGAACATTTGGACTGAAATTCAATCGTGAGTAGAGGAATTGGACTTAAAAAAGTTTTAATTGGACTGAAATTGGATTAAAAGTGGAAAGGTTTTATCAGCAAAAAAAAAAACAACGTCAAAATTGGCTACCGCGGTGGGAAGTATAAACAGGAAGTCCGCTTCCCCGCCTTGTAAACAGAGTAAAGCATAGAGACTTTGAGCTAAACGTGGGAAATTGATTTGTAAAAAGTGTTTTCTTCTGACCTGAGAACTTTGGCTGAATCTACCCTTCGGAGGGATAAAGGAAAAGGTTTTGTTTGTTTCTTCCGGACTGTTTAAAGACTTAAAGAGCAATCTGTCAGTGAGACGTCTCAGCTGTCAAAATCTGTCAGTGTTATCTGTTGGCTGTAAGGAGGATATATTGCGGCCAATCTCGCTGGGGAAAACAATTGGAAAGATACATTGTGGATTTCTCCTTCTTTGTTTTTACTTAGTTTCTCTTTCCTGCCATTTAAGAAGGAAAGTAACTGGTTTGGTGGTAACAGTGTCCACCTAGTGGGACTCCCTGAAATTACAGTAAAGGAATTTTCCACTTGTAAACAGGAACAGCATACTTGGGAAAAGAATTTGACCTTCACATTGTTATGGCAGATGGCCAGAAATTAGACCCGTCAGTTTTGAGATCTGGGAAACCTTGGGGGCATCGAAGGCAATCATCTGCTGGCTTGCCCACATCAGTAACACAACCTAAGTCTAGTGGAATGTCTGAGGAAATCTTAGCTAATGCCCTGGCTAAGATTAATGAATCTTTACAGCAACTTAGTACAAGGGTGGAGGAGACGAATAAGAAAGTGGGGGAGACGAACCAGAAAGTGGACATTGCAAATAAAAAAATTGATTTAAACACAGAAACACTAGACAACTTGGAGAAAAAGGTAAACAGCAATACGGAATCTATTCAGAGATTATTGCAGGACTCAAAGTCTATACAGGAAAAGACCGCTGCTGTGGAATTTAAATTGGGGCAACTGGAAACTGAGAAGGTACCAGACCTACAGAAAGAGATTGCAGAACATAAGCTGACGTTGTCTATGATTGATCTCAAAGACAAACAAGCCAATCTAAGAATTAGAGCTGTTCCTGAGCTGGAGAAAGGCACCTTGATAGATTTTTTGACACAAGAATTTGTGGAATTTTGGAAATCGGACCTGAAACAAGAGGACTTTAAGATTGTGAGGGCCTTCAGATTGGGGAAAGGAGGAAGAAAGATTAAAATAAGGGACTGTTTGATTACCCTCCAATCCAAAGAAGAGAGGGACAAAATTTTGGGCCTGCATTACGAGAAACCCTTGACAATTCTACAATCAAAAGTGGAAATTTTCAAAGATATACCAAAACATCTTTTGGACCTAAGACAAGATTTTGGAGACTTGGTGGCCTTGCTGAGAAAAAACAAGATCCTTTTCAGGTGGGAATTCCCTCAAGGTCTATCCTTTAGTTTTAAAGGAAGAAAGACTAAGATAAGATCAGTGGAGGAAACGAACAAGTTTTTGAGCGCATACGAAGAAGATCTACAGAAAGGATTGGGAAAAGACACTGCTGTACCGGATAAGAGTTTGCAAAAAAAAGCGAAACCAATGCCACCGACAGACATAGACAAACTTCTTGGGGCTGTTGGAGGAGAAGGAGAGTAAGTACAAAATGACACTTCAAGTTTTAAGCTGGAATATTAATGGCCTGAATTCGTCGGCAAAAAGGGGGAGAGTATTTTATACATTGAAAAAAGAACATTTGGACTTGATCTGTTTACAAGAGACGCATGTGACAAGGCTACATCAGAAAATTTTGATAAACAAAAGATTGGGAGAAGAATTTATTTCATCGGACAATGGGAAAAAAAGAGGAGTAGTACTCTATGCAAAGGAAAGCCTGTCACCAAAATTTATATTTAAAGATGACCAAGGAAGATATATAGCAATTGAAATTCAGTTTCAAGGACAGAAGTTTTTGATATTAGGTGTCTATGCACCAAATGAGGGAAAATCAGAATTCTTTAAAAAACTGCACGAAACCCTTCTGGATTATTTGGATTACAACATTATTTTGATGGGAGATATGAATGGAGTAGTGTCTACAAATATGGATAAAGCCCAAAGACAAACGGTGACGAAAGATGGAAGACTACCAAAGACATTTTTTGAAATGACTGACAATATGGATCTTGTGGATATTTGGAGAATAAAGAACCCCTTGGAAAGAGAAGGAACCTTCTTCTCTGAAGCAAAAATGACATGGACAAGAATAGACCAAATCTGGATAACTAGAGGACTGGCCCCTAAGATAAAAAAAGCGGTGATTTGCCCGAAAATTTGCTCTGATCATAATCCAGTAAAGATTGAAATGATATCAACGCCAATTGGAGCTTTTAGATGGAGGATGAACGACTCCTTGTTTAGGAATGAGGAAATTATTAAAAAGGCCCAGAAAAACTTGAGAGACTATTTTGAGATAAATATGAACACTACGACTGAAAAAAGAGTGATTTGGGATGCCAGCAAAGCGGTGATGAGAGGATTTCTGATACAACAAAATGCAATTAGGAAAAGATATCAAAATGAGAAGTGAGAAAAAATTCTGGAGAAAATTAAGGATGGAGAAAAAAGACTGAGGGTGAAACCGAACTCACAGGAGATCTTAAAAGAGATAAAGTTATATCAAGTACAATATATGAAATTGATGAATCAGGAGATAGAATGGAAGGTTAAACAGATGAAACAAAAGACCTTCGAATCGGCAAACAAATGTGGGAAATTACTGGCTTGGCAAATGAAAAAAAGACAAAAGCTTAATACGATCACGAACTTGGTAGTAGAAGGGAAGAACATACAGTATCCTGGAGAGATTCGGAAGTGCTTTCAGAATTATTTTAAACAACTATATACGCAGGAGACTCAGAAAGAATTAGACATTGATCGGTTTTTGAAAACTAATGGATTACAAAAAGTATCTCAAGAGAGCAAATCAATATTAAACTCTATAATATCTGACCAAGAGGTGGAAGGAGCCATTCAGAATATGAAATTGGGCAAATCTCCAGGACCGGATGGTCTAACTGCAAAGTACTACAAATCTTTGAAAGAATGGTTATTGCAACCGTTGAAAGAAGTTTGCAATGAAATACTACGGGGAGGAAAAGCACCCGAGTCGTGGAAAGAAGCATACATTACACTTATACCAAAAACTGAAGTGGAAAAGACACAGTTGAAGAACTACCGTCCCATATCCTTACTTAATGTGGATTACAAAATTTTTGCGGAAATTATGGCTAAAAGATTAAAAAATGTATTGGTGAAAGAGATTCATAAAGATCAGGCGGGCTTTCTCCCGGGGAGACATCTGTCAGATAATACGAGGAATATTATTAATATTCTAGAAAAACTGCAAGTTAATATCAATACTAAAGAGGTTTTAATATTTGTAGATGCAGAGAAAGCTTTTGACAATATTTATTGGAACTTTATGAAGAAAAACTTGCAGGGGATGGGGGTAGGCCAAAGTTTTGAAAATGGTATAGGTGCAATTTATTCGGAACAAAAAGCTAAGCTCATCGTGAATAATGTAGTCACAGAAGAATTTAAAATAGAGAAAGGAACAAGACAGGGTTGCCCAATCTCCCCATTGCTTTTTATATCGGTCCTGGAGGTTTTGCTCAATATGATTAGAAAAGACCAATTGGTTAAAGGTATACAACTCGGAGCTAAACAATACAAATTGAAAGCTTTTGCTGATGATTTAGTCTTGACATTACAGGAGCCAGAATCTAGTACAAAAAGAGTATTGCAATTAATCCAAGAATTTGGTCAAGTAGCAGGTTTTAAATTGAATAAGATGAAAACTAAGGTATTAGAGAAAAACCTTACAGAGATTGAGAAAGAGAGGTTTCAGGAAGAGACAGGATTAACAATAGTTAACAAAGTGAAATATTTAGGGGTGCATATGACTGCTAAAAATGTGAATTTGTTTTTTTTTAAATTTTTTTAATTGATTTTACAGAAAAATTTTAAACAATACAAACAAATAAAAAGACATACAAACATGTATAATTTCATAGCCTTTTTTTCATATCCCTCACTTCTCGGACTCCCCCAAACCTCCCCTTCCTACATCCCAATTTCCAAAATTATTTCAGCAAATTCTAAATAATTTTATCAAATATATTTTTTCTTATTCTTTTCTTCAGCTTAATCTTATGTCGCTGTAATCTCCTTTTCTTTCTCCAAACCTCGACATTTTAACATTCATCAATATTATAATAGTTCTTAAGATAAATTTTGAATTTCTTCCAATCTTCTTCCGCCGTCTCTTTCCCCTGCTCACGGATTCTGCCAGTCATCTCAGCCAATGTCATATAGTCCATCACCTTCATCTGCCACTCTTCCAAGGTGGGTAGTTCTTCTGTCTTCCAATACTTTGCGATGAGTATTCTTGCTGCTGTCGTCGCATACATAAAAAAGGTTCTATCTTTCTTTAACACCAATTGGCCGACAATGCCCAAGAGAAAGGCTTCTGGTTTCTTCGGGAAAGTACATTTAAGTACCTTTTTCATTTCATTATATATCATTTCCCAGAAAGCCTTAATCTTCGGGCACGTCCACCAAAGGTGATAGAAAGTACCTTCAGTTTCTTTACACTTCCAACACTTATTATCAGGCAAATGATAAATTTTTGCTAGCTTGACTGGGGTCATGTACCACCTATAGATCATTTTCATAATATTTTCCTTTAAGGCATTACATGCCGTAAATTTTATACCGGTGTTCCACAACCATTCCCAGTCAGCAAACATAATGTTATGACCAATGTCCTGTGCCCACTTAATCATAGCTGATAAAAAAAAAATGTGAATTTGTTTAAAGATAATTATGAAAAATGTTGGTCAGAAGTAAAGAAGGATTTAGAAATATGGTCAAAATTGAAGTTATCACTGTTGGGCCGAATTGCTGCGATAAAGATGAATGTATTGCCTAGAATGTTGTTTTTGTTTCAAACATTGCAAATTGTGGATAAAATGGACTGTTTCAAGAGGTGGCAAAGAGATATTTCCAAATTTATCTGGCAGGGCAAAAAGCCTAGAATAAAATTTAAGATATTAACAGATGCGAAGGAAAGAGGGGGATTTGCCCTGCCAGATCTTAAACTTTATTATGAATCAGCCGCATTTTGCTGGCTGAAAGATTGGCTACTTCTTGAAAATGTGGACATTTTGGATCTAGAAGGTTTTGATAATGTGTTTGGATGGCATGCATATCTATGGTATGACAAGGTTAAAGCGCATAAGGCCTTTAAGAACCATATTGTCAGGAAAGCATTGTTTAATGTTTGGGTAAGATATAAGGATTTGTTGGAAAGTAAAACACCAAGGTGGCTGTCACCAATGGAGGCTAAGGCATTGAAAAAAACTAATATGGAGACAAATTGGCCAAAATACTGTGAAATTTTAGAACAAGTTGGAGATAAACTAAAACTGCAGAGTTTTGACAAATTAAAAACTAAAGTTCGAGACTGGCTTCATTATTATCAAATAAGGGAGGCTTTTAACCTAGATAAAAAGATTGGTTTCCAGGAGGAAAAATCTAAACTGGAAACGGAATGGTTAGAGTCTAAAACTAAGAACTTGTCAAGAATGTATAACCTGCTGCTGAAATGGAATACACAGGATGAAACGGTTAAATCAGCTATGATTAAATGGGCACAAGATGTTGGGCATAATATTATGTTTGCTGACTGGGAACGGTTATGGACCACAGGTATGAAATTTACGGCTTGTAATGCCTTAAGAGAAAACATAATGAAAATGATTTATAGGTGGTACTTAACCCCAGTCAAGCTAGCGAAAATCTATCATCTGCCTGATAATAAATGTTGGAAATGTAAAGAAAATGAAGGTACTTTTTTCCACCTTTGGTGGACGTGCCCAAAGATCAAGGCCTTCTGGGAAATGATATATAATGAATTTAAAAAGGTATTGAAATACACTTTCTTGAAGAAACCAGAGGCCTTCCTCTTGGGCATGGTCGGCCAATTGGTGCGAAGGGAAGATAGAAATTTTTTTATGTATGCGACAGCAGCAGCAAGAATACTTATTGGGAAATACTGGAAGACACAAGAATTGCCTACCCGAGAAGAATGGCAGAGGAAAGTGATGGACTATATGGAACTGGCTGAGATGACCGGCAGAATTTGAAACCAGGAAGAAGGGCAGATGGAAGAAGATTGGAAAAAATTTAAAATATATCTTCAAAAATACTGCAATATAAAAGAATGTTAGAAAGAGGTTGGAAAAGAATATCAGGCCATTTTGGCAGATACGGTATAATGGATTAAGTAAAAATGAAGTGTAGAAACTGAGGATAGAGGAGGATTAAATACATTATTGAATGTTAAAATAAGTAAATGAAAAGAAGGTTAGAAGGATTTGCTGGAAATACGATCTAAACTAGAATACAAAGCGGGGAGGTGAGAGGAAGTCATGGAAATAAGTAAAAGGGAAAAAGGTTGTAAAGGTTTAATTTGATTTTTGTTATACTTTATTGTAATGCATTTTTATCTTTTGTTGAGTTTTTCTTATTGTCTGTTTTTTGTAACATGTTTTATTCTTTTTTCTATGTTTTTTTCTTTCTTTTTCTAATTTCAAAATTGGAATAAATATTCTTTAAAAAAAAATAAAAAAAAACCAAAGCGAAAGTAGAGAGAAAGAACAAAGGCTTGAGGCTCTCGGAAATGACGAACCTCCCCCCTCCCAACAGTAGGCAGTGCGTACACTCTGAGCTGTTTAACCCTGTAAGCTCAGGTTCTCCTCACAGTAGCTAATAAGGTAAATTATTTGGGGGTTTGGATCACCAATAAGAATATAAACTTATATAAGGACAATTATGAGAAGAAGTGGAAGGAAATAAAAAAAGAATTAGAGACTTGGGGAAAATTGAATTTGTCCCTGTGGGGGAGAATAGCCACAGTTAAAGTGATGGTATTGCCAAAGATGATTTTTATGTTCCAAACAATACCTATTAATTAGAGGCGTAAAGTGTTTTAAGGAATGGCAGAAAGACCTTGCCAAGTTTATTTGGCAAGGGGAAAAACCACGCATAAAATTTAAGCTACTAACAGAGTTGAAGGAAAAAGGAGGCTTCGTGGTCCCTGACCTTAAACTGTACTTTGAGGCAGCGTGCTGGACATGGATTAAGGACTGGATATTAATTAAAAACACGGAAGTCCTAGATCTGGAGGGATGGGATATTGTGTACGGGTGGCATGGCTACATAGGCCATGACAAGGTTAAATCCCACAAAGGATTTTTAAATCATATTGTGAGAAGGGCATTATATGAAGTATGGGAGAGGAGTAAAAAATCAGTAGTAACCAAAACACCATGGTGGCTGTCACCAATGGAATCTATGTCAGTTCACAGGATAAATATGAACAGCGATTGGCTAGCATATAAGGATTTAGTAGAGGAAACAAGTAGTGATCCGAAAATAAAGGACCTAAGCAAATTGAAACAGAAGGGAATAATCTGGCTGGAGTATTATCAACTAAAAGCCGCCCTTGAAAAGGATAAAAGAACCAAAGGATTTGACAAAAAAATATCCTATCTGGAGAAGGATATTTTATATAATAATCAAAAGACACTCTCAAAAATGTACAAACTGCTTTTGAATTGGCAAAGAAAGGAGGAAGATATCAAAGAAATTACAGTAAAATGGGAGAGGGACCTGGGACATACGATCAAACCCAATATTTGGAATGAATTATGGACTAAAAATATAAAATTCACAGCTTGTTTCCATATAAGGGAAAATCTTATGAAAATGTACTATAGGTGGTACCTGACCCCTGTAAAACTTGCAAAAATAAATAAATCAAACAATAACAAGTGCTGGCGATGTAAGGAACAGATAGGAACATACTACCATATGTGGTGGTCCTGTCTAGAGATACAAAGATTTTGGAACATGATTTATGAAGAGATAAAGAGATTGATAAAAACTACATTTAGCAAGAAACCGGAAGAATTTTTACTAGGAATGGCTTCAGATAATATTCCCAAAAACAAAACTAGGTTATTTATGTATGCAACGTCAGCAGCAAGGGTTATAGTGGCAAAACACTGGAAAGATAAAAATACACCCACTAAAGAGGAATGGGTAGTCAAATTGTGCAAGTACTTGGAGCTCACAAAGCTGACAGATGCAATAAGAGATAAACCTAAAAAATTGGTGAAAGAAGAATGGGAATGTTTAAATAATTATTTAGGGGACAAGGGCTCAACAAGAAAGATCTGGCTATGTTTAGAATGATACCGCATAGAGAAATGCTCCCTGATACCAAGATGAGGGATCCCTTTGGAATGCAGATAGAGATAATTGATAAGAATAATGATCTGCTGTGAGCTTGACGGAAGTGTACAATAGATGAGCTTTCCTGCTTTGGCTCATCTCCCTTTTTCTTTTCTTTTTCTTTTTTTTCTTTTTTCTTTTCTTTTATCTTTCCCATAGTTGCTTATGTTCTGTGTCACGTACTTCGATTTTTTTTTTAGTTTTTTCCCCATTACTATTAAGGAATTTTCCTTTGTAATTTTGGTTGTCTATATTTATATGTACCTGTTTAAAGCAAAATAAAAGTTAAAAAAAAAAAAAAAAGATTGGAAGAATGAGACCCACAGGCTAGGGGGAATTTGTGAGGTTAAGGGGGAAATAGCTTTATGGGTGCCAGAAGTTTCCAGTTTCCAGAATAGTATCTGATCTTTTGCTTTTGCAGCACTAATTAATTCTAGCCAACATTTTCTGGTATAGGCATTCTTTTGGTGGAGTATTAGGTCTTTATACTCTTTTTTTAGGGCACGGAGAGCAAGATAGGCTTGATGTCTGACAGAATTTTTGGCTGTCAGGGCAGCTTTGTAAGCATTTTGCAGGGCTTTCTTTGCCTCAAAGCAGGTGTAATCAATCCAGGGTTTATTTTGTTATTGGTTTAGTTGGCCATTTCTCTGTGGTATTAAAAAGATAGGGTTTTAATTGTTGGAGCAGGCTCTCATACTTGGAAACTGGGTCCTCAGGCCTAGGATTATTCCCAAAGCCAGTTAAAATTGTACAGAGTTTTTCAGAGGTTAGAATCTTCTTCAGTTTGGAGTCAAGTGCAGGGGTCCATTTGACTCGGCAATCAGGTTGCTCTAATGCGGTGATCTCTGCAGGGTATACTGTTCTCAGGAAGGGTGACTCGTTTAACAGAGACACCTGGAGGTGCAAAGGGAAATGGTCCCCCTCTATGAATGGGAGCACTTTTAAATTCACTATTTTTGTTAGCAATTCGCTGTCTGCCAACATATAATCAATTGTGCTGGATCTTACCCCAAACATGAATGTATATTCCCCGGGGATGTCGCCCCTGGTGCAACCATTTAGGATATGAAGGCTTAGCTGCCTAGAGAATTTGAGGAGGCAGGCTCCAGCAAAATTTGAATGTTGATCCTTTGTCTGCCTTGGTAGTTGTAAAGCCTCCGGGCCAAAGTCGTCAGGGTACCCGATTTTTTGCCTGTATTTGGTTTCTAAACTGGGGTCATCAGGACCTAACCTTGCGTTTAGGTCGCCCACCAGCAGGACCTTTGCTCCCGGATAGTCTGTTAGCAGTAGCCTGACATAAGAGTCCAGTCTATTCCAGATGCCCTCAATATCGGTTTTTTTGCTTGTTGGGGGGGATATAAGCATTGATAATTAGTAAACTGCAGTTTCCCCAGGATATGAGTAGGGCCATTGCTAGGTGGTCTAGGGGGGACAGTTCTTTACAGGTGGCGTTTAGGCAGAGTGAGATTAGAATGCATAACCCCCCCTTGAGCCTCCCTGGTCCTCTGCCTGCATCCGCTCTCACTGCATATCCTTCCACTGATGGGTTTTCAGCCACCCACGTCTCTTGGAGAGCGATGATGTTAAAGTTTTAACGGTAGAAGGGAATGTCTGTAGAGTGGGAGAGGCATCTGGACCAGCTGACAACATTCCAGGAGATGATGTTTAGGGCAGCAGTTGATTCTTGGGTTTTTAGATTCCAGGCTCTCATAGCTGTTTTCTGCCACTGATTCCTCAGGTCCTTTGAGTTTGGCTTGATTGAGCCACGATGCGGAGGAATGGGGGAACCTTTTGAGGGGAAGACTAATTTGGGGTTATTAATTTGTCCGTCCAGGCAGTCACCTGCTAAGACCTTATTTCATTCCTCTGCATGAATAGCTTCTAGGATTCCCAGGCAATCCATGAAGACTGAGCCGATTCCCGGCGCTGGCACCACTAGTTTGACTTGTTGCGATTTGGATTGGGCTATTGGAGGGGATGTAGGAGAGCCCGTTTCTTCTGGAGACAGATATCGACAAGTTGTCCATTCCTCATTGGTTAAAGGCTTTGATTTGCAATTGATGTAATTAAATTCCATGGGAGGAGGCGGGGCTAGAGGTGGAAGGGACTTCCTTATGGTCGAAAGTCTTTCAATTAGTGCATCCTGGGAAAGTAGGATCTGCTCGAGGTAGGTTGTTAGGAGTTGTTCATCCTTTGAGGAGAAATCTTTTTCTAGCTTATTTGGTGAGGGTGGGGTTTTGTACAGCCTGCCAGATTGTTTAAGATTGCCAGCCTCTGGGTAGAGTGGCTTACCGTTTCCGGCTCTGTTGGATTCTGCAGTGCTGGTTTTGGTTTTTGGTCTGACTGGCCTATGTGCTCCTAGAAGTAGTAAAGGATCTTCAATGTTTTCTTTTTTTTATTATATATAATATTTATTAATTTCCCAACAATTTAAACACAACACTACAAAAGAAAAAACATAAAAAAGACAATGCAATACAATACACAAACACTACAAAACACTAACACATAAAACTAATAAAACAAAAACAAAACCCATTTAAAACACATCAAACCATTTCATTATCTTATCTTTCGTTCACTTGTTTCCACGACCTCCTCACACCTCCCTTTTTGTATTCCACTTCTGTTAGTTGTTTAAGCAATTCCTTTCCATCTTCCTTTGTTTTCTATCCTATAATTATCTTAACACATTCTAACCTTATTTTCCCTTTAATACTCTATTAATCTATTTATACTTAATTCCTTATAACATTTCTACTAAAGCCATATAACTTCATTCCAACATTTTTCTAACATTCATTAATCTTACAGTATTTCTGTAAATAATCTTTAAACTTTTTCCAGTCTTCTTCCACTGATTCTTCTCCCTGGTCTTGGATTCTGCCAGTCATTTCCGCCATTTCCATATAGTCCATCAACTTCATCGGCCATTCTTCGCGGGTGGGTAAATCTTGTGTTTTCCAATACTTCACAATAAGTATTCTTGCTACTGTTGTTGCATACATAAAAAAAGTTCTATCCTTCTTTGGCACCAATTGGCCGACCATGCCCAGGAGAAAGGCCTCTGGTTTCTTCAGGAAGGTATATTTAAATACCTTTTTCATTTCATTATAAATCATCTCCCAGAATGTCTTAATCCTTGGGCATGTCCACCAAAGGTGAAAGAATGTACCTTCAGTTTCATTACATTTCCAACATTTATTGTCAGGTAAATTATAAATTTTTGCAAGCTTGACTGGTGTCATGTACCACCTATAAATCATTTTCATTAAGTTCTCTCTTAGAGCATTACATGCCGTAAATTTCATACCTGTGGTCCATAACTGTTCCCAGTCAGCCATCATAATGTTATGTCCAACGTCTTGTGCCCATTTAATCATAGCAGATTTCACCGTTTCATCCTGAGTGTTCCATTTCAACAGCAAGTTATACATTCTTGACAAATTCTTAATTTTGGGATCTAACAATTCTGTTTCCAATTTTGATTTTTCCACCTGGAAACCAGCTTTTTTATCCAGGTTATATGCCTCCATTATTTGATAGTAATGGAGCCAATCTTGCACTCTGTTTTTCAATTTTTCAAAGCTCTGCAGTTTTATTCTGTCTCCATCTTGTTCTAGAATTTCCCAATATTTCGGCCATTTGGCCTCCATATTGAGTTTTTTCTGAGCCTTCGCTTCCATTGGTGACAACCATCTTGGGGTTTTATTTTCTAGCAAATTCTTATATCTTATCCAGACATTAAACAGTGCTTTTCTAACAATATGGTTTTTAAACGCTTTATGTGCTTTTACCTTATCATACCACAAATATGCATGCCAGCCAAATACATTGTTGAAACCTTCTAAATCCAGCACATCAGTGTTTTCAAGAAGTAGCCATTCTCTCAGCCAGCAAAAAGCAGCTGATTCATAGTAAAGTTTAAGGTCTGGCAGGGCAAATCCACCTCTTTCTTTAGCATCAGTTAATATCTTAAATTTTATTCGAGGCTTCTTGCCCTGCCAGACAAATCTAGAAATATCTCTCTGCCACTTCTTGAAACAATCCATCTTGTCCAAAATCTGCAACGTTTGAAACAAAAACAACATCCTCGGCAATACATTCATTTTTATCACAGCAATTCGGCCTAGCAATGATAACTTCAAATTTGACCATATTTCTAAGTCTTTTTTCACTTCAATCCAACATTTTTCATAGTTATCCTTAAATAAGTTCACATTCTTGGCAGTCATGTTAACCCCTAAATATTTCACTTTCTTGACCAATGTTAATCCTGTCTCCTCCTGAAACTTTTCTCTCTCATTCACAGATAAATTTTTCTCTAAGACCTTAGTTTTCATCTTATTCAACTTAAAACCTGCTACCTGTCCAAATTCTTGAATCAGTTCCAATACCCTTTTAGTACTAGATTCTGGCTCCTGTAAAGTCAATACTAGGTCATCTGCAAATGCTTTCAGTTTGTACTGTTTAGCTCCCACTTGTATACCTTTAACCAATCGATCCCTTCTAATCATATTTAACAGAACCTCCGGACCGAAATAAAAAGCAATGGAGAGATTGGGCAACCTTGTCGTGTTCCTTTCTCAATCTTAAACGCTTCTGTCACTACATTGTTCACAATTAATTTTGCCTTTTGTTCTGAATAAATTGCACCTATACCATTTTCAAAACCTTGACCTACCCCCACCCCCTGTAAATTCTTCTTCATAAAACTCCAAGAAATATTATCAAAGGCTTTCTCCGCGTCCACAAATATGTATCAGAACTGCTTTAGTATTAATATTCACTTGTAATTTTTCTAAGATATTAATTATGTTCCTCGTATTGTCTGACAAATGTCTGCCCAGGAGAAAACCCGCTTGGTCTTTATGAATTTCTTCTACTAACACCTTTTTAAATCTTTTAGCCAAAATGTCTGCAAAAATTTTATAATCCACATTAAGCAGCGATATGGGGCGGTAATTCTTAAGCTGTGTCTTTTCAGTCTCTGCTTCTTTCCACGATTCTGGTGCCCTTTTCCCTTCCAATATTTCGTTACAGACTTCCTTCAATGGTTGTATTAACCATTCTTTCAAAATTCTGTAATATCTTGAAGTCAAACCATCCGGTCCTGGAGATTTACCTAATTGCATGTTCTGGATGGCCCCTTCCACTTCCCGATCTGTTATTTTATAATTCAACATTGACTTATTTTCCTGAGAGATTTTCTGTAGTCCATTTATTTTCAAAAATCGATTTATGTCCATTTCTTTCTGCTTCTCCTGTGTATAAAGTTGTTTAAAGTACCTCTGGAAGCACTTTCTAATCTCCACTGGATTCTGTATATTCTTTCCTTCCACTTCCAAATTCGTAATAGTATTAAGTTTTTGTCTTTTTTTCATTTGCCAGGCCAACAATTTTCCACATTTATTTGCCGATTCAAATGTCTTTTGCTTCATCTGTTTAATCTTCCATTCTATTTCCTGATTCATCAATTTCATATATTGTACTTGGTATAACTTTATCTCTTTCAGGATCTCCTGTGACTTTGGTTTTGCTCTCAGTTTCTTCTCTCCTTCCTTTATTTTGTCCAAGATTTTATCTTTTTTTTCATTTTGAATTCTCTTCTTGATTACATTCTGTTGTATCAAGAATCCTCTCATAACCGCTTTACTTGCATCCCATATTACTCTTTTTTCTACTGTAGTATTCATATTTATCTCAAAGTAATCTTTCAAGGTTTTTGGGGCCTTCTTGGTCACTTCTTCATTCCTAAACAAAGTATCATTCATCCTCCATCTAAAGGAACCAATTGGCGTCAATTTCGTTTCCATCTTCACAGCATTATGATCAGAACAAGTTTCGGGACAAATCTCCACTTTGCTAATCTTCGGAACCAGTCCTCTAGTTACCCAAATTTGGTCAATTCTAGTCCATGTCATTTTAGCCTCAGAGAAGAAAGTTCCCTCTCTTCCCAGAGGGTTCTTCATTCTCCAAATGTCAACTAAGTCCATATTTTCAGTCATGTCAAAAAAGGTTTTTGGTAGTCTACCATCTTTGGTGACTACCTGTCTCTGTGCCTTGTCCATATTTGTAGACACCACTCCATTCATATCTCCCATCAAGATCATATTATAGTCCATGTAATCCATCAGAGTCTCATGTAACTTCTTAAAGAACTCCAATTTTCCTTCATTTGGTGCATAAATACCTACAATCAGGAATTTCTCTCATTGTAACTGAATTTCAATTGCAACAAATCTTCCTTGGTCATCTTTGAATATAAATTTCAGTGCTAGGCTTTTCTTTGCATAAAGAACTACTCCTCTTTTTTTTCCTTTATCCGATGAGATAAATTCATGACCCAATCTTTTATTACTCAATATCTTTCTGTGTAGCCTTATCACATGTGTTTATTGTAAACAAATCAAGTCCAATTGTTCTTTTTTCAATAAATGAAAGACTCTTCTCCTTTTTTCCGGGGGGTTCAGTCCATTTACATTCCAGCTCAGTACTTGCAACGCCATGGTGTAATTACTCTGGTTTTCCTCCAACTGCACCCAATGCTTGCTCTTCTTCTGTTGGTAGTGTTGGTGTCACGTTCACTGGGAGATCCAATCCAAAGGATAATGTTGCTATATCCACTATTCCTCTTTTTGGTGATCTTCTGTCCGATGCTCTTTGCTCTGGTCCTCTATCTGGTGATCTTCTGCCCGATGCTCTTGGCTCTTTTCCAAGTTCCTTCTGCAGATCTTCTTCGTAATTATACAGAAACTTTGCTTTATCTTCTACTGATCTTATTTTTATTTTCCTTCCTTTGAAACTGAAGGATAGACCTTGGGGAAACTCCCACCTAAAGATGATTTTATTCCTTCTCAGCAGGGCAACCGTAGTTAAACCTAAGATCCAAAATATATTTTGGGACGTCTTTAAAAATTTCCACTCTTGACTGTTGTACTTCTAAAGTCTTCTGGTAGTGCCAACCCAAAATTCTGTCTCTCTCTTCTTTAGTTCGGAGGGTAATCAAACAGTCTCTTATTCTATTCTTTTCTTTTTCCCCTCCTCTTCCAAGTCTGAAGGCCCTCACAATTCTGAATTCTTCTTTATCCAAGTCTAGGTCCCAAAAATTAGCAAATTCCTGCGTGAGAAAGTCTATCAAACTTTCCTTCTCCAATTCGGGTAATGCTCTGATCCTCAAATTTGTCTGTTTTTCTTTAAGCTCAATCATAGAAAGCGTCAACCTGTGATCATCAAGTTGCCTCTGTAGGGCTGGGACTCTCTCTTTCTCCAATTGTGTTACTTTACCTTCCACAGCAGCAACTTTTTCCCTAGCTTCCTCTGCTGTCTGCCGTATCAAAGTAGATTCCTGTATCAATTTCTGGATGGTTTCTGTATTAGTATTCACCTTTTGTCCCAGATTATTTATACTTTCTGTATTTAAATCAATTTTAATAGTTGCAGCATCCACTTTCGCATTTGTCGCATCTGCTTTCTTGTTAAGCTGCTCCAATGAATCATTTATCTTACTTAATGCAACCGCTAGGGCCTCTTCTGTCAACATTCCTCTTGATTTGGAATGTGTTAGTGCAGCCGCAGAAGAAGAAGGGGGCCCTGATGTTGAGGCTCTCCTAGGTTGCTGCCAGGTCTTCCCAGACCTTGTTGTTTTTTCAGGGACTGACTGGTCTATCTTTTCCTTTTCATCTGCCATAACACTTAAAAAGTCCAAGGTCAGTCCCACAGTTACACAGTTTTTATCTTGCAGCTGGAAATTCCCCTAATCCAGCTCTTATAACAGTTTCAAGAGCTTCCTCTAGAGGGAAACAGTTTCTATTTGTATTAATCCGTAGTGTCTCCTTTTAAAACACAGTTCAAGCAGTTCAATAAAGTTCAATAAAGTTAGTTTCAATTTTCCGTTACTTTTACTCCTTTTTAAGTGCAGACGAAGACAATGGAAACAATGTATCTCTCTTATGCTAGCTGTCACCGAACGTTCTATTCGCTGTCAATGAACCTTCCAAAACACGTCGGTCTTACTAGCAGCCCGTTTCCAGGTTCAGAACGGCGGTATTTTAACTTCCTTCACTCACTCCTGCAGGGATATACAATCCAAAGCTTCCCCCCTCTTCTCCTGCTTCCAAGGGGGTTTTAATATTTTTTACTGATGAAAATTTAGTCCTTTACAATAGGCTTTCCAAGACTTTAGCTTGCAGCCTCTTTGCCTCAGTCTATTTACAAAAGGGGAAGGCGGACTTCCTGTTTTGAACCTCCCCGTTTCGGTGCCAAATTAAGACGTTTAAAAATCCAATTCTTCACTCTACTCACGGGTAGTTGCTTTAAAATCAAATTGTCCACAGGAAAAAGTCAGCGCTCTCCAGCAACAGCTATGCGGCTTCGCTCCGTGGAAGAAGCAGTCGATCCGAAGCACCGCGCCGCTCACCCCACGTCGCTCCGGATCCCCGAAACCGGGTTTCCCCGTGAGTAGGGGAGGCGCAAAAGGTGCCCGCCGAATCCCACGTTCACAGGCTTCACCCGCCTGTGATTTTTAGTGGGTCCCCGCCTTCGCCGTGGCGGCCAGACCCGAATTTCCACGAGGCAAATTCTGTGAGGAGAACCTGAGCTTACAGGGTTAAACAGCTCAGAGTGTACGCCCTGCCTACTGTTGGGAGGGGGGAGGTTCGTCATTTCCGAGAGCCTCAAGCCTTTGTTTTCTCTCTACTTTCGCTTTTGAGGAGAGAGGACGTGTTTTCACGATGCTGTTTGCTGTGATAGATAATGGATAGTCTGCTGTAAATAAAACTGCTTTTAGCTGCTAAGATCCTGAGTGGACTTTATTTAAGCACACTGAAGAATGCTCTGGAGTTTTTGCAGTCTTTCTCTTACCGCTGCCGATCTCTGCTTTGCTCAGAGCATCGGAATGTGGAGTTTGGAATGCAGAGGCCTAGCAGAGATTGCACAGCGGGAGCGTGCCAGACGCCAGGCTTATCTGAGCAATAAATCAATCTGCTTCAAGAGGTTATGGGTGACAGTTACTGCAATTAGAGGAAGCTGCTTTGAAGCTTGAAGTGCTGTGTGCTTAAAAAGGCTGAGAAAGTTGAGAAGCTGCTGTTTTTGCTGCCGGAAGAAAAAAAGTCCTGCTTTGAGGCTTTGCCTGGGAGAAAGCAGGGAGACTGGCTGCAATGCTCTGTGCTGCAAAGAGCCACTGGAGGCCTCTCCGTTGAAGCTGGCTGGTACGCGTGAGTACTTCAAAGCCCCAATGGGAGCACTGGGGGAGGAGATGGCTGAGATCCAGGACTTTTATGATGTCCCGTTTGAAAAGCTCACAACCCAGTCCTGGGATATCTGGGTTAGAAGAGTAAGGGGGTGGTTTTTGGCCACAGGGCTCTGGAATATAGCCCAGAAGGAGCCGGCCCCACCCATGCCAGTTGCTGCTGAAGATGGCGGAGCAAACCTGGAGGCTGTTTTGCTGGAAGATAGAGAGCAGAGAATGCAAAGAGAGCTCTGCATGTTGAGAGCAAGCGTGGACGCTATGCTGTTGCCCCACCTGGAGGGCGTTGAGTTGGCTCAGGCCGCCTGGCAGGTGCTGAGGAGTCTGTGTGAGAGCTCAGCAGGAGCCCAGGGCCGGGAGAAAGCCGAGAGCAGGGAGGAAGCCGAGAGCCCAGAGGGGGCTGCTGGCCATGTTCCTGAAGTTACAGCTGGGAGTAGCTGCTTAGTCTCCGAGGGGCCGTGTGATGTTGAGGCCTACAACCGGAGTGCTGGGGAGCGTGCAGGCCCAGGCTGTGCACCCAAAAGTGGGGGTGCAGGGAACAAAGGAATGGCTAGAGAGGGAGCTGTGAGAGCTGTTGCTACGCGTCACCGCTGTTATCGCTGTGGCTCCCCCTCCCATCTGGTGAGAGAATGTCCAGTGGAGGCACAGGAACAGCCGAAGGCCGTCTCCCGTAGCAACCAGATAAAGGGCTCTTCTTCAAAGCGTGAGAAAGGCAAGCCGAAGGCAGCTGGCAGAGACACTGAACGTAAACATTTGGCAGCCTCTATGGCTGCAGTCAAGAGTTGTCAACAAGATGGTTTGCTGGCTTTTGTCATAGACTCAGGTGCTTCCCATCATCTAGTGCCATCTGCAGGATTCCTGGAGAACTGCACCTCTGTAACTTCTGGGAAGACTGTCTGTTTAGCAGATGGGACTCGACACCCACTCACGCAGACTGGCTCACTGTTTTGTTCTTTCTTACAGGATTCAATCCAGGCTTTTGTTGTTCCAGGACTGTCTTGTGCTTTGCTGTCTGTCAGTGCACTTCTTGCTGAGAACTACAGAGTGTGTTTTGAGAACAATAAGTGTTCTATTTCTAAGAATGGACAGCACCTAGTCAGTGTTGAATGTAAAGACAGGTTGTTTGTGATAAATGCTTCTTTTGCAGGTCCAGGTGACACGGAGGAGGCTCAAGCACAGTGTGCCAACGTTCCAGTTCACGATGCGTGTGCTCAGCTCTGGCACCGACGCATGGCACACGTGTCCTGGGGGTCAGTGATGAAGATCCCAGAGTGTACGCAAGGGTGCAAAATGAAATCATGTGCTAAGTTTCTAGATTGCAGAGCGTGCAAGTCCGCAAAGGTGAAAACGTGCACATACCCAAGGTCTGAGAGGGTGACCACTAGGGCTTTTTAATTAATTCATGCAGATTTGTGTGGTCCGTTTTCTGTGAGCAGTATGGGCGGAGCCAAATTTGCGCTGGTTCTAATTGATGACCATACGAGGAACTCCTGGTCCTTCACGCTTCGGCGCAAACATGAAGCTGCGCCGCTAATCAAAGACTGGATTGCGGCTGTGGAACTGCAGTTTTCCACACGGGTGCAAAACTTTCAGAGCGATCACGGTGGGGAGTTCACCGGGTCTGCACTGCAAAGTTTCTTCCGCAAAAAGGGGATTCAACACAGGTTGACTTCTCCACACAGTCCCCAACAGAATGGGATCGCGGAACGCAGAAACAGGACTCTAGGGGAGATGTCCGCAGCTCTTTTGTTTGATGCCGGGCTCCCACAGCGCTTTTGGGGGGGAGGCTTGGCGAACGGCCAACTTTATTCTGAACAGGTCGTTCAATTCAGTGGTAGGTGACACACCGTACTTCTTGCTGCATGGAAAGAAACCGAAAGTGCACTACTTCCGCGTTTTTGGCTGTGAGGCTTGGGTCCCCATACCAAAGGCCAAACGCAAGAAAGGTGAACCCAAGTCCCAAAAGATGATTTTTTGTGGGTATGAGCCAGGGACCAAGGGGTGGAGGTTTGCTTATCCATCAGGGAATCAGTCCAGGATTCTGCTCAGCAACAGTGCTGAATTCTGTGAGCAGAGTGGCTGGGCAAGGATACATGGGAACCCTGACATCCTGTCAGAGAGTCTGCTAGACTCTGCTGATGAAGGAGAGGAAGAGGTTGAACCTGCTACTGAGGCTCAGAGTCCAGACCCAGTGCAGGCAGAGGGGAGAACTTCTCCCAAGGCTGTGAAGATTGAGCAACGCAGTGCTCCATCTTCCCCCACAGGTTCGGCTGAGAAGTCCAGAAGGCGCAGTAAGTCAGAGGGGAGCGCTCTGATGCCAAGGACGTTCTGGCTGGCCCTAGTGGGTCAGAGGGGGTTCCTGAAGTAGTGCTGCGCCGTTCAACGCGGACAACCAAGGGGAAACCTCCTGAAAGGTTTACCGTCACTAGCGTGTGGGTCGGAATGGCACAGTGTGAACCCGAGAGTTTTGAGGATGTTCAGAAACTGCCTCAGGAAGAAGCCAGAAAATGGCATGAGGCGATGCAGAAGGAGATGAGCTCAATGGAGTCTCTAGGTGTGTTCTCCCTCACGAAGTTGCCAGTGGGCGAACAGACAGTGGGTAGCCGCTGGGTTTACTGTCTTAAGCCCACAGCGACAGGAGAACCGCAGTATAAGGCCAGATTAGTGGCGAGAGGATTCACGCAGCGTAGGGGGTTGCATTATACAGAAGTATATGCTCCCACCTCTAGGAGTGAATCTCTACACTTGGTCTTGGCCATTGCTGCACAAAGAGGTTTGCTGGTGCATCACTTTGATGTGGATGTTGCTTACTTGAACTCAGACCTCCAGGAGGATTTGTACATGCTTCCTCCTCCAGGGTTTGAGGGCAATGAGCAAGGTACTGTGTGGAAACTTCACAAGTCAATTTACGGCCTGAAACAGTCGGCCAGGAATTGGAACTTGAGCCTGAATGAAGCTTTGGAGAAGCTAGGTTTCAGGAAGAGTCTTGCTGACAGTTGCCTGTTCCTTAGAGGATCAGGAGACTCACAGGAACTGGTGTTGTTTTACATTGATGACATCATCCATGTTGGAAAGGCAGACAAACAGGTGCAGAAGTTTGCCAAAGAGCTTGGGAAACGGTTTCAGCTCAAGAACCTGGGTGCAGTAAAAATCTACCTGGGCGTCCAGATAGCGAGAGCTGAGGATGGTAGCTTCTTGCTCAGTCAGAAAGGCAAGATTGAGCAGTTGCTTGAGAAGTTCAGAATGTCCGATTGTGCAGGAGTTCGGACACCCATGGAGATGAACTTCGTAAAAGATAGCCAGCAAGCAGAAAGTGCTGAGTTTGAGAATGCTGAGCTCTTTCAGTCAGCTCTAGGTAGTCTGTTGTATCTGTCCCAATGGAGCAGACCAGACATTGCCTTTGCTACCAACCTGCTAAGTAGGGAAGCGTCAAAGCCCAGTGTGAGTGCTTGGCACGGTATCAAGCGGGTACTGCGCTACCTGCAGCATACCAAAGACTTCTGTCTTAAGCTGCCAGCTGAAGGTGAGGCAAAGCTCACATGCTATGCGGACAGTGACTGGGCAAATTCGCAGGACCGCAAGTCTGTGTCTGGGTTGGTGGTAAAGTTTGGGAAGTCACTAGTTGGGTGGAAGTCCCGGAAGCAAAGTCTTATTGCGCTGTCTTCTACTGAGGCTGAATTCAGTGCACTGTCAGATTTGTGCCGGGAACTAGAGTTCTATAGATGCTTGGTGCAAGAGATCTATGGGGATTGTAGCTTGCCCATCATGGTTTGGGAAGTCAATCAACCCTGTTTGAAATTGGCTGAATCTGCGCAATTTAAGGCCAGAACCAAGCATCTGGACATACGTTTCCAAAATGTGTGTCAGAGTGTTCAGTCAGGTTTGATACGGCTGAAGTACTGTGGCAGTCACAGTAACTTGGCCGATGGATTTACCAAACCTTTAAGCTTCCAGCGTCATGGGGAGTTTTGTGGTGGTTTGGAGTTGGGGGTAAGTTCTGTACTTACTTTCCCCACAGTAGCGCAGGGCAAGAGGGGGTGTGAGGAGAACCTGAGCTTACAGGGTTAATCAGCTCAGAGTGTACGCCCTGCCTACTGTTGGGAGGGGTGAGGTTCGTCATTTCCGAGAGCCTCAAGCCTTTGTTTTCTCTCTACTTTCGCTTTTGAGGAGAGAGGACGTGTTTTCACGATGCTGTTCGCTGTGATAGATAATGGATAGTCTGCTGTAAATAAAACTGCTTTTAGCTGCTAAGATCCTGAGTGGACTTTATTTAAGCACACTGAAGAATGCTCTGGAGTTTTTGCAGTCTTTCTCTTACCGCTGCTGATCTCTGCTTTGCTCAGAGCATCGGAATGTGGAGTTTGGAATGCAGAGGCCTAGCAGAGATTGCACAGCGGGAGCGTGCCGGACGCCAGGCTTATCTGAGGAATAAATCAATCTGCTTCAGTCTGTCACCGAACGTTCTATTCGCTGTCAATGAACCTTCCAAAACACGTCGGTCTTACTAGCAGCCCGTTTCCAGGTTCAGAACGGCGGTATTTTAACTTCCTTCACTCACTCCTGCAGGGATATACAATCCAAAGCTTCCCCCCTCTTCTCCTGCTTCCAAGGGGGTTTTAATATTTTTTACTGATGAAAATTTAGTCCTTTACAATAGGCTTTCCAAGACTTTAGCTTGCAGCCTCTTTGCCTCAGTCTATTTACAAAAGGGGAAGGCGGACTTCCTGTTTTGAACCTCCCCGTTTCGGTGCCAAATTAAGACGTTTAAAAATCCAATTCTTCACTCTACTCACGGGTAGTTGCTTTAAAATCAAATTGTCCACAGGAAAAAGTCAGCGCTCTCCAGCAACAGCTATGCGGCTTCGCTCCGTGGAAGAAGCAGTCGATCCGAAGCACCGTGCCGCTCACCCCACGTCGCTCCGGATCCCCGAAACCGGGTTTCCCCGTGAGTAGGGGAGGCGCAAAAGGTGCCCGCCGAATCCCACGTTCACAGGCTTCACCCGGCTGTGATTTTTAGTGGGTCTCCGCCTTCGCCGTGGCGGCCAGACCCGAATTTCCACGAGGCAAATTCCTCCCGATCAGAGGAATTCCGCCATTACCAGAGGCGCCAACCCGGAAGTCCATCAGGATCTTCAATGTTTTTGAAGAAATGGTGCACGAGCAAGCCAGCCCTCAGGAAACTGTCTTTATTTGAAAGGGACTGTTTAGTTGAGAGCCCGTCCTTAAAAGTCACTATAGCCCTATTTTGGGCTGTATCATTAGGGAGGAATTTTACCTTGATGATATTTTCTGCTGTCACGAGGCCCCTGGTGACTATTCCGATTTTTCGGGAATATTTACTTTTCTTTGAGCATATGATGGGTGTCCTCTATTTGTGGGAAGTATTGTGAAGGCAAGTTTGTGATTATTTAACGTTAGCTTCCAACAAGTCTGTGTTGTTTTATCTTGATCGTTTCTTGTTATGTTAGGTGTCAGGATGATTGGTGGGTGCTAGAAGAGATAACAGCCCGGGACTCCAGCCAGCTTTACAAGATTTATTAAGACCATTATACTATTTACAATCTGGAGCTCTTAAATGCATGTCCTTCTCAGTCGGTGTCAGTTGCCGAGACTGGCCCCTTCTTTCGTCCTCTCCAGCATAACAACTTCCGGAAGCCTCCCCTTTTCCTTCCTCCTTTATGCAAAGAGCGAAGCCCCGGAAGTTGCTTCTCCCTCCCTGATTCATTGCTTCCTGACAGCCCCTCGTCATCCTCCCTCTCTGACGAGGTGCAGCTGCTCATTATCGGAGGCTGCTCTCTATATTTCCCCAGCGTTTCCCCCTCCTCAGCCCCCAGTTCCCTGACATTAGGGTACACGGGATTTCTTTGCGATGTCAAGAGAAGGGTTGATTGCATGGGAGCTGGAATTTCCTTTGGTTTTCCTATTTCCCCACTAGAGGGCGGTGTGTGATCTGCTGGGGCGTGGGGCTTTTCCTCAGAGTGCTTTATTGGCGTGCATGAGTTTGTGATTTTCTTTTGGGTTGTAGGAGCAGAGTTCTTTGTTGTTATATTCTCCAGCAGCTTAAAGAGCTTCTGGAAATTCATTTTTTTAGTCCGGCAGGTTGGCGTTCCCTTTTGGCCTCTCAATTTGATGTTTTCGGTCTTCTTCATTTTTTGTGTTGAGCATTTTCTCTTTAAGGTCGGTTTCTTGGGAGCAAGGGACTGTTCGGTAGATTTATTGCTTTATTGTTTGGCGCCCAGCCACGCTTCCCTGCGAGCCTCTGCAGCTTCTGTTTACGCAGTGTGGCTTTGGAGCGGTCGTAAAGCAATTAGCAGAATTACACAGCGTCAGTGTGTCGAAAAGGGCAGTAAACAAGTCCCACACGTTTCTTCTGTCCTAATATCCCTTCATTTGCTCAAAAGTAGCATATTTACAATCCATAACAGCCATCAGATTCAAGCTGCATCTTCTCCCTCTGTTTGCAGCTACACAACAAAACTGCTTTCGCTTTTCACTCAGCTCACAGCATTCCAAAGCTGCTTTCGTCACGTCCTGGCGTACTTCCCTTGTACGCGTCTCCTCTCAGGCTTGAGGCACAGAAGGTTAACCCTTCACTACACCCAACAGGGACCCTCCCTCCTGCACTGAATTGTTTCTGTTTGTTTTTTTGTAATCGAGTCCCGGCTTGGTTTCACCTCCATTAGTCCTATTCCCAGATGTCATGTAAGGGAAAGCGACCTCATGGTTCTTAATCAATTCAGTTAGGGTGGTAAGCAGGTTCAAGCTTTCCGAAAGGAAATTTTTAATTGGCTCAAGTTCTTTGCTTATCTGTGTGAAATGAGTTTTGAGTAACTCTTCGAACATCCCTGACAAGTAGAAGATAAGGTTGTCCGGGTACTGTAACCTTAAGCTGTTTGGCCATTTATCTGTCTCAGTTGGCTCAGTCGGGGAAGAGCACCTTAAATTTTCTCCTGATAGGGAGGGGAGGGGAGGCTCGTTTAACATGGCTTCTGGGTTTTCCAGGAATAGCTCCTGTTCCAAACTTGCTTCAGGTCCCTCTTTGGCTAGTGTATATACTTCCGGGGAAGATGGCGCCGGGTCAAGTCTCAACTGAGTCTCTGCTGCGTGAGTAGGAGCTCTAATGATCAAATGACCCTGATAAAAAGGCTCAACCTATGAAAATATCTGCCAACTTTTATCAGTAAAAGACTCCAGGAGCTGTCAGGTGGACTTTTAAACCTCCCCTCCCTTTTAAAGCTACTTAAATCAACTTTGAACCACCTCCCTTGAAAAGCCCATAAAGCTGTGGGTTGGATAAAATAGCCCCATTTATTTCTGAGTACGAAGATGGCACTTACAAGACAATGTTGCAAAGAACTGGGAATTTCACCTTTACAACCTGTAACAACTCCCCCAAAGAAAAAAACAGGCCAAATTTTCAACCTACTTCCATCCCAAGGCTGATGAAGCAAATAATCCAGGAAACCTCCATTCTCATGAGTGGTCTATTGACCACACCTGGATTGGAAGGGAGGAAGAAACTATTTTTTTAAAAAAATCCTTGCACTTGCTCTTGTCCCCTTTTGATTGTCTGCACTGGGAATGTGCAGAGGACACGCACTCACCTGCTGCAAGGGTGAGTGTGTAATGAGCCACTGTTTGAAATATCATGTGCATTCCATGGCTTCCCTGCAAAAGGAAGTCCTGCTTGCCAACATTTTGGAGTTCCTTGAGAAGTGTTACAAGCACCTGTATGAGGGTGAGCTGTTAGACATGATATGCTTGGACTTCCAAAGGGGTTTTTGATTAGAAACCTCACCAGACTACTGAGTAATCTTACCAGCCATGGGACCAAAGATTGGACCCACTAGGGGTTACAAATTGGTCAAAGCTACAGGAAGTTGGAACAAATGGACAGTTCTCTCAGTGAAAGAAAGTGAGCAGTTGGGCCCCATAAGGACCAGAACCACTATTATTTCATTTATTCATGTGTGTTCTGGTATTATTGCTGAGCAGTATAGTGGCTATGTTGGCAAACCAAATTCCATGCTGGAGACTATTGAAAAAGGAACTGAAAATGAAATGGTCAGTATTGTAATGTCCCTGTACAGTTCTATAGTGTGGTCCCATTTGGAATACTGTGTACAGTTTTGGGTGCCATATCTCTAGACAAATATGGCATAGCTGGGGAAAGTGCAGAAGAGGGTGTTCTCGCTCTGTGTGGGATGTGTTGGGAATCTGAATACGTGCAGCTTCACACAGAGTCAATTAGGGTTTGGCCGACAGCCAAGCGATGTAAAGTAGTGTAATCTGCCTGGTGATACAGAGGCATGGAGACAGCTCCATGATTGGTCAAGCTCTCTCACGGGAATAAAGATTAATGGCCTACTAACTGGAATGTGTTAGTTCAGAGTTCAGGAGTTGAGTGTAGGAGTTGGAGGTTGAGAGTTGAGTCGTGTAAGAGAGAGCTAGTTCAAAGATTCGTGTTCTGTTCTGTTCCTGTAAATAGTCCACTGTATATAAGAAACACCTTTAACTACAAGTTCCTGGTTCCTGCTTCGTCCATCCTGTCTGCAGCCAGTTGCTAATTGCTTTCGTGAACTCTGAGTATACTCTGCTAGGTCTGGCTAAGGTCCTGCAACAAGTCAGAAAGTTGTGAAACACCAATAGGATGGTCATTCTCTTCCATGGAGTGTGTGGCACAGTGATGGAGACGGCAGACACATTCCTTGCCAGTCTGACCAGCCAAATCAACCCTGGTGATCAACAGGGTGATAGATGTGGCAACCAGATTGCTCTTACATCTAGAATTGGGCAACCAAACGATTAAGGGGTAACAGTGCTTTTCCTTTGAGAAAAGGCTGAAGAGTTTGGAAATGTTCAATCTATAAAAGGTGACTAAGTGGGGAGCAGACATGATAGAGGCTTAAAAATTAAAGAAGATAAAGCGGATAGAGAGAACGTTTCGTCCCTCTCCCATAATACTGGCCTCAGGGGCACCCAGCGAAAGGAAGTGCCACTTTACTCCATGAGAGATTAAACTGTGGAGTTAACTGCATGAATATTTAGTGATGGCCACAGGAAAAAAATAAAAATATTTTTGGGACAAAAATTCTGGCCCACTGGTCTTATGCACCCCTTTAGAATTAACTTTGGGAAATTATTCCAATAAAAGAGACCACTCCAATATATAGAGCTTTCTTAGTGACATTTTTGAGCAATTGCACAGAAAGGTAGAGACAGAAACACTGCATTAAAGCTAATCATTTAACATTTTCCTGTATAATTTTATATACATTTGTGTCAAGAGAAAGGCGAAATGGATAGAACTAGCAGGATACACACAGGTGAAGGGAGAACTGAGACAATCAGAGCTTGGGTTGGATATTACAAAACTATAATTTAAACCAGGGGTCAGCAAACTTTTTCAGCAGGGGGCCAGTCCCCTGTCCCTCAGACCTTGTGGGGGGCCGGGCTATATTTTGGAGGGGGGAAAAAGAACGAATTCCTATGCCCCACAAATAACACAGAGATGCATTTTAAATAAAAGCACACATTCTACTCATGTAAAAACACACTGATTCCCGGACCATCCGCGGGCAGGATTTAGAAGGCGATTGGGCCAGATCCAGCCCCCGGACCTTAGTTTACCTACCCATGATTTAAACATTTACTTAACAGTCACAAAGATCAAATATGCACAACTTTCTTTTGCAGAAGTCATCCTGCAATTAACTATTAGCCTCATGCAGCCTTCTCCTCTGTCTGTCCACATGCTCATCACATGGAGACCTGAAAGCATCATGCAGAGAATTATATGCTGAACTTACATTCTTCATTCCTCCTTTCATAACAACTTTTCCTAAACATTTGTCTTATCTTTTTGGAAGATATTTCAGGCTTTGGTTGCCATCATAACACTAATGTTTCATAAATAATAACAACAGGCATTATTGACAACTGGAAAAGGCACTTCAGGTGTGGTGTGGTGGTTATGAGTGGTGGACTCATAATCTGGTGAGCCAAGTTCGCTTCCCCGCTCCTCCACATTGCAGCTGCTGGGTGACCTTGGGCTAGTCACAGTTCTCTCTGAAGTCTCTTAGCTCCACCCACCTCACAGGGTGTTTGTTGTGGGGGAGGAAGGGAAAGGAGATTGTGATCTGCTTTGAGACTCCTTAAAGGGAGTGACAGGCAGTGTATCAAGTCCAAACTCTTCAGGCTGCTATTATTGCACTAAGATACACAGCAGGACCAACAGATACTTCACTTAGACTGCACTCTTCCCCAAAACATCATATCAATGACTGGAAAAAGACAACTGCATCATGCTTAGATCACAAGATGATGCAGGTGTTTCCCCAAAACCATCCACAGTTGGGTGGCTAAAATGGACACAAACATTGACATGAGACAGCCACTGTAGCATCAGAGCGGAGTTCACTAAAGAAAATATGATCCTTTGGGGGAGGGCTAATTGAATCTGCCCCCCTTCCCACGCATCTACCTGTAAAGATGTTGGTGTGCTGGCAATCAAAAAATGTGTGGGGAGGTGAGACAAAGGTTTTTCTTAGCTATACATGCAGGGAGGGAGCAAAACTCCAGTAGAATTGTGCCAGCACCTCAGTGGGCTTACCTCAGCCCAAACTGGCTGCTGTGTAGGTCTGTGAGGCCCTCACTTCATTTATAGTCCCCTTTCTCCCCAGTGGGGGACTCCAGAAGAAATACATCCTTCTCTTGACCTCTACTTCGTACTTAGAAAGGGCCTTAGAAAGCACTGCTAATAACAAGGCCAGTGGAAGTGATGATATTCCAGCTGAACTATTTAAAATTTTAAACGATGATGCTGTTAAGGTGCTACACTCAATATGCCAGCAAATTTGGAAAACTCAGCAGTGGCCAGAGGATTGGAGAAGATCAGTCTACATCCCAATCCCAAAGAAGGGCAGTGCCAAAGAATGCTCCAAGAATTGCACTCATTTCACACGCTAGCAAGGTTATGCTTAAAATTCTACAAGGCAGGCAGTATGTGGACCGAGAACTCCCAGAAGTGCAAGCTGGATTTCGAAGGGGCAGAGGAATGAGAGACCAAATTGCAAACATGCGCTGGATTATGGAGAAAGCTAGAGAGTTCCAGAAAGACATCTACTTCTGCTTCATTGACTATGCAAAAGCCTTTGACTGTGTCGACCACAGCAAACTATGGCAAGTTCTTAAAGAAATGGGAGTGCCTGATCACCTCATCTGTCTCCTGAGAAATCTCTATGTGGGACAAGAAGCTACAGTTAGAACTGGATATGGAACAACAGATTGGTTCAAAATTGGGAAAGGAGTACGGCAAGGCTGTATATTGTCTCCCTGCTTATTTAACTTATATGCAGAATTCATCATGCGAAAGGCTGGGCTGGATGAATCCCAAGCCGGAATTAAGATCGCTGGAAGAAATATCAACAACCTCAGATATGCAGATGACACAACCTTGATGGCAGAAAGTGAGGAGGAATTAAAGAACCTTTTAATGAGGGTGAAAGAGGAGAGCGCAAAATATGGTCTGAAGCTTAACATCAAAAAAACAAAGATCATGGCCACTGGGCACATCACCTCCTGGCAAATAGAAGGGGAAGAAATGGAGGCAGTGAGAGATTTTACTTTCTTGGGCTCCATGATCACTGCAGATGGTGACAGCAGTCACGAAATTAAAAGACGCCTTCTCCTTGGGAGAAAGGCGATGGCAAACCTAGACAGCGTCTTAAAAAGCAGATATATCACCTTGCCAACAAAGGTCCGTATAGTTAAAGCCATGGTTTTCCCAGTAGTGATGTATGGAAGTGAGAGCTGGAGCATAAAGAAGGCTGATCCCCGAAGAATTGATGCTTTTGAATTATGGTGCTGGAGGAGACTCTTGAGAGTCCCATGGACTGCAAGAAGATCAAACGCATCCATTCTTAAGGAAATTAGCCCTGAGTGCTCACTGGAAGGACAGATCGTGAAGCTGAGGCTCCAATACTTTGGCCACCTCATGAGAAGAGAAGACTCCCTGGAAAAGACCGTGATGTTGGGAAAGATTGAGGGCACAAGGAGAAGGGGACGACAGAGGACGAGATGGTTGGATAGTGTTCTCGAAGCTACAAACATGAGTCTGACCAAGCTGTGGGAGGCAGTGGAAGACAAGAGTGCCTGGCGTGCTCTGGTCCATGGGGTCACGGAGAGTCGGACACGACTAAACGACTAAACAACAACTCCACAAGTTCAAGTTTATTGCGGCCAAAGCCAGTGACACTAAACACCACAAGATCAGACAACAAGAAATCAGCAACAACTTCAGAAAAGAAAAAAGGTTACACAAGGGAACTTCGCAGTGTGCCATTCAACAGAAGAGATTTACGCTTCTTAATTACTAAAGTGCAAAATTTAGCCACCTCATATGATATTGAGCTTGAGGAATCTTCCAGGAGGTATTTTCGAAGAATTTCAGGGGAGGATTCCAAATAATATTGAAGGGGTATAAATTTTGATAGAAGCGGTAAAATAAGTTGAACTCGTTCTTCACTATAGAATTCGCAAGATAGAAGAATGTGTGTGACAGATTCTACCTTATTAGACATACAAGGGCAGAGGCGCGCATGCATTGGAACCCGCGTGAATTTGCCGTACAGCACTGCTGAGGGCATTGTCTCAAAGCGGGCTCTAGAGAAAGCCCATCTATAGGCTTCGTTAGTGATGTTAGTTAAGTAAGGGGCAGCTGCAAAATTAGGCCAAGCTTTTAAACATCTATACGTCTCTGGGAGTAGGGCGCCTTCTTGTTGTAATTCGATATCATAAAGTCTCCGAGTGATAGTAGCTTTTGCCTTGTTCAGAGTTCCAATAAAAAGATTTTCAGGGTTTAGGCCAATTTGTTTGATCTTGTTAGTTATTTGCATAAGCCAAGGAGGATAGGGAACTGCGGCCAGGAAGCAAGGTAATAGACCCTTAGGATTGTAATGGATTTTCAGCCAGAGGGATATTGCTTGTTCCCAGACTTTTAATTCCACTCTGGGCAGTCCTGCCTCTTGCCTTAAGACTGCATTAGGTGTACACTTAGGGGTAGCAAATAATGATCTTAAGAATTTAGATTGTACTGTTTCAAGGGTCTTAAGGTTGGCAGAGGGGCTAATTTGAGAGCCATATAGAAGTTGGGCTAAAGATTTTGCCTGAAAGACTGTTAGGGCCATCGGGAGGAAGCCAGCTCCTTTCCTTCTGAATAATCTAAGGATAGCATTTGCACTTCTTTCTGCTGATATAGCTGATGTGGTCAAGTGTGTTGAGAATTTGGCATTATAAGAAAAAGTAATGCCTAAGTATTGGAAGGTCTTAGTCTGTTCAATGGCGTTTCCCTTTACGCTCCAATTATCCTTCCTGAAGGAGCGGTTAAAATGTACAATTTTGGTTTTGGCAAAGTTAATTGTTAACAGTTCAGTGTTACATTGGTCACTAAACTTTCCTAAGGCACGTTTCAGACCCACTTTGGTTTGAGAGAGAAGAACAGCGTCATCCGCATACATTAAAATTGGTACTTTTCTGCCATTAGAGAACACAGGGGGGTGGGTTTCAATTTCACGGCAGCATGTGACCAGGGAGTTAACATAGATGTTAAATAGGAATGGGGCTAATAGGCATCCTTGTCTAACTCCTCTTTGGACTGGGATTTCTCTAGAGAGTCTGCCGTCCTGTGCAAGTCTTATCTGGAGGGTATTGTTCTCATGAAGCTTAATCATCAGAAGTAATAATCTTCTGTTAATACCCATATTGGCCAATTTGGCCCAGAGCCTGCTCCTGGATACAGAATCAAATGCTGCCTTTAGGTCCACAAAGGCCGCATATAATGACTTTTTCCAATATTTCGCATACTTATAGACAAAGTAATCTAACACTAAGCAGTGATCAATGGTGGAACGTCCGGATGTAAACCCTGCTTGTTCAATTTCTAGCAAGTTATTATGATCTAACCATTCCCATAATTTTAGGCATAGATGTTTTGTATAAAGTTTACAGATCACATTCAGGAGACTAATTGGTCTATAATTAGATGGATCAGAGGGGTTGCCCTTTTTAAATATGGGAACAATTATAGCTAGTCCCCAATCTTTAGGGATTTCAGTTGTCTTATCTATATATGAAAATAGATTTGCAAGGACCGGGGCCCACCAGTTTATTTGCGCTTTCAGAAGTTCAGCGACAATGAAATCACTTCCTGGGGCTTTGCCAGATTTCATTTGTAGAATTAGCGAAGTGATTTCAGTTTCAGATGTTGGGGGCCATGGTGTATCATTATCTAAGGGGATGTTAAGCGGCGCAGAAGGACGATGTTCCCTAAACAGCACTTTATAGTGCTCTTCCCATGAATTTGCAGGGATTATTGTGCCCTCATTAGGAGCTTTGGTTTGACTGGAGATAATTTTCCAGAAGTTGGAATTGTCTTTTTCTATTGACGCTTTTATGAGGGCCTGCCAGATGAGAGAGTCTGCGGTTCTTTTTTTGGTTTTTAATAACTCTTTGTAGTTCTTTTTTTTAAGTTGTAACTCCAATTTAGTGATAGGGTTAGGATTTTGCTGGAAGACCTTAAAGCATTCCCTGAGTATAAGTTTTGCCTGAGTGCATTCGTGGTCAAACCATTTTTTGTTGGTAGGGGAGTCATTTTGGTTAGATCTTCTGGGTCTTGACAATAACGGTTGGAGTTTTCGGATTAATGTGTTATAATGGTCAATTGGGGAGGTCTCTTCAGTGTCGTTGGAAGTCAGATCAGCCCAGAGGAGTTGACCTTCCATTGATTGTGTCCAAATACCAAAATTGTTATTAACATAAGGGGACCATTTAATTCTGGATCTGCCTATTTGTTGTAAAGCGCTAGGATCAGGAGTCTGCGGGGCAAGCCCACATCTAGAGGGTTCCCAAAATTCAGTCCTTTTAAGATTTAGGGGTAAATGGTCACTTTCGGTTCTTATATCTACAGTAAATTCAATATATTCATCGAAGAGTTCTTGGGAGACAAGGATGTAGTCAATAACAGAATGCCTTAAGCCTGACCAGTAAGTAAATTGGCCAGGGCAGTCCCCCGAGGAGAGGCCGTTTAAAATAACAAGGTTTAATCTAAGTGCCATTAAAAAAAGACATGTACCAGCAAAATTGGTAACTGGGTCAAGTGAGTGACGCCTGAATAGGGGCCAATGTTCATCATTAGCATTTAGGGGACCCATTCCACTTTCCTTGATTAACTGTTCGTCTGAGTGGCCTAGCCTTGCATTAAAATCCCCACCAATAATTAAGGAGGCAGAGGGAAACTTATTTGAGACAAGGAGAATGCAGTCTTCCAGTTCGTTCCAGATGTTTTTAAGATCAGTTTGTTTCATAAGTGGGTGAATATAAACATTGATGCATATGATCTTAAAATGGGTGGAGAATATTTTAACAGCCAAAATCCATTTTTTATCGATTTTCAATTGGAGAGGGGAGGCTCCTAGATCTGTCGATACGAAGGTGCTCAAACCTCCCGCCGGTCTTCCGCCTTTTGGGCCGATTGAGGCAGGGGAATGGAAAGCAAAGTAATTGTGTAGTTCGAAAGGATTTTGCATCCAGGTTTCTTGGAGCAGGATGATCTTGAACTGTGATACGTAGGTTAAAACGTCTTTGTCCCTTGTTTTCGATTGCCATCCAGCAACGTTCCAGGATAGTAGTAGGGGTGAGAGTCATTTTGTCTCTTCAATAGCATCTAGGGCTTTCCCGGGGTCGTGGAAGATGCAACCATTGGATGGTTGAGTCTCCGGTAATGTGATTAGGGGCGCCACAGAGATTTCGGCGTGGATTTCAGTTGGGCAGAGTAGGGGTGTGTGTTCTGCCGTGACCTGAGGAGATTCATGACCCATTTTTCGCTCCAAGTTAGGTGGAATATTTGCCTCTTTTGTGGGCGCTAGATCTTCAAAGTTGCGGAGATAGAGTAATAACTCATCTAGTCTGTCCGTTATCTCTGTTTGTTCGGCTTTTGGCAGATGGGAGAAGGAGACAAGTAATTCCTGCTCCGTCGAATTCTCAAGATGAGTAGCCTTTGATAGGAGAGGCATGGGGGTCTCTGTCCAACTAATTAAGTCTGAGGGTGGAGAGGTAGAGCTCGTAGTAGATGGAATGCCCTCATTTTTAATTGCTTTCCTTTTAACTGGAGAGTAGGGAATAAGAGGGCAAATCTTAGTGTTGATAAAAACTCTTGTGATAAAAATTCTATAATTAGTCAGGTAGCTTCGTAGGGACATCATATAAGTTGGAAGCTTTTTAGAATCAAAGGTGAGCAGTATCCTCTGCATGTGTGGCTTGCTGTAAATGTGGACAGTGGATTTCAGATCGATGGAAAGAGGATCTACGCCCAGAAGCTCAGCTAGATGCCTTCTTGCGACATGTGTAGACGACCAGTTAACAACCTGACCTTTGAAGGGGAGGATAATTAAACAAAGTCTAGTGGCTTGTAACGAAAGATTATAGGAAGATATGGTGTGTAAATCTTCCATAGATTGTTCGTTTTCAGATTTGCAGCCAGTCTGCGGGGTTGAGCGTAATAGGGCAGATACTCTGGGTGTTGGTTCAGCCCTATCCTCCGGTGAAACGTCTACAGGGCTGACATTAACTTTTGGGGATACAAAGGATGTGATCTTCTCTAAGGAGCCTTTGATGTCTCTTATATATTTAAAGATACAGTCCACGGTTTTAGCCACTAGGTCTAACGTGGTAGAGTGTTCAAGCAGTAATTCAGAGAGATGGTTTGCTTGTTCTCCGATGCAGTCTTCCGCCTGAGTGGGCATAGTTGGAACTTTTTTGGGGCCTTTTGGTCTCGTGATGGTGTTGTTTAAGGAGTTAATGGGTTGTTTAGTGGGTGGTTCCTTCGGTGTAATTTCCTTATCTATTATCTCTGCTAATGGCGAGAAGCTGTTCGAGGTCGGAATATTAAAAGTGTCCTTTGTTTTTCCATAGAAGAATTCGCTGATTTTGGTTTGCTTGGTAAGGGGCAAACATGCCATTTCCTCTAAGTCCTCAGATTCTCTGCAGCGTTTACCAACCCCCCTCCTCGCATCAGCAGGGCTGTCTAATTGCTGAGTCATCTCTCCCTTTGCCTCGCTCTTTTATCTTCCCTAAATTTTTCAAAGAGTCGAGGGAGTATTTTCCTTGAAAGTATCCTATTCAAGGAGGAGGAGTGTGCCAAAGGTTATTGGCATAACACTAAATTATGCTCCGTCTGTGCCTCCAGACTTGTGGTGGGAACAGCCCATGAATCTTCCTGTAAGCTCTTCGCAGTGTGATAAGATAGTCAATGCGGCTTTAAAGCTCCAAGAAGAGTCAGGAAAGCGGAACGTGGGATAGAATGGGGTGAGGTGCTTAAATTTATCTGAGCTCAATATTCATTAAAATAGTCTTTAAAAGGAGTAAAAGAAAATAAAAAGATAAAATCAATGGGCTCACATTAGTAGAGTGCTGTCCGCCATCATACCGGAAGAGCGGTACCACTAAACAACAACAACAGTTCGTACTCACACCATGCCGCCAAAATGGATTTTTCATGCAAACGCTGCACCATTTATTAATATAGGGAAATTGATGGCCAAAAGAGTCTGGTTCCTTCATTACGGAATTCCAGACCAGCCGGCATAGTTCCACATCAAAGCTGCCATTCGGAGGCCACCTTGAGACCTGTCTCGGCCAGTCTAGCTGACAATGCATCTTCAAAGCCTCTGGAGTTAGTTTGGCCTCCCCATCTTCTGAAAAAACTTTTTTGAAATTTGCTAGCATGCAACCTAACTGTGCTGGACCCGGGGGGGGGGGGTGTTACCGAGAGGCATGGTCAGAGTCCGGTCCTGGGTCGAGGGTCTGGAGACTGTCCAACAAGGGCGAAGCGGGGTCCAAAGCAGGAAGCCGGGCGTGGTCAGGAACTCCGGAAGAACAGGTCTGGGTGCTGGCAGAAACAGGTTTCCAACAACGTTGCTCCCGCAACCTGGGACCGGGCTGACTGGCCTTTATCTTCTCTGAAGCCAGGGGCGGTCCCGGCCCACAGGTGACCCACCTCTCCTGGCCTTAAGGTGAGCACTCCTCCTGAGAGAACCCAGTTCCCTCCGCCTCTCTTCCCTGAGCCTCTGCAGCTCAGGAGAGGCTGGAGGGTTACTGGACCCAGGGGGAGGCTCACCTTCCCCTGACAGGGGGTTCAGCCTCTGAATCAGACTCCCAGGCCATCACACTAACGGAGTTTCTATGTTTCTGGTTTTTTAACATTCCCCCCCCCCATCAGACCCCTTTGCGAAATGCTTTCAACCAGGCAAACTTCAAAAATAGAAAGAGAGAAAAAAACCACAACACACGCTTCCTCAAATAACCGTCCCGAGACACGCTTCTCATTCAAACACACAACACTCCAATATCACAACACCACAGCTGGTTTTTCTTTTTCCAAAATCCCTTACCAACCCTTACTCCTTTTCCTAGCTCACCCAGCTTCCCCCCCCCCCCAAAGGACCTTTTCCTTTCTATTTGGGGTATACTAGTGGGTGGCTGTGGGTGATCAGCCACTCGTTATCTACTCACCGTGAGTGATTTCATCCTGCGCGCTTTTCCTGGCTCACGTTCAATTTTCTCCCCACGGTACATTGCCGCTTCGGGCGGGGCACTTGAGCACGCTGGAAGGCTGATTCTCTCCTCGGAAATTGTCTGATGGCGCCTGGAGATGAGCAAGCAGTCCAACGACGTGGTCACCCCACCCGACTGGGCAAGGTTTTTTTCTGTAAAAGGTACCCTACTGGCCTACATCCGAGTCACGGCACCAATTTATGTTGCAAATATTTGGCAATGGTACCAACTTAAAAGGAGACAAAGGATTGACAGACACAGCAATTGGAGAAAAAGAAGGTGAAGTTTTATTACTGAGCAATAATGGACCCAGTTGGAATCCTTTCCAAAAGACTGGGACCCAGAGCATCGAAGTTCTGGGGTTAAATACCTGAGTGCAGCATCACAGATCATGAGACAATCATGAGACTATCACGAATGCCAGCAAAAATAACCAATAAGCGCATTCAGCCAGGCTCCTGACCGTGTGCAGAGTACTACTCCCAACTTCTGCTTTCTTTGTCTGCACAAACAGTCTGACCTTTCCCCCACTTTGATTGAAATGAGAATAGAAACTTAAGCTAGGAGGAACTCCTACGGTAACTCCCCTGCAGCATCTGTGCATGTAAGGACATTGTGGTCAGTCCTTCCTGTTTCATGTACAGAATTAGTCTGGACAAGAGGGGGAGAGATGTACCAGCATCTTCTGATTTATAGCTTCCCTTTTCTAGAGACTAAAAAAGGGACTAGGGCAAGGTTCATCTCTGAAAACTTGCGGTTTCAAGCAGTTTTGCTGTTAGGCTAGGCAAAAAGCTTTTATGATTCAAATGGATTATAAAATCACTGTAAAACTCTGGTTATGTGTGAGCATATGTGAATATATTGATAACTGATAACTGATTATGTGAATAGCATAAGGGTAAAACTCCTCCTCCCGCTTCACCTCATCCAATATCATTTATAAAAATATTGAATAGCACCGGGCCCAGGACAGATCCTTGTGGAACCCCACTAGTCATTTCTTTCCAGGATGAATATGAGCCACTGATGAGCACTCTTTGGGTTCAGTCCGTCAACCAATTACAAATCCACCTAACAGTAGCTTCGTCTAGCCCACATTTTACTAGCTTTTTTGCAATATCATGGGGGACCTTTTCAAAGGCCTTACTGAAGTCAAGGTAAGCTGGTACAAGGGAAAGCAGGATTGTAATTACTGTAAAAATTACTGATCACTTTGGATCAGCAGTCTCAACCTAACCCACTACATGGGGAGACTCATGTGTTCCTTTGGAAGGCAGGTGGAATACAGTGTGATATACTGACAGCTGTTTTAAAAGATGTTACTGTAACTTAAAATCCAGTATCAGAATAAAAGAAAAAAGATGGTCCCTGTGTGGATAGTCAAGTCTGCATGATGGGGCCACCTCCAGTGACCATGTGACCTGGTGTAAGAGGGTTCTAAAATCAGTCCTGAAGGCAGACTGGTTGAGAATGACACACACATAGCTTTTGCTCTTCCATTAACAGGGTGAGCTGAAGCAAATGCTTGCCTCCCTTTGGGCTTAGCAATATTTCCTACAGCATTCTTGTTGAAGGGCATTGGAGAGTTAGGTGAGGGTCACTTTTCTGTTTTTTCACCAAGCCCCCAGACAAGAATGCTACAGCACCAGCCCCAAATGCTCAACCTCATAACAAAAAATACTCAACAGAGTTAGGGCTGAAGGTAGGGGAAGTACAATCATCATCTTTCCAGTCCTCTAGAAGCTGACCCTTTTGGTCATTTTGGTCATGGAGCCAAATATCTGTTCCCAAGTTTAAAGAGTCTAAACAAGTAAAGAACAAGCTTGCCCTTCAATTCACCCATTGGGCAACTGATAATGAGGCTGGGAGGAGGGAGGTAAGGACTAGCACCTTGTCTGCCCTCCACCTCCAACAGCTACACCTGAAAGTTTCATGATGGGGTTCTATTTGAGAAGCTGAATGTTTATAAAGGCACTTGGCCAATTTCTGCCACAGAAATTCTGAACAGAGACACTCTGCAGGTTCAGCCCCCCAAAGAAACTGCTCTATGGTCTCTGTGTTGGAAATGGGAACAGATCTTGCTCATCACCAACGTTCCCTCCGCAAATCAGTATCACTATGAGGCTGAACTGAACAGCTTGCTCCAGAGTTTTAAGAGATATGTTTCTGTGGTGTAGTGGTTAAGAGCGGTGGACTCTAATCTGGTGATCCGGATTCGTTTCCCCACTCCTCCACATACAGTCTGCTGGGTGACCTTGGGCCAGTCACACTTCTCTCTGAACTCTCTCAGCCCGACCTACCTCACAAGGTGTCTGTTGTGTGGGTGTAAGGGAAAGGAGATTTTTAGCCACTTTGAGACTCCTTAAAGGTAGAGAAAAGCAGGATATAAAAACCAACTTCATGAATAAGAATTCTATGGAAAAGGACCATCCTTGCCATGATGATGAGAACTATGTGTTTGGATTTTGCTGTATTATACCAACCTGTGGAATATGACAGTTTGCAGTTTCAAAATCTATTTGGCCACAGTGGATTGACAATCTGGACACACGAAAACCTGTGGAAGATCTTTTGAATAATGCCTATGCAAAAGCAGTGGTACCAGTCCTTGCAGTTTCTTTCACAGTAAACCATAGATAGGTCACCAGTGGGCCTCATGCACCTTTCCTTCAAAAAACATAGTGACCAGTGGCCTTCAAACAAGGAAGGTTAAATATCTGAGCAATAGGCTAGTGTATCCTTCCATCCCTCTGGGCATGATCTAGACACAGTAATGTAACTCTCTTTCAATATTTGTCCCTTCTTGGGAGGAACAGCAGCAATTTTTCACAACACTTCTGCTTTTGAGATGGAGACGTGAGCAGACACGCTGAGAAGCTCCGCAGCAAGAATGCAAGGAGAAGCATAAATTAAAGGTGATTAAAACCTATTTAATGATTTATGGACTGGAGGAAGGTTGTGGAGGGAACTTAAGAACAACTTTATTTCAAAAAGACGCTGAGGGCTTGCAGAGGGCTAGAAGACCAAGTCAAATAACAAATGAAGCGAGATGCATCAGTTCTAACTCCCCCAAAATCCACAGAAAGAAAGAAAAGCTTTGATAACAGAGCATTGGAACTGGAGCAGGAAAACCAAATAAAAATGTCGGAGACACAGGAGATGATTCATCTATTAAGGTCTCTTAAAGAAGAAATGGGGGTGCTTAAGACAGAAATTTCAGCGATTAAACAGGACACTTCACAAGTGAGAATTGATTTACAAGTCTTAACATCTCGTATGGATACAATTGAACAGCGCGTTAATGTCTTGGAGAAAGTTTCATTTGCAGCTCAGAACCAGACTGACAAACGCTTACTCCAATTGGAATCTGAACTTAGAAGGAACAACCTTAAACTTATAGGTTTTAAAAACCATCTATCTGAAGGAATTCAGGCAATTGAATATACCGTGAACTGTTTAACGGAACTGTTGGAGCTACAACAACTGGATTTAAGGACGGAGATAAATGATGTTTAAAATTTCTCACTGAAAACCAAGAAAGCAAGAGGGGAAACATTTATAACATTAATTCAATTTTCGCGCACAAGGGTGCGAGATGATATCCTTAAAAATTTCCGGTGAAAATCAAATGCTAAACCCCTTGAATGGAGGGGAAATAAAATTTCTATTTTCTCAGACTATGCTCCAATGGTGGCAGAAAAAAGATGACTATTTGCCCCTGCTCGTAAGCTAGCAAGGGAATTAAGAATACAGCATTTCACAATATTCCCGGCTACTTTCTGCCTAAAGATAAATGATGAACTGCATCGCTTTCAAAATCATGATAATGCGATATCCCATTTACAAGCAATAAATGTGGATAAAGAGCCAAGGTGAAGGGGACTCCCCCCTCCCTCTCCTACTTGACTATGGCTTCTTTAGCCCTGCGCAACCTCTCCGGCAGGGAGAGGCTGCGCGGCTATGGCAATACCCCCACCTTCCGCAAAAGCCCACAGGAGCCGCGCACCCTTTAAGGAGCACGTGGCTCCTGTGGGCTTTTCTACGAGGAGGGAAAAGGGACTGACTGGCCGCGTCAGTCCCTTCTCCCTCCTGAGGAAAAGCCCGCAAGAGCCGCACGGAGCTTGTGTGCGGCTTTTGGGGGCTTTTCCTGCCTGCCTCCCCCCTGCATTCATTCCATAGGATGCACACACATTTCCCCTTCATTTTTGGAGGGGGGAAAGTGTGTCCTATAGAGCGAAAAATGCTGTACTTAAGGATTCTAAAGAAAGTGGGGGGTTTTCCCTGCTAGATTTGAAAATCTATTTTGAAGCAGCAGCGCTTTGCTGGATTAAAGAGTGGATACAACTAGAAGATACTGATGTATTAGATTTGGAGGGATTCGACAATGTTTTTGGATGGCATGCATATTTATGGTATGATAAGGTAAAGGCCCATCATGCATTTAAAAATCATGTAATTAGGAAATTGTTGTACAATGTTTGGAAAAAATATAAAGATCTTTTAGAAAGGAAGACACCCAGATGGCTTTCACTGATGGAGGCGAAGATCCAGAAAAAGTTAAATATGGATACCAAATGGATGAGATATTCAGATTTGTTATTGGAGACTTAAGAAGGTTATAAGCTATGTTCGTTTGATTTATTGCTTTTTCCGTCCAGCCACACTCCTTCTGTGCACTCTGCTAAGCACAGCCCCGGGAAAAAGTCAGATAGCAGATACGCAGCTTCTTCCGTGTGAGAAAGAGGAGTTATAAAGCAAGTCCAGACAGCATTCTCTATTCTAAAGCTTTATTTACAGTGTGAAGCATTTCATTCCATCAGAACTCAAATCCATCTTGTCTGACTCCTTTCGCAGTCAGAGCAGAAGTGAAACTAACCCTCACAGAACAAAGAACTGTGATGAAACAGTGTAGCGTCAGTTGGACGCTCCTCCTCCCAGGGCAGAACACAAAGGAGGTTAACTCTTTAACCACCAAACTCTACACCCCCTCTTGTTCTGCACTGGGAGGGAAACAAGCATCAAAGCTCATCCCAAACCCAGACCTTCACAGAACTCCCCATGCCTCTGGAAGGTAAGCGGTTTCGTGAACCCATCAGAGAGGTTCTTGGCGGACGGACAGTACTTCAGCGCAACTAACCCCTCCTGAACACTCTGACACACATTCTGAAAGCGAATATCCAGGTGTTTGGTCTTTGCCTTGAATTGCCTCATCTCGGCCAACCTGAGGCACGGTTGATTGTCTTCGTGGACAACTATGGGCAAGCAATTCTCTCCACAGAGTTCCTGGACCAAACAGGCATAGAACTCTAACTCTCTGCACACTTCAGAAAGAGCACTGAACTCAGCTTCAGTGGATGAGAGCGCAATGAGGCTCTGCTTCCTGGACCTCCACCCAACTACTGAGTTTCCAAACTTCACCACTAGGCTGGACACGAACTTGCGATCCTGAAGATTAGCCCAGTCCGAGTCCACCCAACAGGTCAGCTTGACTTCACCCTGAGCTGACAACTTAAGACAAATCTCTGGACCGTAATAAAGATTGATGATGACATATGATGACATATGACTTAAGACAAAAGTCTTTGGTTTCCTGTAGATAACGCAGAACTCTCTTGATGCCATTCCAGGCTTGCACACTAGGATTTGAAGCCTCCCTGCTGAGCAGATTGATAGCAAACACTATATCTGGTCTGCTCCACTGGGACAAATACAGCAAACTTCCTAGAGCTGACTGAAAGACTTCAACATTTTCAAACACAGCGCGTTCTACTTGCTGACTATCCTTTACATAATTAGTCTCCATAGGGCTTCTGACACCTGCACAATCGCTCATCCTGAATTTCTTAAGCAGTTGCTCAATTTTGCCTCTCTGGCTGAGCAAGAAACTTCCATCTTGTGCCCTAAAAACATCCACGCCCAGATAAATCTTAACAGCTCCAAGCTGCTTGAGCTTGAACCGTTTACCAAGCTCCCTAGCAAACTTCTCTACCTGTTTACCTGTCTCTGCGAAATATAACAGGTCATCCACGTAGACTTGCACAAATTCCTGTGTCACACCAGACCCTTTCAGGTAAAGGCAACTATCAGCAACACTTCTTCTAAAACCTAGCTCTTCCAAAGCTTCATTCAGGCACATATTCCAGTTTTTGGCAGATTGACGCAACCCATAGATGGATTTGTGCAACCGCCACACAATGCCTTGCCTCATGATCTCAAACCCTGGGGGAGGAAGCATGTACAGCTCCTCCTGGAGATCTGAGTTCAGGTAGGCAACATCCACGTCAAAGTGGTTTACTTTCCAACCTCTCTGTGCAGCAACGGCTAGAAGCATTCGTAGCGTTTCACTCCTAGAGGTAGGCGAATACACTTCCGTGAAGTGAATCCCTTTACTCTGGGTGAAACCTCTGGCAACAAGCCGTGCTTTATATTGTGGTTCTCCAGCTTCTGTGGGTTTAAGGCGGTAAACCCATCTGCAACTCACAACTTGTTTACCCGGTGGCAACTCTGTGAGTGAGAACACACCAAGATCTTCCATGGATCTCATCTCTCTTTGCATCGCCTCATGCCATTTGCTGGCTTCTTCCTGAGGCAAATTCTGAACATCCTCGAAGGATTCAGGTTCACACCTAGCCACGCCAACCCACACACCAGTAGCTTCAAACCTATCAGGTGGCTTTCCCTTGGTTGACCTTGCTGACCTCCTCAGCGTGAACCCTGGTGCTCCTTCTGACCCACTGGGTCCAGCTAAATCATCCTCAATGTCAGTGTCTTCCCCCTCTGACCTGCTGCACCTTTTGGGCCTCACAGCCGGTCCAGCAGGTGAGGAAGGCTCACTCTTTGGTTCAGACTTAACAGCTATTGGAGGAGGTGTTCTAGGTTCCCCCCTCTGAGGGATCCTGAGCTGTCCCTGCCTTGGACTCTGTCCCTGTGGTGGACCCTGTTGCTCCGGACCTTGGTCCTCAGCAACAAGTTCCTCTTCCTCCTCACCGTCTGAGTCATAGAACTGCTGCGAAAGCATGTCTGGATTCCCATGAAGACGTGACCAACCAGCTTGTTCACAGAACTCAGCACTATTGCTAATCACCAGCCTAGACTGGTTCCCACTTGGGTACGCGAAACGCCAGGCCTTTGAGCCAGGCTCATACCCTACAAAGATCATTTTCTTGGATCTTGGCTCACCCTTCCTGCGTAGAGCCTTTGGAATAAGAACCCAGGCCTCACAACCAAACACACGTAGGTAATGCACCTTGCGTTTCTTACCATGCAGCAGGAAATAGGGAGTGTTCCCTACACTTGAATTGTACACTCTGTTCTGCGTGAACACTGCAAATTTCCAGGCTTCCGCCCAATAGCGCTGGGGTAGCCCTGCATCAAAAAGAATTGATGACACCGTCTCTTGAATAGTCCTATTCCGTCTCTCCGCGATTCCATTCTGCTGTGGACTATGAGGCGTGGTCAACCTGTGGTTAATCTCCTTCTCTCTGAAGAAATTCTGCAAAGCAGACCCAGTAAACTCCGCCCCACGATCACTCTGAAAGTTCCTCACCTTGGTGGAGAAGGTTACCTCAACTGCAGTGATCCAATCCTTGATCAACCCAGCAGCCTCCCCCTTGGTACGCAAACAAAAAACCCAAGCAGATCTTGAAAAATCATCAATGAGGAGGAGAGCAAATTTCGAACCTCCCAACGACTCAACTGACATTGGTCCACACAAATCTACATGCACTAACTCAAAGGGTTCAGTGGATTTCCTCTCTGACTTGGGATAAGAGCATGTGACAATCTTAGACTGCTTGCAAGCTCTACAATCCAAGAATTTGTCACAAGCCTTAAATTGACAGCCTTCTGTCAGTTCCAGGGCTTTCTTAACATAACCCCTGTGGAATTGATTGATTGGTTTGGCGTGACCCCTGCTAATTGATTTACGATCCACAATTAGCTCTTCATGCCCGGCGCGCTTCCTCCGAGCTGCGCCACTCAGCTCCGTCTCCAGTAGCTCTCCAGTCACGCCTCAGCAGAGTTGAACACAGCGGTGAAAACTGTCACGTAGCTTCACTTAGCTTCAGACAAACACACAGAGCCCGGTTTGTCTATTTACAGTTCTTTATTCCGACATTCCCCAGGAATCTCCTGGGCTCACCGCAGCCATGACTAAACTGCGACCTCTTCCCTCAGAGAGACCAGAGGGGAACAGAGTAAACGAAACTCCTCCCAGCTCCTCCCAGCTTCGAAAGCTGACGTCAGAATGCTGAGGCATCATGGGAACAACTTAACCTGTTAAGTTCCAAACCCAACACCCCCTCTTGCCGAACCATTCTGACAAGACCTTGTTGAGTTCAACACCTTTCCCTTTGCCTTGTGCCCCTTCCCGGCATCTTTCCCAGGCACCTGTTGAACCCCTTCAACATTCCCAGAATCACACTGTGCGACACTTTTCCACGCACTTGTGACCTGAAACCCTACTGACCCATTTGGGCCAGCAGTTGTGTCTTCTCCGTCAGATTCTTCCCCCTCTGACTTGACACCCTGTTTGTGAGCTTTCTCCATTACGCTAACCGGAGATGAAGCCTCACACCTGGACACTCCTTTCACAACCTTTGGAGATGCCCAGACCTGCCCTGAACCCTGATCTTGGACCTGGTCCCCATCACCGGGTTCTGAACCCTGATCCTGGACCTGGTCCCCATCACCGGGATCAGCCTCTGCCTCCCTTTCCTCCTCAGAATCAGACAGACATTCTGAGAGAAAAAATCAGGACTATCCCTGAGTCTTGAACACCCATCCTGTTCACAGAACTCAGCCTGCTTACTGACCAGCAGCTTGGTTTGATCACCCTCTGGGTATGCAAACTTCCACCCATTGGTTGCAGGATCATATCCACAGAAGATCATTTCCTGAACCTTTGGACCACCTGCCTCAAAGAGCTCAAAGGGCTCTTTGGCTACCCTCCCAAACCCGGGAAAACCATGTACCTGTGCACCCTTGCATGCCCTGCACCCTAGGGACCTCCCACATTTCCGGAGTTTATACCCTTTTGTGCACCTGTGCAACTTTTGCACATGACTGGGAACCTTAGCACACTGCGCCTGTGCTTTTCCAGCATTCCCACCACCCTCCAGAGGTGACTCCAGAACAAAGAGATTGTTCTGCCCCCTTTTCACGTTGGCCACTTGTTTCCCCCCTCTGAAAATGGAACAGGTGTCATTTTCAAAGCAAATTTTTGTATCCCTGCTTCATTAGAGCTGATACAGATAACAAACAACAATTCAGTCCCGGCACAACGTAGACCTCTAGCTCCTCCTGTAAAGGAGAAAAAAACATGTTAGCCACAGCAGAAACCGACTTTCTCATTCCGTCTGCTAACATCACAGTTGTGTCCTGTTGAAACAGCCCTGCAGTTCCGCATTTCGCCAGCAGGCTCGCTTAGCAGGTGCTGACCAACAGCAGTATTCAAAACTCAGCGTGTCACCGTGTCCTGGCTGGAGTTGTTCTTCACAGTTGCCATAGAAGCAGTGATAAGAAAACAACCCTCCCCAGTGTCTGAGCCACGTCCTTCCCTTGCGTTCCCACGCTGGCCTCCTCTCCGAGACTGGTTCCCATGAGAACTCAGCTGGTTGACCTTGGGACCTTCCTGCCCAGCTGTCTCCGCTCTCCATGGGCAGCAACGACGAACTCCAGTGGAAAAACACTGCCCGGGGCTCCTCCCAGCCGGCCTCCTTCTCCTTCTTCCGGAAAAGCACTCCTTGCCAGCTCCGCCCCCTCTGGCCTGGCTCCCACTGCGGCTTTCTGGGAACCTGCTTTGTTGACATTCCACTCCAGCACGCACAGTGGACAAGCCTTTACACTTGCCTTTGGAATCCTTCGCCCCCCCCGATCTGCTCAGTAGCACTCCTTGAGGCTAAAACATCAGGAACAGGGGCTGCAGCCATCTCTAGACTTTTCTCAATACTTCTCCAGGGCTCTGGCCTCCTGCTGAAGCTTCACAGCACATCCCAGCAGCCCTTGCTCAACTTCTTAGAGTGAGCTGTTGAAACGCAATGTCCTCCAAGACCTGGCTGTCTGCCATCGTCTTCCGTTCTCCCAAGGGGCCCCAAGCTGTACTCACAGATTACAAGCTCCTCCGGCACCCATCCGTGGAGAAACGATTTTCCAGCTGCTCTTCAGCTCCCAGCACTCAGCTCTCAGCACAGGCAAACACTTTGCGTCTTTCAGCTGCTCTGAGCTCCGCAGCTCTCCTTTGCCTCTTAACACCAGGCAAAAACTCCTGCCAGCGACTTCAAACGCATTCCGGCACTTCAAAGCGTTCCTGTGACAGTTTTTACGATCGGTGATTAAGGGTCCATAACCTGTGGAATTGATTGATTGGTTTGGCGTGACCCCTGCTAATTGATTTACGATCCACAATTAGCTCTTCATGCCCGGCGCGCTTCCTCCGAGCTGCGCCACTCAGCTCCGTCTCCAGTAGCTCTCCAGTCACGCCTCAGCAGAGTTGAACACAGCGGTGAAAACTGTCACGTAGCTTCACTTAGCTTCAGACAAACACACAGAGCCCGGTTTGTCTATTTACAGTTCTTTATTCCGACATTCCCCAGGAATCTCCTGGGCTCACCGCAGCCATGACTAAACTGCGACCTCTTCCCTCAGAGAGACCAGAGGGGAACAGAGTAAACGAAACTCCTCCCAGCTCCTCCCAGCTTCGAAAGCTGACGTCAGAATGCTGAGGCATCATGGGAACAACTTAACCTGTTAAGTTCCAAACCCAACAACCCCAACCCAAATGAGCAAATCTGCGATGCCAGAGATGAGCACACCCTCTATGTGGCGCTACATTCACACATTGCACCCTTGCATCTTCAATGGCATCCTCTGTAGCAAGTGGCATCTCTACAACAAACAAATTGCCTTTGGATTGCACTGTGTAAAGCTCTTCACCATTCCTGGAAAAAACACATTTGGTACCTGCAAAAGACACACAGAAATTGGCAGCAATTAAATCAGACACACTTAGCAGACAATTTGCTAACTCAGGCACAACATAAGCTTGGACTTCATGTTTAAGAAAGAAACAATAAAGTGTCCCAGACTGTGTGAGCTGTCTTCTAGTTCCATCAGCTAACCTAACATATCGAGCAATTTTCACTTTCCTGCAGTTCCTCAAAAAATCAGGAGAGGGAACCAAAGTGTTTGTGGCTCCTGAGTCGATGACGACAGTGAGGGTTGCTGGTTGTTGACATTCCTGAAGAACTTCCATGGCAACGCTTCCCCCCCCCGGCTGTCCCCTTGGCTGGGGCCTCTGCAGACGTCCGGCACAGTTGCCACACTCTCCCCCCGGCTGGGGGACTTGCCAACGGCCTTCACAGCTATCGTAGTTGCAGCTCTCCCAGTCGTCATGGTGACAGGACCTTTGCCGGTGTTCTCACACTGCTCAGCCTGATAACTGCCCGTTATCAGCAGATTTCCCAGCTGTGCGACCTTGGGAACGCTAGCAGCACAAAGCTTCCCACAGCTAGACTCTGGCTCTCGGCGTAAACAGCACTTGGTGACTTTTGTTTTTTTAAAAAAATTATATTTATTGAGAATTTTAAGGTTACAAAGAAATAAGAAGGAAAAACCAAGAGAAAAAAAGGAAAGAAAAAAGTAGATAAAAGTAACAATTAAACAATACAAATCAATAAAAACCAAAGTCAAAAAAAAGCACAAAACACACAATACATCAAAATCAAAAAGCAAAAATAAACAAAAAATTTAAAAACAAATCCTATATTCCCAGATCCTTAACTGTCATTACCTTATTTCATCGACCTCCTCGCACCTCCCTTTTTTGTATTCTAGTTATTAATTATCTCAGCAAATCCTTTCCATCTTTCACAATATTCTGTCATTAAATTACCTTAATCTATTTTAACCTTATCTTACCATAAAAAGTCCTAAAACTTAAAACTTAAATCTTATTTATACCAAATTCTCTTAACCATTACATATTCTTACATAATTCTTTTTAACATTTCTGCTAAAGCCCAATAATTTCATTCCAACATTTTTCTAATACTCATTAATTTTACAATACTTTTCTAAATGAATTTTTAAAACTTTCTTCCAATCTTCATCCATCGTCTCTGTGATGAGTATGAGTTACTCGTGCGTAAACTGGTGCCTCTCTAGGCTAATTTGCCTTGTTAAACCTTTCTGACTGCACAGCCCTTTCTAATCATGACTGTCTTAGTCACTGGCAGAATCCGTCAGTGGGCGTTTCTTGAATCTCTTCCAACATAAGAGTTGTTTGACACCCAGTCTCCTCCTCCTCTCACTGCGCGGGAGCCTTCTGCGCAGGGAGGGCGTAGGTAGCGGAGGACCTGTCCCCTCCTCACTGAGTTCCAGTGAAGAGTCCGGGAGCCCTCTCTCCGATTTCCCCATCTGCCCACTTTTGTTCCTGGTGTTGCGCTTAAATGCTTCCCCCTCCACTGAGCTGCTTCTCCCCCTGCTGCTGGGTCCTTCTCCAGCATCATCTAGGAGCCTCCCCTTCGCCTCCCGCTCCGATGTCAGTTCCCTGACAGTCTCTTCTTCCTGGTCTCGGGTTTTGTCAGTCCTTTCTATCCCATCCATCTAGTCCATCAACCTGGTGACCTTAAGTCTCTTCCATGTCCCTTCCGCAGGTCTTCTTCATATTTATACCTGTACTTTACTTTGTCTTCTGCTCCTTTCACTCAGGGAGACTCCAGCTTGACAATATTTTTGTCCCTTCTCGACAGGTCAGCCCCTTTTCCATAGTCAACACCGAAATCCACGTGGTATTTGAAGGCATGTGTAGTGAGTATGGGTTGCTCGTGCGTAAGTTGCCGCCTCTCCTGGCTTTGTTGCCTTGTTAAACCTTTCAGTCTGGACAGCCCTTCACTTCGTGGCTGCCTCAGTCGCTAGCAGAATCCGTCAGTGGGCGTTTCTTAAACCTTTTCCAACATAAAAGTTGTTTGACACCCAGTCTCCTCCTACTCTCTCTGCGCGGAAGTCTTCTGCGCAGGAAGGGCGTGGGTAGCGGAGGACCCGTGCTCTCCCCACTGGTGTCCAGTGAAGAGTCTGGGAGCCCTCTCGCCGATTCCCCCATCTGCCCCTCTTTATTCCTGGTGTTGCGCTGAATTGCTTCCCCATCTGCTGAGCTGCCTCTCTCCCTGCTGGGCCCTTCTCCAGCATCATCTGAGAGCCTTCCCTCCGCCTCTAGCTCTGATGTCAGTTCCCTGACAGCATGTTTCAAGGCCCCTCCAAAGTTAAGGGCCCCCACAACTCCGAGCTCCCCCCAGCCCAAAGCCAGACTTGAAAAATCAAAACATCCCTGCATAGGGGGGGTCCATCCAGCCCCCCATCTCCAAGCCAAACAGAACTCTATCTCTCCAAATCTGACTTTTTCCAGGTTCATTCATCAAATCCAACAACTCATGTTCCTGCTGGGCCACAGCTCCCTCCATCTCTGCCACCCGGGGTCCAGCAACAGCCTCCTCCTTCATCTCATCTGTCAAAGCACATTCCTGGATTAATTCCTGAGTAGGTTCTATATAGGTACCCACTGTCTGTCCAAAATTTCCGATCGCCACAGTCATCAAATCCATCTTCTCATGTAACTGTTCCAATAAAGCACTTGTCTTGCAAAAGGCAAGCACCAGAGCCTCCGAGTACATTCTTGTTCAAGGTCGAAGTCTGGTCCCACGATCTTAATCTATTACAGCTGCAAAGCTCCCCAGTTCGGTTTTAATAACAGTTTCACAAGCTCCCTCTAGGGGAAACAATTTCTTTTTGTATCCATCCTTTTTTTTAAAAAAAAAAAAACCCGATCTAGCAACAAAGTTTTCCTTTTTCGGATATTTTGTCAATATTTTGTTCCTTTTAAATGCGAAGGGGAACAATGGAATCAATATGCTTCTCTTCTTTTAACTATCTGTAAAAAACGTTTGTCCATAGTCAATGAACTTCCCCAGAACGTCTGTCCTGACACCCCGCTCCCAGGTTCAAGACGGTGGAAAATTGCCTTTCTTTACTCTCTCTTCTGCAGGTTTAAACAGTCTAAAAAAGGTTCCCCCCTCTTCTCCTGCTTCCAAGGGGGGTTCAGTAATTTTAAATGATGAAATTTTGGTCCTTTACAGACGACTTTCTAAGCTCTAGCTTGCCGTGTCTTTGCTTCAATCTATCTACAAAAAGCGGAAGGCGGACTTCCTGTTTAGACCTTCCCGCTTCAGTGCCAAATTAAAAAAATTCTTAATCCAATTTTCCGTTCTACTCACGGGCAGTTGTTTAAAATCCAATTGTCCACAGGAAAAAGTCAGCGCTCTCCGGCAACAGCAATGCGGCTTCACTCCGTGAAAGAAGCAGTCGATTCAAAGCACCGCGCCACTCACCCCACGTCGCTCCGGATCCCCGAAAACCGGGGAGGCGCAAAGGTGCCAGCCGAATCCCACGTCCACAGGCTTCTCCCGCCTGTGGTTTTTAATGGGTCTCCGCCTCACCGTGGCGGTTCAGACCCTGTTTTCCACAGAGCGGATTCCTCCCGATCGGAGGAAATCCGCCATTGCCAGAGGCGCCAACCCGGAAGTAGCACTTGGTGACTTTTGGAGACAACGGCTTCTCAGAGCTTTCACTGCTGACTGCCCCCCCCCCCACTGCTGGGAGCAGAACTTCTGCCTGCACCCCCTCTGCTGGGCGCAGTGCTTCCAGAAAAACAGCATGAGGAACAGCTTGCCACTGCTGTCCTCTCAGCTCTTAGCCTCTCTCCTGGCTCCTCACACAGACGTGTTGCAGCATCCAAACAGCTTTCAGGCACAAAAACAGGAACAGACGCAACAGTAGCAGCAACAGTCCCTTCACCCCCCTCTGGGGGCACAAGGCTCCTCTCAGCCTCCGATGAGCTCACAAGGCTCTGGCCAGCACCATCTTGGCTCACAAGGCTCACTGGATGCACTGCCCTCTCAGAGCGCGACTTTGCTCCTTCTGGTGTCACTTCAGCCATTTCTCGGCCCTTGCCTCCCACTCCAGCTTCACAAGCTTTCGGGAGGGATTCCCTAGCGGCCCTTGGCTCTTTGACACACTCCAGGACTGGCAAAAGACAAGCCTCAATGCCTGCTTCAAGAATTCTCATCACACGCTGCTCCATCTCATTTTGGACTGCAGTCATCTTTGTCTTAGCTTTCCCAGCTTGAGGCTGTGGGGGTAGCACAAATTGCCACAGCTGTTCCCCCAGCAACAGGTACTCCATCTGAAAAGACCACTCAAGCCAATTTTGTCCATTTAGTCTCTTAAAGTAAGGAAAATTTCCTTGGGTCTCAGCCATCTCCCCCCCCCCCCCGGGCTAAAAGGTACTCACTTTCTTGCCTTGCCAACCGGGCTCTGAAGACTTGGCTCCATGCTTCGCCAGCGACCTCAGAACTGCCTGTGAAGCTCCTGGCAGGAGATCAAGCTAGCTGCAGGCTTTGAACTCCCTTCTCACACAATTAGCGTCAGTTTCCATAATCTGTTTGTTTATTGCTTTTTCCGTCCAGCCACGCTCCTTCTGTGCACTCTGCTAAGCACGGCCCCGGGGAAAAGTCAGATAGCAGATACGCAGCTTCTTCCGTGTGAGAAAGAGGAGTTATAAAGCAAGTCCAGACAGCATTCTCTATTCTAAAGCTTTATTTACAGCGTGAAGCATTTCATTTCATCAGAACTCAAATCCATCTTGTCTGACTCCTTTCGCAGTCGGAGCAGAAGTGAAACTAACCCTCACAGAACAAAGAACTGTGACGAAACAGTGTAGCGTCAGTTGGACGCTCCTCCTCCCAGGGCAGAACACAAAGGAGGTTAACTCTTTAACCACCAAACTCTACAAGCTAAAACCATTTGATCAAGTTAAAGATAAGTTAAATTGGTTACATTATCACCAGATTAATGAAGTGTACAAATTAGATAAGAAAAACAGTTTTGCCTCTGAAAAATCTAAGTTGGAGACAGAGTTGGTGGACACTAAAGTTAAAAATCTGTCTAAAATGTATAAGTTACTTTTGGAGTGGCATACAAAGGATGAACATGTTAAATCAGTGATGATAGATTGGGCAAGAGATGTAGGACATAACATAATGTTTGAGGATTGGGAAAGATTGTGGAAGAGAGGGGCAAGTTCTCTGCATGTACAATGTTAAAGGAAAATATGATGAAAATGATGTATAGATGGTATTTGACTCCTGTTAAACTAGCAAAGATTTATCATAATTGTGAGAACCTATGTTGGAAATGTAAAGAAAAAGAAGGAACTTCTTTATAAATTATTTTTGTATGCCACAACTGCTGCTCGAATCTTACTAGCTAAGAAGTGGAAAATGCAAGAACTACCAACTGTGGAAGACTGGCAGATGAAGATGATGGACTTTTCGGAGCTAGCCAGCCTGACCGGAAGAGTCCGCAACCAGAATGAGGAGCATCAGGAAGAATGGACAAAATTTAATGACTATTTAGTTAAATACGCTAAGTTAAATTAATTGGAAAAAGCTTGCAATTACTAGTTAGGCTTAGGATTTAAATTAGTAATGTGATGAATTATTATGTTTAATGCTGAATTGGGAAGAAAGAGTGATGTTAAGTGATTAAGTTAAGATTATAAGAACCTTGATTTGGAAAACCTGTAGCCTTATTTGAGTTCACCGATTGGGTCTGCATTGCTCCGGGACAGGAGGAAGGAAGTCAAATGACACCGAGGTTGGTTCAAAGAAAGAGGTTATTCTGCTCTCCGGATAGCAGAAGGCACTTGCGTGATCAAGTCCACAGCAAGTCCAAAGAAATGAGAAGTTTCATGCAGTATATATATCCTCCAGGCACCCTCTCCCTCCTCCCCTAGGAACCCAACCACGTCAGCCTATGTACGCAGGTTGACATCACATATGTTCCTGCTCTGGTATTCTCAACCATAAAAGGATCTTCCTTCCTACTCTTATCTGGGAGGAAGAGGTCATCATCTCCGGGAACACACCTCTGCCGTTTTTCCCAGACATCGGTCTGTGCGTCTTTTGTGGTCAGCACATAAGATAAGGTACTGACGTGTTTTCTCTGTTCCCCTAGCGAGCCAGGGTCATCCCTTGCCGTGACTGATAAAGGAAAGAGCTTGTTTATGCAGCTGTGTCCTTGTTATGCTTTTTGCTCAACAGCTCAAGTTTTACGCATTTTAGAGTGCTCTCTTGGAGAAAGAAGAAAAGGGGGGGTTGAGTCAGTTTTAAACTTACTGCACAGAAACCCATTCCTTCAAACCGTTAATATGATATGCATTGAAATTCAGCTAGGGGGATACAGCTAGGGGGATACAAGGAAGTCACTTAACAATGTTAAGAAGATTAGTTTCAATAAGGCTATGATTTATGTTTGTCTGTTTATTTGTTAGTGTGTTTTTAATTTTGTGAAAATCAATAAAAAATTTTGGGGGAAAAAGAAAATTATGTGTCTATGGTTATTCCTGTGTGTAATTTAGTATTTGTGTTTTTTCTTTTTTCTTGCTGTATCAATAAAAAACAAAACAAAAAACAAAAAAGAAGCTCCTGACTATTATATATATGTGAACCTAGGAGCCCAAAGCGGTGAATGTTTGCGTCTCCTACAGAGCAGAAGTCCTGCATTTGGTTTTTCCCCCTTCTTTTTGTTTGTTTGTTCATTTTTGTTATTTACTTTTGTTTTATTGTTGAGTGTATTAAGTAGTTTTCTTTTTCATTTCTTACTGTTAGTGCTGATATTATATTATTAATTGTTGGCTATTGGTATATATTTGAGCCTACCCTTTCAAAATCCTGTTTACTGTTGATAGAACTACTTTCCACCTTTCTCTCTACTTCCTTCTTTGAATATTTTCAAATAATAATTATTTGATTGGAAATACTTAAAGTTAATTTCAGTGTGTATATAGACATAACGGGTAGAGTCTGCCATATATATATTTAGATATGTAAGAATGTTAATTATTCATATATTTTGTAATCCATATGTTTAAATATAAGCATGGTTAATATATGACTCAGATTGGAGCGCTAATAATTTTTAGTATATTTGGTTTATATTAGGCCTTCCAAACAATTTTGCTAAAGATAAAATAGAGGACAATACAACTTACAGATTAAAGCCATAATGAGAATTATAAGTATGAATGTCAACTGGTTAAAGGAAAAGAAAAAACAAATCCTAACACTCAAATATCTCCAGTCATTAAAGGCTGATATAGGTCTATTACAGGAAACACATTTGACAGAACAAGGGGCTCAAACTTTGAAATGTCAATGGGTAAAAGAAGTTATTTCAACAAACTTAGACAAAAATGCTAGGGGAGTCACAATTTTATTTAGGAAAGGCTGGCGTTATGAAATACAAGATATAATAAGAGAGGAAGATGGCCGATGCTTAATAATTGTAATTAAAACAGAAGGGACAGAAATAGCAATAGTAAATGTCTATGCCTCAAACACTGATGACCATAAGTTTATTCACAATTGCTTTAAGAGATTACGCTTTCTATCATATCAGCACTTGATAATGGGTGGAGACTTTAATGAAATTTTAGATCCACAGATGGATACCACCCGAGTACCCAGGAAAAAAAGGACAAAGGTTAGAGAGACAATTAATAACTATATGATACAGTGGAATTTAGTGGATTCATGGAAATTGCACCATCCTAAGGAAAAATGCCTGGCGTGCTCTGGTCCATGGGGTCACGAAGAGTCGGACACAACTAAACGACTAAACAACAACAACAACAAGGAAAAATCATATACATATTTTGCAGGAATTCATAAAACCCAGCCTAGAATTGACTTTCTTCTAACATCAGCATCATTACATCCCTTTACTAGCCGATGTGACATTGATATTCCCATTACAGTGGTGCCCCGCAAGACGAATGCCTCGCAAGACGGAAAACCCGCTAGACGAAAGGGTTTTCCGTTTTTGAGTTGCTTCGCAGGACGAATTTCCCTATGGGCTTGCTTCGCAAGACGAAAATGTCTTGCGAGTCTTGAGATTTTTTTTTCGCTTTCCCCCCCTTTATCTAAGCCGCTAAGCCTTTAATAGCCTTTTAGCAGCTAAGCCGATAAGCCGATAAGCCTTTAATAGCCGCTAAACCGCTAATAGCGCTAATCCGTTAAGCCGCTAATAGGGTTGCTTCGCAAGACGAAAAAAGCGCTAGACGAAGACTCTCGCGGAACGGATTAATTTCGTCTTGCGAGGCACCACTGTATAGCTGATCACTCAGCAGTAATACTGGAATATAGTTTATCTAAAACCCAGGAAAGTATGAGGAGATAGTATCTTAATATATCATTATTAAATGAAAAAAAACTTCATTCAATATATAACCCAAGAAACACAAATATATATTAAAAATAACTCCAAATCTTCAATGTCAAGACTGATGGAATGGGAAGGATATAAAGCTTACATCAGAGGGAAGATAATATCCTTTTCTGGGTTTCTTCCGGGTTGGTGCCTCTGGCAATGGCGGATTTCCTCCAATCGGGAGGAACCCTCTCCGTGGAAAACAGGGTCTGAACCGCCACGGCGAGGCGGAGACCCATTAAAAACCACAGGCGGGAGAAGCCTGTGGACGTGGGATTCGGCTGGCACCTTTGCGCCTCCCCTACTCGCGGGGAAACCCTGTTTTGGGGATCCGGAGCGACGTTGGGTGAGTGGCGCGGTGCTTTGAATCGACTGCTTCTTTCACGGAGTGAAGCCGCATTGCTGTTGCAGGAGAGCGCTGACTTTTTCCTGTGGACAATTGGATTTTAAACAACTACTCGTGAGTAAAACGGAAAATTGGATTTTTAAATACTTCAATTTGGCACTGAAACGGGAAGGTTATAAACAGGAAGTCCGCCTCCCGTTTTTGTAAATAGACTGAAGCAAAGACGTTACAAGTAAAGCCTTTGAAAGCTTTTGGCAAAGGATCAAATTTCCACCGGTTTAAAGTTACAAAACCCCCTTTGGAAGCAGGAGAAGAGGGGGAAATTTTGGATCTAGTGAGCCTGCAGGAGAGAGTGAAAAAATCAAATTACCACTGCTCTGAACCTGGGAACGGGCTGCCAGATGACGTTTGGAGAGAGTGCTTTTGACAGAACGGATTTGACAGCTAGCTAAACAAGAGTAAGATACTGTTTCTATTGTCCCTTTCTGCGTTTAAAAAAGAAAGAGGAAAAGTAACTGAAATTTTATCTTTAATGTTTGAAATTGTGCTTGAAAGAACTGATACAAGTGGAGACTGTTTCCCTCTAGAGGGAGCTTTTGAAACTGTAACAGGACTGTAACTGGGGAATTTCCAGCTGCAGAAAAGGAGTTTGGGAACCAGAGAGTGACCTTGGACTATTTAAAAATGTTGACAGGAGAGGCCATTGTGACTGTTTTATGTAAGATAAGCTGTTCGCTGGGACAGCTTCACAAGAAGATGGATGATATGACTCTCAAAGTTGATAATTTGGAACAGAAAGTGACCAACTTGAGGCAAAAAGCGAACACTAATACAGAAATAATTCAGGACTTGGTACAGGAACCCATTTTGGCAGGACAAATGGTGGAGGAGAAGGAGGAGAAGGAGAATGCAGCTGTTGTTCAACATAAAATAATACAAGTGAGATCTGTGGATTTACAGAAGCAAATTGGAGATTATAAATTGAGGACTTCTATGATTGAATCCAGGAAAAGCCAGACTCCGAGGAATGGATCCCGGTTTGGATTAAAGAAGGAAAGTTGGAAAGAGCCCTCTATGCAGGGATTAACTGACTTTTGGGATATGGACTCGGGCCTGGAGGAGACTGAAGTTTTGGGGGCCTTTGGAATTGGAGGAATTTTGAAATATACCCGGAAATACTTTATGGACTGTAGTTTTAACTATGGAAATTCAGCTGATTTGTTCAGAAGGAAGAAAAGGATTGACAGGTTGGAATTTCCCCGAGATTGGCTCTTTAGCATTAAAGAAAATGAAGAAGACCTGCAGAAGGGACTTGGAAAAGAGTTAAGAGCCTCGGACATAAGATCACCAGGTTGATGTACTTTATGGAATTGACGGAAAGGACTGGCAGAATCCGAAACCTGGGAGAGGAGATGGTGGAAGAAGATTGGAAAATTTAAAGTTTTTATATGGTAAAACTAATGAGTGATAGAAAAATGGTGGAACGATTTTTTTTTAATGGGCTTAACAGAAATGTTATAAGGAGTTAAGCACATATAAGTAATTTTGTTTTAATGGAAAATAAGGTTAAAATAATACGTTATTTACAATATTACAGAAAATGGAGAAAGATGGAAAGGATTTGCTGAAACAATTAATAGAAGCGGAACACAAAAAGGGAGGTGTGAGGAGGTCGAGGAAACAAGGAACGAAAGATTGAGTATGGAAAAGAGAGGATGTATGTTTTTAAATTGTTTTTGTTTTGGGAAGTGGGGTTTGTTTAGTTTAGCTTAATGTGTTTAGTTTTGAGTTTAGGTTGTGTTTTGTATTGTTTATATATTGTATTGTATTGTGTGTTTTTTTCTCTCTCTCTTTGTTTTTTTTTCCTTTGCTTTTTCTTTTGTTTTTTCTCTTTTGCTTTTTTTCCCTCTCTTTTTGTAATCTATAAAAGTAATAAATATTATTTTTTAAAAAATAATAATATCCTTTTCTGCCAACAAAGCCAAGCCGCAAAGATTAAAAGAAAATAATCTAAAAAATTCTTTAAAAACACTGTGGGGTGATATGGCAAATAACCCATCTACGGTTACATATGAAAGAATACAACAACCAACATTAGAACTGAATAATATACTAGCTCAAAAAATTGAGTTCAGCCTACTTAGTCTAAGACAAATATATTGGGAACAGGGAGGAAGACTGACAAAAATTCTAGCTAATCATCTAAAACAAAAGAAAGCGAACCAAATAATACCCTTAATAAGAAATGAAAATAACATCGCAGCAACCTCATCAGTAGATATCAATAATGAATTTTTAAAATTCTACAAAAAATTATATGAAGGGCCAGAAAATAAATCAGAGGAGGTGGAGAACTTCTTTCAATATATTAAAATACCAACTATTGAAGAAGATCAAAAAGATATGCTATCAGCACCCCTAAATATATCAGATATTGAGACTGTAATAGAAACAATGGGGAATGGGAAATCACCTGGACCAGACGGTTTTCCTATAGAATGGTATAAAATATTCAAAAATCGACTAGTCCCCAGACTTTTAGAAGTCTATGAGGAAATAGCTCATAAAGGTATATCTGCTACAACATTCAATGAAGCTTTAATAATAATTATACCAAAACCTAACAAAGACCCTACTAAATGTGCAAATTATAGACCAATATCATTAATGAATGTTGATGCAAAGATTTTGAATGCAATATTGGCGGTAAAATTACAAAAAGTTATTCAAGACCTGATACCTAATAAAGCCTTTCCTCCTCCCAGGAAGGGAAGGGGTTGTGATCGGGAGACGATTTCTGCGTCATGCAGGGGGTGCTCCGCCTCCCGCTTCAACTCCAGGGCTGGTGTGCCATGCCCCTCCCCAGTTGGGCACCCAACAGGGAAGCTCGGTGGGGGCGTGGCTTGCTGCTCAAATGCAGCCGCGGCAGCCATCCCCACCATTGCACACACATTTTCTTCGAGTCAACAGGGTCGTCTTCGTTGCGGTCAGCAGAAGCCAGGGAAGTACTTGCCACGAGGTTTGGCCACTCTGATCGCTTGATTGTGTGTGCAGAGCAACTTTGTGTTGCTAGTGTGTGTGCTTTGTGAGTGTGTGGTTGCCTGTGTGTTTGTTAGCTAGCGTGGGTGCTTGGAGAGAGTGAGAGAGTGACTGACTGCTGCATCTGCTCCCGCAATTTGCCTTTTAAAAAATTGGAAGCACCAGGGCAGTAAAAACACTGGGGCAGTAAAAAACGCCTCCAAAAGCCCCATTTTTTTCTGCTGGGGCTGCCGCTAGGCTTTGGAAGCCCTGAACCCCTGCCTTGTTCTAGAGGGACCTTTGAGGTTTTTCCTTTAGTTTTAACCCCCCCCCCCTTCTAGCGTTATTCCCTATTGCTTTGGAGGTAGGGGGCCACTGCTCCTATAATAACGGTTGGCTTCTCTCTTATTTTTACCAGTTTATGTTCATTCTCGGTGTTGTAAACTGATTGCAGGCAGCCACACGTGCGTTTGAGCCTCCCCCCCCTTTTCTTTTATCCCTCTCTCTCATCACAGAGAAGTGATCCCTACGTTCCTATTGCATCTTGCCCGTGTTAATTGCTGCCAGCAAACTCCTGCCTGCTTTATTAGTTGTCTGACTTCATTTGTTGTTGCCACATATATCCTTTCAGGGGGACAGTGCATTGCTGCTAGCTTGATCTTATCAGGGGAACAGTGTCAGACTTTAGTTTTGCAGCTAGCTAAATCTTTGCAGGGACAGAGTGAGTGTGATGTCATAGACTTTGCATATTCTTAAAATAAGCAGCAGCGCTAAAAAAACAACAACCAACAACAACAAAAAAACTCCGTTGCTAGCATTTCTGCCTGGCCCCCAGCTTTCTCCCCAGTCTCGGCACTGTGGTTTAAATTTTAAAGTTCCAATTATCCTCCCAGGCTACGTGCGAAGGTTTGGAGCATATGATAGAAAAAAATCACCTTTGCTTCCTCCTCCTCTCCTAGTGCGGGACAAAAGTATAAGCTGCTTTACCCGGGCAGCAGGACTTGCCAGGCAGCCACCTAGGGGTTTAGTTGTGCAGTGTTTCATTTACTGAGGCACCTGGGGCAGCAGTCACCTTATCTACTGTTTAGTTTCCTTCCGCCTTCATACTTGATCATTTAGCCGGCAGCCCACTATCCCCCCTCCTCCAGCCGATTTTGGCTAGCCTCATTTTACATTCTTGCTTAGCTAAGCAACAGGGTAACTGGTCAGCTGCGATTGTGCGTGTGGTCGCTTCTCTGTATAATTCTCGGGTTCGATTGAGGCATCAGTTAATTTAGTCAGATCTGCGGCTCCCTATTGCACTATTATTTTGTTTGTTTCCCCTTCTCCTTGCCTGTTCTGCTCTGCGCAATTCATAAGGACCCTCCTTTAAGTTTCCTCTTTGTGTACCCCCTTTATTTTATTTTATTTTTCATTTCGCTTGTGATCTAGCCCCCGCCCCCGCCCTTAAAAAAGTTTTATTTCCTTCTTTTCGTCTGACTCATTCTGCTGCCTGGCTTAAGAAATGCCTTCACAATTGTCCTGGCTTCCAGGCAGGATACATTGTCGCTTAACAACAGGCAGTTCGTGGTACAGTGGTGCCTCGCAAGATGAAATTAATTCGTTCCGCGAGTTTTGTCGTCTTGCGATTTTTTTCGTCTTGCGAAGCACGGTGTCGGGAAAGTTTTGGAAAAGCTTCAAAAATCACCAAAGTCTTCAAAAACCTCAAAAAAGGCTACCACACCGTCTTCTATGAGTTGCTCCTCGAAGTCAAGTCGCAACTGTATTAACGGTGTTAAGAAAAAGGAAACAAACTTGCAAGACGTTTCCGTCTTGCGAAGCAAGCCCATAGGGAAAATCGTCTTGCGAAGCAGCTCAAAAAACAAAAAACCCTTTCGTCTAGCGAGTTTTTTGTCTTGCGAGGCATTCGTCTTGCGAGGTACCACTGTACATTGTGAATTCAAGTACCTAGAATCATAGAATCATAGAGTTGGAAGAGACCACAAGGGCCATCGGTGGATGGCCGATCAAGGATACATTGTCTTTGGCAGCATTCTCCTTCCACTGGGGCTCCAGCATTACCTTTTGTTTTGCAAAGTTTTAGTTAAAGGACATTTCTCTGAGAGCGATTTTCTTTGATTCCATTTGATTGCAGTGTGGGGGTTGCGTTGCTCTGCTGTTCCTATTGTTACATCGCTATATACTTGTGAGTTGTTCCTCAGGAGGCAGGTTTAAATATTTAGCTGTGTCTATCCGCCTGACCCATTTGCTTGGTGGCAAATAAATAAATTTATAGACAAATACAAACGGAACAGTCAAGTGACGAATAATTTTTTCATATCATCATAAGTTACGGTAGACAATTGATAGTATCGACAATTAATTCTACTTACAGTGGTAATTGATTGAACAAATAATACTGGAATAGATTTTAATAAATAACAATAAGAATAAATAAGAATAATAATAACAACAAATAAATAATAATAAATAGATACATAATAATAGAAATAATAAGAATAATAAATAAAATAAATGGATAAAATAATAATAATAAATAAATAAATAAATAAATAAATAAATATATTTAATAATAATAATAATAAAGAGAATAAGTGGAATGGCATCATATACCAAGATTAAATTAATTAATTAATTAAATCTAAGATAAACATATAAATAGATAATTTTTTTAAAAAAATAAATAATTAATAATAAATAATTTACATATATTTAGGAACCCTCAGTTGGTTAGAGCTTGGTGACAATAACGCCAAGGTTGCAGGTTCGATCCCTGTATGGTACAGCTGCATATTCCTGCCTTGCAAGGAGTTGGACTAAATGACCCTTGGGGTCCCACACAATTCTAGAGAGCCTGGATAGCTCAACTGGTTAGAGCATGGTGCTGATAAGGCCAAGGTTGCTGGTTTGATCCCGGTATGGGACCCCTGCATATTCCTGCATTGCAGGGGATTGAATGAGATATTATAATATGAAGTAGGAAGCATCTTTAAGAAGAAGAAGAAGAAGAAGAAGAATAATAATAATAATAATAATAATAATAATAAAATTAATAAATAAAAAAGAAGTGGAGAGAGAGAGAGAGAGAGCGAGCGAGAGAGAGAAATGAATAACACACTTGCACACATTCTAAGTGGATAAACAATTAAACATTTAATTGAATACTTGGAAGAATCGTTATTTATTATAAGTAAATCAATCGTTATTTAGCACATTCGTTTCAGAATCACCTCTGCCGCCCTCTTCAATGATGCTCAGTTCTCAGGCACAGGCCCAAGCTCTCAAGCAGTAGCAGCGGCAGTGCATACTAGGTCTCGGGCTCACTTGGCATCATCTGGTCCTCAGAACAGCATTGGGTTGCCTGCGCAGAGGCCGCCGGCCTGTGTCAATAACCCTGTTGCATCCAGTTCTTTCAGTCCTTCACAGAATAAGCAGCCCAGGGTCCAGCTTCCAGAATCGGGCACCTCGTCAGCCGGTGAGGAGGAACAACAGCTGGAGGGGGAGCTTCAGACAGCTGAGGTGGCGGTCATCCCGTATGTTGAGAAGAAGCCATTTGATTCTTATTGCATAGGTAAGCCGGACCTAAGAGGCGAGCCAAAGCGCAAGGTGTGTTGGGAATTCAATAAGGGGTCATGCCAAGGGCAGTCTTGTAAGTATCCGCACGAGTGTGAGAGGTGTGCAGGGGTACACCCAGCCGCAGCATGTTACAAAGAGAAGCAGCCCTTTCAGGGAGGTCGGGGGTTCCATCATTCTAGTTCCAGAGGAGCCCCCGCAGCAGGGAACAGACGATAGGGACCCTCTGGGTCTAGCATTTTCACTGATCCAGCTCCCTCCTCTCCGCAACCTCTTGTCTAGCTATCCAGACAAAAGTCAGCATCCTTTCTTTGGAAGGGTTTTTTCAGAGGGTTTCAGAATACCAGTAACCGACTCTTTAATTGCAAAGGATTCCCCTAACCAGAGGTCAGTAAGGGAAAGGCTTGAGGTTGCAGAAAAGAAAATAGCTAAGGAAGTGGCCGCAGGGAGGGTGGCTGGTCCATTTGTACACCCCCCTATCCCAAACCTGCACATCTCGCCCCTTGGTATTGTACCCAAAAAGACCCATGGTGAGTTCAGATTAATCCACAACCTTTCTTACCCTAAGGGTGGCCCAGTATACGATGCCATTCCACCGGAATTGTGCTCAGTAAAATATGCCACCTTCGATCAGGCAGTAAGACATATCCAGAATTTTGGTCATGGGGCACTCTTGGCAAAATGTGACATAGAGTCAGCCTTCCGTCTATTGCCGGTTCATCCCAATGACCTCCATTTGCTGGGACTCAAATTTCAAGGGAAATATTACATTGGCAAGGCTATGCCGATGGGTTGATCTGTAGCCTGCTCGGCCTTTGAGACATTTAGCACCTTTTGGGACTGGGCCTTGCGCTACAGAACCAACTCACCCGGGGTGACGCGTTACCTCGGTGACTTTCTACTCGTTGGGAAGCCCAATACCGGCGAATGTGCCTCCCTTCTGGAGGCCTTTTCAGCTTTGGCCCGGGAGCTGGGAGTTCCCCTCGAGGCAGATAAGACGGACCCACAACGCGCCTTACTTACCTGGGTATAGAGCTTGACACAGCAGCTCAATCCGCCCGCCTGCTAGAGGAGAAAATAATTGCCCTTAAGGAAACAATTCCGGATCACCTATGGAACTTTGGAGACACGAAGTGATCAAGGGAGTATTTGCGTCTGTTGCACCCTCTACCCTCAGGTCTTATAAGAAAGTATGGTGCGACTTCACGGGTTTCAGGTTCAAAGTATCGTCCCTTTCCCCTAACGTATGAAGCTTAGGTCAATTTGCTGGTCCAAGTTTGAGGCCCAGCTGTTCTCTGCAGCATACGCTATAGCCTTCTTTGGTGCCTTTAGGGTCGGTGAGGTGGTAGCATAAGCTACCTCAAGTGGGAAAACGCGCGGCCTCCTCCTGGAGGAAGTGCACGTGTCTAGTTCAGGTGTGATGGTGCGGGTGCGTCAGTCTAAGACGGACCGAGGCGGTAAGGGCACCATAGTCCAACTCACGGCCTCCGGCCAGAGGGGCCCATGCCCAGTAAAGGACACCAGGCGATACCTTTACCTCAGACCTCCCGGCCTTGGCCCGCTCTTTATTCATGAGGATGGATCCCGATTGATGAGGCACCAGTTCACCAGGGTACTTCGCAAAGCGATAGATGCTTGTGGTTTCCCTTCCAAAGACTACACGGCACATTCATTTAGGATTGGTGTGGCCACAACGGCCACACACATGGGCCTTCCGGCAGACAGGATCAAGGAGATGGGCCGCTGGAAATCTAATGCCTACAAAAGTATTCTGAGAACGCTCCGCTTACCTGTCTTTTCTTTCTTTATTCTTAGCTGTCTTCGGTAGTCCAGTGTGAATTTGCGGCCACAGTATCGTGCATTGGGCCCGCCTCTAGGCAGCAAGTTCCGGCTTCATGCCTAATCTGGGGCTACCATCGTGGGTGCGAGTTTCCTGGTTGTCAAGAAGGGGCATGTGCTGGCAAGAACTCATGCCACTGCTGAAGGCAAAAGCTGCGCTGTTGGGCCCCCCTAACATTCTAATCATTCAGCTGGGTGAGAACAACCCGGCTAGCAGGAAGAATATGGACTTGTTGTGGTACATGAGTAAGGTCTTGGATGAGTTGGCTGCCTTATTTCCCAGAACAACCCTGTTCTGGTCCTCTCTCTTGAAGAGAAAGGTTTGGCGCGGTGCGCATAACATTATGGCCATCGAGAAATCCAGGAAACTCTTGAATCGCGCGGTAGCGCGTGACGGAAGCCAGCCGTCACAAATGGTGCTGTATAGCATTTGAAAAAAGGACACAGTGAGACAGCAATATTTTCAGGATGGTATGAGCAGCTCCTTCGACCACTCTCCTCCAATTTTATTCTCCTTTGTTCTCTCCTGTCGCATGGCCGTTTGCCAATGTCTCACGTTACTTCATCCGGTCATGGCTTTTACCCACCCATCACCATATAAGGTAATTACTGCCCAGAGGGGGAACATAACTCCATATAAGGTTATACACTTAATACACTGCAAGGCACGGACATGCAAGTCACCGAGGTCAGCGAGGCACCAGGTGGCGCTACAAGCCTTTGCCATGACTTCATGGCTCCCACATGCCCTCTTTCTTTATTTTATTAATCAGAGTCATATATGTCAGTACCAATATGGTTATATCGAGCGCGATAGGCAACTCTTGTGAGGCCGGAAACAGGCCGCTGACGGGAGAACCATGCAGTACATATAGAGATTATAGAAAGAATACATTGTATACAGCAACACAAAATAATGCAAATAACTACTACAGTGGTGCCTCGCAAGACGAAATTAATCCGTTCCGCGAGTGTCTTCGTCTAGCGGTTTTTTCGTCTTGCGAAGCAACCCTATTAGCGGCTTAGCGCTATTAGCGGTTTAGCGGCTATTAAAGGCTTATCGGCTTAGCGGATTAGCTGCTAAAAGGCTATTAAAGGCTTAGCGGCTTAGATAAAGTGGGGGGGAGCGGAAAAAAAATCTCAAGACTCGCAAGACATTTTCGTCTTGCGAAGCAAGCCCATAGGGAAATTCGTCCTGCGAAGCAACTCAAAAACGGAAAACCCTTTCGTCTAGCGGGTTTTCCGTCTTGCGAGGCATTCGTCTTGTGGGGCACCACTGTATAAGGATCACTAAAATCAATAAATGTCAAAGCCAACTTCCATCCGGAAGCCAAGAATATAAGAATTCTGATTCCAAGCTGCATGGTAGGCTTCCTTTCTAGTTTATTAGCCATGTACTGGTGTCACTCCTATAGCACTGAGATTGGTCACTGTATGTTCCTGTAAGAGAACAAGAGCTATTAAAAGTGAAATTCAATGTATATTGACAGTTTGGATATATGCCCCATGATTCTTTCCCCTCTTTAATTTGAAAACAAATGGGGGCAGGCTCATGGAGGGTCAATTGTACTGGAGGCCAAAAAGATTGCTTAGGGGATATAACATTTGTAAATTGAAAAGATCCATTGACAGGCACACCATGAAGCATTATGCCTGAATGATTAGCAAAAGGCGGCATGTGCATACACAACCAACATTTAGAAGCATGCAATAAACTGGCAAACATAATCATATCTTGTACAAAAATATTATCCCTCCATATCTTATGATAATTTTCTCCCCTAAAAGTCTTATTCAACAACGCTGTTCTTCTAGTTCTAAAGTGGCTGAGCCGTGTATACTGCCAGCCAGAGTAGGATTCAGGCGACAGCTGCTTGCCAGCCGATAAGGTGAAATATGGTGGTTTCAACTGGACTGGGTCGTCTGCTTCTCTTCCTTGTATAACGGTGCAGCAAAGGATGGCGAGGCAGATGGTGAGGAAGGCAAACACTGCCAGATGCAGCTCGTGTGCAGCACCTCTAGGTGGCGCATGCGGAAAGGTTTCAATGCTTCACCCACAAAATGTTGGCAAAGTGTAGGGGAGTTCCGCATGCCTTGAGGCAGGACAACCCACTGATATCGCTGGGTGGGCTGCGAATTGTTATATACTGGCAATGTAAAAGCAAACCGTTCCCTGTCTGCTGGAGCCAGTGGGATGAAGATGGTTCAATGTGGCCGAAAGTCAATTGTTCAGAAATAACCTGTTCAGAAACAAGCTGGTGCCGCTGCTGCGGATTTTTCTTTTGGTAGAGGCCACTGTTCTACCCACACTGGGGTATCGGTGATCCTGGTTTGCCACACTGGAAACAAGTTGTATCGGTGGCAACAGGCTGGTTTTTATTTAGCGCCGCCGCTAACAGATGAGCCTTGTGGGTGGCTGTACCTACAGACTGACAAATGCGAAGCATGGCTGCTGTGTCTGAGGTAGGATTGTGTATTATCGGTCGCAATGCAAGTTTACAATCCTCATTGGCATTTTCAAAGGCCAATTGTTTGATAATTATTTGTTTGGCTTCAGGATTTTCAATTTGGCGACTCACTGCTGTAAGCAGCCTGTCCATAAAGGAAGAATATGATTCTCTTGCCTCTTGCCTGATTGAACCCCACCTTGATTGAATACTGGGTTCTGGGATTTTTCTCATTGCTTGTTTAGCAGCAAGAGCGGTGTCCCTCAATAAGATTTGCAGCAGTGTGGCTTGCACTGAAGCCTGAACAAAGGGACCACGCCCCATCATGGCATCTATGACATCTGCGAGGGTAAGGTTAGGGTTATTCCCTCTGGCTTGTTGTAACAAAGCTGGTGCATAAGCACGGCAGGCGATTTCCCATTCATGGGCAAACAATACACCAGCTGATGGGGGTAACACTGTATGGGCCAAAAGCTTGATGTCATCTGGAACCAAGAGTTGGGCTAATGTGGCTTCCAAAAGCGCCTGCGTATATGGGGCTTGGAGTCCTTTGGTCTTTACTGACTGCTGCAGCTCTTTCAAGATCTTAAAGTCAAAAGGTTGGTGTTGGGCTTGGGTGCCTGCTGGGGCACCAGCAGGGGGCACAATAACAGGGAATGCCATAGTATCCTGAATTAAGGAACAGGCAAGGACTGCACGTTGAAAAGGGGTAGCTGGTTCTGTCGCTGAGAGAGTAAGATCATTGCCAGCCAGACCACGGTATTTTTGCAGGATTGGGTCCTCTGGTGAGGAACTGTAGTCCGGAGGTTTGGGGTCTGGGGGTGCTGGCAAGGCAAGTATCGGAACAGACGGTAACACAGCAGGCTGGACTAAAGAAGCTGGAGGTGATGTTGGCAATACAGCCATGGAGATATTTTTTGGAGATAAAGAGCCCATGGCGTAACGAACCTTGCACCATGCATTTAGAATCCTAACACCAATGCTGGGGTGTCCATGAAAATGTGCTCCAATCTTATCCCAATGTTTTAATTTCCAAGTCCCATCTGCAGGAAACCAGGGGCAATGCTCATCGATGGCCAGAATAAGCTGTATCAAATCACCCTCAGGAACTTCCAATTTGTTGGAGGAGAGGAGAAATTTTAAGTCTTTTAAAAAATTCTGTTGGGGAGTAGACAAAGAGCTGCCCATTTTTCAAAAATCAAGATAAAAGAGATCGAACTCACCAGGGATCCGAAGATGATTAGCGCTTGCAACCCTTGCCGGGCGTGCTGAGTCGATGATATCCGTTGCGTGGATCGAAAAACCTCACACGGTTTTCTTTTAAAAGCCTCAGACGTATTCTTTTAGTCAGCCTCACATGGGGCACCACTTGACGGAAGCCAGCCATCACAAATGGTGCTGTATAGCATTTGAAAAAAGGACACAGTGAGACAGCAATATTTTCAGGATGGTATGAGCAGCTCCTTCGACCACTCTCCTCCGATTTTATTCTCCTTTGTTCTCTCCTGTCACATGGCCGTTTGCCAATGTCTCACGTTACCTCATCCGGTCATGGCTTTTACCCACCCATCGCCATATAAGGTAATTACTGCCCAGAGGGGGAACATAACTCCATATAAGGTTATACACTTAATACACTGCAAGGCACGGACATGCAGGTCACCGAGGTCAGCGAGGCACCAGGTGGCGCTACAAGCCTTTGCCATGACTTCATGGCTCCCACAGGCACGCAAAGTGGGTTTTAAGAATGGCCTAGTTATATCTCATGATGATATCCAGATTGGCGACCAGACCCTATTCCAGGATGATGGCGTTCATCTTTCAAATCGGGGAAACGACATATGGCTGGCTAACATATCCAATAGTCTTAGGGATTGGTTGCAGCTGTGAGGGTATTGGCGGCGAGCCTTTTGGCTCGGGTGGCAGTTAGGCATTGGAATGTGTTGTTGGTGTTTCGGGGGGCAAGGTGTGGCCATCGCCTTCCCCGGCAATTTTGGGTATTCCGCTAAAGGAATCCGGTGGTCGTGGATCCTGTCCAATGCCCGTGTGGCGGGGGGCCATGGCACGACCCTCGGTGACATCAGGAAGAGAGCCTATAGTTGGATTAGCATCAACAGGCTTCCCCTACTGGTGGTTAACCCCTCCTCAGACTCACCCCTCTACGAGTGGGTGGAGTCTAATGTTCCGTGGTCCAATGCCTAAGCCAATACCTTCTCACATGCTGTAATCAATAAAGTTGTGGCCTTTACCTTACCCATTAACCTTACATTCTGTGTCCACGTGTCTTTATTCCCCAAGCGGGGATCGGGTCCTCGAATCACAATCAAACAGGTTTTATAAAAACAAGACAAGCTACAGATAACATCAGATTAACAATAGATTTGATAAATTTAATGAAGAGGCGTTTATGATATTGTCATTAGATGCAGAAAAGGCTTTTGACAGAATATATAAAGAATGCATAGGGTTTGTGTTACGTAAATTTGGTTTTCCTATAGAATACTGTAATTGGATTAAAATGTTTTGTAAAAACCCAATGTCCCAGATTGTTACAAATGGAAGAATTTCAAATTTGATTAGTTTAAATCAAGGAATGAGACACGGATGTCCTCTTTCTCCGTTATTATTTAATCTCTGCCTGGAACCATTAACAAGAGCAATAATTCAGGATGAGCATATCAAGGGTGTAAAGCACAACAAAGATAATTACAAAATTGTATTATCTGCGGATGATATCCTTTTATTTATTACAAAACCAGAAGATACAATTCCAAAAACTATGGAGAAAATAAAAACCTTTGGCAGAACATCGGGATATTCTATAAATTGGATAAAACCAGAGATTTTACCAATTGGGCCAAGGGCTACATTGTATAGAAAGCATCAATTTCGGATGTGCAAAGACTTTATTAAATACTTGGGTAAACCTCTCCCTTTGGCTAAACCTCTCCCTTTGGGGAAAGGTTAATGTCCTCAAAATGAATGTTGTTCCAAAGCTTTTATACATTCTTAGAGGATTACCAATACATATTCCCAAATTTTACTTCCAAAAAATAAATCAACGATTTAGATTATGCCTCTGTGCAAAAGTCAATTCATTAAAATAAGATATGTGTTCATTGACCTCTCTAAGTTTAAAATACAATGGGGCGCATGTAGATGTGCACATAGAGTTTAGATCGTTTTTAGTTGCCACTGCCCTTATGGTTCATTTAAAAATATTTTTCTGTGAATATAAGGGGAGTTCTTTAATCTCAGTCACTGAGAGGTCATATTTGCCCATCAGTTGGGCAGCATGATGTACCCAGTTTTTAAAGGGTAATCCATTTGAGAGCTCAATCAGGCATTTTTTTGGTAGCCTAGTGTTGTCCATCTGTTGAACTCTAAACCAGTAACAGAGAATTCTTTTATCTATTTGGCTCTCTATGCTCAACATGCGAGTTTCCAACCTGACCATGGCAGATTGCACGTCTTTGGGTAAACCTAAAAGAACTCTTAAAAAATAATTCTGTGGGGGTTCGAAACCAGAGACCTTTGAGGTACCCCAAACCTCTGCACCACATAAAATCTGGGCCATTGTTTTTGCTTTATACACAGAGCTGGGTTGACCAGATTTCCACCTTTACAGGCAGCGAATTTCAGAATGGCTTTTGCTGATTTAAAGGCTTGCAATTTAATATTGGATAGCTCTGTATTCCAAGATGCCGTTTCTGAATAAATCAATCCCAGATATTTAAACGTATTTACTTGGTTTATGATGTGTTCATCCAGGTGCCAAACATGCTTTTTAGAACGCTTCCCAAATACAATGACCTGCGTCTTATCATAGTTTATAGATAAAGCATTCCTCGTGCAATATGAACTTAATTTTGCAAGCAGCCGTCTCAGGCCCACCTGGGTTCTAGATACAAGTACTAGGTCATCAGCATACATTAAAACTCAGAGTTTTTGGTCGAGAATTGTGACAGGGGCAAACTGTAGGCCCTCCAGTTCTTTAACCATGTCATTAATATAAAAATTGAACAGGAAAGGTGCCAAAATGCATCCCTGTTTGACTCCAGTAATGGTCTTAATTCTAGTGGTGAGATGGCCAGCCAGATCCACCTTTACTTGTATTGATGTGTCAGTATATAATGTTTTGATGAGAAATAATAGACGGAGGTCTATATTTGTCTTTTCCAATTTTTGCCACAGTGCGTGTCTTGGGACCGTATCAAAAGCTGACTTTAGATCGATAAAAGCAACATATAATTTTTGCTTCAAATTATGGATGTATTTACATAGCAGAAAGTTCAGCACAAAGCACTGGTCCATTGTGGATTTCCCTCTTTCGAAACCTGCCTGGACTTCAGATATCACCTTATTTGTATCTGCCCATTCTTCTAGTCTCCCAAGAAGGAGCCTGGCATATAGTTTGGAGGCTACATCTAACAAACTAATGGGTCTATAATTGGCAGGGTTTTTCTTATCACCCTTTTTATATACTGGGGCAATTATACTCAACTTCCACCCTTCAGGTATGCGACCTGAGCTGTTAATGTATGAAAACAATTTTGCAAAAATGGGAGACCAGAAATCAGGTCTTATCTTATAGATCTCCATTGGGATCATGTCTTCTCCTGGAGCTTTATTAGCTAGTTGGCTTGCGATTAACCTCTTAATCTGATTGGGCGTGACGTCTGGCCATTCTGGCAGTTCTGATAACTGAGTATAGTAAACTTGTGCGGATGGGTCAGGACAGGGGCCATATATTTCTGTAAAATATGTCACCCAATCCTTTCCTTGGACAGATGCTTCTAACGAGTAGCCCAGCCCATTTGTGCCTTGGGCAACCAGATGAGGACCTTATGCATTATATCTTGCACTGTCCGTTATATAATGATGCAAGGAAAAGATTTTTGGTACCTATAATGACAGGGTCCCCTGGCCAGAACCCCCTTGACATGATTTTATATCTCCTTGCAGACACAAATAAGTATGTGACCTGACGGGTAGCACTTTTTGCAGCTGCTGCTAGGAAAATTAGAGCAAATTATATAGCCAAGGTAGCCATTAACTGTAAAGGTGAAGAATTTATTTGATCCTATCTATCTACCTCAGGCTATGCTCTATCTTTGTCACCACACTCTGAGTATAAATTGCACACTGTATTAATTGATATTGTTTTTAACATTAGTCACCATGTGATGATTTTAGCTTATGAATTTTACTGTTTAATGTTTTTATTTGTACATTGGGGTATTTTTATAGCTTTGTTTAGAGTACGTAATGTTTTAATAATATAAATGTTTTAAGTCTTTTTTTATCAATTCAGTATATTTTCTTTTAATTGTCAAATAATTCTGTGTACATTACGGCAGCCTTTGGCTATGTGCAATAAAACTGACTGAGATTGTGCCTCTGGGGTACAAAGCCACCAAAAATATCATTACATAAAATGCAACTTCCAACTAAGGAAGGTGGCTTTGGTCTCCCAAATCTGGAACTATATCACCAGGCCTACCTGCTGAGTAAGACTAACGATTGGAGATCTAGCAGAAATCCCAATTGGGCTACTCTCGAATATAGTTTCTTTGAACCTCTTGTAGCGTGGACTAAACTCGGCTCCAATTTTATGAAATATCCTATTATCCTGGAGACTATTAAAGTACCTATAAAAAATTGGATGAATATAAATAAAAATAATAAGGATGACCCCTAATTTCAACATGAGAAATTAACAATATGGGCCAACCCAAAATTAAAAATTGGAAATCAAGTAATAATTTGGCAAAATTGGATGGAAAAAGGTATTTTGACATTGAATCAATTAATTGATGAAAATTACAAAACTGTGGAATATAAGACTTTGCAAGTAAAGTATGGATTAACCAGTGAAAACACAATGGCAATACATCCAATTGAAACATATGTTGGAAAGGCAGTTTGGCCCTCACGCTATAGCAGCATCGGGAACACCCATGCTGCTACAAGATTTAATCTCTGCAACAAAAACAAGAAACTCTACACTTGCGCTATATCCAACCCTACTCAACAGGAAGAAATATGATTTAGAATATGATAGACAAAAATGGATTGAAGAGTTAGGGGTACAGATAACAAATGATATATGGTAGTCAAGTATAAAATCAACAGAAATAGCCTCTATGGATCTAAGACTAAGACTTATTCAAAAGAAAATAATATTCAGAGTCCACTGGACTCCAGCAAAACTATACCAGAAGAAAATAACAAGTTTAGACAACTGCTGGAGATGTGGGAGTAAAAATGCAAACTTAGTACATATGATGATTAACTGCCCGATGATAAGATCATTTTGGTGCGAGGTGAGGATATTTATAGCAAGAGTAATAAAGAGAAATTGTTAATTGTGGTTCGAGGACCCGACCCCCGCGATGTGAAATAAATACACAAGGACACGTGATATAAGGTTAATGGGCAAGAAAAGGCCACAACTTTATTGATTACAGCAGTGAAAAGGTATTGGCTTAGGCATTGGATGTCTAAAACAAGGGGGTTTATTCACCAGTAGGTGGAGCCTGTTGATGCTAATCCAACTATAGGCTCTCCCCTGATGTCACCGGGGGTCGTGCCATGGCCTCCCGCCAAGCAGGCATCGGACAGAGTACACGACCGCCAGATTCCTTTAACGGAATACCCAAAAATTGAAGGCATGGGCGATGGCCACACCCAGCCCTTCGACACACCACAACACATTATTCCAATGCCTAACCGCCACCCGAGCCAATAAGGCTCGCCGCCAATACCCTCACGGCTGTAACCAATCCCTAATGCTGATGACACTATCTAGCCAAATGTCGTTCCCCTGGTCAGAGGGAAGCACCCCCGTCATTCCGGTATAAGGCCCGGTCGCCGATCCGGATTTGGTCATGATAAATGACTCGGCCATTCATGAAGCGCACCCAACAGGCCACTGCCCGATTTACGAGTTTCCTGGTTTTATCAATGGCCATACAGCTCAGCGCACCACGCCAAAAAAATTCTCTTCAGGAAGGAGGACCAGAACACTGTTGTTCTGGGGCACAAGGCAGCAAACGCATCCAAGTCTCTTTTTATATTCCACAACAAGTCCGCACTCCTTCTGTAAGCAAGGTCATTTTCCCCTAATTGAATGACAAGGATGCCGGGAGGGCCGAACGTGGCGACTTTTTCCCACAGCAATGGCATAAGCTCTTCCCAGCGCATGCCTCTTCTCGAGAACCAGGAAACTCGAACACCGTGTGGCAGACCAAGATTAGGCGCAAGGCCGCAGCTGACCGCCCGTACGCGGGCCCAATGGACTATACTGTGGCCGCAAATCCACACGCTTCTCCTGATCACAGCTGAGGATGAAAGGACAGAAAAGGAGGTAAGTAGGGGTAATATAGCAGAGCGCATTCTAGCGAATATAACTTTTATAAGCATTGGATTTCCACCGGCCCATTTCTTTAATCCTATCCGCTGGCAGACCCAAGAGCACCGCTGTTGTGGTGGCGCCAATCCTGAATGAGTGTGCAGCATAATCCTGGGAAGATAAACCACAGGCATCAATAGCTTTGCGGAGTACCCTTGTGAATTGGTGTCTCAACAAAGGTGACCCATCCTCGTGAACCAGGAGCAGGCCAGAACCAGGCAGTCCGAGGTTGCATTAATCCCGGCTACTACTTCACCGACCCTCAAGGTGCCAAAAGGTGATCGCATATGCAGCGGGGGGAAAAAAGGTGGGCCTCAAACTTGGTCCAGCAGATTGACCTAAACTTTGTGCATATCTGAGAGAGCAGCCCGTAAGGAATTGGCTTAGCATATTGTCAGGGGTTCAGGAGCAGAGGCACAGGAAAGGGAGGAAATAGAGAGCGAGGGGGAGGAGTCCGAAGGTAATGTTAGCGATGACAGCGGTCCGAGGTCTCTGAGTCTTTCCAGCGAATCGGAAGATTCACAGAAAGGGGCTCCCATGGTCAGAGCAAGGGGGGTGCCGAGGGGGACACCCCAGGAAGAAGGGGCCAGAGGGGACTCAGAGAGAAGCAGTTGGAAATCAGGACCAGCGTCCACACCAGAGTGCAGTAGGGGGGAGGAGTCCCAGGCATCGGGATCAGGCGGCGCACTGCCAGTGGGAGGACATGAGTCAGGATTGGCCACGCCTCCATCGGGGAGCGAGGAAACGGTCGAGAGGAAGGTTGAAGGCTGGGCGCGCGCGCCAAGTTCAAATGTACAGGAGGGCGGTGCAGTTGGCAGCCCGGATAGGGAGCCAGGTCCCAAAGCCCGCCGAAAAGACGGGGAGGAGTCAGGGGGGTCAACGTCAGCGTCAGAAGAATCCAGGAAGGAAGGGACCCCGGGGGGTAGCAGGACCCAGAGGAGAAAGGAGAGACGGAAGAGGTGGAGTAAGGCTAGAATCTTAAACTGGTGTACAGGGGGCGGAGACTCAGATGGAGCTTCGCCGATCTAACCATGAGACGTAGAGTTGCACGCAGCAGCTTGAGAATGGAAACTGTAACTCAATAAAGACTTTTGTTTAATGATCGCTGGCTAGCGTGATCCTCTGTGAGCTAGGATCTGGAAGCAGCTCTGACAGTAAGCTCCATCTCTTAAATTGTGGGCATCTACGGCCTCGCGGAGAGGAGAGAAAGCGGGTGCCTACTAGCGAGCTCACGAACGGCAGACAATATGACGGCCGAACAGCAGATAGCGGAACTCAGAGAAGCAGTGTCACGACTGAATGCCGAGGCTCTTGCATCCAGGAAGAGAGAGGAGGACGCAGCTGCCGCCTACAGGGATCTCCAGGTCAGGTTGGAAGTGCTTACGAAGCAAGGGCAACTGACACCCAAACCGGAGGGGATTGGGTTGGGGAGACGAACAGGCGGTCTGGTCTCTCACTTCGATGGGAATTTGCAACAGTACCCCAACTTTAGAGCAGATGTAATGTGTGCACTGCAACTGCTGAAAAAAGACTTTAGAGATGAGCAAGAGAAGGTGGGATTCATCATGTCCCATTTGCATGGAGATGCTAAAGCATGGCTGCGCAATTTGTGGAGAGATAAGGATCCGGCGCTCCAAAATGCGGATGCCTTTATTAAAGCGATGGATGGGTGCTTTTTATCAAGCATTGACGTGGATCTTGCTCGGCAGCAGATACATGGACTGAAGCAAGGGAGGGCCAGCGTAAGGCAGTACCATGCCCGCTTTTTCGCTTTGGTCAGTGCTCTGGAATGGGACAGAGATTCGGCTCCTGTAAGAGACCTGTTTTGGGAGGGATTGCACGGCTCGGTTAAAGATGAAATTGCGAGGGGGGAGAGACCCCGGACCACGCAGGAGATCGTTCAGAGGGCGCTGGCGGTGGGGGTGCGGCTGGAAGAACGTCCGTGGAGCAGGGACGAAGGGCGTGGAGGGCGCGAACCAGCCAGGGGCTCCTCCTTCCTTCCCAGAGAAGCAGCGCGTGCGCAATCCACGCCTCCGCCAGGAGGAGGAGCGGAACCTATGGAGGTTGGAGGTGCAAGGGCTCAGTCAGCAGCCAGAGCCCTAGCACCGGCAGCAGTGAAAGCGAAGCCTCCTAGAGGGAACAGGAAGTGTTACATCTGCGATGATCCACAGCATATGGCGAAAGAGTGTCCCCAGAGGCTCCACAAGCACACTGCAGCCTCAGCAATGGTAACTGCAGCAACGCAGCAAGGAGAACCACAGCAGGGAAACGACGGAGTCTGGCTGGAGAAAGAGGCACTGGGGCCCAGCCAGACGTGTCAGTGAAGCAGTCCCCAGAGATTTTACAGCCCATGGACCCCCTCCCGCCCAAACCAGTAGTGAGGCTCACCGCGTCGCTCCAGCTGCCCAATGGAATCACCATGGACATGCCAATCACCATTGACTCCGGAAGCAATGCGGACTTTATAGGGCAGGACTTTGTCGACCGGCACGCTATACAGTTGCTGCCTGCCACGCTGCCCCTGCAGGTTGTCACGGTGGATGGCAGGGAGCTGCTAGGGGGGCAAGTGGTGAAGCAGACGCCACCAATGGTGATGCGACTTGGGAATCACAGGGAAATCATCAGCTTCAATGTCACTCAACTATCGGACACGCCCATTGTATTGGGCATGAGTTGGCTGGACAAGCACAGCCCGACGCTGGCTTGGTACCAGAGGCAGCTGACCTTCGGCTCTTCCTTTTGCGCTGAACACTGCATCGTGCCCCGGCAGGAAGGAGAGGAAGAGGAGTCACAGCTGCAGCTAGGCACGCTGCAAGCGGTTCCCCACAAGTACGCAGAATTTTTGGAGGTTTTCTGCGAGAAGGAGGCAGACAGGCTACCCCCCCACAGACCATATGACGGCAAAATTGACCTGCTGCCGGGGGCGGCGCTGCCCAAAGGGAAGCTGTATTCCATGTCTGAGGACGAACTGCAGGAACTCAAAGAGTTCATAGATCATAATTTGGAGCGCGGTTTCATCCGAGAGTCCAAGGCAGCGGGGGGCAGTCCGGTATTCTTTGTTAAGAAGCGGGACACGCCCCAAAAAAGACTTGTAGTGGACTATCGCATTTTGAACAGCGTGACCAAGCCATCGGACTTCCCCATGCCCCGAATCGACGACCTCCTCGCAAAGGTACGGAAGGGCAGCGTGTTCACCAAGTTGGACCTGCGAGGGGCGTACAACCTCATTCGCATGCGGGAAGGAGATGAGTGGAAGACAGCCATGTTCACGCCCCTGGGCACCTACGAATATAGAGTTATGCCTTTTGGATTGCAAAATGGTTCCTACGTTTTTCAAGCTTTCATGCATCACGTGTTGGCGGGGCTCCTCTACAAGACGTGCGTCTGTTTCTTGGATGACATCCTGATCTTTTCGGAATCGCAGCAGGAGCATGACAGACACGTCAAGGAAGTGCTGAGCAGGCTACAGCAACATAGGCTTTACGCCAAGCTGGAGAAGTGCCAATTCGACGTGAACGAGGTGGATTTCCTGGGCTACAAGTTGTCTGACAAGGGGCTCGCCATGGACAGCGCCAAGGTTCGAGCAGTGTTGGATTGGAAAAGCCCACGCAACCGGAAGGAGGTCCAACGGTTTGTCGGCTTCGCGAACTTCTATCGCAAGTTTATCAAAGGCTTTGCCATGCAGACAGCGGCCATCACGGACACGCTCAGCTCCAAGAAAAAGAAGTTCATCTGGACAGAGCAGGCGGAGCAGTCCTTTCAGGCACTCAAGCGTCTCTTCGCGTCGGAAGAGCAGCTGCTTCATGTCAACCCCAGCAGGCCGATGAGGGTGGAGACAGACGCTTCGGACAGAGCCGTGGGAGCAGTCCTGCTGCAGAAAGACCCGCAGGGGGCTTGGAGGCCGGGAGCGTTTTACTCCAGGAAGCTCAGCAAGTCTGAACAGAACTACACCATCTGGGACAGGGAGTTGCTGGCCATTCATGCAGCATTCAAAGCGTGGAGGCACTTCCTGATCGGCGCCAAGCACACGGTGCAGGTCTGCACGGACCACAAGAATCTGGAGCACTGGCGCACGGCACAGTTCCTGAACCAGAGGCAGATACGTTGGGCTGAGTTCTTTGCGAACTTCGACTTCTGAATAGAGTATGTCCCGGGGGACACCAACATCATGGCGGATGCTCTCTCCCGTAAGCCACAGTATCTGGAGGAGGCAACGCCAGCGGCCGCCATGCACATCTTCGCACCGACAGTGTGGGCGTGCGCTGCTGCAACAGTTGACCTGGAGGCGGTGCGACGAGCGTTGCAGGATGACTCCTTCGCGCAAGCAAAGATGGCAGAGGTGCGCAAGGGCACGGCAGCGACCGACGAGTTCCAGCTGCGAGATGGATTGCTCATCCGTAAAGGGGCCATCTACGTGCCGGGAGACGAACTTCGCGCCAAGGTACTGCAGCAGCTGCACGACGCGCCCACTGCCGGGCACTTTGGCAAGGAGAAGACGGTGGAATTAGTCGCCAGAGACTTCTGGTGGCCCGGAATGAGAGGGGAAGTCGCGGACTACGTGGCGAGGTGTGACACCTGCCAGAGGGCCAAACCAGTGCACAGACCGCCGGCCGGACTGCTGGAACCGCTGCAAACTCCGTTCGAACCATGGGAGAGAGTGGCCCTGGACTTTGTCACGGATCTGCCCAGCTCGAGGGGCAAGACGGCAGTGCTAGTGGTGGTGGACATGTTCACCAAAATGGCCCACTTCATTCCGTGCGCAAAGGTGGCCACAGCGGAACAGACCGCCAAACTGTTCATAGACCACGTGTTCAGGGTTCACGGTCTGCCACGGTCTATCCTGTCCGACCGGGGGCGACAGTTCATCTCGAACTTCTGGCAGAAGCTGATGGGTTTCCTGAACGTCAAGATCAACCTAGCGTCGGCAAGACACCCGCAGACCAACGGACAAGCGGAGCGAGTCAACGCCATCATGCAGCAGTACCTGAGATGCTACGCAAATCAGCAGCCGGCAACATGGGTGGACTACCTGCCGCTCGCTGAGTTCGCCTACAACAACACGAAGCACGTGTCCACGGGGGTGACACCGTTCTTCGCCAACAACGGGAGGCATCCCAGAACCTTCCCGGGATTAGAGAGACTGGGGGAGGGGGAGCCACAGGCAGCGGAAGCCTTAGCGTCAGAGTTGCAGGAGGTTCACGAACAGCTTCGGAGGCAGTTAGAACTAGCAAAGCACGCATACAAACTGCAGGCTGACAAGCACAGAAGGGTTGGGGAAGACATACAGGTGGAAGACTGGGTTTGGTTAGCAGCCCAGGCGGTGCCGGCCAGATCGTTAGCGAAGAAGAAGCTCGGACATAAGCAGCTAGGCCCTTACCAAGTCGAGGCACAGGTCAATCCAGTGGCCTTCCGGTTGACACTTCCGGAGGGATCCAGAATGCACCCAGTGTTCCATAGATCAGTGCTCACGCCCTACAAAGCACCTCACAGATTTCAGGAGCCGGGCACGGCACCAGACCCGCTCAGGGAGACGCCCCCAAGGAGGGGGTCGCCAAGGGGGGAACCCATCAACGAGGTCACAGAGATTTTAGACTCGAGATGGGGGGAAGAGGGTGTAGAATATTTTCTCGCCAGAGAAGGTACCCCGGCCAGCGCCAACAGTTGGGTGCCGGACTATGCCTTGGACGAGCCTCTTCTCAAGGACGAGTTTCATGCCCTTTTCCCACACAGGCCCATGCCAGCCGAGTATTTCGACGACTGGCTTTTCACACCCACATTTTCAGCCAGCACATTCCAGGGGTTCACCTCGGACGAGGAACCGGCACTAGAAACACGTTCCCCGGAGGGATCACCCTCGGGGTCGGCCTCAGACCGTTCCTATTGGTGGGACGATCGACCAGAGGAGCAGTGGCGCAGGAAGTGGCTGGGGGGTCCTTGGCAGGCAACGTCCCCGGAGGAGACCGGGGGAGAGACGGACATGGACGTGTTGGGGGAGGACCTTGGGTTCGAGCACGGCGGCAAAGAGATGGAAGCAGAGGAAATCGAGGTCGGCGAGAGCACGGAGGATGAGCCGGACTTATCCGGCTGGATGCACACCACGGGGGACGAACTGTATCCGGCACTCACCCCCACAACGACGGAGCACCCAGTACCCACACCTGAAGGAGGGGAGGGGGGAAGGGGGGGCTTCGAGGGGGGGATGGATGTCAGGGGTTCAGGAGCAGAGGCACAGGAAAGGGAGGAAATAGAGAGCGAGGGGGAGGAGTCCGAAGGTAATGTTAGCGATGACAGCGGTCCGAGGTCTCTGAGTCTTTCCAGTGAATCGGAAGATTCACAGAAAGGGGCTCCCATGGTCAGAGCAAGGGGGGTGCCGAGGGGGACACCCCAGGAAGAAGGGGCCAGAGGGGACTCAGAGAGAAGCAGTTGGAAATCAGGACCAGCGTCCACACCAGAGTGCAGTAGGGGGGAGGAGTCCCAGGCATCGGGATCAGGCGGCGCACTGCCAGTGGGAGGACATGAGTCAGGATTGGCCACGCCTCCATCGGGGAGCGAGGAAACGGTCGAGAGGAAGGTTGAAGGCTGGGCGCGCGCGCCAAGTTCAAATGTACAGGAGGGCGGTGCAGTTGGCAGCCCGGATAGGGAGCCAGGTCCCAAAGCCCGCCGAAAAGACGGGGAGGAGTCAGGGGGGTCAACGTCAGCGTCAGAAGAATCCAGGAAGGAAGGGACCCCGGGGGGTAGCAGGACCCAGAGGAGAAAGGAGAGACGGAAGAGGTGGAGTAAGGCTAGAATCTTAAACTGGTGTACAGGGGGCGGAGACTCAGATGGAGCTTCGCCGATCTAACCATGAGACGTAGAGTTGCACGCAGCAGCTTGAGAATGGAAACTGTAACTCAATAAAGACTTTTGTTTAATGATCGCTGGCTAGTGTGATCCTCTGTGAGCTAGGATCTGGAAGCAGCTCTGACACATATGCTGCGGAAAAGAGGTGGGCCTCAAACTTGGTCCAACAGATCAACTTAAGCTTTATGCGTATTTGAGAGAGCAGCCTGTAAGAAAATGGCTTATGGCCCTCGGCTCTAGGGGGTTGCAGCTTACCCCAACCTTCAATAGCTCTGCGGATCAGGAAGTCACTGCACGGGTCGGAGGAAAACATGGCTTTACAAAGAAGCTGATGGCGGCTACGTGTATCTTTGACGTTTTGGAGGCCCGGCCTAAAGGAGGCTATAACGTATGCCGCAGAGAACACCCGGGCCTCGAACTTGGACCAGCAAATTGACCTAAGTTTCATACGGATTTGGGACAGCAGCTTGTAAGAAATAGGCTTGCGGCCTTTGTTACTTGGAGGCTGCAGTCAACTGCAACCTTCAATTGCCCTGCGGACCATAAAGTCACAGCACGAATCGGTGGAAAAACATGGGTCTACTAAAGAATGTGATAGCGGCTATGTGTATCCTCAAAGTTTTCGAGGCTCAACCTAGGCCATGAAGGTGTGTTAAGTATTGCAGAACGTTTTCTGTGGAGGGTGTAACATTGGTGGAAAGGGAGGATACTTTGGACCCGAACCCCATGAAATCACACCAGACCTTCTTATATGATCTAAGCGTAGAGGGTGCGACAGATGCTAATACTCCCTTAATCACTTCACGTCTCCAAGGTTCCACAGGTGCTCCGGAACGGGTTCTGGCAGTGGCTGAGCCCTGGGAGCTAATGCTCGGAAGCGAGGCACTGGAGGACGAATGATTGGAGTAGGCACGACACCCTCACGGAACGCGATGACTGTTTAGCCAGTATGTTGACCACTGCCTGGTTATCAGTTCTGAAGCGCACCCGGCGATTCTGGAACTCCTCAGTCCAAATGTGAACAGCCACAACTAAGGGGGAAAAAAACTCCAGAAAAGTGAGATCCCACGTGATAGCCTCGCCTTGCTCCTCTGCTGGCCATTGTTGAGCACACCAGCGTCCCCTAAAGAATAAACTGAAGCCCAAGGACCCAGCGGCATCAGTGAACCTGGAAATCTGAGGACAGGTTGAGGATTTCTTGCCATAGCGTTCCAGAAACGTGATCCAGATCTCAAGGTCTGTCTTAACCGATTTTGGGAGTCTTACCCTGTGGTGCGGTTTGTTTGTTTGTTTTTGTTATTTTATTTTATTTTTAAGGTTAGGTATGCACATAGGCCCCAAGACTCATTTGTATCCTGACTTTTAAACTTCTGATTTGTTTCTGAGTCACTTGGTGCTCTCTGTGCTGAATCTGAAGGGGGCTGGCACACAGACTAACTGAATGTGGATGTTCATTATGCACTGTATCATAGTATAGTACAGTGATTATAAAAATATCTGCTTGAGTATACATTTTCATCATGTGTAAAACTCTTAAGGAATAAACAAATAGTTCTATATTGTGATCAAGTAACTCCTAGAACAAAATTGTAAGTTTTAGCTTCAGAAAACCAGTTGCTTCTAGCCAACATCCTGTTGCCAATGTAGCTAAAATTTTTGCACTTTGATTGTTAGTTGATAACACGATTGTTAGTATGACAAGAGATTGGTGGGATGCTCTCCTACAGATTTCCAAAACTGTTGTACTACAGACACAGCCAGGACATTCCAGACACAGCCAGGACATTCCAGAACACTTCTATCTGGTACTGTAAATGTCAGGTTTCAGTTTCACTCTAGCTAGAAAGAACTGCTACATATGCAACATGTTCTAGAAGATTGCCAAAGGTGAGCTCTTGGCCTAAGCGTTATCCACTTCAGTGAAGTGTTATTTCTCACCAAACTAGCAATTTGTTTACTAACTATACATGTTCCCTAATATAGTTAAAGCATTGAAATTATGTGATTTCGACTGTTGGGCTTAAAGGCTTACTAGATTATAAGACTAAGGACTAAATCATTATTGTACTTCTTTGCAATTATGCCCACAGCTGCCCTGCTCATTGGGAGAACAGGAAATGGATCTGGAACACTTCAAAGCAGTACCATTGCTCCCATGTGTCTTCCTGTTTGGGCTGTCATTTTGTTAAAGCTGTGGTCTTGCTCTTGTAGTTGATCTGGGAGAAAAAGGCAGGTTCCCCGGGGGGGGGGATAAATAAATAAATAAATAATTCCTGTATGAGGTGTTATAGAATGATACATTTGGTTGCCTAATAATCTCAAAAGGGGGGTGGGTCTGGGAAGGGGTGCCTCTGTCGTGGAGACCAAGTTGGGTTCATCCCAATTAGCTGTATGCCATAGTGTGACTCCAGAGGCGGAGCTAGCTGCTCTGGCACCTGGAGTGGCACACATAGTGTGCACCCAGGGGTGGGGCTAGCTACCCGTTGGGTGAGGCGAGCGTCCTTTCCCTTACTGACTTCTGATTAGGAGAGTCCTTCGCGGTTAAGGAGCCAACTACTGGGATTCTGAAACCCTCTGAGAAACCCTTCCAAAGATAGGATGCTGCACTTCCGTCTGGATGGATAGACAAGAGGTTGAGGAGAGGAGAAAGCTGAATTGGAGAAAATGCTAGACCCAGAAAGACTTTATCGATGGTTCGCTGCTGCGGGGGCTCGTCTAGAACTAGAGTGGTGGAAGCCCTGACCTCCCCAAAAGGGCCGCTTCCCTTTGTAACATGCTGTGGCTGGGTGAGCCCCTGCACGTCTCTCACACTCATGCGGGTACTTACAAGACTGCCTTTGGCATTGCCCTTTATTGAATTATCAGCACACCTTACGTTTTAAATCCTTTCTAAGGCCCAGCTTTCCAGTGCGATACACCTCTGATGGCTTCTTCTCGACATACGGGCTAACTGCCAGATGCTAATAGCGGCGGCCTCCCCAGAAAGGGTGTAAGCCATTCTGACTCATCATCACCGGCTGATGAGGTGCCTGATTCTGGAAGCTGGACCCTGGGCTGCTTATTCTGCAAAGAACTAGAAGAACTGGAAGCAACCGGGTTATTGATATGGGCCGGCAGCCTCCACGCAGGCGCCCTGGTGCGGTTCTGAAAGTCGGCGAGCAAGCCTGAGACCTAGTTTGCACAGCCACCGTTCCTGTCTGAGGGTTTGGGCCTGCACCTGGGTAGTTTAAAGGCTGGCCACTGGTTTGCGAAACATGGAAGTAAGAAACGCAAGGCAAATAGAACTAAAGAATAGCTAAGAGAAAGCGCTGTTCATAGTCAACAATGAATGATCTGAAGGCATTGAGGAACTGCGAAATGGGTTTGGGTTTATTATTACGATGGTTGACAGCTGCAGTGTGTGCTGGTACTGCACCCGTGCGCTTCCTCTTGGGCGCCATGAGCTGCTCTGTGCACTAGTAAAATGCGCCTACTATTTATTTCGTCACTAATTATTATTATTATTTTTAAATTTAATTTTCATTTATTTATTTATTTATATTTTACATATTAATTATTATTATTGTTATTATTATTATTATTATTATTATTATTATATTTTTATTATTTATAATTATAATTATTTATTATTATTATTATCATTATTAATTATTATTTATTTATTTTTCAAATTTATTTTATTTTATTATTTTATTTTATTATTGTTGTTGTTATTTTTTTTATTAGTATTAATATCACCGATCAATTAATAACTTGACTGTAATTAAATGCTAGTATACAATTATTGTGCATCAATAAAGTTCAGAGCACTGTTGATGAATTAATTATTAATCGATAGTATCTCAATTAATAGCCAATGGATTTATAGCTATGAGTAGGAATTACTATTATCAATTGCTCTGCGTAACTGCTGACAAAATGAACAAGCTATATGTCACTTAACTGCACCGCTTGTATTTATTTATATTTATTAAATCACAACCCAGCAATAGTTCAAGCAGCAGCGCTCAGCTACATATTAGCACCTGGCTCCAAGGAACAATCCCATACACAAAGCAACCCCAACTGCAGTCAGACAGAATTAGAAGATAATTGCCTACAATAAAAGTTGCCCCTTTTAAATGCTCGGCAAATCTAGGCACAAAGCATTGCCAAGTAATCAAACAGAATTGAAAATAACTGCTTACAAGGAGATGCTCAGAAGCTGCAGCCAAATTAAGAGAAAAGGAAATCAATAAGATTCCAGGCCCACACCAGCGGCCCTCTGAAAAGGAGGGGTGAGGTTGCTCTTAAGGGGAATATCTCACTGCTGGGGAAACTTCTTCCAAACAAAGGAAACTTTGCCAAACAAAGAAAAGTAAATCTTTGCCCACAAGGCTTAATACCAGTTGATTGAAATAAGGGTGCTTAAACAGACAAAAGACTGCAATTGGTCAAACTGCTGGTTAGTTAAACTGACAATGCAACTAGAGCTGCTGAACTGCCAGGTGCTTAAAGACAATGCCTCACAAACTGCCGGTCACTCAGAGAGCAATCAAGCTCTCAAGCCAGCAGTTGAAAAACCTGTCTGGTAACTGTGATGACTCAGGCAAGAAGCATAGGGAACTCCAAAGACCAATGTATCTCCTGAAAGGGTGGGGGGGTGGAGGGAGGGAGGACGGGTGGGGGGAGGAGAAGGAAAGCGTGGGGGGGGAGTTGGGAGGGAGGAGGGGTGGGGGGAGTAAAATGATCATGCCGGTCAAGGAAGTTTTTGAAGAAAAGGAAAATAGCTGTCCTTTACAGTGAGCCAAAATGAAGTGGAAATATAAACCGTGGGTTAACCTGGACTTTTCAGTAAGGTACTATAAGCCAAAACCTTTTTTGTTGTTGTTGTTTAAAAGTGGTTTTCTTTAGGGAGCCTGTACTGGCAAGTGAAGCCAATGACAAGAACCAGGCAAAGGCACACCTTCAAAGGTTCTAAACGTATAAACGTGCAGTGCTGAGGAATGGTTCCCTGATCAGAAACCCTGAATTGTCCACCCCAAGCCCTGCCTTATTTCTTCCCCCAAACATCAAGCGAAGGGGGGGGTTGGCTTAGAGAAACCAAGAGGGGTGAGGTTTAAGCGCACAGTCTATTCCAAGCCCCGGCAGCCTTTAAAATTTTACAGGGGGCTCCCGATTTAAGTGGTACCAATGGAAGGGATTGCAGGGTAAATTAAACCCACGCTAGAAGAGTAATAAATCAATAAACGGCAGGCACAATAAACAGCAGGCACAAACACACAAATCAATAAACGGCAGGCACAAACACACGCTGCAAGCACACACACACACACACGACTTAAATTAGAGAGGAACAGGAAAAGGAACCCTGAGGATCATCTAGTCCAACCCAAGCAATGCAGAAATATTCAGCTGTCCCATACAGGGATCGAACTGGCAACCTTGGCATTATCAGCACCATGCTATAACCAACTGAGCTATCCAGGCTCTCAAGGACAATGGAGGGGGAAAACGCAGCAGCACCCTGGCCAGCAAATTAAAATGTAAGGCAAACCCACTCAGTCACCCAGACCAGCCATGCAATTGGACAGGCAAGGGCAATAGAGGGGAAAACGTACAAGCACCCTGGCCAAAAATTAAATAAAAACGCACAGCCACCAAGGCAGAGGCAGGGGAAGGAAAGCGAGGAGACGAGGGAGAAAGAAAGACAGAGCCACACTCACACTCAGACCTCGCTGGGGGCACGTGCTGGGCAAGGGAACAAGCTGCAGCTTAAGAAAGGTAATTCGCACTCAGACCGCACAAACAAATCAAGCACCAGGAGTGGGGGGAAATAGAAGGTTAAATGTAGGTTTTTACACGGAAAAGAGGACACAGCAAGGCAAACCTGGGTGCCTGGGTTTTTTAAAAAGCAGTAAAGCAATGAGTGCACGCAAGCCTCCTAAAGTTAAAAGGCAAGCCAGGAACCAGGCAGCCTCCACACACACAGACCCCCCCCCCCGACTCCAAACCTCGTGGCTCTTCCCTGTGATGACTGTGATGACTCCTAGCTGATGACTCACGACGAGAGGACGGAGAAGAATGAGGCCGAGGAGAGGCTGGCACCGCCGCAAAAGGCTGCTGAACACGCCCCCTTGAAGGCACCTGGTTGGATGCCTGCCAAGGGGGCGTGGGCGCCAGCCAGGTGAGAGGAGGAGGCAGGGGGCTAATGCCCCCTGCTAGGGGCGGTGCTCGGGCTCCCGCCCACAACCACTCCCCTCTCTTCCAGGGAGGAGAGTCTTTAGTGAAATTGAATTTAATTCTAAATTATATTCGTGGGAGATTACAAGGGGCCAAAAAAAATATGGATGTACCGTGCTATATTAGAAGCAAAAAAACTTGTTTTGATGAATTGGAAGAGCCACAAAAAGATTCCATTGAGCACATGGATTGATAATATGGACAGATTAGCTACATATGAACGAATTGCATGTCGACGCAAATTAAGAATGGATAAATATGAAGAAATATGGAAGAAATATTTAAGCGATAAGGCGGATAGTGGTGGGAAGTAGGGGGAGGAGAGAGAGGTAGGAAAATATTGTTTAAAAGGTGTAGTCATAGGTATATCAGTGTATTCAAATCTGAATTGTCAAATTGTGTTAGTGTTGTTATGGTTTTTGTTGTATGTGTCTTTGGCGGTTGTTTGTATTGAAAAAATGATTAAATAAATTTTAAAAAACAACAAAACAGCAGCAATTTGCAGTGGAATATATTTGTTTTGTCCTTCAAGATAGGTTTTCCCACTATACTGTATTATTTATTTTGCAATTCAGGGTCTAACGGCAGTCACATCCTTTTGTGTGAACTGTACAGTGGTGCCCCGCAAGACGAATGCCTCGCAAGACGGAAAACCCGCTAGACGAAAGGGTTTTCCGTTTTGGAGGTGCTTCGCAAAACGAATTTCCTATGTGCTTGCTTCGCAAGACGAAAATGTCTTGCGAGTTCCTGCGGGGTTTTTTTCCTCCCCCCCCCTTTTTCCCAAGCCGCTAAACCGCTTATCAGCTGATGGCTAAGCCGCTTAACAGCTGATGCTAAGCCGCTTATCAGCTGATCGTTAAGCCGCTTATCAGCTGATCGTTAAGCCGCTTATCAGCCTATCGTTAAGCCGCTTATCAGCTGATCCACTAAACCCGCTAAGCCGCTAATACTGTAGCACTAATCCGCTAATGGGCTTGCTTCGCAAGACGAAAAAACCCGCAAGACGAAGAGACTCGCGGAACGGATTCTTTTCGTCTTGCGAGGCACCACTGTAATTCGCCAGCAGAAGCAATCAGATGTGCAATGGTACACGTGAAAGGACCTCAGTCACTGGAATTACCTTGCCTGGGTATATCAGTTGGTGCAAAAAAATGACCAGCCCGCAAAACTATAAGGACATTTTGAATCCATCTCATGCAGACATGCTAAGAAGGATGTTATTGCATCAATCACAGAGTGGTTCAATCCATGTTTGGAATCTAGGTAGAGAATGGTCTTCCTTTTAAAAATGATTACTATCAGTATCCAGTGGACTTCCGTATCATTTACTGGAATAATCAAAACATCTTTCTTTAGCACTCCAAATCTCAAACAGTACTTCATGGTTTGCACTGACAATCTTTGACACATCTGCATGAACTGGCAACTAAGTGGGAAAATTGTTCCATCTTGACCTAGCTCTTTGGCCACGATCACCCTGGAGGCAAGAAATGTGGTCATTTATCCAGTTTGATCCTTTCAGTGTGTCTATATCATAGGCATACACACAGATGTTGGCAATTGAATCCTCAAGTCCCATGGTTTGTAGACTGAGTATGGGGAAGGTACAGTTGTGCCATGGGGGAACTGATGTACAAATCAGTGATTTGCCCAAACACTTCTCACTTTGTGTTGAGAATATGGGGCTGCTATCAAAAGAATCAATATTGGTTACTGTCAAATCCTCTTTCCCACTTTTTGGAGTGGAGGTCGTCTGAGGTTGAGTGCTTTCCAGTTGTCTCATAGTCAGTCGGTGATCTGTTTTTAAGGAGTCCAACTCCTCAGCAGCCTGCACTGAAACAGATGTTGGAGCTACAGTTCTCTTTTCCTGCAGTCTGGGCAACTTTCTTCCCAATTCACTCTTCTGTCTTTTATTTCGCTTCAACTGTGTGAGCTGCAGCCGGCGAGGCTTCCCTGGTTCTGGTGGCACGCCGATAGATTTTTTGGCAGCTATAATATGGTAACAATTCCTGGATGATGGGCAAGAGCAGCTCTCTTTGGGGAAAAAGGTGGACAACATAATGCTGTTCCTTACTACCCCTTACGACAAATACACCAAGCTGTGGACAAACAGCTATTAAATTGTTCAGTACCGTAAAGTCCTCTAGTACCATTTGACAAACTCATGGTGCCTTCTCATAGCTTTCATCTTTCTTAGGCCGCGGAAGTTCTCCCCTTTGTACAAGATCCATGATTTGTAATGGATCACAAGCTATATGAGGAAAGACTGTATGTTCTGGTGATCTTGAGTGTCTGATAAACTGAGGCCGCAAATGAAGGTTTCCAGTGTTACATAGTCCACACAAAGTTTCTCTCCAGTAAAATTTTTGCATTGCATATAAGGATAACACCATTGTTTCCATCGTCTTTTCTTTCCATTGTGAAAGTCTTTTTGGAGCTGCATGAAAACTCTCAGAGACATTTGTGGTGATTCCACTTTTTTCATTATATATGTTCAGTCTCTTTTTTTAAAAAAAATTTTTTTTATTAACCGACCAATCAAATCAAATCAAATCAAATCACATCATATAAATTCCAAATTACAAAGCCGAATTTTAATTTTTTGTTGAGGGGACCCATATTTCAAGTTCCGAAGGGGGATTCTGATCATCTTCTTGCTGCTGCGTTAATATCCACAAATCAATCCAAATAATGTTCATAATTCTATCCAGTCTTATATTGCTGTTTCCACATCTCATCTTATTCGTATATTTTTCCTTCTTTTCTTTACGATCTCTTCTGATAATCTTCTTAAGCTGACAAACACCAATTATAATCCTGTGTGAATTTTCCGTTCGACCAGTCCTCATATCAGATGGTTTCCATATATCATCACTTTCATAAATAACATCACTCTTTCCATCATTAACACGTAGATCTGTCACTCTTAAGTCCCTATGAGGAGTATCACCCACAATATAACAACAGCTCTGTTCCTCCTCCCAGACTTAAGTCCTCCGACAGAACTAGCCAACATGTGTCGGGAAACCAGCCCACCAGGTGCGGAGGAAAAATGACGAAGAGTCATGGGTGAAGGTTTAAGCAAGGAGTGAGCTCTCTCCCCCAGCAGCCTTGCATGTTTATTAGCCTTGCGCACATTACATCATGTTGCATATACACGTGTAGCACTCGGGTGGAAAACAGCTAGGGTTTGCATTTCTTAGAATAACTTCTCTACCAGACAGCATGACAGCCGCGTAAGCTTTGCGGTTAGGCAGCGCGACACTGACCCAGGCGTGTGGGGGAACAAGTCAGCAGATGCTTCCTCTTGCACAATCTTGCACAAGGGTGCTATTTTTTTATTGCATCCCCACATGCCCTCCTTTTTTATTTTATTTAATCAGAGTCATAAATTTCATTGCGAAAGCGCGTATATCTGGCAACATATTCTCGGCAGGAGACACCTAAGGAAGTGCGTCGCGAAGACCACCACCCCATACATTGGGTGATCAGCGAGGGAACACATTGTATGCAACAACAAATACACACAAATCCTATAACCAATCCTAAGCCTATTAGCAATAAATGACGAAACCAAAATCCATCGGGAAGCCAGGAAAAAAGCCATTCCCAAGGGTCAGGAATGGGAGGATGTGAGATCGGATTTTGTTTAACCATGGCTTCCATTTCATTAATAGTTGTGGAAATACTAAGATTATAATCTTTTATATACACACAGCAGTGTGATAACACTAACCCACACACCCCTCCCTTGGAGGCCAAAATGGTGTCCAAAGCATAGCGGTTCTGCAGGGAAACCTCACGAATATTGGACATTTCTTGGTTAATTACTTTCAAGGCTTTTATAGTTGCATTGAATAGCCCTTCTGTCCAGTTGGAGAGTCTGTGGAGGTCCCTGTAATTCATGGCAACACCAAGAGGGGGCAGGGCAGCCCTAGCAATTGCAGTTTCAGCATAATGAACTATAGGAGCGTTAGCATCTCTCTTATTGCGAAGCCGAAGCGAAGAAATATTATCTAACTTATAAATCAATGGAACTACAATACCAAGGGTGCAAATCCCTGAAAAACTTTTAGGAATTTCCTTATAGGCTTTACGTCCACAGAAAAGCCAAAGATCATTCTGTAAAACCATGGATGTCCTACTACTCTTTTTCATCCACCATATCCATCCATCAAAATCATTGCACATTGCATGCTGGCCCCATGTCATACGGTGGGTAACATTCCCTATAACTACTGGTGGTCTTCCACTGCGTGTGGTTGTGTTCAAGAAACAAGAGGAGGTATTGACATATTCATAAGTCCAAGCACAATTAGGGTAGTTCCCTAGAAATACAGATGTGTTATGTTTAAACTTAAAACACCTATCTGCTGGTTCTAACAAGGTCAATACCACTGGTGGAAAACGTGTGCGGTTAATCTTGAGATTATTACTTATCTTAAAAGAATCATTAATGGGGATGCCATGCAACAATATGCCAGAGCGTCGAGCCTGTGGAGGAATATGCATACAAATCCAACAATTAATATAATTCAAAATCTTTGACAATTGAGCCATGTCTTTTACAAAGGTATTATCAGTCCAGAGAGCATGATAGTCCTCTGAACGATTAGTTTTAGACAAAATGCTGGGATCATGGCTAGCTGAGCGTCGATGTCTTCGAAAGTGCTGTGGATGCAGCCAGCCAGTAGAATTTTTTTGTTTCGGCCAATGTTGCAGGAACCAGATGAGCTGTGCAGGTGGGCAATATGAGTTATAAGGGAAAAGGACAGCAACTGCCACCTCTTCACAGCCTCTGTGAAAGAGGGTGGCAACATTTCCTTTTTTCAGAAACCAAAAACCTGGTTTAGTCCAACAACCAGTGCGACAGACACATGATCCCAATTGACCAATATAGGCTTTGTTAATTGGTGACAGGGAATGTTGGAAAGACCATTCCCAATTTGTGGTGGGAACACAAATAGGGGTACTATCACGGGGCGGCAAAACCCATGCCAGACCTGTATATCGCGGGCATCCTTCATAGCCAGGAGAGTTTCCTAAGCAGGCAGCGGCAAAACCATAATGAAACCTTTTTGTGTGGTTCCAGGAGCGTCGTGGAGCTTGCAAAGAATAAGGTACAAGATGGTTTGGTAGTTTTGCAGGAAAGACTGGTATCGCTGTTACAGGTGATTCCAACCACGGCACGTTCAGGGTCAGATGGCGATGTCTCCAAGTGCAGTAGGGACTCAGGGCTGCAGGAAGGCGACGTCCGCCAGAGAGGGTGAAGTATGGCTCGTTGCTGCTTTCACTTCCGAGGCAGAAGCTCGCCAGGGTCGCACACAGCGCGCTGGTAACCAGGTAGGCCGTCCATCCAGGTCCACTGCCGCGTAGCCGCGTCCCCAGGAGATGAGTGGCACAGGACCATGCCATGTTGGATCAGGTAGCTGTCTGTAAGATACAAGAGGTCGAGCCAAAGGCTCTGCTTTTCGAAAATGAATCTCAGCCGGTGTATATTCCTTATTATGGGGACACAAAATATGGTCAAGGGTGAATAAAACAGTATGCACAATTGAAGGAATCTCGGCGGAGGGGGCACTTCGACCTCCAAGTTGTTTGGACAGCAGAGTCTTGAAGGTCAGGTGCGCCCTCTCCACAATCGCCTGTCCTGTTGAATTGAAAGGCAAACCATGGATTAATTTCACATTCCATAAATCACAAAAGGATGAAAACTGAGAGGAAATATAGGCTGGGCCATTATCCGTTTTAATGCTTTGTGGCTTGCCCATCACAGCAAAACAGCGCAGGGTGTGCTGAATGACGTGACGAGCGGTCTCACCCTTCAATGGGGTGGCCCAGATAAATCCAGATGAGGTGTCCACTGTCAGGTGAACTTTTGAAAATGGTGCGAGCAGAGGGGTGTGAGTAACATCCATCTGCCAAACCGCAAGAGGGGACGTACCCCTAGGGTTCACCGCATCAAAGGGAATCATGGTTGGAGCCTTAGAACAGATAGAACATTGAGAGACAATGTCTCGTGCCTGTGCAATAGGGATTTTAAACATTTTTTGCCAAAACTTTAGCAGGCTGGTGAAAGGTAGAATGAGAGAGAATAGGGTCAGAAAACAAGGAAAACACTTCAGATCGCAGTGCAGCGTCTGCCAAGGCATTTCCCTGAGCCAAAAACCCTGGGTGATTGGTGTGGGAACGAAGGTGTGCAACATAAAAAGGATGACGGCGTTCTTGAATAAGATACTGCAAGGTAGAAAAAAGAACAAACAAATCAGCATCTAACGCAGGCGTGATATAAGAAACAGGCAAGGAAGACAGAAGGCGATACACATATTGTGTATCAACAAGCAAATTAAAAGGTTTATCAGGAAAGAGTTGAAAGGCAAGGATTACAGCAGCAAGTTCAGCCCGCTGGGCGGACCTCTGTTGCTCAGTAAATTCAGTTTTCCATTTTCCACCCTCCTCCCATGCCACCACCCCCCGCGTTTTTGACCCATCAGTGAAAAGGGTAAGGGCAGAGGGGATGGGGGTCGGAGAGAGAGCAGTTTTTAAAGTATAGACAGTTTGAAAAAGAAAAGACAGGTGTGGATCAGAGGGGGGATTATGCGTGATGGTTCCCAAAAAATCCACAAGTGCTACTTGAGTAGCCACGGAGGTGGAAATCAGGTGTTGTGTTTCTGTGAGTGAAAAAGGCAAGTAAATTTTTTCAACGTCCAGTCCAGAGAGGGCTTTTGCTCGAGCGCGCCCTTTAATTACCAAATCCATTACAGCCGCTGGAGAGGAATAAATGTTGCGCGGTGGAGTATGCGGAAGGTGGATCCATTCCACAATGTTGACACCCGAGGGGGCAGCCGATTTCTGTGAGTAGAGAATGGCTGTAGGCAGCAAAGGTGTGGAAAAAATTGCCAAGGATAACTGCACATTGTGCAGAGTGTCTATACGATCCACCATTCGGTCTCTTAATAAAGCATTAACCTGTTGTAAGGCTTGTAGCATTTCTTCTGTAACTGGGATGACTTCTCCAGGTAGTTTGTGTCCTTGTAAGGCAGAAAACAATGGTGACAAGGTGCTAGTAGGCAGATTAAGGTAATTCTTTATCCAATTCAGGTGTCCCAAAAGTTGTTGAAGGTCAACCAGCCGTAGGCGGGCAGGAAAAGACAATTGGGGAACAACCGGAATGGCAGCTTGTTGTGTCAATTTATGTCCAAGATATAACATAGGCAAAGTTTGCTGAACCTTATCTGGGGCAATACACAGTCCAAAATCTGTGAGGGCAGATGTAAGGTCTTTTAACAATTCCATTGATATGTCCTGTGCAGCCACAAGGATATCATCCATGTAATGACAACAAATAACCTCTAGGTGGCGCTGGCGGAAAGGTTTTAGGGCTAAATTGACAAAGTGCTGGCATAAAGTTGGAGAATTTCTCATACCTTGTGGCAGAACAACCCATTGGTAGCGTTCCGTTGGTTGAGCATTGTTGAGAACAGGCAATGTAAAGGCAAAACGCTGACGATCTGCCGGGGCTAGTGGTATGGAAAAGAAGCAGTCTTTTATATCTACCACCAGAAGTTTGTGGTCTTTTGGTATCATATTAAGATTAGGAAAACCAGGCTGTAATGCGCCCATAGGTTGCATCTGGTTGTTTACCATCCTTAAATCCTGAATGAGCCTCCAATGGCCAGAGGTTTTCTTTTTGATGACAAAAATTGGTGTATTCCGTGGGGAGGAAGAAGACTCTATGTGTCCGAGGCGAAGTTGTTCCGAGACAAGCTGGGCCGCCGCTGCAAGTTTGTCTTTAGTCAGAGGCCATTGCTCAACCCAAACAGGCGTGTTTGATGTCCAGGTGAGGGCTAGCGTGGTCCTCGGGTGTGCAGGGGCGGCCCTTAGAATAAATTTGTCTGAATGGAAGAGCCTGAGGCTTCAAGAACATCCCGTCCCCAAAGACAAACAGGAATGTCCAAAATGAGAGGATAAATGGTGACAGAAAGACCCGAAGGGCCTTGAATCATAATTGGGTGAAGGCTTTGACAAGCTGGGGTTTCTCCCCCGACACCCAAAACTTGGGCAGCTGCCTTTGTAGGCCATTCGGGAGGCCAGGCTTGTTTAGCAATCACAGTAACGTCTGCCCCTGTATCTAGAACCCCCTCTACCTCACGTCCACCCAGTGTCATTTTTAAGGTAGGGCGCTGAGCTGTGAGAGGCATTGCAGCAGCAATTAAGGGGGGATTTGTAGGAGTTGTGGCATCCGCAGGGAGCAGTATGACTTTAGCCACTGGCGTGCCAGATGAAAGACCTAAGAGGGGGGCTGCTTGTTTAATTGCAGTCCCCAGTGGCGTCGGCGGAGGCTGATAATCTGGTGGTCATGGCGGAGTAAAAGGTGGTGGTTGAAGCGGTGCAGCCGGATATATGAAAGGCATATTCAGGACTGTTTTTTGTTGTGGTTGCAACGAAGCCAAGAGGATGTTTTTGGGCGTAAGAGTTGCCATGCAGCCACGGACTTTAGCCCAGGCACTGAGGACGTGAACATTTATGCGGCCATGGCCATGAAAGTGGTTGCCAATCCTATCCCAGGCTGGAATTTCCCACGTCCCCTCCTCAGGGAAGCATGGACAATGTTCATCTATGGCCAGAATCAATGCAATTAGATCACCTTCAGGTACTTGCTGTTTATTTTCCCGAAGGAGGTGCTGCATGTCTTTTAAAAATTGTTTCTGAGGGTTAGAGAGCGCAGAACCCATGATAAAAATAGAAAAATAGCTACTCACCGGGGATCCGAAGATGAGAAGGCGCCTGAGCCCGTGCCGGGCGGGTGAGTAGCAGGAAGGACCGTCTTTGACAGCACGCGTCCTGGAAGCCGTTCAGGCAATCACACGAGGCACCATTTGTCGGGAAACCAGCCCACCAGGTGCGGAGGAAAAATGACGAAGAGTCATGGGTGAAGGTTTAAGCAAGGAGTGAGCTCTCTCCCCCAGCAGCCTTGCATGTTTATTAGCCTTGCGCACATTACATCATGTTGCATATACACGTGTAGCACTCGGGTGGAAAACAGCTAGGGTTTGCATTTCTTAGAATAACTTCTCTACCAGACAGCATGACAGCCGCGTAAGCTTTGCGGTTAGGCAGCGCGACACTGACCCAGGCGTGTGGGGGAACAAGTCAGCAGATGCTTCCTCTTGCACAATCTTGCACAAGGGTGCTATTTTTTTATTGCATCCCCACAAACATGGCGACGGTATTTTTTACTGCGTCATTCCAAAGCTCTTATACTTTTCACGGTCTTCTTGAAACATGCTTTGGTTAGTGAATTATCTCCACACAGTCTTAAATCCACAGCTTAAGTCATTAAAACGACATTTCTGACTTGTGAGGGGGGGGGTTCTTGTTTAATCACATAGAGGAAAGAAAGGAAAGTTTTTTTTCCCCTCCCCCATCAGTCCCTTTGCCATACCGAGTCTTGGCGTATCTTCTCATGATTTACTCTTGTTCCTCCGACTCATCTTGTTTTATCAGAGATCTCTTCTTTTAGCAGTCTTTACTCCCCCTCCTTTCTTGAAATATGTGCATTCGCTTCATCCTAATTGTTTCTTTTGAAGTTCTTGCAGCTAGCGGCGCGGATCAGAGACGGCGTCCAGGAGTGCCGAAATCCCACAGGAGGGCATTGTGCCTAGTGCCCCCATCCCCACAAATTCGGGGGTGGTATAGGGCACAGCAGGCAAGGGCAGCCCCCCCCACAACCTTGGGGAGTAGGGAGGCTATTTTACTCCCATCACAGCCTCCTAATTACCTTGTGTGGGTTGGAGAGATGTTATTGTCAGCCATCTTCCGATGCGCCCCTAGTGGCTATGTTCAGTCTCTTTAGAATCCAGGCCCCAGCATGAGTTATTATTGCTTGGTGCAGGTCTTCATTAAAGCAGTCCAAGAACGTTTTGCTCCACCTTCTACTGAGTTTCTTTAATTTGAATGTGTAGTCTTGCTCAGAATTTGACCTCAGAAGATCAAAAAAGTCAGCAAAGTATATCTTGGTATCTTTTGAACTGGCCCCATGTTTTTTCAACCAAAACACGATGTCTCTGCGGATGTGATTCCAGCATACCACTCTGTGGCTCTTGAGCAAAACATGATCCAAAGCCTTTTCAATTCCTTTTTCTCTGTCAGACACTATGACAACTTTATCTGAATTGAGCAAAGGACACTGCTTTGAAAGGTTTTCCAAAAATCTCCTGTGATTGTCCTCTCGCCTGCTGTCATGTATCATGAATATTACAGGAATCAGTGGTGATTCAGTGAAAAGCACGTTTTGAAATAATAAAGTAGATAGGTAGAAGTCTCCAAGTTGAAAAGTTGTGTTGTCAGGGCTGCCTCAAGTCTCAGCTCACAAAAGACCAACGCCTTTCTTTTCTTATATACAAAAGTGTTTATTGCGGTTCATTGTTTGCTTCAGATCCGAGGCGCGCAGCCCTACGTCTGCTAGGCTTAGACCGCTGAAGTCCCTTCTGAATCTGTCCCTGCCCTGCACCAGTTTAAGAGGCTTGCGCTGCTCCACCTCTTTCTCTCTTTCCTTTTCCGCAGGGTCTTTCTGCCCGCTGGGGTTTCGCCCCTCCTGGATTCCTCCGACGCGGAATCAGACTGCTCTTGCCCCCTCCTGCGGGCTTTGGGACCTGGCCCCTCCTCCGGGCTCCCTGTATTTCCGCGCGCCTCTACATTTGAACTTGGCGCGCGCCCCCAACCTCTAACTTTCCTTTTGACAGCTACGCTACTCCCTTCACTACTCCCCTCCCCTTCCGGGAGGGTGGCTTGCTCCGACCTCCCTCCTTTCTCTACTGCCGGAGCCGCCTCCCCTGATACACTGGAACCTCCATCCCCTTCGCTGCACTCTGGCGGGGAGGCTGGTCCTGACGCCCAGCTGCCACTTTGGGATCCCCCGCTGGCCCCCTGCTCCTGACAAGTCCCCCCTGGGGCTCCCCTGGCCTTGACCACCGGCGCCCCCTTCTGGGAATCCTCTGATTCGCTGGAAAGACTCATGGAATCTCTAGAGTCATTGTCATCCTCTTCCTCGCTGTCCTGGGATTCATCCCCATCGCTCTCCATCTCCTGCCTACCCTGTGCCTCTGTCCCTGAACCCCTGACATCCATCCCCCCCTCGAAGCCCCCCCTTCCCCCCTCCCGCTGCTCGGGCGCAGGTTCCGGGAGCTCCGTTGTAGCGGGGGTAGACGCTGGATACAGTTCATCGACGTCGATCTCCTCTGCTTCCAGTTCAGTGTATGCGTGCTCGAAACCGGGGTCCTCCCCCAACACATCCAAACCCTTCCCTCCCCCTGTTACTTCAGGCGATGCTGCTTGCCAAGGCCCCCTTCGCCACCCCACTTCTGGTTGATCGTCCCACCAATAAGAGCGGTCCGTGTCCACCCCCGAGCACGATCCCCTTGGAGGGCTCGATTCCGGCGTGGTCTCCTCTGCGGAGGAGAACCCCTGGAAGGTGCTGCCTGAAAGTGTGGGCGTAAAAAGCCAGTCGTCAAAATACTCCTCTGGCATGGGCCTGTGTGGGAAGAGTGCATGGAACTCGTCTTTAAGAAGAGGTTCCTCCAGAGCATAATCTGGCACCCAACTGTTGGCGCTGGCCGGGGTACCTTCCCTGGCGAGGAGGTATTCCACTCCCTCCTCCCCCCATCTCGAGTCCAGAATTTCCGTGACCTCGTTGAGTGTCGGGGTCCTCGGTGACTCCCCCCCCGGTGACTCTCTACATGGGTCTGGTGCCATCCCTGGCTCCTGAAATCTGTGTGGGGCCTTGTATGGTGTAAGCACCGACCTATGAAAGACCGGGTGCATTCGGGAACCTTCTGGGAGGGTCAACTGAAAAGCTACGGGATTGATCCTGCCCTCAACTTGGTATGGCCCTAACTGTTTGTGTCCTAGCTTCTTCTTAGCTAACGACTTGGCCGGTACCGCCTGGGCTGCTAACCATACCCAGTCCCCCACCTGGATGTCTTCTCCTGCCCTCCTGTGCCTGTCTGCCTGCACTTTGTAGGCGTGTTTAGCTAGTTCCAAGTGCCGTCGTAGCTCCTCGTGGACCTCCTGCAATTCTGCTGCTAAATGCTCAGCTCCCTGCGACTCCCCCTGCGTCGTTGTCTCCAACGCCGGGAAGGTTCTGGGATGTCGCCCATTGTTGGCGAAGAACGGTGTCACCCCCGTTGATGCGTGCTTCGTGTTGTTGTAGGCAAACTCGGCCATCGGCAAGTAGTCCACCCAAGTTGCAGGCTTTTGATTGGCGTAACATCGCAGGTACTGCTGCATGATGGCGTTGACCCTCTCCGCTTGGCCGTTGGTTTGCGGGTGTCTCGCCGACGCTAAGTTGATCTTGACATTCAGGATGCCCAGGAGCTTCTGCCAGAAACTGGAAATGAATTGGCGACCCCGGTCGGACAGGATGGACCGCGGTAAGCCGTGCACCCGGAACACGTGGTCTATGAACAGCTTGGCGGTCTGTTCCGCTGTTGCCACCTTCGCGCAAGGAATGAAGTGCGCCATCTTGGTGAACAGGTCTACAACCACAAGCACCGCCGTCTTGCCCCGTGAACTGGGCAGATCAGTAACAAAGTCCAGCGCCACCCGTTCCCACGGCTGTAGTGGCGTCTCCAGTGGTTCCAGCAATCCCGCTGGCTTCTTGTGCACTGGCTTGGACCTCTGACAAATGTCACACCTGGCGACGTAATCCGCGACCTCTCCCCGCATCTGGGGCCACCAAAAGTCTCTGGCTACTAAGTCCGCCGTCTTTTCTTTGCCGAAGTGACCCGCGCTGGGTGCGTCGTGTAACTGCTGTAAAACCTTCGCGCGGAGATCGTCTCCGGGCACGTAGAGAGCACCTTTGCGGGTCAGCAGACCGTCGCGTATCTGGAATTCGCCGTCCTTTGCTGTCCCTCTTCGCACCTCCTCCATCTTGGATTGTGCGAACGGATCCGTCTGTAGCGCGCGTCGTACCGCGTCCAGGTCCACGGCGGCGGAAGCGCACGCCCACGCTTGCGGTGCGAAAATGTGCCTGGCTGCCACTGGTGCCGCTTCTTCGAGATACTGCGGTTTCCTGGAGAGCGCATCCGCTATGACGTTGTTGTCTCCCGGGATATACTCTATCCGGAAATCGAAATCCGCAAAGAACTCCGCCCATCTCATGTGCCTCTGGCTCTGGAGCTTCGCCGTGCGCCAATACTCTAGGTTCTTGTGGTCCGTGCGGACCTGCACGGTGTGCTTGGCTCCGATAAGGAAGTGCCGCCACGCCTTGAAAGCCGCGTGGATGGCCAACAACTCCCTGTCCCAGATGGTGTAGTTCTGTTCCGACTTGCTGAGCTTCCGGGAATAGAAAGCGCAGGGCCTCCAGTTCCCTTGCGGATCTTCCTGCAAGAGGACGGCCCCCACTGCTCTGTCAGATGCGTCAGTCTCAACCCGCATGGGCCTGCCGGGATTCACGTGTAGCAGCTGGTCTTCGGACGCGAAGAGACTCTTAAGTCTCCTGAAGGACTGCTCCGCCTGGTCCGTCCAGGTGAACTTTTTCTTCTTGGAACTGAGGGTGTCCGTGATAGCTGCCGTCTCTTTCGCGAAACCCCTGATGAACTTGCGGTAAAAGTTGGCGAAACCGACGAACCTCTGGACCTCCTTCCGATTGCGCGGACTATTCCAGTCCAACACCGCACGGACTTTGGCGCTGTCCATGGCTAGTCCCTTGTCGGACAGCCGGTAGCCCAGGAAATCCACCTCCGTCACGTCGAACTGGCACTTCTCCAGTTTGGCGTAGAGCCTGTGCTCCCGTAGCCTCTGCAGGACCTCCTTTACGTCTCTCTCGTGAGTCTCCTGCGATTCTGAGAAGATCAGAATGTCGTCGAGGAAGCATACGCACTTCTTGTAGAGGAGTCCTGCTAGCACGTGGTGCATGAATGCTTGGAAACAGTGGGAGCCATTTTGGAGACCAAACGGCATAACTCTGTATTCATAGGTGCCCAGCGACGTGAACATGGCCGTCTTCCACTCGTCACCTTCCCTCATGCGTATTAGATTGTATGCTCCGCGTAGATCCAACTTGGTGAAGATCCTCCCCTTCCTCACCGTCGCGAGCAGGTCGTCAATCTTGGGCATGGGGAAGGCCTTGGGCTTTGTCATCGAGTTGATGGCCCTATAGTCCACAATGAGCCTTTTTTGGGGCGTGTCCTTCTTCTTCACGAAAAACACAGGACTGCCCCCCACGGCCTTGGATTCTCGGATGAATCCCCGCTTCAAATTGTGATCTATGAATAAGTCTTCGATCCTGGGAGTTAAGCATGAGAGACTTTCGAAGGAATCGGCTGAAAGGAACTGTGAGAGACTTGCGCGCCTCGGACGTGAGATCACCAGGCTAGAAAGATGGACTAAATGTACTTTGATTAAGGATTGAAGCCGGGGGAGAAGGGTGGGACTTAACAGTCCGAAGGGGGTTGAAGTTTTTTTTTTTTTCTTTTTTTTTTGTTGTTTTCTACCTTTTAATTTTTATACAATAAAGAATATTTTATAAGAATGGGGAATCCGTGGGGGGGAAAGGGTGGCAATTTTAGGAAAGGTATCTTCTTTTCTTTTTTAGAAACATGCTTATATCTTTTTTCTGTTCTTTTACTCTTATACAGAGGATTAAGGGGTATACGTTAACAAAATGTTAGCATAACAAATGAATTAAAGTATAATTTTATAATTAAAATGAATTTAATCAAACTAGGGTTAAGTAATTTTAATAAAATAAGGTACAGGATGTTTAGGGGAAAAACTTGCTAGAATAAATAAACTGGAGTTGGGAAACAATAGGAGGAGACGTGGGGAAGTCCTGAAAAGAAGTTACTGAAAATAAGTGTAAAGAGGTGAACCTCTTTTTCTTTTTCCTTTTTTTCTTTTTTTTTGGATGTATGTTTCTATGTTCCTGAGCTTTGATTCTTAATGTAAAAATTAATAAAGATTATATATAAAAAAAAAAAAAAAAAACAAATTGTGATCTATGAACTCCCGGAGTTCCTGCATTTCATCTTCAGACATGGAATACAGCTTCGCAGTCGGCAGCGTCGCCCCTGGTAAGAGGTCAATTGCACAGTCGTAGGGCCGGTGGGGTGGTAATTGGTCAGCTTCCTTTTCACAGAAGACCTCCAAAAACCCCTTGTACTTGTGGGGCACTGCCTGCACCATGCCTAGATGCAACTGCTGCCCTTCCTCCTGGCCCTCCTCCTCCTGGCCTGTCTGGATGCAATGTTGTGCGCAGTAGGACGAGCCAAAGGTGAGCTGCCGCTGGTACCACGCTAATGATGGGCTGTGTCTATCCAGCCAACTCATGCCTAACACTATAGGCGTGTCTGACAGTTGGGTGACATTGAAACTGATGACCTCGCGATGATTCCCAATTTTCAGCAGCATGGGTGGCGTCTGTTGTACCACTTGCCCACCCAGCAACTTCCTGCCATCTACCGTGACGACGTTCAGAGGCAGCGTGGCTGGTAGTAGCGCTATGCGATGCTGCTTGATGAACTGCATCCCCACGAAGTCTGCGTTGCTCCCTGAGTCAATCGTAATGGGGACTTCCAGGGTGAGTCCATTAGGTAGCTGGAGAGTAGCAGTGAGCTGCACCACTGGCTTGGGTGGTAAGGGGTCTGTAGGCTGCAAAAGCGCTGGGGACTGCTTCACTGACTTGCCTGGTGGAGCCCCAGCATCTCTGCTTCCATCCAGGCATTCTCGTTTCCCTGAAACTGTTCTCCTTGGAACTCTTCCCCTGTTACTGTTGCTAAGGCTGCAGTGTGCTTCTGGAGCCTCTGGGGACACTCTTTAGCCATGTGCTGTGCACTGTCACAGATGTAACACTTCCTGGTCCCTCTAGGAGGCTTCGCCTTGACTGCTCCGGACGCTGAGGCTCCGGCAGCTGACTGAGCCTTTGCACGACCCAGCTCCATTGGCTCCTCCCCTCCCTTCAGCATAGGCGAGGGATTTGTACGTCCCAGGTCCCTGGGAAGAAGAAAAGGAGGCGCTCTAGCTGGTGGGCGGACGTGACGCCCCTCCTCACTGTGCCAAGGGCGTTCTTCGTGGCGCACCCCTATCGTGAGTGCCCTCTGGACGACGTCTGCTAGGGTTTGAGGTCTGTCTCCCCTAGCCAGCTCATCTTTTACTGAGCCATGAAGCCCCTCCCAAAACAAGTCTCTCACTGCCAGGGAGTCCTTTTCCCAGCCCAGCACATTCCGCAATGCAAAAAAGCGAGAATGGTACTGACGCACTGTAGCCTTGCCCTGCCGCAATCCATGCATCTCCTGGCGCGCCACATCAACGTCAACGGTAGATTGGAAGCAAGCGTCCATGGCTTTGATAAATTCGTCAGAGTCCCTGCGGGCAAGACCATCTTCGCGCCACAAATTGCGTAACCAGGTTCTAGCTTCCCCATGCAAATGGGACACAATAAAGCCTACTTTCTCCTCCTCATCTTTGAAGTCTTTTCGAAGCAAATGCAGCGCGTATAGGACGTCTGCTCTGAAATTGGGATAATGCTTCAGGTTCCCATCGAAGTGGGCTACTAAATTGCCCCCCCTCCGTCCGAGAGCGATTCCCTCTGATCTGGACCCCGGGAACCCCTCTTTGCACGCCTGATCCCACCTGGCTTGCAGATCCTGGCATCGCGCTTCTGCTTCGGCAACTGTCTTCTGAGAGACCCGTACTGCAACGGAGAGTTCAGCGACTGCGTTTTGCAGGGTCGTTATCTGCTCCTCAGTAGTCATGTCTGCCAAACTTCGTGAGCTTTGCAAAAAAAAATTTTTTGCAGTTTTTTTGAGAAGGGACTTACTGTCAGGGCTGCCTCAAGTCTCAGCTCACAAAAGACCAACGCCTTTCTTTTCTTATATACAAAAGTGTTTATTGCGGTTCATTGTTTGCTTCAGATCCGAGGCGCGCAGCCCTACGTCTGCTAGGCTTAGACCGCTGAAGTCCCTTCTGAATCTGTCCCTGCCCTGCACCAGTTTAAGAGGCTTGCGCTGCTCCACCTCTTTCTCTCTTTCCTTTTCCGCAGGGTCTTTCTGCCCGCTGGGGTTTCGCCCCTCCTGGATTCCTCCGACGCGGAATCAGACTGCTCTTGCCCCCTCCTGCGGGCTTTGGGACCTGGCCCCTCCTCCGGGCTCCCTGTATTTCCGCGCGCCTCTACATTTGAACTTGGCGCGCGCCCCCAACCTCTAACTTTCCTTTTGACAGCTACGCTACTCCCTTCACTACTCCCCTCCCCTTCCGGGAGGGTGGCTTGCTCCGACCTCCCTCCTTTCTCTACTGCCGGAGCCGCCTCCCCTGATACACTGGAACCTCCATCCCCTTCGCTGCACTCTGGCGGGGAGGCTGGTCCTGACGCCCAGCTGCCACTTTGGGATCCCCCGCTGGCCCCCTGCTCCTGACAAGTCCCCCCTGGGGCTCCCCTGGCCTTGACCACCGGCGCCCCCTTCTGGGAATCCTCTGATTCGCTGGAAAGACTCATGGAATCTCTAGAGTCATTGTCATCCTCTTCCTCGCTGTCCTGGGATTCATCCCCATCGCTCTCCATCTCCTGCCTACCCTGTGCCTCTGTCCCTGAACCCCTGACATGTGTCATATTAAAAAAGCATAGGTAAATCTGTCTTCAGTGATATTACTTTAGATGAGATATCCTGTAGGCCCATAACAACAATCACTTTAGGACACAGAGAGATATCATGGAGTTCTGTAAATTCAAAAATACTGTACAAATCATCATGGCTGATTCGTGTACATTGTCTTTCAAGCTTAAGTATGTTTCTTACCTGCTCCAGGTTTCATGGCTGAGCTACAGGCATATGAGCTGAGTCAGTTACAGGGTCATTACAAAGGTCTTGATAGATTTTTGAAGGCTAAGCACTTGTATCAGAAATCTTTCCTATTACTGAAGGCATTGTCCGTAAATGTGGTCTTAGCAAATTTATCTTTCTGTTACCATGAGGAAGTGCATGGAATTCCTTCTCATCTCCAATACAGTGTAACAGAACCATTTCACAAGAAGGCTCTAACAGTGTATAACTGTACCTGTGATGGCCTGGGAATCTGATTCAGAGGCTGAACCGGAGGAATCCCAGCCTGCACAGGAGTCCCCGCCTCCAGGGCCGGCTGAGCCGGGGCAGGGCCTTGAATCTGGAGCGCCTGCACCTGCGCCGGATCCTCAGGAGCAGACACCAGATGAATCCACTCTGGCTCCGGAGGTGATTGAGGACCCATTGTCTACAGGTGTGCCTCTCCCAGCCCTGTCAGGGGAAGGTGAGCCTTCTCCTGGGTCCAGTAACCCTCCAGCCTCTCCTGAGCTGCAGAGGCTCAGGGCAGAGAGGCGTAGGGAACTGGGTTCTCTCAGGAGGAGTGCTCGCCTTAAGGCCAGGAGAGGCGGGTCACCTGTGGGCCGGGACCGCCCCTGGCCTCAGAGGAAATAAAGGCCAGTCAGCCCAGTCCCAGGTTGCGGGAGCAATGTCGTTGGAAACCTGTTTCTGCCAGCACCCAGACTTGTTCTTCCAGAGTTCCCGACCATGCCCGGCTCCTTGCTTTGGACCCCGCTTCGCCCTTGGTGGACAGTCTCCAGACCCTTGACCCAGGACCGGACTCTGACCACGCCTCACGGTAACCTCCCCCCGGGACCAGCACAGTACCTTGTGAAGTTGCCTGTACTTGAACCAGTTTTAATTTTATGGTAACCTTTTCTCAACTCTGGATCCTTTTTTGGCCATAGTTGGACACCACAGTTGATCCAATAATATTGATCACAGCGCCAATCGTTTTTTTCCTGAAGAGACCCTTTGAATGAATACAGGAAGGCATCACCACCAAGAGGCTTGCATGGCGTATCATTTACAATCTTCTGAAAATCAGGATGAGTTAGAATATGAAGGGCTTCTTCCACTGTAAAAGGAGTGGTTCTCCTACAGTATAAGACCATTGTGAAGATTCCTCCCCTCTACATAATTGTGAAAGTTTGTTGCATAAAATATACAGGGAATATCTCTCTCACCAGTTCTGCACCTCCAGTTTAGATTTTCCAAGTCAGGCAACCTGAACTGAGCTCCACCAAAATCTCAACCCCCTTAAAGAAACAGTTCACTATTAACTTCCAGATTGGCTGCCCGTTCTGCTGGAAGGGTGAGCTCTTTCGCTTGAAAGAGCACCGGTGCTTTGAAGGTTGGGGAAACCGCTAGAGTGACGCGGTACCCCTTAAAAACTTCAGATTGAGCATTCCGAGGACTTGGTGTTCCTGCAGGTGCCTGGAACGACGCCCTCACTCCCCGGTAAGCTCTTGATAGGGGCTCTGAGAGTGAGTGGGGTTGGAGACTTGGGAATAGACTCGCTTCCTTCATCGCATGAAGCTCCGAGTCCAGCAATTGTGAGCGGCCAATTTCTCCAAGCAACTTTGATTGGAAAAGAGTGAGTAATAAATTAAAAATTTGGACCTTTATTTGGAAAGGACAGGGGCTTAAAAACGGAGGTCAGTCCCCTCCTCTGATTAAGAGAGAAAACAGCTACATTAGCCGAAGCTGCAATCTAAAATTTACGACTTTCTAAAGACTTTCAAGTTAACCTTTGGATCCCCTCTTCTAGCAGGGGGAAGGGGGGGAGATACTTTTCTGACTTTCTTTTTTTTTTTAAAAAAAAAAGATATTTATTAGAGTTTAAGAATTACAAAAAGAAAAGGAAAAAAAAGAAATACAAGCAATAAGCAGTTACAAAACCTCAAAAACAAAAGAAAATACAATAAAACAAAACATCAACAGTACATCAAAACATTATAAAAGAAAAAGAAAAAAAACAGAAACATTTAAAAAACACAAACCTTTAAAAAAAATAGAAGGAAAAAAACAAAAACAAAACAAAAGAGACCCCGTATTTTCATATCCTTATCTTTCATTTGCTTATTTCCTCGACTTCCTCACACCTCCTTTTTTGTATTCTAGTTCAATTAATTGTTCCAGCAAGTCCTTTCCCTCTTTCTCAAATTTAGTTCCATAATTTATCTTAACGCAATTTAACCTTAAGTTTACACCTTTACCCATTGTCAATCTATTCGTACTTAATTCTTTATAACATTTCTGCTAAAGTCATATAACTTCTTTCTTAATCCTTGAAGACAGGATTAAGACTGACTTTTCTGACTTGCAGACAGTTTGGATTTACAAGGTATTTTCTTTGTGGAAGCGGACTACTCAGTCAGGGAGACTAGACTCCATTGTGACGTCGTAAAGAAAAGGACACTTTCAACTTTCGTTTTCCTATTTGGGGGGGGGGGGAGTAACTGCAGCTGCCTAAACTCAACGGTTTTTCTTTTCCCTTTCTCTTTTAACAGTACCCCTACCCCCAGATATAAATTGTAAATTGTAACTGTGTTATTAACTTCTGGGGAATTAAGAAAGTAGTAAAAAAAAAAAGATTACAAGTTAGAAAGACTGTTGACTTTTATATTAAGACTGGTGGAGAGGTTTGAGAAGAGAAACTGTCTGCTTCCTTACCTCCCCCTTGTGTTTGAGACTGACCTTGAACAAAAAAATTACAAGTTATGGATGGGGGAGAGAAAGGAGAAAAGACAGAGAAAACAAAAACCAAAGCAAGGAGGGACTCTAAGTCACCAACTTTTGAGGAGTCTGTGTTGCAATTGCTTCAGGAAATTAAAACAGAAGTAAGAGGAAATCAAAAGTCTATACAGGAATTAAAAAGTGACTTTGCTCAATTAAGATAAGACAAGATTTGACGCAAGTTAACTCAGATGTATCAGCACATGAGTCAAGACTGGCGCATTTGGAAACTGTGAGAATTGCTGATTTAGAGACAATTCAGCGAGAATCTCAAAATTCAATTGCGTCTCTGCAACTAAAACAGAGGGAATGTAATCTGAGATTGAGGGGCATACCCCAGAAAGAGCGGGATAATTTGAAGGATTGGTTAATTGAAGAATTTGCAGCGTACTGGGGCCTCTCAAAAGAAGAATTAAATTCCTTGATTGACAAGGCCTACAGATTTGGACCTTAAAAAGATACTAAGATTACACATGACTGTATGGTGATTTTTAAAACTAAAGAGCAGAGAGATATTATTTTAGGCCACCATTATAAAAAAAGTTTAAAGATAGATGAGAAGGGAATAATTCTGTTTAAAGACATTCCGACACACTTTTTGGCCCTGAGAAATAATTATACGGATTTGGCCAGTGCCCTAAGAAGAAAGAACATTTTCTTCAGGTGGGAGTTCCCGGAAGGACTATCTTTTAAATTTCAAGGAAGGAAACAAAGAATAAGAACTGTCAGAGAGAAAGAAAGATTTCTGGAGAAAAACGCAAAAGAGCTTGGACTGGAAAGTTCTCCTTCACTGGGGGCAGGGGCAGTGGGCCCCTAACAAATCAGGATGTCTTTGAAAATTTACTCCTGGAATGTAAATGGTCTAAATTCACGTTTTAAAAGAAATCAAGTTTATCATGTATTGGCAAGACAGAATTTGGATATAATTTGTTTACAAGAAACACATGTTATAAGACTTCACAGGAAAATTCTCCAAAATAAGAAACTTGGGCAGGAATTTATTTCATCCGACAAAGTGAAAAAAAGAGGCGTGGTTTTTTATGTTAAAGAAAAATAGAACCCCAAATTGTTGTTTAAAGATGAGGAAGGGAGGTACATTGCAGTTGAAATTACGGCACAAGGCGATAAATTTCTTTTGCTGGGAATTTATGCACCAAATGATGGCAAAGTGGAATTCTTTAAGAATCTGGACTTAAAACTCATGGATTATATGGATTACAAATTTATTTTAATGGGAGACCTGAATGGAGTAGCATCAACGTTAATGGATAAAACACAGGGACAGAAAAATCCAAGTTCCGGCAGACTACCAAAGATATTTTTTTTATATGACTGATAAATACGATTTGTTGGACATATGGAGGCTACGAAATCCAATGGAGAGAGACTTCACTTTTTTCTCAAATTCAAATCAATCTTTCTCGAGAACTGATTATTTATGGATATCTAGAGATTTGGTTCCTAAGGTTACTAAAACAGAAATTTGCCCTAAGACTTGCTCAGATCATAATGCAGTGGTATTGGAGATGAAATTGCATCTGCAGGGTTCCTTCAGATGGAGGATGAATGATGGGTTGTTGAGGAATGAGCAGGTGGTGGGAAAGGCCCAAAAGACTCTAAAAGATTATTTTGAATTAAACATAAATACAGAGGTAGAAAAAAGAGGCATTTGGAACGCTAGTAAAGCTGTTATGAGAGGATTCCTCATACAACAGAATGCTATAAGGAAAAAGTTACAAAATGAAAAAAAGGAAACAATCCTATCTCAAATCAAAGAGAAAGAAAAGAATTCAAGATCAAAGCTGAAAAACCAACAGATACAAAAAGACATTAAAGCTTTGCAGACTCAATTTTCTGAAATTATAAATCAAGAAATAAAATTAATGAAACAGAGAAACTTTGAATCTGCAAGCAAATGTGGATTGTTGGCTTGGCAATTAAAAAAGACAGAAACAAAATACGATCACAAATATTGTACCAGAGGGAAAATCTGTGGAAAACCCTGGGGATATTAGAAAATGCTTTCAGAAATATTTTAAACAGCTGTATAAATAAGGTAAAGAAGATAAAGATAAAATTGAGCAATTTCTTAGGACAAATGAACTGCAGAAAATTCCCGGAGATAAAAGATCAGTAATCAATGACATGATTACAAGACAGGAGGTTGAGACAGCAATAAACCAGATGCAATTGGGCAAGGCCCCAGGACCAGATGGATTATCTGCCAAATATTATAAAACTTTCAAAGACTGGTTAATTCAACCTTTGGCAGAGGTTTGTAATAAGATATTGAGAGGGGAGAGGACACCTGAAACCTGGAGAGACGCATATATAACTCTGATACCGAAATCTGAGCAAGATAGATCAGATGTAAAGAATTATAGACCAATCTCATTACTTAATGTGGATTATAAAATATTTGCAAATATCTTGGCTAATAGATTGAAAAAAGTTCTAACAGAATATATACATAAAGACCAGGCAGGTTTTCTGCCTGGAAGATATATGAAAGATAATATCAGAAACATAGTGGATATTCTGGAAAGATTAGAGGCTAAAAGGAATATTAAAGCATTGTTTCTTGATGCAGAGAAAGCCTTTGATAATATTTCTTGGCTTTTTATGGGGGGGAAATTGGAAAGTATTGAGGTTGGTCAACAATTTTTAAACAGTATTAAAGCGATCTATTCTGAACAAAAAGCTAAAATTATTGTTAATAATGTTGTATCGGAAGAAATTAAAATTGAAAAGGGAACCAGGCAAGGGTGCCCACTTTCCCCTCTGTTATTTATTTTGGTCCTGGAGGTATTGCTGAATAGTCTGAGGAAAGAAGAGAAAGTAAAGGGCATTGTAGTAGGATCTAAACAATATAAATTAAAAGCCTTTGCTGATGATTTGGTTTTAACTTTACAGGATCCAGAGACCAGTGCAGTTAAAGCACTGGACATGATTCAGGAGTATGGGCAGCTGGCTGGTTTTAAATTAAATAAGAACAAAACCAAAGTATTAGATAAAATTTTAGATAAAGATGAAAGAAAAACCCTTATAGAAAAAACAGGCCTAGCATTTACAAAGAAGGTTAAATATCTCGGTGTGAATCTAACTGCGAAGAATTTGAATTTGTATAAAGATAATTATGAGAAAGTATGGAATGAAATAAAAAGAGATTTAGAGATCTGGTCAAATTTAAAATTTTCACTTTTGGGTCGAATATCGGTGGTTAAGATGAATGTATTCCCGAAAATGCTGTTTTTGTTTCAAACTTTACCTATTATTGATAATGTCAAATGTTTCAAAGACTGGCAGAAGGCCTTGTCCAAATTTATCTGGCAGGGGAAAAAACCGAGAATCAAGTATAAATTACTCACGGATACAAAAGAAAGAGGGGCTTTTTCCCTGCCTGATTTAAAGATATATTTTGAGGCTGCGGCCTTCTGCTGGATTAAAGACTGGATTAATCTAGAAAATGAAGATATTTTGGACTTAGAGGGATTGGACAATAGGTTTGGTTGGCATGCATATCTTTGGTATGACAAAATAAAGGCCCATAGTGGTTTCAAGAATCATATAATTAGGAAGGCACTCTACAATGTGTGGGCTAGATACCAGGACCTTTTGGTAAGAAAAACACCCAAATGGATCTCACCAATGGAAGCGCAGGCTCAAAAAATGCTAAATATGGAAAATAAATGGTTGAGATATTCAGATTTACTGGTAGGTGATGGTGAGGGATTTAAGTTAAAATCATTTGAACAAATTAAAGATAAAGTAAATATTACCAAATTAATGAACTATTTAAGATTGACAAGAAAAAAGGTTTCGCAACTGAAAAAAACAAATTGGAAATGGAGTTGTTAGATACTAATGTTAAGAACATGTCTAAGATGTATAGTTTGTTATTGGAGTGGCATATAAAAGATGAGCAAGTAAAGTCGGTTATGATTGATTGGGCACAAGATGTGGGACATAATATAATGATGGAGGATTGGGAGAGACTTTGGAAGAAAGGGGTTAAGTTCACTGCGTGTACAATGTTAAAGGAGAATGTTATGAAAATGATGTATAGATGGTACTTAACCCCTGTTAAATTGGCGAAGATCTACCACAATTGTGATAATTTATGTTGGAAATGTAAAGAAAAGGAAGGTACTTTCTATCATATGTGGTGGACTTGCTCCAAGGTAAAAGACTTCTGTGAAAAAAATTATAATGAATTAAAAAAATGATGAAATATACTTTTATGAAGAAACCAGGGACCTTTCTCCTTGGAATAACAGGTTCTGAACTGCCCAAAAAGATGTAAAAGTATTTTTGTATGCCACAACTGCTGCACGGATTTTACTAGCCAAAAAATGGAAAACACAAGAACTACCAACGGTAGAAGAATGGCAGATTAAGATGATGGAGTTTATGGAGCTGGCTGATCTCACCCGGAGAATCCGCGACCAGAAAGAAGAGGAATACCAAGAAGATTGGAAGAAATTTAAAGACTATTTGAATAAATATTGTAATATTAAAGATATGTAACCACTTGAAATAATCAATTAGGCCTAGGATTAAATTGGGATTAAATAAATAAATAAGAAAATGTACGATAAGAAAAGTTAGGAAATATGATTATGACTGTGATATTGTTTTATGAAATAATGATATTGGTAACTGCTATATATAATTACTAAGAAACTCAGATGGAAGAGATTTGAGGAAGTCAAGTAATATGTTTATAAAGATGGATTTTGAGTAATTAATTAAGTTTCAGTTTATGTGGTGATTTGATATATTTTATGTTTTATGTTGTTTTTTCTTTTTCCGTTTCATTCTTTTTTCTTTATTATTGTTGGCTTTTTCTTCTGTTATGTTTATGTATGGAAAATAATAAATATTATAAAAAAGGAACCCTTTCCGGCACCCATATGGGCTGCTGCGTGTGTGCAGTCCGTACGGGCACCGTGCGTGCACAGTCCGTAAAGATGTTGTGCATGCACTGCCGGGCGGTTCGCACCACCCCTCAACACCCTGCTCTGGGTGCCAGAGAGGGTTTCTCCACCACTGAATGGCTGTGCAGATTTTTTAAGATGTTGCTTTGGAAGCAGCTGCCACCAACAGGGGGTCTGTATGGGCTGCCGCTCACGTGGCGACCATACTGACTGTGCACGTCCTCAGCTGCTCTACAGCTGGGGGGAGGCAGTCGGTCATCTTGTTACCCTCCCAAGGGGGGCACCTGGGGTGCCCCCCTTCGTACACCCCTGCAGCCAATCAAATGTACTATGACCAATCTGAAGTCATGCTGGGCACAATTCACCACTGATCCTGTCCACTTTCTAAAAACACGTGGTGGACTCCAGGAAAGGTGTCAGCAGGCACCACAGCACCCATGGTGTTATGTACTCAGTTGAATAGGATCCAAAATGCAGCAGTCGGATTGGTCCTAGAACAATAGGATCCAAAATGCAGCAGTCGGATTGGTCCTAGAACAATGCAGCAGTATGATTAGTCCACAGGAGCCACCCAATCCAGCTCTAGGTGGAAGTGAATCCACAACCTGATTGGCCTACAGGAGAATCCCGAATTAACCAATCACGTGCGGCCCATTGTGTAAATAATGTATATAAAGCAGATATTGTGGGGAAACTTTCATTTCCTTGCACTATGAGCTGAATAAAGAGCATGAAATCCACACTCGACTCCGAGTATATTTCACTAGCGATGAAGGTGGGATCCCGCTGAGCTGACTGCCTCGCACCGTGTATCCAGGCTTCAGCTCCGGGACCCAAGGAACTCAGAATGGCAACCGACAGCAGCTTCTCGCCGTTCAACTGAGCATCCAGAGACTGGGAAGTGTATGCCTCCCATTTCACCTTCCTCCTAGAAGCCAAAGGGGTCACCAACGATGCCAAGAAGAGGGCAATATTCTTCAGCGTCTGCGGAGAGGAGATGTTCGAATTCGCCCGGGCTCTCCTTGCGCCTGAAGACGTCGCTACTGTTCCTTACAAAACAATAATGGAACGGCTGAAGGGGCACTTCTCGCCACAGCCCTCGGTGGTGGCTCGTCGAAATGCCTTCTACGCAAAGCGGCAAGCCCCTGGGGAAACCATAACTGGGTTTGTGACCTCCCTCCGCCAAGCCACCCGGTTCTGCAACTTCTCAGAGTTGGAGAACATGCTTCGTGACCGCCTCGTCGGTGGCCTGAAGGATGAGAAGCTGCAACAACGCCTCTACACCAAGAAGGACCTAACGTTCCAGGTTGCTCTGGAGGAGGCCCTGGCAACGGAAGCTGCTGAGAGGTTGATGCAAGAGGCACGGCCAAGCCTGCCGTCCCAACCGAGGGTCTACCACGAAGACCTCGCTGACGACTCAGAATCCGACAGGGAGGAGGTGCACCGAGTATAGCGGCACACTCAAGCAGCGCACAAACCACAGCCGCCTCAACGAGAAGGAGGGAACTGCGCAAGCTGCGGGGAGAGTCACGAGAGGAGGACCTGCCGTTTTCGCAACGCAGAGTGCAGGCAGTGCAGAAAATTGGGACACATCGCCCGGGTGTGTCAGGCTCAGCCCACCCGACACCAGGCATCAGAGGACCGATCCAAGAGCCCCAGGTCCCGGGGCCCAACGCACCAAGGCAACTTGACGGAGCTCATGGACTGTCAGGTATACCAGTTGCCCCACCCCAACGCAGAGAAAATTTATGTAGAGGTACAGATAGAGGGGGCCCTGTGCCGCATGGAGCTTGACACGGCTTCAACTCTAGCCATAATCTCGGCAAGGACCTTAAGGAAACTGTGCCCTAGTGGGGGTCCCAAACTCAGGCTGGCTCCATTCACCCTCTGGGACTTCCAGAAACGTAAGGTCCCCACAATGGGGGTGGGGACCTTCAGGGTGCAATATTGAGGGTGGATGCGGCAACTGGACTTGCTTGTGGTCAAGGGCCCCTACGTTAGCTTACTGGGATTGGCATGGTTTGGACCACTGGGGCTAGCCGTCACCGGGGTGAACCGCACTAGCTTACAAGTGGACATAGATGTTAGGATATTTCCGTTCCACCTTAAATGGTCAGGCATGATTGTTGTGTATCACATGCCTGTTTACTCCCAGCACTGTCTTGCTGGGAATTTCCGTTTTGTATATAGCTTATGTTCCGGCTGTTTTCCTGGACACGGAGGCAAGCAGTCATGTTTTTCCTTTGTTCTGATCTACGTTGAATAAAGCTGTAACTATGCTTTCCTGTCTGAATCTTCCGTTGTGGAGACTGCTGAAAAGGGTATGCACGAATCTTGGAATGTCTCTGACGCTCGTGTCACTAATTGACTGATGCTGTTCCACGGGAGACTGGTGATCGTCTGGAGGCGACTTGGAGGCCTGCCTGATGCCTCCGTCTCCCTGGCAGTATCCCAATAACAGGTTTCGGGCCCAGATTCACGGCACTTACAGGAGAGTAAGACTGCTGAAGACTGCGAGAGGTATGTGCGGAAAAGGGAGGCTTTTCTGTGCCGCAGCAGAGTCTTTGATGTCCGAGCTAAGTAATTAGGCTGGCAGAGAGAAACAAGCAGGCCTCGTAATTTATGACCTGCCAAAGATAAGGAGCTTTTGAAGAGAATAAGGCTCACGGCTGAAGTAAAGAGCTGAAATGGAGCTTTTACAAGCCTCAGATGGGGTTCTGTGCCCAAAGCTAAATGGCCACAACTATCAGACCTGGGCAAGGTACTGTGAGGGCCAGTTGAGATAGTTTGGAGTGTGGCACACTGTTTCTGAAGCCCCTCCAGTTCCTCTGACAGATAGATGGAGGGCCGATGATTCAAGGGCCATAGATGTGATCGTCTTGTCCATCTCTCTGGAGGAAATTGTAACACTGGCTGGCAACACGACAGCAAGTCAGATGTGGAATGCTTTGAAAGTAGCCCATCTGGCAGCGTTTCCAGCACAGAGTTTGACTGCGTTGGAGGTCCTGGCTGTTTCCCAGATTGCGAGAGGTTGCAGGGATGCCGAGGGCACCGGTTGCAAGCTGCAGGGGGAGCTGACTGTGACGTCATCCCAGACAGCATTCCAGCCTCCAGGGGGAGCCAAGGAGTCGGCAGCTGAGAGCTCTGTTTCCTGTGAGAATCAAGGTCATCTTCGCAGAGGCCGGAAGGCGAAAGGTAAACAGAAACAAAAGCCTGCAGATGGCCAGGAGCACGGGGGGCAAGCAGCAGCCCAAGCCAGTGGATAACAAGGCTTTGTTTGCTGGCACTGCTTCTACAAAGGCCAAAGGCAGATTTATTGTGGATTCTGGAGCTACGAGGCACATCTGTGCAAATCGGCACCTGTTTATCTCCTTCATGCCTCAAGATGGAGAGATCCAACAGGCTGATGGAAAGACGTTGAGAATTGCAGGAGTCGGGACAGTGAAACTGGCAAGTCTGTACACAACCATCAGCAAAGTACTTTATGTTCCAGATTCTGCAGACAATTTGCTCAGCGTCCCACAGCTGACTGGGCAAGGCTTTGAGATTTCCTTCAAGAAGAGCGTCTGTGTCATCAGGAAGGCCAAAAAGGACATTTTGCATGCGAAGTTTATAGATGGCTTGTTCTTGATAATTTATGATGACAATGCTGTTGATGTGTCTAATGTTGAATCTTGTTGTGTTGCACAAACTAAGTTCTTCATGCAGGCTGTATTCACAAGGCGCACCAAAAATTTGGTCACATGTCTTGGCAGGCACTGGCCAAGATGCCTGAGTTGGTTTAGGGTTTGAACATCAAGCCCTGTAAGTTTCACATGAAATGTGTATCTTGTGCAGAGAACAAGGTGAAGGTTGCTCCGAAAGGCAAGGTGTCTAGCAGACAGGCTTCCAAACCCTATCAGCTAGTCCACGCAGACCTGGTTGGTCCACTTGCGCCCTCTTTGGGTAGAGCAAGGTACTTCATGGTTTTAATTGATTCATTTCCCAGGTACATTCATGTGTTTATGCTTCATCAGAAGTCAGAAGCGTTTCCTAGGTTCAAGGCATTCTGTGCTTGGTTGGAGAATGCTCACAACAAACACATTGGCTGTTTGTTTACTGATCGAGGCGGTGAATTCACTTCTTAGCAGTTTGAGGCTTTCTTGACTGAGAAGGGAATCCAGCATGGCCTCTCAAGTCCTAGATCTCCATGGGAGAATGGACTTTGTGAGCGAGCAAACCAGACTTTGCTTCAAGGCCTTAAAACCGTGTTGCATGATGCCAATCTCCCTGAAAAATATTAGGGTGAAGCTTTATCATGCTTCCTTTATTCCTATAACAGGAGACTGTCATCACCTATTGGTTGTACTCCCTATGAGAAGATGTTTGGTAAGAAACCTTACGTCAAGCACATGAGAATCTTTGGTTCTGACATGTGGGTACACACCCCACAGAGCAGCAAGCTTGGGAAGCGTGGGGCACATGGTTTGTTCATGGGGTACAAAAAAGGTGCATACAGGGTATTCATGACTGACTCTAAATCCAATCAAGTAATTTTCTGGTACACCAAACACAGAAAATTGCTGATGTATTAACCAGGTTGAATTTGGTTGATGCAAACCCAGCAGACACACCAATGGTGACAGGTTACCAGGTAGATAGTACTGCTGAAGCATTTTCTGACACCACACTGTACAGATGCATTCTAGGCAAGGTTCACAAAGAGTGTTGAGTACAATCCTAAGTGGGGGGGAAATGTGGGAATTTTCCAGAGTCACTCAGAGGAGGATGAAGATGATGTGGAAGAAGCAGATGATGATGAGGTAGAAGAGGAAGCTGAGGATGATCAGAGTTCGGATTCCAGCTCAGTGGGCAGCGCTGCTGCTGTTGTCAGAGACAGTGATGACACAGCAGACTACAAGAGCGCAAAGGCCTCAGTCAGACCATCTGATGCGTCTGACACTGAACTGGAAGAACCACTGTTCACCATTGGCCACTTTTCTCCTAAGAAGGAGGAGATGAGTAAAGAAGACTTGTGTCTAGTACGCAGATCTGAAAGGGCCGGAAAATGTTGGTTTCTATTTCCCTCACTGAGCAGCAAAATGCTTGTCACAAGACAAATGTTTACATTCCACAGTCAGAGTTACTGTTGGGTTCCCACGGGAATGCGAGACTGGATGTGACGTACACTGGTTTCCTGTTTTTCAGTGTTCTCTCGGTTTCTTTGTGTCGAAAGGAGTTGCTTCTCTGCTCTCACAGAGGGAAGATGGATGTTTGTATGCTCTCAGCATAGCTTGTAAATAAACATTAGCATGTAGCACAATATCTCCTCATCCTTTCCTCTGCAAACTACACTCTGCTATATCAGTTCCAGATGGGCCAGAGCTGATCAAAATCTCACACAAAAGGCAAACGTCCAAAGAGATTTGCTGATGAGTTTGCTAAGACAGCAACTGCTGTTCTTAGTAGCTCAGAGAAGGTGTGGGAACCTTCAAGCTGCAAACAGCTTCAGGAGTTAACCTCCAAAGATGCTGAGCCATGGCTTAATGCCATGAAGGCTGAAGTTGATTCCTTGGATAGAAACCAAACTTGGGAGCTAGTCCCAGTAGTCCCAGGAATGAAACTGGTTGGCAGCAAATGGGTCTTCAAGGCCAAGACAGACCAGACTGGCAAGGTTGTCAGGCACAAAGCCAGATTGGTCGCCAGAGGTTTTTCACAGGTACCAGGACAGGATTACCACGAGACCTACTCACCCACCGTCAAGTATGAGAGCATTTAGGCTAATGCTCAAGATTGCTGCAAAGGAGAAACTGCATGTTTCTCTTCACGATGTGAACACAGCTTTTTTGTACAGGGTTTTGGGGGAGGAGCTGTATATGCTTCCACCTGATGGAGTGCAGATACAGAAGGGAATGGTTGCTTCCATTTCCTGACCATTGGCCAGTTTCACAGTGAAGCGTTGCTTCTCAAACCTAGAAAACAGTTCCCGGCGTGATGCCATGTGTTGCGTGCATCCTGTGTCTACAATAAATGTGTTCTCCACGGATGATGTGGCTTTTAGTGACATCAAAGCCATATCTGGTTTTGCCTGGGACTGGGTACGACCTTTGTTTGAAACCTCAGGCTTTACAGAGCTCCCTCTAGCTCTTTTCTCCTGACGTGGTGTCTCCTGATGAACAGCGTTCTGAGCTACAGCTTTCTCCTCTGTAGCAATAGTAGTGGGGGTGCTTGATTTCGGAGCTCCACTCCCCCCATCAGCAACAGCCATTGCAGCAACAACAGGATCATCAACAGCAACAGCAGCAACAGTCCCTTCACTTCCTTGTTGTGGCTCAAAGCTCCTCCCAGCTTTCGATGGGCTTTCAAGAATCTGGCTAGCTTCATCTTGGCTCTCCCCCTTTGGTGCAACCAATTCTCGGTCATTGCTTCCCACCCCAGCTTCACAAGCTTTCCAGAGTGACTCCCAAGCGACCCTTGGTTCTTCTGCACCCTTTAGGTCTGGCTCAAGATAAGCTTCCACATTTTCAGCCAAAATTCTGATCACACGCTGCTTCAACTCACTTTGAATTGCAGCCTTCTCCCCCTGTGCTTGTACAGCAACAGGCTGTGGGGTCTGGACTAAGTCCCATAACTGCTCTCCCACCAGCAATAATTCCATTGCAAAAGACCATTCTAGCCAATTTTGGCTATTCAGTTTTTGAGAGAACAGAGCCATCTTAATCCCAAGCTGCAGCTTTCAGCCACAAGCTGGAAAATCCAAAAGTCTATGGAGTTGTTTACTAGCTGCTTTGCACCTGGCAGTCAGCCCAGCTGCTTGGAATTTTCCCTTCCGAGAATCTGTAAACAATAAGCCTTCACTGCAATCCAACAGCTCTTTGCAGCTTAGCTACTTGGAAAGTCCCTTTCCAACAGTTTGTTTACAACAAGCGTCGCTGAAAAAAAACTCAGCCTTGCTTTCGCTTTTGAAGCTTCTTTTCTCTTTAAGCTAACCAGCTCATAAATTTAGCTCAAAAAGTACTCACGTCTTGTCACTTATCAACGGAACTTGGCAGAAGACGGCAGAACTTTATCAGCTCTGGAATGCGAAGTATGTGGCTGCTCTCCGCTCTGTTTTATCCAAAACAGGAGCCTTTTTCTCCATGAACCGAAGAAGTTTTCAATTCACGTTCAGCATCCAGCCATAAATCAGCAATCGCAGAGGTCCGTGGATCGTTGCTTATCAGCAAAAAAAAGTCTCCCACCTGGTACTTCAGCCGTCTTTAGCAGTGCTTCACAGTCTCAGCCATCCACCGTGCTATCACTTGTTGTGGCAACCATCCTCTGCTACCACTTGTTGGTTTGCAAGCCCCCCTCCACAGAGGCTGGCCCCTCTCACTGTCCTCGGAGCTTGCATACCGGTAACCTCCTCTGGCTGACATCCAGACAGACCAGGGAGATTTTGATAGGCGACATTTTCCCAAGCGTGGGTAAATGCACACGCCCTCCTCCTGCTTCTTCCCTAACAGGGAAAAGGAGACAGACAGAAACGTCTATTTACATTCTTTTATTTCTGTCTACAGCACTAGAGAAAAACACGCCCTTTCAGTTCAGTTCTTCTAGCAAGTCTGACAAACTTCCTGTACAAACGCAAACGGAAGGTTTCAAATTACACTCTTCACAGAGCCTTTTCCAGCCTGTGAACTTCCTGGGAAATTCCTTCCCACAGATAGCCGCATCATGTGATGTAAACAAGCTGGCTGTCGGCAGCTGCGATGTTCTCATATACTAACACTTATATGGTCTCAAGCAGAGTGCCAGGTGTTGGAACACAAAACTCACTGAGACATTGCTTTCTCTAGGTTTTCACCAAGGCAAAGCTGATCCATGTGTGTTTGTCAAGGAGGAGGGGCAAAACAAACTGTATTGTTCATGTTTTGTTGATGATCTTCTGATGTTTTGGAAGAATCAGGCTTTGTACCAAAGCACCCTAGCTCAGCTGAAGGAGCACTTTGACATGAAGGATCTTGGTGAGGTATCCAACTATCTTTCTCTGCAGGTGGAGAGGGACCAAGCAGGTAATTTTCTGGTACACCAAACACAGAAAATTGCTGATGTATTAACCAGGTTGAATTTGGTTGATGCAAACCCAGCAGACACACCAATGGTGACAAGCTACCAGGTAGATGGTACTGCTGAAGCATTTTCTGACGCCACACTGTACATATGCATTCTAGGCAAGCTGAATTTCATTGCTAGATGTTCAAGACCTGGCATAGCTGTAAGCACTAACCTGCTTAGCAGACATGCTAACAATCCTACTGTTCAGGATTGGAAAGCTCTGAAGCACATAGCCTATTTGAAGGGGACTTTGCACTACAGGCTGAGGTTCACAGGTCAGAAGACTGGATGTTTTACTATGTTTTTATATATGCTGGAAGCCACCCAGAGGGGCTGGGGCAACCCAATCACATAGGTGGGGTACAAATAAATTACTACTACTAAGATTTGTAAGCTGCATTGCACTATTCAGAAGACTGGAGGCCAGAGGATTTCCTGTTTCTGGCGGTGGAAAATGGCTGATCCCACACAATCGGACCTCAGCCGTTCCGATAATTCAGGGCTGATATGGGGGTAATTAGCCCTGGCAGCCTCCCCAGGGCAGGGGAGGACTGTCTCAACGACCCGCGGTCTGCCCCAGATTGCCGATGTGGCAGACGGCAGGGGCACTGGGTCATGGAGCTAGGGACGGCTGACACTCCTGCGACGCCACCCCATAGCTGGACGCATCTGTTTGGGAAAATATAAAGATTTGGAAAACAAACAGACACGCTCTGAATTGAAGAAGCTGGCACTTCCGGGGGCGGCGCGAACGGCAATGGCGGTCCTCTTCTGAACGGGAGAGGAGGCTCCACAGACAACGGGTCGTCCGCTACGGCGAAGCGGAGACCCACTCCGGAAAACCCCAGGCAGCAAGAGCTTGGGGTCTTGAGGCTCGGTGGGCGCCTTGAGCGACCCTCCAAACGCGAAAGGAACCCCGTAAGGGGCTCCGGAGCGTGGAGGGGGGTTGCGGCGCTGAGAGCTGTTTCACAGTCTGCGGAGCGAAGCCGCGCTGCTGCTGCCGGTGAGCGCTGATCCCTTTTCCTGTCAAAATTCGGATTCGGATGAAAAGCAACTTATTCGTGAGTAAAGACTGAATCACTCGAAATTAGAGACTTTAAATGAAAAATCTTAATTTGCTTGAACTTGGCTGAAAGCGGAGAGACGTGGAAACAGGAAGTCCGTCTTCCGCAGCCATTGAACTTGAAAAAAGCAACCAGTTGGAGGAGTGGAGGTTGAAAGAAAGAGATTTTAAACTTTACAGATCTAAGCATCTACTGAACTTGCAACCTAAAGTAAAGACTTTAAGTTAAAGATTTGGAATTATTACTTGCACTTGACTTTCCTCCTTTTATTGGATTACAAATTAGAAGGTGAAACCCAGGGTCCGGAGCTGCCTGAGCATTGAGAGATTGAGCTGTCAGTACTGCAGATTTGGATACTGTATATTGGAACTTGTAACAATCTGAGGGTATTGAGACCTTTTAAATTTGAAACATTCTTTTTGGAGACAAATAAGCACTGTCTGTAACAAAGTGACCATTTATAAACTCTGCTAAACATTTGTATCTGAAGGTTCTTGGATATTAAATTAGACTCTGAAAGACATTTTAAGCTCCCTCTAGAGGATTGGATTAAAACAGTGACTTTACATGTACATTTACTTTCGATTCCCTTGTTGTTTGCTTGCTCTGGGCCTTTCTATTCCCATGGGAATAACTCAGTGTGACCTTGACTGATAGATAACGTTGGAATGAGTGGCACAAGAAAAAGAGGGAGAGTTAGACAAACAACTTTAACAACTCTAACCTCAGCCTCGCAGACACGTAGATCATCTGTACCTACTTTGCCCTCAGAAGTAGAAGTTGAAGAAGTTGCCTTGTCACAGGCAAAAGAGGGAGAGGGTGAAGCAGAGCAGTTACAATTGGAAGATATGGCCTCAGGAGCATCTGTTTCTGTTCTAGACAAAATCTTTGAAAAATTGGAAGCTTTGGACAAGAAAGTAGATGTGCAATCAGCAAAGATTGACAAAAATACAGAATGTCTAAATAAATTAACCATACAAGTGGTACAGAATACACAAGCAATTGGACAGTTAACGGAGGCCTCAGCAGAAAATCGGAAATTGGCTGAGGATACCAGACAAAAATTGGAAAATTTAGAGCAAGAGGTAAGACCACTCACTAAACAAGTTGGGGAACATCAGATTTATCTTTCTATGATAGAACTGCGAAATCGTGAGAATAATTTGAGGATTAGATCATTACAAGAGGCAGAAGAAGGAAATCTAACTGAGTTTTTGACCAAAGAATTCTCCAAGTTCTGGAATTTGGAAGAAAAGGACTTTAAAATTGTGTCAGCTTTCAGACTTGGAAGATTCACAAAGAAGGAGAGGCCCAGAGACTGTTTGATAACATTGAGATCAAAGGAGGAAAGGGATAAGATTTTGGGCCTACACTACGGAAAGTCACTGGAGGTTTTGGATAGAAGAATTGAAATTTATAAAGATATTCCAAGACAACTGCTGGATCTTAGAGCCGCCTATTCTGAACTTGCTAAACTACTAAGGAGCAACGCAATTCCATTCAGGTGGGAATTCCCCCAAGGAATATCTTTTACCTTTAGAGGGAGAAAGGTTAAAGTTAGAACATTGGAAGAGAGAGACAAATTTTTGGCTACACACGGAGAGGACCTTCAAAAAGGAATTGAATTACCCCCTGGGCCTGGGGCAATGCCAGCATCAACACCAGCACCTGGGAAACCTGAAGATTCAGAGAAGATACCACCCCTGGAGAAATAACCAGATTAATTCAGGATGTCTCTGCAATTGCTGAGTTGGAATATTAATGGTTGTAACATTCCGGAAAAAAGGAAGAAAATATTTCACATATTAAAAAAAGAACAATTGGACATTATCTGTCTACAAGAAACACATGTGACGAGGCTCCACAGAAAAGTGTTAATAAATAAAAGATTGGGCCAGGAATTTGTATCGTCGGATAAAGTTAAGAAGAGAGGCGTGGTGATATATGCAAAAGAGAGCCTGTCACCCAAATTCTTATTTAAAGATGAACATGGAAGAATTTTGGCTATTGAGATACAATATCAAGGAGAGAAACTGTTGATATTAGGAATTTATGCACCTAATGAAGGGAAATCGGAATTTTACAAGAAGCTGCAGGAGACAATGCTGGACTATCTGGATTACAACAACATCATAATGATGGGAGATATGAATGGGGTCGTATCAACTAACATGGACAAGTCACAAAGTCAAAATGTTACAAAAGACGGCAGACTACCTAAAACCTTTTTTGAAATGACAGACAATATGGATTTGATTGACATCTGGAGGACAAAGAACCCACTAGGAAGAGAGGGAACATTCTTTTCTGAAGCCCAACTGACCTGGACAAGAATCGACCAAATATGGATTTCTAGAGGCCTGGCACCTAAGGTCAGAAAAGTGGAAATCTGCCCAAAGACCTGTTCCGACCATAATGCAGTAAAGATGGATATGACACTACTACCAACTGGATCCTTTAGATGGAAGATGAATGACAATTTGTTCAGAGATCAGGAAATTACCAAGAAGGCCCAAAAAGTTTTGAAGGATTACTTTGAGATAAATATGAATACTACGGTGGAAAAAAGAATCGTCTGGGACGCAAGTAAAGCTGTAATGAGGGGATTCTTGATACAACAGAATGCAGTAAAGAAAAGAACACAAAATGAGAAAAAAGATAAGATCTTGGATAAAATAAAAGAATTAGAGAAGAAATTAAGAGTGAATCCGAAGTCACAGCCAACTCTGAGAGAAATTAAACTTTATCAAACACAATATTCTAAACTGATAAATCAGGAAATTGAATGGAAGGTTAAATTAATGAAACAAAAAACGTTTGAGTCGGCGAATAAATGTGGAAAACTGCTAGCTTGGCAGTTGAAGAGAAGACAAAGATTAAATACGGTTACAAACTTAGAGGTTGATGGAAAAAACATCCAGAATCCAGTGGACATTAGAAAGTGTTTCCAGAGATACTTCAAAAAACTATACACCCAAGGGCCGCAAGACGAAGTTGAGATTAAACAATTTTTGGCAAAAAATGGACTATCTAAATTGTCACAAGAAAATAGGACAATCCTGAATTCTAAAATAACACGACAGGAGATTGAACAAGCCATTCAGAACATGCAACTCGGCAAATCTCCAGGGCCAGATGGGCTGACTTCCAAGTACTATAAGACATTAAAAGACTATTTGATACAACCTTTGATGGAGGTCAGCAATGAAATTATGGAGGGGAAGAGGGCACCGGAGTCGTGGAAGGAAGCGTTTATCACATTAATACCAAAGTCGGAAGCTGAAAAGACACAACTTAAGAACTATCGCCCCATCTCCCTTTTAAATGTGGATTACAAAATATTTGCAGACATTTTGGCAAGTAGATTTAAAAAAGTTTTAAATGAAGTAATTCATAAGGACCAGGCCGGCTTTCTCCCAGGTAGACATCTGTTTGCTAATACAAGGAACATTATTGACATTTTGGAACTTTTGCAAACAGATATAAACACAAAAGCAGTTTTAATTTTTATAGATGCGGAGAAGGCCTTTGACAATATCTCCTGGAAATTTATGATGGGAAATTTAAAAGAGATGGGAGTGGGACGGGGTTTTGAGAATGGGATTGAGGCGATATATTCAGAACAGAAAGCTAAATTGATAGTTAACAATGTGGTTACAGAAGAGTTCAAAATTGAAAAAGGGACACGACAAGGTTGCCCTATCTCCCCTTTGTTATTCATTTCGGTTCTGGAAGTGCTATTGAACATGATTAGAGGGGATCGGTTGGTGGAAGGAATTCAGGTCGGACAGAAACAATACAAACTAAAAGCCTTTGCAGATGACCTGGTTTTGACCCTGCAGAAGCCAGAGCCTAGTACGAAAAGAGTATTACAACTGATTAATGACTTTGGTCGGGTGGCTGGGTTTAAATTAAATAAACAGAAAACTAAGGTCTTGGGGGAAAATTTGACTGATACAGAGTCAGAACGGTTTCAGAATGAGACGGAACTTAATGTGGTTAAGAAAGTAAAATACCTAGGGGTAAACATAACAGCAAAAAATCTAAGTCTATTTAAGGACAATTATGAAAAATGTTGGACAGAAATTAAGAGAGACTTAGACAGTTGGTCAAAATTGAAACTTTCTTTGTTAGGCCGAATTGCTGCTATCAAGATGAATGTATTGCCAAGGATGTTGTTTTTATTTCAAACACTTCAGGTTTTGGACAAAAAGGAGTGCTTTCAGAAGTGGCAGAGAGATATTTCTAAGTTTGTCTGGCAGGGCAAAAAGCCCAGAATTAAGTTTAAGATACTAACTGACGCAAAACAAAGAGGGGGCTTTGCCCTGCCAGACCTAAAGCTGTATTATGAAGCCGCAGCGTTCTGCTGGCTAAAAGACTGGCTACTTCTTGAAGACACTGATGTGTTAGATCTGGAAGGGTTTAACAATACTTTTGGATGGCATGCATATTTATGGTATGACAAGGTTAAAGCAAATAAGGCCTTCAAGAACCATATTGTCAGAAAATCACTGTTTAATGTCTGGACAAAATATAAAGACTTGCTGGAAAATAAAACACCAAGGTGGCTTTCACCTCTGGAAGCTAAGGCCCGAAAAAGACCCAATATGGAGGCTAAATGGCCAAAATATTGGGAAATACTAGAAAAGGATGGAGATAATTGGAAATTGCAGAGTTTGGAGAAAATGAAAGACAAAGTGCGAGATTGGTTACATTACGCTCAGATTAAAGAAGTTTTTAAAAATGATAAGAAACTAGGGTTCCAGGTGGAGAAATCGAAACTAGAAACAGAATTGTTAGAACCAAAGATTGAGGTACTTTCAAGGATGTATAACTTGCTGTTGAAATGGAATACACAAGATGAAACGGTTAAATCGGCTATGATAAGGTGGGCACAGGACATTGGGTATAATATCATGTTTGAGGACTGGGAAAGGTTGTGGAGTAATGGATTGAAATTTACTGCATGTAACGCTCTGAAAGAAAATGTAATGAAAATGATTTATAGATGGTATATGACCCCAGTCAAACTTGCAAAAATTTACCACCTGTCTGATAATAAGTGTTGGAAATGTAAAGAGTGTGAGGGAACGTTCTTCCACCTCTGGTGGACTTGCCCTAAAGTGAAGGCGTTCTGGGAAATGATTTATAATGAATTGAAAAAGGTATTTAAATATACCTTCACTAAGAAACCAGAGGCTTTCCTTTTGGGTATTGTCGGCCAAGGGGTGGTAAAGAAGGACCAGACATTTTTTATGTATGCAACAACAGCAGCAAGGATACTTCTCGCAAAATACTGGAAAACTCAAGATCTACCCACACTGGAAGAATGGCAGATGCAACTGATAGACTACATGGAACTGGCCGAAATGACCGGCAGAATTCGTGACCTGGGAGAAGAGAGGATTGAGGAGGATTGGAAGAAATTTAAGAATTATTTACAAAAACATTGTAATTTGAGCGAATGCTAAATAAGATGCTAGACCAAAATAACTGAGCACCACTAAACTTAGAAGTTTTTTAAGAAAATAAGTAAGACTGCGAAAACTTAACTCCTTTCGAGAACTATAAGATTATGAAACATAGAAGGGATATAAGAATCTAAATAAGATGATAAATTGCTGACAAAATGTTATAACGATGAAAGTGGGAGCGGGAGATGTGAGGAAGTCCAAAGAAAATGTGAAACTATGTTAAGACAAATGTTATATTGTTTATTATGTTTATTTCTACTGTAAAACCCAATAAATTGCTTTAAAAAAAAAAATGAATTGAAGAAGCTGGAAAAAACCTGCAGTATGTACAGTCTCTGGTGCAAAAGATCGAACTTCAAAGAGATCCTCATCATGACGTTTGGAATGTGGAGGGGCTTGGTATGTAAAAAAACATTCTTTTATCCTTAACATCAACAATCCGTAATGCATGCCAAGTCTCATTAAGAACGTAAATTGCTCTTCAAAAAGTGAGTTCAGATGGACTTTCATATATAATTGGGATCTACTCGCAGCCACTTCTCTTCTAAGACTGGAAATGCTTGTTAAAGACGAAAACAAAGGACAAAGGACAAAATGGCTCCTACCCACCACGTTGTTACTGAATATCTGAGATACTTCCCTGATTAAGAGAAACAGGAGCTAACGGATGGTTGGTTATAAAGACTGGAAACAATAATACATATTGTATATTACATATACAACTGTTTGCAAAAAGATTTTTTTTTTTATTACGAGCGAGAGAGAGGGCTAAATGGATGTCTGGCAGCCCCCCTCTAGGGCCCGGAGGGGGGACTGGGAGGATTCCAAAGGCCAATTGCTAACTGTCTGATATACGGCTACATTGCAAACAGTCTGTTTAAGATAAATCAACAAGGAGGGTACAGGAGGAAATTTCTCTCTGTTTCTTTGATAACACCTGGACGGGAAAGATTAATGATCTGGGAGCTGCCAAAATAACAACTCTCAAAGAGCTGGACAGAACTTTGAAATTGGATGCAATTAAATGAAGCGGTGCGATGAAAAAACAGCTGAAGGAGTACAATATACGGACAAATCTGCACTCCATAGAAAAAAAAAGTATCTGTTTTCTGACATGAATGAGGATCGTAGAACCAGAGTCAAAATGTGGAAGGGAAAAATCGGACACGGAATTATGAATAACATTGAGGATGATGAGAGGCAGGACTATGATGTTGAATGCGCTTCGGAATTCAGACCGTGGGAAGTCAAAACAAAATTATTACAATTTGGAAGACAATTGGACCTTTTTTATTTTAGTTTTTTTATTTTTACTGGATTTGATATGTTAATTGGATGTTTCTATTGGAAAATTAATAAACGCTTTTTTTAAAAAAAAGAAGAAGACGACTGGAGGTCTTGAAATCTTTGCAGATGCTAGTTTTGGAAGTGACACCACAGATGGTACAAGCACTTCTGGAGTATGCTACATGTACAACCACTGTCTGTTTGACTGGTTGTGCAAAAAGCAGATGACAGTAAGCCTAAGTTCCTGTGAAGCAGAACTCAGTGCCCTGTCATTTTCACTCATAGATTGTGAATGGTTGATACAACTGTTTCAGGACATCAGAGTTTCTGTGAAATGTCCTATACAGGTGTATCAATACAATAGATCCTGTTTGGCTTTGCTGAACTCAGAGAGTTGCAAGCAAAGAACTAAATACTTGCAGATTAAGTTACATCGTGCAAGAGAGTGTATTCAGAAAGGATTCATTCAGGTGTCCTACATGCCAGGAAATGAAATTCCTGCTGATCTGTTGTCTAAGGTTGTTAACAGAGAACAACTTGAGGTTTATGCACAGAGGTTGCAATTGGGTTGAACCACAAGTACTATAGGTTACACGGAAAGGGGGAGGATGTTAGGATATTTCCGTTCCACCTTAAATGGTCAGGTATGATTGTTGTGTATCACATGCCTGTTTACTCCCAGCACTGTCTCGCTGGGAACTTCCGTTTTGTATATAGCTTATGTTCTGGCTGTTTTCCTGGACACGGAGGCAAGTAGTCATGTTTTTCCTTTGTTCTGATCTACACTTAATAAAGCTGTAAATACGCTCTCCTATCTGAATCTTCCGTTGTGGAGACTGCTGAAAAGGGTGTGCACGAGTCTTGGAATGTCTCTGACGCTCTGTTACGATATTGAAGCAATGCAGCCGCGAGCTGCTAGCTTGAAAACATCACATGATGGAATGTTAGGACTGTTCCGTGGGAAACAGAGGGACAGTCAATTCACAGGGCAATGCACCGGAATTAGCTCAGAGTGTAATATGAGCTCTTCCTTTTGCTCTTGTACAGGAAGTACAGGTTTTGTTTCACTCTCGACTGCTGGAGCTTGAAGAGAGCAGTCATGTTTTTTGTAACGCTGCAAAGACAGAAATAAAGGCATGTAAATACGTTTCTGTCTATCTCTTTCCCCTGCCCGGGGGGGCAGGAAAGAGGGGGGGGGTGTTCTTCTCACGCTGAGAAGGATCGCCTATCGCGACCTAGCCTGTATCCTGCTGGGGAATGCAGACAGGGAGGTCAACAGGAGATCAAGCCGGGTGCCTGGAGAGTTGCCAGCTTCTCCTGATAAAGGCTTGATTCCCAACACGCTCGTGTCACTAATTGATTGATGCTGTTGCACGGGAGACTGGTGATCGTCTGGAGGAGACTTGGAGGCCTGCCTGATGCCTCTGTGTCCCTGGCAGTATCCCAACAGTGGATGCCATATGCAAGGAATTTCCAGGGGTTTTCGATGGGAAATTGGGACAGTATACGCCCCCCCATTGCCCTACAGCTTGACCCTGCAGTACGACCTGTCAGGATCAAGGCTCGCCGGGTCCCGTTCGCCCTGAAACCCTGCATAGGCAAGGAATTGGACCGGCTCGTGGAGCAAGGAGTGCTGCAGCCTGTGCCTAATGCCCCCTGGGAAACCCCGATCGTCACACCCGTCAAGCCTAATGGTTCGGTCCGCATCTGCGCAGACTACAAATGTACTATAAACAAGGCCCTCACGGCCCACGCAGACCCAGTGCCAGTGGTCAGCCATGTCCTCAAAAATTTTTTGGCAAGCTGGACTTGGCCCAAGCATATCAACAGCTGCCGGTGGATGAGGCCACAGCAGAGGCACAAACGATTGCGACTCACAGAGGAGCATTCAAGGTAAAGCGGCTGCAATTCAGTGTCAGCGTGGCACCAGGCATATTCCAGAATCTAATGGACTCTCTCCTTAAAGGGATTTCTGGTGTCACCCCCTTCTTCGATGATGTGTAGATTGCCAGGCCCACGCCAGAGGAGTTTGAGGACCGCCTCCGCACAGTTCTGCACTGTTTCCAGACGGCGGGTCTCAAGGTGAAGCGGGAAAAGTGTCTACTAGGAGTGCCTCAGGTGGACTTTCTGGGATTTATGGTGGATGCAGAAGGGGTCCACCCAACTGAGGACAAGGTACAGGCCATTTGCGATGCCCCAGCGCCCAAGAGCAAGACTGAACTTCAGGCCTTCTTGGGACTATTGAACTTTTACCATGCCTTCCTTCCCCACAAGGCGGTGGTAGCGGAGCCCCTACACAGACTCCTGGACAAGCGGACCCCTTGGCTGTGGGGCCAGCGCCAGGAGGCCGCATTCCAGGTAGTCAAGGACTTGCTCATCTCAAACTCGGTCTTGGCACACTTCGCCGAGAGGCCGCCGGTGGTGCCAGCATGCGATGCCTCACACTACGGCATCAGCGCTGTCCTGGGACTCCTGGATGGAAGAGAGGTGCCGGTGGCATACTTTTCCCAGACACTCGACGCAACCGAGTGGAACTACTCGCAAATCGACAAGGGGGGTCTGGCAATCCTGAAGGGAGTAAAAAAAATCCATGATTTCTTGTACGGGCGGCCCTTTACCGTGGTGACTGACCACAAGCCGTTGCTTGGCTTGTTTGCCCCCGAAAAGCAGACCCCTCAAGTGCTGTCTCCTCGCGTCCTCAGGTGGTCAGTTTTCCTTGCCAGCTACCAGTATGCACTGATTCACCACCCTAGGAAGGCGATGGGCTACGCGGATGCTCTCAGCAGGCTACCACTACCGGAAACAGGCCCCGACCCAGCGCCCACGCAAGAGGTTATGATCCTGGAGCTGCTTCCCGACTGCCCCATTCAGGCACAAGAAGTTGCGCACCATTCCAAGAAAGATAGGGTCATCTCCCGGGTCCTGGACTGGGTGTAGAGGGGATGGCTCAGCAACAGCCCCGGGCCAGAATTCACAGGCTACACAACCTGTAAACATGAACTGTCGGCACACAAGGGGTGTCTTTTATGGGGAAGCAGGGTCGTCGTTCCCCAGCCCCTCCACAAAAGGGTCCTCACAGCCCTACGTGAGACACACCCAGGGGTAGTGAGAATGAAGGCCCTTGCCAGGAGTTATGTGTGGTGGCTGAGGATCGACGGAGAGATAGAGGCCTGGGTCAAACACTGCCAGGCCTGCCAAGAATCCCACCCAGATCCCCCAAGGGCCCCAATCCAGTTCTGGGAGTCCACCCGAGCACCATGGTCACGCCTGCACGTGGACTTCGCTGACCCCTTTCAGGGGAAAACATTCTTCATAGTGGTGGACTCCTACACCAAATGGCTGGAAGTCGCACTGGTACCGTCCACTTCTATATCCACAGCCATCTGGGTAATACGCAGGCTGTTTGCAACTCACGGGCTCCCTGACACTCTCGTCTCAGACAACGGAATCACATTCACGTCAGGAGAATTCCAGACCTTCACAGCGCAGAACGCCATCCGCCACATCCGCTCGGTGCCATTCCACACTGCCACCGATGGCCAAGCAGAGTGCATGGTGCAGACCACCAAGGACACCCTCCGCCGCATGACGCAAGGGGATTGGGAGTACCGCCTTGCCACATTCCTTCTAGCACAGCACAGCACCCCCAGCTCAACAACTGGCCCGGAGCCCCACTGAACTACAAATGGGCCAGCACCTCACAATCTGACTGGACTGCCTTCACCCCGATAGAGCTCAGGATAAGGTAGTGGTGGGGGAAGGCAGGAACCCCCGGACCTTCATGGCCCAGGACCCAGTGTACTCAAAGAATTTTGGGGCAGGCCCGGCACTCGTGTCGTATGAGGTGCTAACGGAGGGGGGGCAATGCTGGCCCTGCCACTGCGACTAGCTACGGCGACGATTCCTGGAAGAAAATCAGGAGGAGGACAGGTCAGAGGAGTCCCAAGGGAACAGTGGGGCAGTGAGGCCCGTAGAGCAGGAGGGGCCAGCAGGGGAGGCAGAATCAGTAAATACAGAGAGGACCCGCGAGGCCAGAAGGACACCAGAACCAGAGCCACGACTGAGTGAGCTGGTTACGCCAGACCAAACGGCCCCATCACAGCCAGCATCCTTGGAACACGAGCCAGAACCCGAACCCCAGACCAGGGGGATAAGGGAAGTACAGAAAGGGGAAAGGGGGAGGGGATAGACAGATAGACAAATGATAGATAGATAGATAGATAGATAGATAGATAGATAGATTAGAAATTTTAATGACCTATGAAGATTATCAAAACCTACAAAGTACTAAGCACAAATATAACATTGAATCACGATGGTACAAAATAACTCAGCAAGCTGACATTTTTCAAGAGTTAAACAAAAGTTTGTGCACTAAATATTATTTCCAATTCTCGGTAGCTATAAGAGAAATACCATATATGATTATAAAAATTTAAGCAAAAATTATTTAAAAATATGATTTCATTTCTAGATCAGACAGACAAGATTTCTTCAACTATATATTTCTTTCTTTATCATATACACACAAAGCTTCTATTTTTAAACAGGAAATATTTTTGTAACCTAAGGTCTATTATACAAATACATACATATTCTCATTTTGTTACAGTTCTGTTAAGCTGTATACAAAATATAAAGATTCCAAGTTTTTTTTTTATGTTCCTCCATGGGTCTATTATTTACTAAATTGGTGAGTTTTGCCATTACTGCATATTCTGATAGTTTCTCTTTCCATGCATCCATTTCAGGACATATGTCAGATTTCCATGTTAGCCAACACCACTCTGACTGCTGTGGTCATATAACTGAATAGTTCCACTGACGATTTCACATTAGCTGAAGGAGTCATTCCCAACAGCATACTTTTGGGGTCCAATACAAATTTAGTTTTTTACATTTTTTGCATTTCGAAATGAACTTTCCTCCAAAACTTTTTGGTCTTTTCACAGGTCCACCATAAATGGAAGAATGTCCCTTGAGGTCTATGATATTTCCAGCAATGTCCATTCATTTCATTATTCATCTTCTGTATATCTTTCACAGTTATATACCATCGAAAGAACATGTTTGTACCAATTTTGTTTTAGGGCTTAAATTGCAGTGAATTTTTTTCCTATTTTCATAATTGTTCTCATTGTTCCTCTGTAATCTGCTCTTAATTTTTTTGCATCCATTTTGTCATACAAGGTTTTACTAGTTCAGGCTTGGTGTCATATTTGAGTAATAGTTTGTAAATTTTACCCAAAAGGTGGTCCTCTGTTATGATGGACTCAAATTCTGTCTTTTCTCTGATTTAACTGTTTGCCATACAGTCTTTCTTTAATCTTGATATTAGTTGACAGTATGTAAGCAGTTTCATATTTTTTCTCCTCTTTAATACTTCGGCATGTATTTGATCTGTTCTTGAAGATGACCCGTATCTTGGTACAAAATATAGCCGTACATTCTCCTTTCAGCTCTAATAATAACGTTCCAGTGGTGACATTAACAGTGCTGGTGGGGGGCTTTTTGTGGTGCAACTTGTGATTTGTGTGGTGCAGGCTGTGCCCATGGCCATGATGTATGATTTGATGGTGAGTTAGGGGTGACCCAATGCAAAAACCCTGAGGATCCATGAGGATCTGTGCTTCGAAACCAGATTTTTGGGCCACGTTGTGTCCAGGAAGCCATGGCTCCATGTTTTTTGTGGTGCAGGCTGTGCCCATGGCCATGATGTATGATTTGACGGTGAGTTTGGCATGGTGCAATGCAAAAAACATGAGGATAAACAGCTACCTGACATTTAGAAGACATCTGAAGGCAGCTCTGTTCAGGGAAGTTTTTAATGTGTGACATTTTAATGTATTTTTAATCTTTGTTGGAAGCTGCCCAGAGTGGCTGGGGAAATCCAGCCAGATGGGCGCAGTACAAATAATAAATTATTATTATTATTATTATTATTATTATTATTATTATTAACCATGTTTTTGTGCCATTGCAGCGCCACAAAAATGTGGATGCGTGATTTTTGTGGTGCTGCCTACTACAGACTAAGACGTGGTCTACAGTATCATGGTGGTTTTATTTTGTTTCAATATAAGAATCATATGAATTCATGAGTATCCATGCCTCGGATCCATGTTTTTGTGGTGCTGCAGTGCGGCAAAGTGTTGGATCCACGTTTTTATAGTCCAGTTTGTAGGCCTGGTTCCCAGATGTGATTTGACACTGGATGTGTTTTAGTTATTTTTTTAAAAGTGGAGGATCCATGAGGATCCATGTAGATCCGGGTTTTACCCTTTTCCTTTCTTTTTTTAAAAGTTTTTTTATTAACAATTCAATATAACAAAATATCAAAACATGTCATATTCGTTATTTCCCCCCTTTCCCCCCACCTCCCCATCAAACCCTCCCCCCTCCCCCGAGACTTCCCTCAGCTCCTCTCTCTGATTTCTCACCACATATTGTTCTCCGCATACTGTAAAATTGTTTAAGTCCTTATATTATCTGTCTACTGTGTTAACAGTCAATAAATTTGTGTATGTTTATTCAAAACGTGCCAAGGAGTCCAATTCATTCTGTTGTCTTTTTAAGTAATTTGTAAAAAGTTCCCATTCTTCTTTAAAGTCACAGTTGTCCTTATCTTGCAGTTTGTATGTCAACTTAGCCAGTTCTGCATACTGTAGTTCTTCAATTTCTCTTGCCACTGTTCTTTTGTCGGGGTTTCCTGATTCTTCCACCCTTGTGCTATCAAGACTCTTGCCGCTGTTGTAGCATACATAAATAAATTCTTTGTTTTCCTTGGCAGGTCTTGTCCTACAATCCCTAACAAAAATGCTTCTGGTTTTTTTTACAAATGTCATTTAAAACATTTTCTTCAATTCATTATATATCATTTCCCAAAATTTTTAAATTTCTCTATATTCCCACCACATATGATAAAACGTCCCCTCCTTTTCTTTTTTTAAAAAAAATGATATTTATTCCAAGTTTAGGATTACAAAGAAGAAAAGAAAAACCATACAAAATAAAATAAGCATATAACAAAAAACAAACAGTAAAAAAGACTTAACAAAAAATATAAAAATGCATTACATTAAAATAAAACAAAAATTAAACCTTTACCTAACCTTTTTTCCCTTTACTTATTTCCATAACCTCCTCTCACCTCCCAGCTTTGTATTCTAGTTCAAATCGTATTTCCAGCAAATCCTTCTAACCTTCTTTTCATTTACTTATTTTAACGTTCAATAATGTAATTAATCCTCCTCTATTTCATCAGTTTCCATACCTCATTTTTACTTAATCCATTATATCGTATCTGCCAAAACGACCTAATATTCTTTTTCCAACCTCTTTCTAACATTCTTTTATATTGCAATATTTTTGAAGATATATTTTAAATTTTTTCCAGTCTTCTTCCATCGACCCTTCTCCCTGGTCTCGAATTCTGCCGGTCATCTCAGTCAATTCCATATAGTCCATTACTTTCATCTGCCATTCTTCTCGGGTAGGCAATTCTTGTGTCTTCCAGTACTTCCCAATGAGTATTCTTGCTGCTGCTGTCGCATACATGAAAAAAGTTCTATCTTCCCTTCGCACCAATTGGCCGACCATGCCCAGGAGGAAGGCCTCTGGTTTCTTCAGAAAAGTATATTTCAATACCTTTTTTAATTCATTATATATCATTTCCCAGAAGGCCTTGATCCTTGGGCACGTCCACCAAAGGTGAAAAAATGTACCTTCATTTTCTCTACATTTCCAACATTTATTATCGGGCAAATGATAGATTTTTGCTAGCTTGACTGGGGTTAAGTACCACCTGTAGATCATTTTCATTATATTTTCTCTTAAGGCATTGCAAGCCGTAAATTTCATACCTGTGGTCCATAACCGTTCCCAGTCAGCAAACATAATATTATGTCCGAAATCTTGTGCCCATTTAATCATAACAGATTTAACCGTTTCATCCTGTGTATTCCATTTCAGCAACAAATTATACATTTTTGACAAATTCTTAGTTTTAGGATCTAACAATTCAGTTTCCAATTTGGATTTTTCCTCCTGGAAACCAATCTTTTTATCTGAATTGAAGGCCTCCCTCCTTTTCTTTACATTTCCAACATATGTTTGACCAGTTTTATACATTTTTGCTATCTGTACTGGTGTTATATACCATCTATACATCATTTTCATATAGTTTTCTTTCAAAAGAGAACAGTCTGTAAATTTTAAATCTGTTTTCCAGTCTTCCCAATCCTCAAATTGTATGTTATGTCCTATATCTTGTGCCCATTTGATCATGACCGATTTTACCTCCTCATCTTTGTTTCCCATTCTAACGGGACTATATGTACCCTTCAGCAACTTCACTAGAAGTGGTATAACTAAATTCTTTCTTGTTGTCTTCTTTGTATAGCTCATGTAGTTGCCCGTAATGTAACCAACTCTGAAAATGATCTTTTATTTCCTCGTATTCTTTTAATTTCCATTTTCCTTCTTGATCTTTTAATAAATCACTGTATGTAAGCCACTTCCCATTTTTCCCAAGTGGTTTGAGCTTCAGTTGGTGAAAGCCACCAAGGTGTCTTTTGTTCTATTAAATCTTTGTATCTCTCTCAAACCCTCATTAATGATTTCCTAATTATATGATTGTAGAATCCTTTATGTACTTTTCGTTTCCCATACCATAAATATGCATGCCATCCAAATCTGTTATCGTGGCCTTCTAAATCCAATGTTTCTTCCTTTTCCAGTTTAATCCAGTCCCTGATTCATACCAAACATGCAGCTGGGAGAGCAAAACCGCCTCTTTCTTTTGTGTCTGTAAATATCTTATGCTTTATCCTTGGCCTCCCCCCCCCCCCCGATAAACTTGGAAATTTCCTTCTGCCATCTTCTGAGGCAATCATCTTTCACCATTACTGGGACTGTCTGGAAGAGAAAGAGCATTTTTGGCAGAACATTCATTTTTACCTCTGCTATTTTTCCTAGTAGGGAGAGGTTCATTCTACTCCATATTTCCAAATTTCTTTTTATCTCAAGCCACACTTTTTCATAATTATCTTTGTAAATATTTATATTTTTTACAGTTAACCATATCCCTAAATATTTTACTTTTTTATGGACTTCTATCTCAATACTTTGCTGCAACTCTTTTTTCTCTTCTTCCTTCAGATTTTCTACTAACAACTTAGTTTTATTTCTATTTAATTTAAATCCTGCCACTTCCCCAATTTTTTGATTTTTTTCTATAACTCTAGAGAGAGAATTTTTTGGATCTTCCACTGTAATCACTAAATCATCAGCATATGCTTTCAGTTTGTACACACTTCCCCCAGTTTTTATCTTATATTTCTGGCAAGTACTTCCAGGACCAGAATTAACAAAAGCAGTGATAGCGGACAACCTTGTCTAGTTCCTTGTTGTATCTTACAATCATCCGTTATCACCTGATTTACAATTAATTTAGCTTTTTGTTCTTAATATCAATCAATCAATCAATCAATCAATCAATCTTTATTACGGTCCAGAGACCCAACAAATCGTTACAAAGCAATGCACAATTCATATAGCCTACCTTCAGGTTAAACAAGCATTTTGTTCAAAAGATAGGGATCATTGGTTCTTGCAACCACTGATAAAAACTTTGCCACTGCTAGTGTTCTAGCGTATGTCCGGTCTTCCAATAGGAACCTGACATAGTGAGCCTCTGATTTTCCCAGGAAAGGTACCAGCAAGGGTAATATCAATTCAGCCCTGGCTTGCTCATATTTTGCACAGTGCAGCAAAATATGTTTTATGGAATCGATGTCTTGAGCACACGAGCAAAGTCTGTCCTGGTAGGGAACTCCTCTCAACCTGCCATCCAACACTGCAGAAGGAAAGACGTTTAGTCTGACTTTGGTGAAAAGCCTTCGATAATTTGGGACTGTCAGGTTTTTAATGTAAGATGTTAACTTAAAGACATGCCCATATTGTACTCCTACTGCCAGCAGAGTACAGACTGCGTGTGATCGAGATCGCAAGTCACTGTGTGCATTATCCCATAATCTTTGCTTTAAAGTCTTTAGGGTGCCTTCATAACCCATGTAATACAGTTGGAGGAGTGACAGACCGATAGAGGTGGCTTTTCTAGCCATGGTTTTCTGCCATTTGCTGACAAACTCCTCATTGGTCAGGTGTTGGTACAAACCCTTCCCTAGCTCAAACACTGAAATCCTGAGCCAATGTTTTAGGGCAGCCCACCATGCTTTAGTTGAAATTGGGCATTCACCAGCTTCTAACAGAACTATGGAGTTAGGGGACACAGTTGGGTACCTGCAGCAGAGATCGTAGATATTTCAAACCGGTCTGGAATGTGAGATGATGGCTGCGTCATCCGCATATAACAACAAGGGGGTCCTTCTCATTCCTATATTTGGAAGGTGTCCATCTGGGTCCATTAAGCTCCCTTTTAGGTCATTTAAGAATAGGCAAAACAGTGTGGGGGCCAAAATGCATCCCTGTCTCACCCCCCTAGTCATCTTGATACTGTTCGATAACTGTCCCTGCCGACCGCATCGGACTTGCAGTTTGGTTCCATTGTACAGTGCTTTTATAAGAAAGAGGAGTCGTTTGTCCTGCAAAATCAGATTTAATTTGGACCATAGCTGGGATCTGGGAATGGAATCAAACGCTGATTTCAGTTCCATGAAGGCCATGAAGGGTTTACCCTGTAGAGGCCTGGTATACTTCTCAGCTAAGAAGGTCAGCATTAGACAGTGGTCTGATGTTGAATGGTTCTCACGAAAGGCTGCCTGGGCTTCAGATAGTATATTATGTTCATTTAGAAAAGTTGTCAGTTTGCTACTGAGGAATCGGGCATACAGCTTCCCAATTATTGAAAGCAGGCTAATTGGCCTATAATTGGAGGGTACATTTGGGTGGCCTCTCTTAAAGATTGGGACTACTATAGCATGTTTCCAGCTATATGGTACTTTACCCAAGTTATTTACTACCGTAAAAAGTGCTGCCAGAAGGGGGGCCACCAGGGGCGCATTGGAAGATGGCCGACAATAACATCTCTCCAACCCACACGAGGTAATTAAGAGGCTGATATGGGAGTATGCAGCCTCCCTTGCCCCCCAAGGGAATGGGGGGCACTGCTGTTATGTACTGAGTTGAATAGGATCCAAACTGCAGCAGTCTGATTGGTCCTAGAACAATAGGATCCAAATTGCAGCAGTCTGATTGGTCCTAGAACAATGCAGCAGTATGATTGGTTGGCAGGAACCACCCAATCATGCTCCAGATATAAGTGAATCCACAACCTGATTGGCTTACAGTAGAATTCCAGAATTAGCCAATCATGTGCAGTCCATTGTGTAAATAATGTATATAAAGCAGATACTTTGAAGGGACTTTCATTCATTCCTCCTCACCACTATGAGCTGAATAAAGAGCATGAAATCACTCTGCGACTCTGAGTATATTTCACTGGCGACAAGGATGGGATCCCGCTGAGCTGACTGCCACACACAGCACCGCAGCACTGCCACCTGCCGCACCGCTGCCTCGCACCGTGTATCCAGGCTTCAGCTCCGGGACACAAGGAACTCAGAATGGCAACCGACAGCAGCTTCTCGCCGTTCAACCCAGCATCTGGAGACTGGGAAGCGTACGCCTCCCGTTTCACCTTCCTCCTAGAAGCCAAAGGGGTCACCGACGAAGAAGACGCCAAGAAGAGGGCGATATTCTTCAGCGTCTGCGGAGAGGAGACGTTTGAAATCACCCGGGCTCTCCTTGCACCTGAAGACATTGCTACTGTTCCATACAAAACAATAATGGAACAGCTGAAGGGGCACTTTTCGCCGCAACCCTCAGTGGTGGCTCGTCGAAATGCCTTCTACGCAAAGCGGCAAGCCCCTGGGGAAACCATAACTGGGTTTGTGACCTCTCTCCACCAAGCCGCCCGGTTCTGCAACTTCTCAGAGCCCATAATTCACCCCCGGATTTGAAAGAAGGGGGTGAGGGCACTAGGCACGAAGCCCTCGGGTGGGGTCGGCTTCTCCTGGACGCTGTCTCTAATCGCGCACTGGTTTGCATCAGCTCGAAATATATACTGTATTTTTTGCTCTATAACACGCACCTGACCATACCATGCACATCGTTTTTAGAGGAGGAAAACAAGGGGGGGGGGAATTCTGAATGAAACAGTGGATGTATCATTTTTGTGCCTCATGCTGTGGCCACAGACATGTGATCTGATGGTGAGTTTGGGGTAGCCCAATGCAAAAATCCTGAGAATCCCTGTGGATCTGTGCTTTGTAACCACGTTTTTGCACCATTGTGGCCCCAGGCAACAGTGGGTGCATGATTTTTTTGGTGCAGGCTGTAGCCATGGACATGCTATGTAATCTGATGGTGAGTTTGGGGTGACCCAATGCAAAGATCCTGAGGATCCATGTGGATCCGTGCTTTGTAACCACGTTTTAAGTGGGGAGGGAAGGAAAAACACAGAAGGGACAAGCAGCACGAGAGGGGTGTGCAGAGAAGCAGCTGACTAAGAATGCAGGAGAGGGGTTTAATGGGAGGGAGGAAAGGAAGGCAAAAGTTTCCCCCCACACACCCACCCAAGCCAGCCCTCTCTCTCTCTCTCTCTCTCTCTCTCTCTCTCTCTGTCTCTCTCTCTGTCTCTCTCTCTCCCACCTGCATGTTTTCCAGCTGCTTGCGAGTCCCTAAAATGCTTCCCTGGACGCAGCAGCACCGGAGCACGGAGATCCTTTCCTTTCCCCTCTGCTTGCCTGGAGGGGAGGGGATTTGCCTGCTCTTTGTTCCGTTTGAGCAAACAGCAACCGAAACAGAAGAGGGTGGGCAGTAAGACCCTGAGGCAGAATGCAGGAAAGCAACAGCTTCCTCTGTCACGGAGCTCCCTTCTCCCTGACACGCACAATTGGATTTTTGCCTGATTTTTCCCCTGCGCTCGGGAGGGTCGGCTCCAGGGACCACACATTCACTCAATAACACGCACAGACATTTCCCCTTACTTTTTAGGAGAAAAAATCTGCGTGTTATAGAGAGAAAAGTACGGTAATTGGAAAAAGAAGCAAATGCACAGACTTCAAGCGAAGATCGGGAGTAAAGACTGCTGATTAATGGGATCTCTGTGATGCGGAGCGACGGGCTGGACAATAAATTAAGTGAAGACTCATCATTAAAAGATTGGTATGTCGGAGCGAAACAGAAAGGGGGGAGGAAAAAACTTTTCTCTTTTTGTCTTATGTGAGTACCCAATAACCCTCCCCCCCCCAGAGAGAAAGAATCGTTGCAAATTACTAATCACATGCAGGAGATTAATAACTGTGTGGAAATGAATTACTGATCAAAGAGAGGACTGGTGGGAATCATCGGGAATGGAAAGAAAGCTTTGTGACGCAGTTACAAATGGAGATTCGTTAAGACAGGCCTGCCCACAGGAGGACGAGGGGAAGGAGGACTATGGTCATTTGGAATGTGAATGTATGGTTATCGGAATGTGAATTTGACCTGGCAGGGCCCCCTGAGATACAGATTGACAGGCCTGTGGAAATCAACGGACAGACTGTGGGAATGTTCTTTATGGAGGTGTGGAAATGGCGTCTGTCCTTTATGTGATATGGCTCTTGGAGAGTGTAAAATCCACACAGGATATGTTTGTTTTCAACCCACTTGTGAAGATTATCAGAGATCACAAAGAAAGGAATATATGATAACAACAAGAAGATGAGGAAAATAACAAAGAGACTATCTGGACAGAACTGGACAGAACTGTGTAATTAAAGCAGCAGCAAGAGTGATGTTTGGAGGATGGTTACATTCTAACGGATATATACTAGACTAATTGTATCAAGTTGCCTATTGAGTTACAAAGTAAAAAACTTACTGACAGCTGGAGGAACCTGAAGAGCAAAAGGGGAAAGAAAAAATCCCAGACTCTGGGGTCTGGAGGCATAAAAGGGGAGCTAGCAGGGAACTCTTGGCACTTCTGTGGGGAAACCCCAGAAAGTGGGAAAGAGCCTGGAACAGCTTCCAAAGTAACTTTACTGCCCCAAAAAACTGCAAGTGCCTGCCAAGAAAGATGTGCCAATTGGAACTCCAGCCTGTTTGTGAATTAAACATCAAGTCAAAATGCCATGGGATTACAAATAAGGAATAAAGTGGAGACATAGACTTTGGAACTATTGCAAGTCACCACTGTTTGGGACAATTACAAGCAGATAAGTACAAAAGATGGACAAGTCATAGTGGGGAGTTTTGACCAAACGTGATCCACCTGGAGCAGGAACCGGCAAGCCACTCCAGTATCCCTGCCAAGAAAACTCCATGGACAAAGACAACAGGCATATAAAAGTGATGACGCTGGAAGATGAGCCCCTCAGGTCGGAAGGCGTCCAACATGCTACTGAGGAAGAGCGGAGGACAAGTACAAGTAGATTCAGAGCTGATGAAGCAGCTGGGCCAAAGCCGAAAGGTTGCTCAGTTGCGGATATGCCTGGAAGCGAAAGGAAAGTCCAATGCTGTAAAAAAAAATTGGCATAGGAACCTGGAATGTAAGAACCATGAACCTTGGTAAGTTGGATGTGGTCAAAAATGAGATGGCAAGAATAAATATTGACATCCTGGGCATCAGTGAACTAAAATGGACGGGAATGGGCGAATTCAGTTCGGATGACCATCACATCTACTACTGTGGGCAAGAATCCCGTAAAAGAAATGGAGTGGCCCTCATCGTCCACAAAAGAGTGGCGAAAGCTGTACTGGGATGCAATCTCAAAAATGATAGAATGATCTTGTCAGGGGTTCAGGGACAGAGGCACAGGGTAGGCAGGAGATGGAGAGCGATGGGGATGAGTCCCAGGACAGCGAGGAAGAGGATGACAATGACTCAAGAGATTCCATGAGTCTTTCCAGTGAATCAGAGGATTCCCAGAAGGGGGCGCCGGTGGTCAAGGCCAGGGGAGCCCCAGGGGGGACGTGTCAGGAGCAGGGGGCCAGCGGGGGATCCCAAAGTGGCAGCTGGGCGTCAGGACCAGCCTCCCCGCCAGAGTGCAGCGGAGGGGGTGGAGGTTTCAGTGTATCAGGGGAAGCAGCGCCGGCAGCAGAGAAGGGAGGGAGGTCGGAGCAAGCCACCCTCCCGGAAGGGGAGGGGAGTAGTGAAGGGAGTAGTGTAGCTGTTAAAAGGAAGGTTAGAGGTTGGGCGCGCGCGCCAAGTTCAAATGTAGAGGCGCGCGGAAGTACAGGGAGCCCGGAGGAGGGGCCAGGTCCCAAAGCCCGCAGGAGGGGGCAAGAGCAGTCTGGGGATTCCGCGTCAGAGGAATCCAGGAGGGGCGAAACCCCAGCGGGCAGGAAGACCCTGCGGAAAAAGAAAGAGAGAAAGAGGTGGAGCAGCGCAAGCCTCTTAAACTGGTGCAGGGGAGGGACTGATTCAGAGGGGACTTCAGCGGTCTAAGCGTAACAGACGTAGGGCTGCGCGCCTCGGATGTGAAGCAAACAATGAACTGCAATAAACACTTTTGTATATAAGAAGAGATAGGCGTTGGTCTTTTGTGAGCTGAGACTTGAGGCAGCCTTGACAGTAAGTCCCCTCTCACAGAAACCGCAAAATTTTTTTTTGCAAAGCTCACGAAGTTTGGCAGACATGACTACTGAGGAGCAGATAACGACCCTGCAAAACGCAGTCGCTGAACTCTCCGTTGCAGTACGGGTCTCTCAGAAGACAGTTGCCGAAGCAGAAGCGCGATGCCAGGATCTGCAAGCCAGGTGGGATCAGGCGTGCAAAGAGGGGTTCCCGGGGTCCAGATCAGAGGGAATCGGACTCGGACGGAGGGGGGGGGCAATTTAGTAGCCCACTTCAATGGAAACCTGAAGCATTATCCCAGTTTCAGAGCAGACGTCGTCTACGCGCTGCATTTGCTTCGGAAAGACTTCAAAGATGAGGAGGAGAAGGTAGGCTTTATTGTGTCCCATTTGCATGGGGAAGCTAGAGCCTGGTTACGCAATTTGTGGCGCGAAGATGGTCCTGCCCGCAGGAACTCTGATGAATTTATCAAAGCCATGGACGCTTGCTTCCAATCTACAGTTGATGTTGATGTGGCGCGCCGGGAGATGCATGGATTGAGGCAGGGCAAGGCTACAGTGCGTCAGTACCATTCTCGCTTTTTTGCTTTGCTGAATGTGCTGGGCTGGGAAAAGGACTCATTGGCAGTGAGAGACTTGTTCTGGGAGGGGCTTCATGGCTCCGTAAAAGATGAGTTGGCCAGGGGGGACAGACCTCAAACCCTAGCAGACGTCGTGCAGAGGGCACTCACGATAGGAGTGCGCCACGAAGAACGCCCTTGGCACAGTGAGGAGGGGCGCCAAGTCCGCGCACCAGCTAGAGCGCCTCCTTTTATTCCCAGCGACCTGGGACGTACGCATCCCTCGCCTAGGCTGAGGGAGGGGGAAGAACCAATGGAACTGGGTGGTGCAAAGGTTCAGACAGCTGCCGGAGCCTCAGCGTCCGGAGCAGTCAAGGCGAAGCCTCCTAGAGGGACCAGGAAGTGTTACGTCTGTGACAGTGCGCAGCACATGGCCAAAGAGTGTCCCCAGAGGCTCCAGAAGCACACTGCAGCCTTAGCAACAGTAACAGGGGAAGCGTTCCAAGGAGAACAGTTTCAGGGAAACGGCAATGCCTGGCTGGAAGCAGAGATGCTGGGGCTCCGCCAGGCAAGTCAGTGAAGCAGTCCCCAGCGCTTTTGCAGCCTACAGACCCCTTACCACCCAAGCCAGTGGTGCAGCTCACTGCTACCCTCCAGCTACCTAATGGACTCACCCTGGAAGTCCCCATTACGATTGACTCAGGGAGCAACGCAGACTTCGTGGGGATGCAGTTCATCAAGCAGCATCGCATAGCGCTACTACCAGCCACGCTGCCTCTGAACGTCGTCACGGTAGATGGCAGGAAGTTGCTGGGTGGGCAAGTGGTACAACAGATGCCACCCATGCTGCTGAAAATTGGGAATCATCGCGAGGTCATCAGTTTCAATGTCACCCGACTGTCAGACACGCCTATAGTGTTAGGCATGAGTTGGCTGGATAGACACAGCCCATCATTAGCGTGGTACCAGCGGCAGCTCACCTTTGGCTCGTCCTACTGCGCACAACATTGCATCCAGACCGGCCAGGAGGAGGAGGGCCAGGAGGAAGGGCAACAGTTGCATCTAGGCATGGTGCAGGCAGTGCCCCACAAGTACAAGGGGTTTTTGGAGGTCTTCTGCGAAAAAGAAGCTGACCAATTACCACCCCACCGGCCCTACGACTGTGCAATTGACCTCTTACCAGGGGCGACGCTACCGACTGCGAAGCTGTATTCCATGTCTGAAGATGAGATGCAGGAACTCAGGGAGTTCATAGATCACAATTTGAAGCGGGGATTCATCCGAGAATCCAAGGCAGTGGGGGGCAGTCCTGTGTTTTTCGTGAAGAAGAAGGACACGCCCCAAAAAAGGCTCATTGTGGACTATAGGGCCATAAACTCGATGACAAAGCCCAAGGCCTTCCCCATGCCCAAAATTGACGACCTGCTCGCGACGGTACGGAAGGGGAGGATCTTCACCAAGTTGGATTTACGCGGAGCATACAATCTAATACGCATGAGGGAAGGTGACGAGTGGAAGACGGCCATGTTCACACCGCTGGGCACCTATGAATACAGAGTTATGCCGTTTGGTCTCCAAAATGGCTCCCACTGTTTCCAAGCCTTCATGCACCACGTGCTAGCGGGACTCCTCTACAAGAAGTGCGTATGCTTCCTCGACGACATTCTGATCTTCTCAGAATCACGGGAGACTCACGAGAGAGACGTAAAGGAGGTCCTGCAGAGGCTGCGGGAGCACAGGCTCTACGCCAAACTGGAGAAGTGCCAGTTCGACGTGACGGAGGTGGATTTCCTGGGCTACCGGCTGTCCGACAAGGGACTAGCCATGGACAGCGCCAAGGTCCGCGCGGTGTTGGACTGGAATAGCCCGCGCAATCGGAAGGAGGTCCAGAGGTTCGTCGGCTTCGCCAACTTTTACCGCAAGTTCATCAGGGGTTTTGCGAAAGAGACGGCAGCTATCACGGACACCCTCAGTTCCAAGAAGAAAAAGTTCACATGGACGGACCAAGCGGAGCAGTCCTTCAGGAGACTTAAGAGCCTTTTCGCGTCCGAAGAACAGCTGCTACACGTGAATCCCGGCAGGCCCATGCGGGTTGAAACTGACGCATCTGACAGAGCAGTGGGGGCCGTCCTGTTGCAGGAAGATCCGCAAGGGAACTGGAGGCCCTGCACTTTCTATTCCCGGAAGCTCAGCAAGTCGGAACAGAACTACACCATCTGGGACAGGGAGTTGTTGGCCATCCACGCGGCTTTCAAGGCGTGGCGGCACTTCCTCATCGGAGCCAAGCACACCGTGCAAGTCCGCACGGACCACAAGAACCTAGAGTATTGGCGCACGGCGAAGCTCCAGAGCCAAAGGCACATGCGATGGGCGGAGTTCTTTGCGGATTTCGACTTCAGGATAGAGTATATCCCGGGAGACAACAACGTCATAGCGGATGCCCTCTCCAGGAAACCGCAGTATCTCGAGGAAGCGGCACCAGTGGCAGCCAGGCACATTTTCGCACCGCAGGCGTGGGCATGCGCTTCCGCCGCCGTGGACCTGGACGCGGTACGCCGCGCGCTACAGACGGATCCGTTCGCACAATCCAAGATGGAGGAGGTCGCAGAGGGACAGCAAAGGACGACGAATTCCAGATACGCGACGGCCTGCTAACCCGCAAGGGTGCTCTCTACGTACCGGGAGACGATCTCCACGCGAAGGTTTTACAGCAGTTACACGACGCACCCAGCGCGGGTCACTTTGGCAAAGAAAAGACGGCGGACTTAGTAGCCAGGGACTTTTGGTGGCCCCAGATGTGAGGAGAGGTCGCGGATTACGTCGCCAGGTGTGACACGTGTCAGAGGTCCAAGCCAGTGCACAAGAAGCCAGCGGGATTGCTGGAACCGCTGGAGACGCCACTACAGCCGTGGGAAAGGGTGGCGCTGGACTTTGTTACTGATCTGCCCAGTTCGCGAGGCAAGACGGCGGTGCTTGTGGTTGTAGACCTGTTCACCAAGATGGCGCACTTCATTCCTTGCGCGAAGGTGGCAACAGCGGAACAGACCGCCAAGCTGTTCATAGACCACGTGTTCCGGGTGCACGGCTTACCACGGTCCATCCTGTCCGACCGGGGTCGCCAATTCATTTCCAGTTTCTGGCAGAAGCTCCTGGGCATCCTGAATGTCAAGATCAACTTAGCGTCGGCGAGACACCCGCAAACCAACGGCCAAGCGGAGAGGGTCAACGCCATCATGCAGCAGTACCTGCGATGTTACGCCAATCAAAAGCCTGCAACTTGGGTGGACTACTTACCGATGGCCGAGTTTGCCTACAACAACACGAAGCACGCGTCAACGGGGGTGACACCGTTCTTCGCCAACAATGGGCGACATCCCAGAACCTTCCCGGCGTTGGAGACAACGACGCAGGGGGAGTCGCAGGGAGCTGAGCATTTAGCAGCAGAATTGCAGGAGGTCCACGAGGAGCTACGACGGCACTTGGAGCTCGCTAAACACGCCTACAAAGTGCTGGTAGACAGGCACCGGAGGGCAGGAGAAGACATCCAGGTGGGGGACTGGGTATGGTTAGCAGCCCAGGCGGTGCCGGCCAAGTCGTTAGCTAAGAAGAAGCTAGGACACAAACAGTTAGGGCCATACCAAGTTGAGGGCAGGATCAATCCCGTAGCTTTTCGGTTGACCCTCCCGGAAGGTTCCAGAATGCACCCGGTCTTTCATAGGTCGGTGCTTACACCCTACAAGGCCCCACACAGATTTCAGGAGCCAGGGACGGCACCAGACCCACGTAGAAAGTCACAAGGGGGGGGGAAGTCACCGAAGACCCCGCCACTCAACGAGGTCACGGAAATTCTGGACTCGAGATGGGGGGAGGAGGGAGTAGAATACCTCCTCGCCAGGGAAGGTACCCCGGCCAGCGCCAACAGTTGGGTGCCAGATTATGCTCTGGAGGAACCTCTTCTTAAAGACGAGTTCCATGCACTCTTCCCACACAGGCCCATGCCAGCGGAGTATTTTGACGACTGGCTTTTTACGCCCATGCTTTCAGACAGCACCTTCCGGGGGTTCTCCTCCGCAGAGGAGACCACGCCAGAATCGAGCCCTCCAAGGGGATCGTGCTCGGGGGTGGACACGGACCGCTCTTACTGGTGGGACAATCAATCAGAAGAGGAGTGGCGCAGGGGGTGGCTAAGGGGGCCTTGGCAAGCAGCATCGCCTGAAGTAACAGGGGGAGGGGAGGACTTGGATGTGTTGGGGGAGGACCCCGGTTTCGAGCACTCATACACTGAACTGGAAGCAGAGGAGATCGACGTCGACGAACTGTATCCAGCATCTACCCCCGCTACAACGGAGCTCCCGGAACCTGCGCCCGAGCAGCGGGAGGGGGGAAGGGGGGGCTTCGAGGGGGGGATGGATGTCAGGGGTTCAGGGACAGAGGCACAGGGTAGGCAGGAGATGGAGAGCGATGGGGATGAGTCCCAGGACAGCGAGGAAGAGGATGACAATGACTCAAGAGATTCCATGAGTCTTTCCAGCGAATCAGAGGATTCCCAGAAGGGGGCGCCGGTGGTCAAGGCCAGGGGAGCCCCGGGGGGACGTGTCAGGAGCAGGGGGCCAGCGGGGGATCCCAAAGTGGCAGCTGGGCGTCAGGACCAGCCTCCCCGCCAGAGTGCAGCGGAGGGGGTGGAGGTTTCAGTGTATCAGGGGAAGCAGCACCGGCAGCAGAGAAGGGAGGGAGGTCGGAGCAAGCCACCCTCCCGGAAGGGGAGGGGAGTAGTGAAGGGAGTAGTGTAGCTGTTAAAAGGAAGGTTAGAGGTTGGGCGCGCGCGCCAAGTTCAAATGTAGAGGCGCGCGGAAGTACAGGGAGCCCGGAGGAGGGGCCAGGTCCCAAAGCCCGCAGGAGGGGGCAAGAGCAGTCTGGGGATTCCGCGTCAGAGGAATCCAGGAGGGGCGAAACCCCAGCGGGCAGGAAGACCCTGCGGAAAAGGAAAGAGAGAAAGAGGTGGAGCAGCGCAAGCCTCTTAAACTGGTGCAGGGGAGGGACTGATTCAGAGGGGACTTCAGCGGTCTAAGCGTAACAGACGTAGGGCTGCGCGCCTCGGATGTGAAGCAAACAATGAACTGCAATAAACACTTTTGTATATAAGAAGAGATAGGCGTTGGTCTTTTGTGAGCTGAGACTTGAGGCAGCCTTGACAGATCTCGATACGAATCCAAGGCAGACCTTTTAACATCACAGTAATCCAAGTTTATGCACCAACCACTGGTGCTGAAGAAACTGAAATTGACCAATTCTATGAAGACTTACAACACCTTATAGAAATGACACCAAAGGATGTTCTTCACATTATAGGGGATTGGAATGCTAAAGTAGGGAGTCAAGAGATAAAAGGAAGAACTGGCAAGTTTGGCCTTGGAGATCAAAACAAAGCAGGGCAAAGGCTAATAGAGTTCTGCCAAGGGAACAAGCTGGTCATCACAAACACTCTTTTCCAGCAACACAAGAGACGACTCTACACATGGACATCACCAGATGGGCAGCATCGAAATCAGATTGATTATATTCTCTGCAGCCAAAGATGGAGAAGCTCTATACAGTCAGCAAAAACAAGACCTGGAGCTGACTGTGGCTCAGATCTTCAGCTTCTTATGGCAAAATTCAAGCTTAAACTGAAGAAAGTAGGAAAAACCACTGGGCCGGTAAGATACAATCTAAATCAAATCCCTTATGAATACACAGTGGAAGTGAGGAACAGGTTTAAGGATTTAGATTTGGTGGGCAGAGTGCCTGAAGAACTATGGATGGAGGCTTGTAACATTATACAGGAGGCAGCAACAAAAACCATCCCAATGAAAAAGAAATGCAAGAAAGCAAAGTGGCTGTCCAACGAGGCCTTACAAATAGCAGGGGAGAGAAGGCAAGCAAAATGCGAGGGAGATAGTGAAAGATACAGGAAATTGAATGCAGATTTCCAAAAAATAACAAGGAGAGACAAGAAGGCCTTCTTTGTTGGGTTGAAATAAACGACAGACGGATGGCAAGGTGTCATACGGGAGGCATCTACCGAGCATGTCTCGGAAAGTCCCTTTTATTGAATATTACAGCATTACCACATATGTGCTTGTTGCTGATTGGTTAACACAAATACAATGCAAAGGTTGAATATAGGTATTAATCATCAATAAATTAAAGGTTGGGAAAGGGAACACAGAATTGGACAGGCATGAAACCTCCTTATTAAACTATTAACTAGTGATTGATTATCAAGACTTAAACTATTACTAATGATTGATATTGCATGACATTAAAGAACATAACTATCGCGTTCCGTAGATGTGGTCAACAATGCGTTAAGAACAGGTCAGGGTACTGAACTCAATGTGAACTGATCAGAACATTCTCAGACTCATGTGCAGAGGCAAAAACTTCCCAGCACTTCTTAAACGAGCAATGCAAAGAAATAGAGGAAAACAACAGAATGGGAAAAACCAGAGATCTGTTCAAGAAAATTGGAGCTATGAAAAGAACATTTCGTGCAAAGATTTCCATAATAAAGGACAAAAGTGGTAAGGACCTAACAGAAGCAGAAGACATCAAGAAGAGGTGGCAAGAATACACAGAGGAATTATACCAGAAAGATATGGATGTCTCGTACACCCCAGGTAGTGTGGTTGTGACCTTGAGTCAGACATCCTGGAGAGTGAAGTCAAATGGGCCTTAGAAAGCACTGCTAATAACAAGGCCAGTGGAAGTGATGACATTCCAGCTGAACTGTTTACAATTTTAAAAGATGATGCTGTTAAGGTGCTACACTCAATATGCCAGCAAATTTGGAAAACTCAGCAGTGGCCAGAGGATTGGAGAAGATCAGTCTACATCCCAATCCCAAATAAGGGCAGTGTCAAAGAATGCTCCAACTACTGCACAATTGCACTCATTTCACACGCTAGCAAGGTTATGCTTAAAATTCTACAAGGCAGGCTCAAGCAGTATGTGGACCAAGAACTCCCAGAACTGCAAGCTGGATTTCGAAGGGGAAGAGGAACGAGAGACCAAATTGCAAACATGCGCTAGTTTATGGAGAAAGCTAGAGAGTACCTGGAGGTGGAACCGGCAAGCCACTCCAGTATCCCTGCCAAGAAAACTCCATGGACAAAGACAACAGGCATATAAAAGTTATGACGCTGGAAAATGAGCCCCTCAGGTCGGAAAGCGTCCAACATGCTACTGGGGAAGAGCGGAGGACAAGTACGAGTAGATTCAGAGCTGATGAAGTGGCTGGGCCAAAGCCGAAAGGACGCTCAGTTGTGGATATGCCTGGAAGCGAAAGGAAAGTCCAATGCTGTAAAAAAAATTTGGCATAGGAACCTGGAATGTAAGAACCATGAACCTTGGTAAGTTGGATGTGGTCAAAAATGAGATGGCAAGAATAAATATTGACATCCTGGGCATCAGTGAACTAAAATGAACGGGAATGGGCGAATTCAGTTCGGATGACTATCATATATACTACTGTGGGCAAGAATCCCATAAAAGAAATGGAGTGGCCCTCATAGTCAACAAAAGAGTGGCGAAAGCTGTACTGGGATGCAATCTCAAAAATGATAGAATGATCTCGATACGAATCCAAGGCAGACCTTTTAACATCACAGTAATCCAAGTTTATGCACGAAGGGGAAGAGGAACCAGAGACCAAATTCCAAACATGCGCTGGCTTATGGAGAAAGCTAGAGAGTTCAAGAAAGACATCTACTTCTGCTTCATTGACTATGCAAAAGCCTTTGACTGTGTCAACCACAGCAAACTATGGCAAGTTCTTAAAGAAATGGGAGTGCCTGATCACCTCATCTGTCTCCTGAGAAATCTCTATGTTGGACAAGAAGCCACAGTTAGAACTGGATATGGAACAATTGATTGGTTCAAAATTGGGAAAGGAGTACGACAAGGCTGTATATTGTCTCCCTGCTTATTTAACTTATATGCAGAATTCATCGTGTGAAAGGCTGGGCTGGATGAATCCCTAACTGGAATTAAGATTGCCGGAAGAAATATCAACAACCTCAAATATGCAATGACACAACCTTGATGGCAGAAAGTGAGGAGGAATTAAAGAACCTTTTATTGAGGGTGAAAGAGGAGAGCACAAAATATGGTCTGAAGCTCAACATCAAAAAAACGAAGATCATGGCCACTGGTCCCATCACCTCCTGGTAAATAGAAGGGGAAGAAATGGAGGCAGTGAGAGATTTTACTTTCTTGGGCTCCATGATCACTGCAGATGGTGACAGCAGCCACAAAATTAAAAGACGCCTGCTTCTTGGGAGAAAAGCAATGACCAACCTAGACAGCATCTTAAAAAGCAGAGACATCACCTTGCCAACAAAGGTCCGTATAGTTAAAGCTATGGTTTTCCCAGTAGTGATGAATGGAAGTGAGAGCTGGACCATAAAGAAGGCTGATCGCCAAAGAATTGATGCTTTTGAATTATGGTGCTGGAGGAGACTCTTGAGAGTCCCATGGACTTCTTAAGGAAATCAGCCCTGAGTGCTCACTGGAAGGATGGATCCTGAAGCTGAGGCTCCAATACTTTGGGCACCTCATGAGAAGAGAAGACTCCCTGGAAAAGACCCTGATGCTGGGAAAGATGGAGGGCACAAGGAGAAGGGGACGACAGAAGACGAGGTGGTTGGACAGTGTTCTCGAAGCTACCAGCATGAGTTTGACCAAACTGCGGGAGGCAGTGGAAGACAGGAGTGCCTGGCGTGCTCTGGTCCATGGGGTCACGAAGAGTCGGACATGACTCACTTCCGGTTAGCGCCAGCAGCAATGGCTGACCTCCTTTGATCTCGGAGGAGGTAGCTCAGCGGGAGATCGGGTCCTGTGCGCTCCGGCGAAGCGGGGACCCTTAGAAATCGCAGGCGCGGACGCCTGCGAACGTGGAGGCTCGGCGGGCACCTTGGAGCGCCCCCCCAACCCGAAAGGAAGCCTTTTTTGAGGCTTCGGAAGGGAGCGGGGGAGAAGCGCGGTGCTGCGAGCTGATCGCTCCTTCCACTGAGCGAAGCCGTGTTGCCGTTGCTGGAGAGCGCTGACTTATTCCTGGGACATTTGGACTTAAATTTTAACCGTGAGTAGAGGAATTGGATTAAAAGAGTACTAATTGGACTAACTGGACTATTTGGGTAAAAACGGAAAAGTTTTAAGCTGCAAAAAAAACGTCTGAATTGGCTACCGCGGAGGAAGCGCAAACAGGAAGTCCGCTTCCCCGCATTGTATTTGGAATAAAGCATAGAGATTTGGAGCTAAACGTGGGAAAATAGAACTGAAATAAATGTTTTCTTTCTGACCTGAGAACTTTGGCGGAATCTACCTTTCGGAGGGACAAGGGAAAGGCTCTTGATTCTACCGGACTGCTTAAAGATCTAAAGATTTAAAGAGCGATCTGTCAGTGGGACGTCTCAGCTGTCAAAGCTGTCAGAGCTGCTTGTTGGCTGTAAAGAAGATACATTGTGGCCAATTTCATTGGGGAAAAGAATTGGAAAGCTACATTGTGTCCTCCATCTTTGTCTTTTTACTTAGTTTCTCTTTCCTGTTACTTTAGAAGGACAGTAACTGGTTAGGTGGCAACAGTGTCCACCTAGTGGGACTCTCTGAAACTACAGGAAAGGAATTTTCCACTTGTAAACAGGAACACCAGACGTGGGAAAGGAATTTGATCTTCACTTTGTTATGGCTGATGGTCAAAAAGACCAGTCAGTCTTGAGATCAGGGAAACCCTGGGTACATAGAAGGCAATCATCTACTGGTTTGCCTGCATCGGCAACACAATCTAAGTCTGGTGGAATGTCTGAGGAAATTTTAGCCAGTGCTCTGGCTAAGATTAATGAATCTATACAGCAACTTAGTACAAGGGTGGGGGAGACGAACAGGAAAGTGGAAGAAACGAACCAGAAAGTGGATATTGCAAATAGAAAAATTGACTTAAACACAGAAACATTAGACAATTTGGAGAAAAAGGTAAACAGTAACACGGAATCTATTCAGAGACTACTGCAAGACTCAAAGTCTATACAGGAAAAGACTGCTGCTGTAGAATTTAAATTGGGGCAATTGGAAACTGAAAAGGTACCAGACCTGCAGAAAGAGATTGCAGAACATAAGTTAACGTTTATATTTAAAGATGATCAAGGAAGATATATAGCAATTGAAATTCAGTTCCAAGGACAGAAATTTTTGATAATAGGTGTATATGCACCAAATGAGGGAAAATCAGAATTCTTTAAGAAATTGCATGAAACTCTCCTGGATTATTTGGATTACAACATTATTTTGATGGGAGATATGAATGGAGTAGTGTCTACAAATATGGATAAAGCCCAAAGACAAACAGTGACAAAAGATGGAAGACTACCAAGGACATTTTTTGAAATGACTGACAATATGGATCTTGTGGATATTTGGCGAATAAAGAACCCCTTGGAAAGAGAAGGAACCTTCTTCTCTGAAGCAAATATGACATGGACAAGAATAGACCAAATCTGGATAACTAGAGGACTGGCCCCTAAGATTAAAAAAGCGGTGATTTGCCCGAAAATTTGCTCTGATCACAATCCAGTAAAGATTGAAATGATATCAACGCCAATTGGAGCTTTTAGATGGAGGATGAATGACTCCTTGTTTAGGAACGAGGAAATTATTAAAAAGGCTCAGAAGAATTTGAGAGACTATTTTGAGATAAATTTAAATACCACGACAGAAAAAAGAGTGATTTGGGATGCCAGCAAAGCGGTGATGAGAGGATTTTTGATACAACAAAACGCAATTAGGAAAAGATATCAAAATGAGAAGAGAGAAAAAATTCTGGAGAAAATTAAGGATGGAGAAAAAAGACTGAGGGCGAAACCGAACTCACAGGAGATTCTAAAAGAGATAAAGCTATACCAAGTACAATATATGAAATTGATGAACCAGGAGATAGAATGGAAGGTCAAACAGATGAAACAAAAGACCTTCGAATCGGCAAATAAATGTGGGAAATTATTGGCCTGGCAAATGAAAAAAAGACAAAAGCTGAATACGATTACGAACTTGGTAGTAGAAGGGAAGAACATACAGAATCCTGGAGAGATTCGGAAGTGCTTTCAGAACTATTTCAAACAGTTATATACGCAGGAGACCCAGAAAGAATTAGACATTGATCGATTTTTGAAAAATAATGGATTACAAAAAGTATCTCAAGAGAGTAAATCAATATTAAATTCTACAATATCTGATCAAGAGGTGGAAGGAGCCATCCAGAATATGAAATTGGGCAAATCTCCAGGACCGGATGGATTAACTGCAAAGTACTACAAATCTTTGAAAGAATGGTTACTGCAACCGCTGAAAGAACTTTGCAATGAAATACTACGGGGAGGAAAAGCACCCGAGTCGTGGAAAGAAGCATACATTACACTTATACCAAAAACCGAAGTGGAGAAGACACAGTTGAAGAACTACCGTCCCATATCCCTACTTAATGTGGATTACAAAATTTTTGCGGAAATTATGGCTAAAAGATTAAAAAATGTATTGGTAAAAGAGATTCATAAAGATCAGGCGGGCTTTCTCCCTGGGAGACATCTGTCAGATAATACTAGGAATATTATCAATATTTTGGAAAAATTGCAAGTTAACATCAATACTAAAGCTGTTTTAATATTTGTAGATGCAGAGAAAGCGTTTGACAATATTTCTTGGAGTTTTATGAAGAAAAATTTGCAGGGGATGGGGGTAGGCCAAAGTTTTGAAAATGGTATAGGTGCAATTTATTCGGAACAAAAAGCTAAGCTTATTGTGAACAATGTAGTTACAGAAGAATTTAAGATAGAGAAAGGAACAAGACAGGGCTGCCCAATCTCCCCATTGCTTTTTATATCGGTCCTGGAGGTTTTGCTCAACATGATTAGAAAAGACCAATTGGTTAAAGGTATACAACTCGGAGCTAAACAGTACAAATTGAAAGCTTTTGCTGATGATTTAGTTTTGACATTACAGGAGCCAGAAGCCAGCACAAAAAGAGTATTACAATTAATCCAAGAATTTGGTCAAGTAGCAGGTTTTAAATTAAACAAGACGAAAACTAAGGTATTAGAGAAAAACCTTACAGAGATTGAGAAGGAGAGGTTTCAGAAAGAGACAGGATTAACAATAGTTAACAAAGTGAAATATCTAGGGGTGAATATGACTGCTAAAAATGTGAATTTGTTTAAAGATAATTATGAAAAATGTTGGTCAGAAGTGAAGAAGGATTTAGAAATATGGTCAAAATTGAAGTTATCATTGTTGGGCCGAATTGCTGCGATAAAGATGAATGTATTGCCTAGAATGCTGTTTTTGTTTCAAACATTGCAAATTGTGGATAAAATGGACTGTTTCAAGAGGTGGCAAAGAGATATTTCCAAATTTATCTGGCAGGGCAAAAAGCCTAGAATAAAATTTAAGATATTAACAGATGCGAAGGAAAGAGGGGGATTTGCCCTGCCAGATCTTAAACTTTACTATGAATCAGCCGCTTTTTGCTGGCTGAAAGATTGGCTACTTCTTGAAAATGTGGACATTTTGGATCTAGAAGGTTTTGATAATGTGTTTGGATGGCATGCATATTTATGGTATGACAAAGTTAAAGCGCATAAGGCCTTTAAGAATCATATTGTCAGGAAAGCATTGTTTAATGTTTGGGTGAGATATAAGGATTTGTTGGAAAGTAAAACACCAAGGTGGCTGTCACCAATGGAGGCAAAGGCATTGAAAAAAACTAATATGGAGACAAACTGGCCAAAATATTGTGAAATTTTAGAACAAGTTGGAGATAAACTAAAATTGCAGAGTTTTGACAAATTAAAAACTAAAGTTCGAGACTGGCTTCACTATTATCAAATAAGGGAGGTTTTTAACTTAGATAAAAAGATTGGTTTCCAGGAGGAAAAATCTAAACTGGAAACGGAATTGTTAGAACCCAAAACTAAAAATTTGTCAAGAATGTATAATCTGCTGTTGAAATGGAATACACAGGATGAAATGGTCAAGTCTGCTATGATTAAATGGGCACAAGATGTTGGGCATAATATTATGTTTGCTGACTGGGAATGGTTATGGACCACAGGTATGAAGTTTACGGCTTGCAATGTATTAAGAGAAAATATAATGAAAATGATTTATAGGTGGTACTTAACCCCAGTCAAGCTAGCTAAAATTTATCATCTGCCCGATAATAAATGTTGGAAATGCAAAGAAAATGAAGGAACCTTTTTCCACCTTTGGTGGACGTGCCCAAAGATCAAGGCCTTCTGGGAAATGATATATAATGAACTAAAAAAGGTATTGAAATACACTTTTGTGAAGAAACCAGAGGCCTTCCTCTTGGGCATGGTCGGCCAATTGGTGCAAAGGGAAGATAGGAATTTTTTTATGTATGCAACAGCAGCGGCAAGAATACTTATTGGGAAATATTGGAAGACACAAGAATTGCCTACCCGAGAAGAATGGCAGAGGAAAGTGATCGACTATATGGAACTGGCTGAGATGACCGGCAGAATTCGAGATCAGGAAGAAGGGTTGATGGAAGAAGACTGGAAAAAATTTAAAATTTATCTTCAGAAACACTGTAATATAAAAGAATGTTAGAAAAAGGTTGGAGAAGAATATTAGACCGTATTGGCAGACAGGGTATAATGGAATAAGTAAATATGAAGTGTAAAATGAGGATAGAGGAGAATTAAATACTTTCGAATGTTAAAATAAGTAAAAGAAAAGAAGGTTAGAAGGATTTGCTGGAGATACGATTTAAACTAGAATACAAAGCAGGGAGGTGAGAGGAAGTCATGGAAACAAGTAAAAGGGAAAAAGGTTGTAATGGTCTAATTTGAATTTTGTTATTTTTTACTGTGATTTTTTGTCTTTCTTATTTCTTTTTTATTGTTTGTTTTTTGTAAGATGTGTGTGGTTTGTTTTTTCTATATTTTTTGTAACTTTAAAACTGGAATAAATATTCTTTAAATAAAAGAAGAGTCGGACATGACTAAATGACTAAACAACAACAACTAAAGTACAAATTAAGTACAACCTTGCTCTTAAAGACATAAAACTGAAATTGTACTGCTCTGATTTTTTCTTTTTGGACTTTTTAATTTTATTTTTTGTTTCTCCCTTTCAACTGTATATTTTAAGTCTTTTAATTTTATTGGCTGTTCCTTTTCCTCTCTGCTCTTTCTTTTTGTTATTGTATGACTGTATGATTTGCTGCAGAGGGGAGGGAGAAGGCAGACAAAAGGGAAAGGGAAAGTGGAAAATAAGTATGGGAGGTGGGAAACCATCTCACGGCTGGACAGAGTTGGGCTTTGCAGGTGTGACCTTGAATAATTCAAAATAACACTGGGAAGCAACTGATATAGACATGTCGGGTAAACAGGAAGGAACAGTAACCAGAAAAGCTGCAGCTGCGGCTGCAGCTAGAAGGCCCAGTGTCCAAGAGGAACTGCCTCATAAAGGGGGGAGAGAGCAGACAGATTTACTTGCACAGCAACTTTTGGAATTTAGGAAAGAAATGGTTCAGTCGATGCAAAACTTTACACAACAGGTTCATGGATATGGAAAAATCTAATCAAACATTGATTGAACAAGTTCATAGAGACATTGAAAACTCAAATAGACTACTGAAAGAGCAATTTGGGATATTGGGAGACAAGGTCAACAAGTTGGAAACCAAAGTAGACAAACCAGAAAAGGCCAAAGAGGAGGTAGGAGAATTGAGGAACAAAAAGGGATGATGGGAACCTTGGAAGGGGTTCAAGGGAAGCAGAACGAAATGGCAAGTCACCAGGCCCGGATGGACTTACGGCAAAATATTACAAAAAGTTAAGTGAGCAATTAGTGAATCCCTTGAAAGATGTCATGAATGAGATATTGATTACAGGTGAAATCCCAGAAACATGGAAAGAGGCCTACATGACATCCCAAAACAAGATGCAGACTTGCTGCAAATTAAAAATTACAGGCCTATTTCTTTGTTAAACAACAATTACAAATTGTTTGCAAACATATTAGCTAATAGATTGAAAAAAATACTAAATGAGTATATACATTAAGATCAGGCAGGGTTTCTTCCAGGTAGACAAATGAAGGAGAATATAAGGAATATTCTGAATATAATAGAATACCTGGAGGTTGAAAATGAAAAGAAAGCAGCAACGATGCTTATTGATGCTGAGAAAGCTTTTGACAACGTCTCTTGGAAATTCATGACAAAGTTACTCAAATAAATTAAATGTGGTCCTGTCAGGGGACTGCCATCGGAACAGGGAAGGGAGGCAGAGGGGCCGTTGGGATACAGGGAACCTCTGAAAATCTTGCGAAGCAGTTCCTCTTCCTGCGGTGGGGAAAGCCACACCTCCAGGGTAAAGGAGGGGAAAGGGCTAGAGGATGCTGCTGGGAGCCCCAGCCAGCCAGGAGGGAAACATGCCTCTTCCGTCGCTCACCTTGCGCAGAGGGGTAAAATGCAAAGAAGGAAGGAAACGGCTGGGGGTGACTAAGTTCTTATGTTGGGGGAAGAACCCAGAAGAGGCCAATCCTAGATTCTGCTAGTGATAGAGGCAGACATTAACTTGTGGTTCTGCACTGTAAATAGTTTTGCACCAAATAAAATCTGTAAAAGACAGGTCAGAGTCCTGCCTGGTTACTCACGAGCAACCACCACTGCCAGGAATATTAGCAATTTACTCAGCGCAAAAAGGACAACTAATTATAAATCAGGTGATAACGGACGAATGTAAGATACAAAAAGGAACTAGACAAGGATGTGCATTATCACCATTGTTGTTCATCCTGGTACTGGAAGTACTTGCCAGAAACATAAGAGCAGATAAATAGATAAATAGATTACAGGCATAAAAACTGGGAAAAGTGAGTTTAAATTAAAAGCATATGCTGATGACTTAGTGATAACTGTGGAAGACCCAAAAACCTCACTCCCTAAAGTTATAGAAAAGATTCAGAAATTTGGGGAAGTGGCAAGACTTAAATTAAACAGGAATAAAACAAAACTACTAGTTAAAAACTTGAAGGAAGGGGGGGGGGAAAGGAATTGGAGCTAAATATTGAGATAGAAGTCCACAAAAAGGTTAAGTATTTAGGGATATGGCTAACATCAAGAAATATAAACTTATACAAAGACAACTATGAAAAATTTGGCTTGAGATAAAAAGAAATTTAGAAATATGGAGCAGAATGAATCTCTCATTGCTAGGAAAAACAGCGGCGGTCAAAATGAATGTGCTGCCAAAAATGCTATTCCTCTTCCAATTAGTCCCAGTAATTGTGAAAGATGAATGTTTTAAAAAATGGCAGAAAGAAATCTCTAAGTTTATCGGGGGGGGGGGAGGCCAAGGATAAAATACAGTGGTATGTAACCCGAGGTACCACTGTACCTTTTTTGATTTGGCTCAAACTTCGAATCTGATGGAGAACAAGACATTTGTTTGGTAAAGAGTTCACTTATTATAGCCATGTTCATGAAAGTAGTTCAAGAATAGACTCTTTATGGATTTCAAGAGAGTTGGAACCTCAAGTTAAAAAAATCAAGATTAATCCCAGGACATTTTCAGAACATAATTCCTTAATAATGGAAATACAAAAAGAAAGTCAAATTTCATTTAAATGGAGATTGAATGAAGCTTTATTAGATGATCAAAAATTTATAGAAAAAGTTAAAAAGGCTTTGAGTGACTATTTCGAAATAAACATTCAAGGACAGACAAAATTGCGGACAATCAGGGACACAAGTAAGGCGGTAATGAGAGGACTGTTTATATAACAAACTTATTTTAAAAGAAATTGAAAGGAAAAAGGAAAAAAGGTATCTTGGGTGAAATTGCGGATAAGGAGAAACAATTGTCAAAGAAAGCAAATAAAGAGTCAGTTAAACAGGCGATTGTTGTTGTTGTTGTTGTTGTTTAGTCATGTCTGACTCTTCGTGACCCAATGGACCAAAGCACGCCAGGCACTCCTGTCTTGCACTGCCTCTTGCAGTTTGGTCAAACTCATGCTGGTAGCTTCGAGAACACTGTCCAACCATCTCGTCCTCTGTTGTCCCCTTCTCCTTGTGCCCTCCATCTTTCCCAACATCACGGTCTTTTCCAGGGAGTCTTCTCTTCTCATGAGGTGGCCAAAGTATTGGAGCCTCAGCTTCAGGATCTGTCCTTCCAGTGAGCACTCAGGGCTGATTTCCTTCAGAATGGAGAGGTTAGATCTTCTTGCAGTCCATGGGACTCTCAAGAGTCTCCTCCAGCACCATAATTCAAAAGCATCAATTCTTTGGCGATCAGCCTTCTTTATGGTCCAGCTCTCACTTCCATACATCACTAACTATACGGACCTTTGCTGGCAAGGTGATGTCTCTGCTTTATAAGATGCTGTCTAGGTTGGTCATTGCTTTTCTCCCAAGAAGCAGGCGTCTTTTAATTTTGTGGCTGCTGATGTGTTGGAATGAAATCACGACAGATGAGTAGTAGGTGTCATGTGAGAGGCGTCTCTGGAGCAAGCCCCGAGAACTCTCTTTTTTTGAATATTACAAACATTGCCACAGGTGCGCTCGTTGCTGATTGGTTGATACAAACACAAAGCAACTTGTTGCTGATTGGTTAACACAAGCACAAGGCGAGGGTTACGTATAGGCATTAATCACCAATAGATTAAAGGCTGGGAAATGGAGCACAGGCATGAAACGTCCTAATTAAATTATAACTAATGATTGATATAGCATGACTAAAACAATTACTAATGATTGATCATAACATGAAAGAATATAATAATCGAGTTCCGTAGATGTGGTCAGCTATGCATTAAGAACAGGTCATAGTGTTTTCATGAACTTAAGATGAACTGAGCATCCTAGGGAAATGAGGGAATGTCTTGGTATTTAGAACAGGTTGTACAGTATGTACAGAAGCAGAGAAAAGCTTAGAAGCGAGACTTCCCAGAATGCCAGAGAAAAGAAGCAGGACTTCCCATAATGCCACAGTTATGTGCAGAAAGAGAACTTCCCTTCATCTCCCCCTTTCTTTTCTTGTTTGCGAGGTGTTCTGGGTAAATAAGACAAAAATACTTTGGGATACGTGGTATGCCAGCGAATGCCCGAAATAAGTTCGCCAGGGTTGACGGGACAAAAATATTTCAGGATACGTGGTCTGCCAGCGCATGCCCAAAATAAGTCTGCCCACATCTCCCCTAATGTTTACTGTCGGTGCTGCCATTTCGCAAAGTAGGCAGCAAGGAGTTTATTGGGTGGCTGAGGGGGAGAGAGAAGCCGAGACAAAAGACTTATGAGGCCAGGAATGCATTGGAGGAAGTAACATAGCAAAATTAATATACATATTATGACAATGGCATATTGAAAGAGATTACGAAGCCAAGTAAGGTTTGGCAACCAAGCGGTAAGCCACTGGGTGAAAGAATCCCAGAGGCCAGAAAATCCAACGTCCTGTTTAATGTGGTGTGTAAGATTTTGCAAATGAGAGATTTGGCTTTGAATGGCTTTAGAATTATCAGTAATATTGAAACAACACATCATTCACTTGTTCACAGCCATCATGATGAAGCATCAGCAAATAATCTATAGCAGCGCGGTTCTGCAAAAGTCCATACTGGAGTTCACTTTGTTCTTTATTCAAAAGGTGAAGGCCTTGAGAAGTATAATTCAGGGCTTTTGCTGCAGAACAAGCTAAAGAATTAATGTTTCTACTATTGCGTACAGCCAATCCAGGGACTCCTAAGAGAGAAACAGCTAAGGAGATATATTCAGACCTACTGGGAAGAGAAATTGAATCATCACAATCGTTAGTTAATTCAATAGAGCGGCGATATCGAGAGCGGGTCAAATGATGCTTTTGGGGTAATACGATGGACAAACGGCTTAAACAACAGGGTGTTCCATGGCTGATGTTTGCTGGAATGTAATTAAATGTATAGCCAGGACACGACCAGAACCAACCTGCAGGTAGTTCTGTGTATTTATATACATAAGAAATATTTACATAATTAGAGCAGTGGAAGTTATCTTTGGCCATTTTTACACAGTTGGTTTTTGTGCAATTCACCATACGGGCGCAAGTGACATTAAAAGAAGCCACGTATGGGGTCAATAAGTCAATGGCCAGAGGTGGGCGTCGGCGCACTTGGTTACCCCAGACATAGTAACCGGAATAACCAAGGGTGCGTAGAGAATCATTTTCGGGTAGGGATGAGAAAAACCAGGTATCATTTTGTATATCAAAAGGGTCATGGCAAACAGGGATAAGGCAGGAGCCAAGGATTTCCCCTATAGATACCTGTTGGGTTAGGCAAAAGGAAGAAATATTGAGGGTCTTTGCAAAAGATTCCCACACATTTGTTGGTGTGTGGGTATCGCTATTAGGAGCGGAGGCAGAAAGAGGCAAAAACAAAACGCTGAGAAGGAGCACTATCATGAAATTAATATTAAGGCAGGAAATAATACACATAAGCAAATTCTCAGGGGTTGCTTCAAGCTGCTTTTCCTTTCTAAGCTGTTCAGCCTGAAATGAGAGTGATTTTATTTGGCCCCACGTCACTGGTCCATTACGATTTCCCCGCTTGCGAGTCCTGGGGGGGCTGGACGCCACATCCTGGGCGATCTGTAGTTTGCGGTCGAACTGCGGTATCGGATCCGGTAGGGTCTGTCGCCACGCCATGATATAGGCGGATGCAGCGTGCGGGAACCCAGCGAGCACCCTGTGGAGTAGAAACTGCAGCGTAACCCTTTCCCCAGGTGATCAGTTTTACAGGTTCACTCCATTCGTTGGAGGGTAGTATCTTATAGCGGACCAATGGGGCTGGGAGTATCTCAGCTTGCTGAAAGTGCTTCTGGAGGCGAGTATAAGATTGATGATCCTGTATGGAAACATTCAAATGATTGAGAGTAAAGAGAACACTGGCCAACCAGCCTTCCTTTTCAGAGAGTGAGGCTGGGACTCTGGCCTTCTTTTCTTGTCGAATCAAGGCAGTTTTTAAAGTGCGATTGGCACGTTCAACAATCGCTTGGCCTTGAGAATTATAGGGGTTGCCAAATAAATGGTGACTATTCCAAGTTTCACAGAACTGAGCAAAGGTTTTTGCACAGTACGCTGGGGCATTGTCAGTTTTCAAGGAATGAGGCTTGCCCATGACTGACATGGTACGAACAAGATGATTGCAAACATGCTTAACTTGTTCTCCCCTTTGAGGGGTGGCCCAAATAAAGCCAGAGAACGTATCAAGGCAAACATGTATGAACTTCCAAGGTGAAAAAGGGGCGAAGTGAGTTACATCCATTTGCCACAACTGGTTGGCTGCCAGCCCACGGGGATTAACACCAGGGCTGGGGTGGCCAATCTGATTAGAGCATTGAGGGCATTGTTGGATAATTGCACGTGCCGCTTCCAACGGGATTTGGAACTGGCGGCTAAGGGCTTTTGCATTTTGATGATGGAAAGCATGACTTTCAATAGGGGAAACAGGCAAAGCTCGAAGCAAAGAATCTGCTTTTGCATTGCCATCAGTGATAAAGCCTGGGAAGGGTTGGTGAGAGCGAATGTGCACCACAAATAGAGGGTGGGAGCGATTAGAAAGAAGCAATTGTAAGGATAGGAAAAGGCTCAATAAGTTGTCATCCAATAAAGGACTTACATAACTGCCTTGTAGACGAGTTATGACATTTGCAACATAAAGACTGTCCACTACCAAATTAAAGGGCTGTGAGGAGAAGTGGTGCAGAGCTTTGACAGCAGCTGCTAACTCAGAACGCTGGGCAGACTTTTGTGGAAGAGTGTAGAGGCTGTGCCATTCCTCATTTTGTTGCCAGGCAACCACCCCCCTGGAGGGGGATCCGTCAGTAATGACAGTAGGGGCATCCAAAGGGACAGGAGATAATATGGAAGAGAAAGACAGGGAAATTTGTTTGCTCATTTGCAGGCGAGGGTCGGCTGGGATATGGCAAGCCACTTGGCCAACAAAATCGGCTAAAGCGCACTGCAAATCAATGCTAGTGGAGAGAGCAGTTTCCCATTGGAATTCAACATTCCTTGTGGTAGGACTTTCCATTGGTACCGTTCCGTGGGCTGACTGTTATTTAACACAGGAACAGTAAAAGCAAAGAATTTACGATCCTTCTCCTGTAGGAGAATGGAGAAGAAACAATCTTGCAAATCTATTATAGCCAATTGATAAGAATGTGGAATCACATTTGGATTAGGCAGACCACACTGCAAGGGCCCCATGGGTTCAAGGATCTGGTTTATTTTCCTTAAATCCTGGAGAAATCTCCATTTGCCACTCTTCTTTTTTATGACGAAGATGGGGGTATTATAGGGGCTAACTGAAGGCTCTATATGGTCTGCCGATAATTGTTCATTCACTAATTGTTTTAAAGCAAGTAGCTTTTCCCGCGTTATGGGCCATTGTTCCACCCATACAGGACTGGTAGATTTCCAGCTGAGGGGAAGTGCAAGCTTACTCATTAAATTGAATGGTAGCTTGTAATTGTTGTAGTAAGTCTCTGCCCCACAGATTGAGGTGGATTTTCAGCACACAGGGCTGGATGTATGCAATGGTTTCAGAGCTATCAGGCAGAGAAACAGGCAGCCACTGTACGCTTTTGGAAGAGGTTTGGGGTCCACCCACACCCCAAACTGCAGAGGCAGACTCAAGGGGCCACGTGGGGTCCCAGCAACTACTGGAAATTACAGAAATGTCTGCGCCCGTGTCAATCAAGCCTTCCAGCACTATACCATTGATTTTATACTTACGAAGAAGTTTCTTTTCACCAATCCTCTGGACTACAGCTAACAGCTGTGGAGGGAAAGAAGAGAGCTCGTGCAAATTACTATCCATAATAGAAGCAGTAGGATGAGAAAGGAGCACCACCAAATGCGCCCAGGACTCACCCTTATTTAACTGCATGGGCATATGGCTCCAAAGTTGAACCATTATTGTGCCCACATAGTCAGGATCCAGAACTCCTGGAATAACCTGGATTCCTTCTTTTGCCGCAGAAAATTTGGGTAAAATTAAACCTGCGACTTTAGGAGCTAGTGGGCCTGCCAATTGGGTGGGCATAAGCACAATTTCACCAGGTAAAACAGTGTCTTTGGTCTCTTGGTTGATCAATTCAATGGTAAAATCAGAGGGTGTATATTTAGAAAATTTTTCAGCAGCGGAAACTAAAGGCGGAGGGCTCTCTATTTGTCCTGGCCCGAGAGTGGGGCCGCTATGGAGTTTCCCAGACTCCTGCACTGATTTGCCCAATGATAGCCTTTTCCACATTTCGGGCATTTTTTGGAAGGTCTAGCCTTGTTGGCAGCACCATCCCTGTTTGCCCCCCCCCCCCCGCCAGGGGCTCTGCATTGCTTAGCAAAATGGCCTGGGCGCTTGCAATTAAAGCAATTACCTGTAGGTTTATTATTAGCTTGGATCGCGACGGCAAGCAAAGACATCGCATGGCTCTGGCTACCGACATCCGCACAAGCTTGAATCATATCGGCCAGGTCATATTTAGGGCGATGTATGATTGACTGCAATGCTTTCTTGCAATCGGTGTTTGCGTTTTCAAAGGCCAATTTTTTCATCAATTCATTTTGAGCTGTAGTGTTATCAATCTGCCTAGTGACTGATTCTTTCAATCTATCTATAAACTGATGGTAGGGCTCCGAATGCTGTTGCTTAATATTGACAAAGGAGCTCAGCGGTTGCCCTGAGACAGGGACTTTCCGGAAGGCGCGTTGTACACAGGTCGCGGTGCGACTAAAATGTAGAGGTGTCAGCGTCGCCTGGGCTGGTATATTATCATACTGACCCGTGCCATAAAGTTGATTGGCTGTATGCTGCGGATCAGACAGGGCTGATGCGCTATGTTTAAATTCACTCTCAAACACCACATACTGAACCGGGGATAAAAGCATGCGCATCAGGTCTTTCCAGTCTTGAAGTAGCATTGTGTAACCAGTTGCTATTCCTTCTAGCATTCCTATTACATAAGAGGATTTTAGACCGGAATCAGTAATGGCTTTCCTTAATTCTCTCATTACAGAATAAGGAAGCGTCTCGTAAAAAACCTACTGTTGAGCAGTTCCTGGGTTTGTATAGGTGATAGGGAAAGCAGATGGCATGCCACCAGCCCACTCAGATTCCTCCTCTAAGGACAGGAGCCCTTTCTGCCTAGCCAGAGAAAGCGCAGCGCGCACAGCTCCTGTAGAGCAAACAGGGGCTGTGGCAGGCGAAAGAGGGATGGGGGGGAGGATGCAGGCTGAGACGGTTGAGACATAGGGAGGGGTTGGCAGGGGGCAGGTGTTTGAGGAGGGGAGAGGCAGGGTTGCGAAGGAGGCAAAAGCTTTGGGTAAGGTGGGGGATTGTCTGCAATGGCCAGAAGGGCAGGGGTCGAGGGAGACGCCTGGGGTCCTAATTTAGCAACGGCCTCTGCACATTTCTGCCAAGTGAGCAGACAATGAATCGGAGCCCTCGGTTCTGCAAAGAGGGTCTTTCCGATCTTTTGCCAAGTTTCTACTTCCAAAGAACCAGTTTCTGGATAGGAAGGGCACTGGCAAGCAATCTCGCATAGCAATTGTTCAATTTCCTTTAAAGAAATATGAACACCCACCACCCGCTGTCTAACTAGATGAAGCAATTCTTTAGCATGCTCTTTTTGGAATTTAGTCAATTCCCCTCCCATACTCACGAAATAGCGCGCTGAGACTTTTCCAGTCGAGTGAAGTATGAGGGCTGGCTGCATAAGGGATCTGGCAAATCACGTCGGGGTCACCAATTTGGTCTCTGGTTCCTCTGCCTCTTCTAAATCCAGCTTGCACTTCTGGGAGTTCTCAGTCCACATACTGCTTGAGCCTACCTTGTAGAATTTTAAGCATAAACAGGCGATTAGAACATTACAAACTCAATATTCTATGATAGTTAATGAGGAAATCAGCTGGAAAATAAAAAGAATGAAACAAAAATATTTTTATTTTTATTTTTATTTTTATTTTAGTGAAAGCAAGGAAGATCTTTATTTTTCTGTTGCAACAGAGTTCCAATACAGGTATGCGGGACCTTTTTTAAAAAATGTTTTTTATTAGGCATTTCAACATAACAATTTACCAAAAATACATCATCCTCATCCCCCCCATTTTTCCCCTCCCCCCTCCCCCAAAATAAAAACCCACCCTCCCATCCCACCCTCCAGACTTCCCTCAGCTCCTCTCTCTGGTTTTTCAGCACATGTTATTCTCTGCATGTTGTAAAATTGTAAAGATCCTTAATTTATCTATCTATATATTACCAATAAAAAGTTTGTGTATGTTTATTCAAAACCTGCCAAGGAGTCCAGTTCATTTTGTTGTTTCTTTAAGTACTTTGTAAAGGGTTCCCATTATTCTTTAAAATCACAGTTGTCCTTATCACGTAGTTTGTGTCTCAATTTCGCCAATTCCACATAATCCATCAATTTTTCTTGCCACAGTTTCTTGGTCGGGATTTCTTCATTCTTCCATCTTTGTGCTATTAAGACTCTTGCCGCCGTTGTCACATACATGAAGATGTTTTTCAATTTCCTTGGCAGGTCTTTTCCTACAATCCCTAACAAAAATGTTTCAGGCTTTTTTACAAATGTTAATTGGAACATTTTCTTCAACTCATTATATATCATTTCCCAGAATTTTTAAATTTTGCTACAATCCCACCACATATGGTAAAAAGTCCCTTCTTTTTCCTTACATTTCCAACATATATTTGAACCAGTTTTATACATTCTTCCTATCTGCACTGGTGTTATATACCATCTATACATCATTTTCATGTAATTTTATTTCAACAAAGAGCAATCTGTAAATTTTAACTCAATTTTCCACAATCTTTCCCAGTCTTCAAACATTATATTGTGACCTATATCTTGTGCCCATTTAATCATAACTGATTTCACCTCTTCATCTTTTGTTTCCCATTCTAGCAGAATACTATATGCACCTTTCAGCAGCTTCACCTTCCCTTCTACAACTTCCTTTTGGAATCTAGATGTCATATAAAAAACTGTCTTCTTTGTATATTTCATGTAATTGCCGATAGTGTAACCAACTCTGAAAGTGGTCTTTTATTTCCTCATAATCTCTTAATTTCCATTTTCCGTAAGCCACTTTCCTTTCTTTCCAAGTGGTTTGAGCAGTAAAGCTTCATGTGGTGAAAGCCACCAAGGGGTCTTCTGTTCTAAGAGATCTTTATATCTCTCCCATACTCTCATTACTGATTTCCTAATTATATGGTTATAGAAACTTTTATGTACCTTCCCTTTCCCATACCATAAGTATGCATGCCAGCCAAAGCTATTGTCATGTCCTTCCAATCCTAATGCTTCTTGCTTTTTCAGCTTCATGCAGTCCCTAATCCATACCAGGCATGCAGCTTCATAATATAATTTAAAGTCTGGGAGGGCAAAACCGCCTCTATCTTTTCCATCTGTAAGTATCTTATACAGTGGTACCTTGGGTTACATACGCTTCAGGTTATATGCGCTTCAGGTTACAGACTCCACTAACCCAGAAATATTACCTCGGGTTAAGAACCTTGCTTCAGGATGAGAACAGAAATCGTGCAGCAGCGGCAGCAGGAGGCCCCATTAGCTAAAGTGGTGCTTCAGGTTAAGAACAGTTTCAGGTTAAGAACGGACCTCCGGAACGAATTAAGTACTTAACCCAAGGTACCACTGTATTGGCTAAGAATCTGTGTATACGGCCCTCCCCATTTCCTCTTAACCCATTCCTGCCCAGGAAACTAAGGGGGTATGGGACACATCTCTTCACTCTACCCACCGAAATGAACAAAGAGAAAGCGAAGATTAGGCAGGGAAAGAAGCTGCTCTCAAGAAATAGCTCAGCCCTCCTCCCTTGCTTTTATCCACTCAGTTAAGAAAACCCACAGGGCTTAATTCGAGTGGTAGGGAGGAGGAAAAGAAAGAGAGGAAGGATCGCAGCTAGCAGTACGAGCAATACCACGCTTGCTACTACAGCATGCGATGTGCCTCATGATACCCACTACCAACACTTTGCGGAAGAGCCACAGCGGGGCGGTAGCACCACCTCTTTACGTAAAGAAACGTTTCAACGGGCTGGAACGTGAGGCTTCCCAACGAACCCGAGCCTCATCACTGGGCTCGAGAGATCCGCACCACTACCAACAGCAGACGCCCGGTAATATGATCACTTCCGGTAGGTCAGAAGGTAGGTGAAAAAGCAGAAGCGAGCGAGTTAATGTCTGTTTGTTTGAGTGAGCGGATGAGCGCGGAAAAGAGGGCAGGAGCCGGCTTGCCCACTGCATTTCTCCACACCCTAAGTGAGATTGTGGCCGAAAAACCTGAAGCTTTTTTCGAGCTACCCGGCAAATGTTTCTGGGGAGGGTGGACTCCCAGTATGCCGAGCGGCCGGATGTGCCGCCATCCTTTAGACTCACTTGTCACTGCGCTGATGTTTTGACAGTAACAAGGAGTGAGGCAGAGCTACCTCCTTCCCCTCTCTGGATCGCGAAAGAGGTGGGGGGTAAGGGGGCGTGACTCCTTTCTCCGTTGCCCCCTCAGGAGAGAGGCGGTTTCGGACAAGGAACCAGGCAGAGACTGAAAGAACCCTCCTTCTAGGAGCTGCGGAGGGGCCATGAGTTGCTGATAGAACCTTGCAAGAGTCGGGGTAGGGTTGCCAGGGAGACCTTCCCGCCCCTTTGGGGGAAGCAAACGTCTTAGACAGAAGGGCCAATAAGGGTTCCTCCTGAGAGGAAAGACAAGGGAGGGGATCTGTCTAACAAGGAAGCAGCTGTTCTTTCTTTGGACCTGGACCACAAGCCAGAGGTAATCTGACCTGCTCTGGGGCTCTTTTTGCATGTCCTTTACAGCAGAAGGATTTGATGCCATTCAGCCTGTTCACCTCACTGGTGTTTATGTTCCCCACAGGTTTCTCTTCCCCCCAGCAGCCGTAGCTCAGGAGGTCGGACCTGCCACTGATGTTAGTAGCAGCAACTCCAAGAAGAGAAAACTAAATAGCAACAGTATTGAGTGAGAAGTTGAATCCATCTTCTCTTGCTCCTCCCTTCTTTCCAGAAGCAACTCCTCCATATCATCTATTATTACTACTACCAGCTCCCTTTTTTCATCTGGGGTCTCTTCCAACCATCACCTGCAGAAGAAGTTGTGCTTTAAGGACTCATTGGACCTTTTTGAACTTGATGTGAAGATGGCCGAAGAGTCTTCCCAGCAGCAGCTCAAAAACAAAAGTGTCTTAATTTCCTCTGTAGCTGTGGGACATCACACAAATGGCCTGACCAAAGCTGCCTCCTCTACTGTCTCCAGTTTTGCCAGTGGTAAACCTGGGTCATCCAAGAAGTTAGTGATCAAGAACTTTAAAGGTAACATGATGATGCCATTCTTTATCTCTGAAATATGTATCTACATGAGGGATGGCCTGTACAGTATATTGCAGAAATCTTGCATGGGTGAGGGCTTATTCATTACACTGTGACATGGAATCCTTTGTTAGAGGAAGCCAGGCCACTTACCAGGTCTCTGTTACAACTTTATCTCCAAGTGTAGCCCTTTCTTTTTTGCTAAACCAAAAAACTGTCAGCTGCTCTTTCATATAGAATGCACAAAAGAGGCATGCTCTGTGGGGTTAAATCTCCATGTAACTGGTGACTAGAGGGGGAGGAACAGGGATTGTTTTTTCTTCTCCAGTGGCATTCAGAATTAAGCCAGTCCTCCTCAACATGGCCACACCCCTTCACTATACATCCCTGCTCCAGGTTCCATTTCTTGCTGCAGTTTTAGTGTGTAATGGAATATGAAGTTTTTAAAAGTACAACGAAAAGAGAAAAAGTCAAGAGCAGCCTAATTTTAAATAGTTATAGATAGAAATTGTAACTTGGAAAAACCAAGTTTTTGTGAAGCTTTACAGCTCTATTCCATAAGTTAGTGGGTGGAGCGTCTCAAGCAAAGCTGTGTGCCATTCCCTGCGGCTGCATCATGCATGTGAGGACCTCTGCTCTGGAGTAGTAGTACAGTACTTACACAGAATAGTGCAGAACATCCTTGACCCTCTCCTAAAACCATACACAGGAAATGAGGTGGCAGCACTTCATTCGTTTCCTTCTTCCTCAGTCGGTTTGGGGTAAAACATTAGAGATACAATCATCTCTACAAATGTAATTTGAATCAAGCACAGTTGTTTGCCAGAGGCAATTCATCTTGTGGGGAAGGGAAGGAGCCTATCCTTTTCTGGAATTTTGTGTTCCCCAAGATTTGTCTGCCTCCATAATTTGAGAACCTGTCAGGGTCTTCTAAAGTGACAAAATATGGACAGATGCAAAAATATTCCCTCTGGTGTTTGGTTGAGTCCCAGGTAAAAGGACAGGCAGAAAATGAGAGGGAGCTGAAGTTGATCTTGGCTGAACCCTCAGAATTTTACAGCATGATGTAATTAGGGTGTTAAATTGGGAATGTGGAGTTCCTTCGATAAATTGAACTTCAGCTAACAAAAGACCATGAACTGCTATTCTTTGGTTAATTCTGGTACCTTTATGGGTAAGAGGGGGAAAGCTTAGAGTGATACCTGCTCATACCTGTAAAGCAGGTGTGAATATGTTTTTCTTTGGCATTGAAGAGCTTTGTTGTATCCTGTTTGGAAAACTCCCTTGTGTCTTTAAATATGTCTCATAAGACAGTTTTGCCTCTTAAGCACATTAGTTAACTTATTTATTTTAAAAGAAAGTATCTTAAGTATCTTATTTCAGGGAATGACAGCTAGTTAGAATATCTTGGTGGTTTGTTTCTTTCCTTCACTCTATTAAAAAAAGCAATACAGGTGGTCCTTATTTTTGTAATTTTGGCCTCACCATCATAAGCACATTCCTGTTTGTGTACCCTAGAAGTGCATATCAAGTTGCCTTTTGTTAAACAATGTTTGCCTTTCCCAGACACTTCCACTCATTAAAAAAAAAAATTCTGCTTCTGACTGGTAAATGTGAATCCTGCAGATGTATTTCCTGACTCATATGTAAATCCAGTTCTTATTGAGTACCTATTTGATTCTTTTTTTGCTCCTTTTGGGCAAATGTCTCAGTGTCAAATTAATGGTACCACGCATGTGCTGTGAATTTGCATATCTAGTCTGTGTCTTCTCCTTCCTCTATATCAGAGGGCCAGATTTGATGAAGTGAACATGAGTGAGGGCCGACCAAAGTTGTTTTTAGAACTGAGGTTGTTGGGCATTTTTAGGATTTAATCCCAGAATTGTTGAACTTTTTTTTACAATTTTACCCCAAAGTTCTTGAGCTTTTCTTAGGATTGAGGTTGCTGAGGTTTTTTTTTAGGATTTTACCCCAAGACATGTACTTCCATGGGGTTCAGATTAAATTGACCGGCGGGCCGGATTAGGCCCCTGAAACGGACTTTGGACATGCCTGCTCTATATACACCACTCTTACCACAACTGAAGAGTGTGCAAACGTCTGAGGATGAGGATATTTCTTTAGCTGAATTGGTAGCTCTAGAATTGGTACTGATATCAACTGTACTAGAAAATCTGGTGTTCAGGTCACATGTATTGATACATTGCCTGAAACTGGTTTAAAGTTAAAATCATGTATTGGAGTACTTGTCTAATGTGCATCTGGTGATAGATCCATGCCATGAGACAGACTGCTACATTGTCTACCTGCTGAAGATTCTGAAAAATCCTCAAGAGAAGCTTTGCATACAGCACATTATAGTAGAATATTTCTGAAGGCATAAATGCTTTATAGGTCTGACTATGAAAGAAAATTGGCATCCTAGTTTTCTACAGGACACCTATGTAATTAGCAAAGCTGTCAAGTTCAGTGTGAATGTCCTCATGATCTGCAATCAGTTGGCTTGATGGTTCTTTTGTCCTCCCCAATTCAACTGGTTCACCACTCTGATGGGGTCATAGTTTGGTAGAGGTCTGTGCTGTTAAGAGTTAATGTTTGGTTTTAATTTGTTTTACTTGGAAGTCACCACTGTGGATAAATAAATTGCAACACTAAAGAACTTCTACCTTTAGCTACTGATGGGACAGAGTTCCGGTTTCAGCTGGAACTCACAGGAACTCAGTTCCTGCACCTCTCAGGTTGGTACTATTGCCATTATAAGAGAGCAAGGGAAGCATTCATGGTGAGTTCTGGCACCTCTCTTTCTAGAAAAATAGCACTGCTGCTCTCTTAAAAAAAACCCAACAGTTTACAGCAATAAAACATAAACCCCTTACAGTAGAAACCATATAAACAGACATTCTTCCTAGGTTATGAGTTTTATTTATTATTTATTACATCAAATTTATGTACTGCTTGATAGTAGAAAAAACCTAAATGATTGATGTCTTACAGAAGTGTGGGTATTATATGGCACCTGTAAAACACTGAATTCTGCCAAATGAAGTGGTTGAGTGGGCAGATGGGTAAGGTGATCTCATAAGTAAACTGATCCCAAGTTATTAAGGGCTTTATATACTAATAGTAGAGGGACGCGGGTGGCCCTGTGGGTTAAACCACAGAGCCTAGGACTTGCCGATCAGAAGGTCGGCGGTTCGAATCCCCGCGACGGGGTGAGCTCCCGTTGCTCGGTCCCTGCTCCTGCTAACCTAGCGGTTCCTAAACACATCAAAGTGCAAGTAGATAAATAGGTACCGCTCTGGCGGGAAGGTAAAAGGCGTTTCCGTGTGCTGCTCTGGTTCATTAGAAGCGGCTTAGTCATGCTGGCCACATGACCCGGAAGCTGTACGCCGGCTTCCTCGGCCAATAAAGCGAGATGAGCACCGCAACCCCAGAGTCGGTCACGACTGGACCTAGTGGTCAGGGGTCCCTTTACCGTTATACTAATAGTAACACCTTGAACTTGGCCTGGCAGCAAATCGGCAACCAGTTCAGACCTCTAAGCACAGGTGTTATATGCTGATAAGGCCTCACTCCTGCCAGCAGTTGTGCTGCAGCATTCTGTACTAACTGCAGCTTTTGGATAAAGTACAAGGGAACCCCCCCTGCCCAAGAGCACATTGCAGTAATCCAATCCCAAAGTAACCACTGCATGAAATGCTGTGTCCAGGTTCTCTTGGTCCAGGAATGGCTGTAGCCATCAAACCAGTTGGAGTTGGTAAAAGGCACTTCTAGCCATTGAGACTACTTGAGCCTCCAGTGACAGAGCTGGATCCAGAAGCACCTCCAAACTGCAAACCTCCTCCTTGAGGGAGTGTAACCGCATCCAGGGTAGGCAATTGGCCAGTTTTTCAGACATGAACTAACCCACAGTGCCTCCATCTTACCAGGATTCAAGCTCACTGCTGTTTCCAGGCAGTAGCCCAGTGACACAGAAGTAAATCTTGTGGGTCACTATTGAAAGCTCACTAAATGGGCCTTTGGTTGGATCCAGAAGAGCTGTTCTTATGTTCTTAAAAAAGACACTTTTTAAAAAAAATATCTTCCAGATAAACCTAAACTGCCTGAAAATTACACAGATGAAACCTGGCAAAAACTGAAAGAAGCTGTAGAAGCTATTCAAAACAGTACTTCCATTAAGTACAACTTAGAAGAGCTCTATCAGGTAAGTGTCAAAACTTGTAGTGTTCAGAACCATAGGTAAAGTCCTACATGACTGAAAGCAATCCTGATGTTTTTAGGCCACTTTGTAGGGCCTCAAACAAGATCCTGATTTCGAGTGTGGGAATGATCTCATAATCACTCAGTGAGGTGTGACCTCAGGTTGGACAAATGGCATTTCAGATGACCAACAAGAGCTCCTTCACAATTTCATTTCTGGGCTTGTCAAGCGAGATTTACTTTTTCCATCAGCCCAGTAGAAATATTCATATGTTAATCTGACCTGCTGATTTCTGGTATGTTCACTATTGGCTTATAGTAGTGCTTTAACAAACACTGGCCACAATTTTAAGTGTCCTGCAGTTCAGAGATTGGCAGACTACACTTCAAAGCACATCTCCAAGGGTGCAGTGCTTGTCTGACCCAAGATTCTCTAGATGGATATGCTGAGCAGTTTCACAAGGAAGCAAAGGGTCTTATTGTTGGAATGGACACTTCCATCCCAGTTTGCTTCAGGATTGTGGTGTGCTAGTACAGACTTGTTGTGAAGTTTAATCATCCCAGAAGAGAGGGACAGGGAGGCTCCTTTACAGGACCTCTATCTGGAGTGTCAGGAAGTTCAAGTGGACCTGCCTTCTGATATATATATATATATATATATATATATATATATATATATATTTATATTAGCCCACTCTTATAAAATATCAATATGGTTTACAGCAGTTGATAAAATAGGACATAAAATACAATAAAACATTCTTGGTGTTTACCAAGCTGTGCAGCACTCAACTTGTGATGCTAATGGGAATGAAAATTAGTACACTAATCTTGGCTTGTTCTTCAGATAGTTAAGGGGTATGCATCAGTAACTGGAAACAGCTAGAAAATAAAGTTGCCAGGAGTAGAATCCAAGTTACAGTATTGCTAACAATATGGAACTTAAGTTGCTTACTGTGTTTTTTCAAAGAGGTTTACAAAAAATATAAAATAATAAAATTATCACTAAAAAAATTGCAACCATAATTTAAAACATACAGAAAGTTCAAACCATAATAGAGTAGGCTATAACAAATTCAAACTAAAACAAGCTTTCTAAACATCTCGGTAGGCTTGTTTAAATAGTAATGTCTTCAGCAGGCACTGGAAAAAATACAGTGAAGGCACCTGCCTGATATCAATAGGCAGGGAGTTACACAGTGTTGGTGCTGTCACACTAAATGAAATGAAGTACTAACAAGAATTCGTTCAAAGCGTTAATTCTATCATGCAACAGCAAGCTATCACTCTGCTTTGGAACACATTTTTAAAAGAATCATAAGAATCAAGGCCAGAATGCGGCTTGCCACTCTTAATTATTGGCTGAGACTAGCCTCCCTTCTGAGCGGCCTTGCTTCCTTGACTATCAAAGATGATTTCCACTTGATATGGAAACGAGCAGTGGATAATATAATAACTCTAGGATTCAATCCACAGTTCTTACTTAGCATGGGGAACGAACAAGCAAAAACATTATTAAACAGCGTGTGGTAGACATAGAACGACAAGCAGACCTAACCAGGTCCCCCAATTTTTTAATTAGCAAAACCAGAAGATACTCAACTTCCCAAATGCCATACATAGCTAATCTTGAAATACCAAAACAACCAAGGGCTTTCACCTTGACCCGTTGTCAGGCCCTCCTTTCAGCAGTACAGGAAGGCCGTTATAGGAAGATACCATATGACGAGAGGAAATGCCCATGTGGCTCTGGGCAGCAGGAAACAACGGAGCATGCCCTTCTTCATTGCCAGTATTACATAGACATTTGAGCCAGGTTTATCCAGCCCATCCTATGTAAGTTCCCTGGGCATTCAGAACAACACTACATCTCCCTATTACTACAGGATGAAAGCCCAGAAGTGACATATTTCGTCGCCAGATTTTGCACCACCATGATAGATATTCGCCGAAGGATGGTCTATGTTACTAATCAGACCTAAATAGAAGGCCCATATTGTTATATCCGCACTTCTGAAGCCCCATCCCATACAGCTGTTCTTTTTTAACTGATCTCTCTTAAATTTTCCTTATTGGTTTTTATTCATCCATTATCTATGCTTAATCAAGTATTCTATGTATATGTTTTAATCTACGTTTGGTCCTTGCTCCCAATTAATTTAATAATTATCCACTTAGAGATACAGTTATGCTATTTATTTAGATGTTTTGCTTATGCTGGTCTGTGAACATAATAAAGTAAATTCATTATAAATAATATAAATAAATATAAATATAAATTCATTATAAATAAAATTTATTATTATTCATTCAGAATTCTTTCAAAGCATTAATTCTATCATGCAACAGCAAGCTATCACTCTGCTTTGGAATGGCATCAGAAGTAGTGTTGAAAGCTGCAACCAAGGTGTAGGCAGTGGAAAAATCAGAGGAGCATGTTCCTCCATTTATGCAAGTAGCAGTGCCTTGTATTTACTCAAAAACGTATCTGGATCACACCCCGTGTGCTCAGAATTTTCAGGATAGTGGCCAATAACAAGGGATATTTTGCTATGGTTTGAAATTATGTTACTTGTGATTGTGCTTCTCTAGATCAGTGCCTCAGGTATATATTTCATTGACTACAAACAGTTCTGTAAACTCAAAACCTGTTATATTTCTTTGTTACTGTTTGTATTTCATGTTAGGTCTGTATAATTTTTAGTGGTGATATTGTAAAGACATTTGCTGACACAGGGTGATAGTCAACTAAGTCCTACTCAGAACACACCCATTGAAATTCCTGAAACTAAGCCAAATCCGTTAACTTCGCTAGGTCTGCTCTGAGTAGGACTAGTGTTGAATACAACTCTTAACTTTGATCTTGTAATTGTCTGGTGATGCCACATCAGGTCGGCCTGTTTTTTTTAAACTCACCTGGAAGAAATAATTTCAGCTTGTGTTCTTTTGAGAGCTGACGTGTAAATAAAAAGCTATATATTGCAGATGGAGTTCTGCAAATGTTTGTGGATTACTTTCATATATCCTTTTCTTTTTTTAGGCTGTTGAAAATCTCTGCGCATATAAGATTTCTGAAAATTTGTACAAGCAATTAAGACAGATTTGTGAAGACCATATCAAAGCACAGATCCATCAGTTAAGAGAATATCCTTTTTGAGTAGTAAGTAACGTGGCTGAAAAGAGTTTCACCACTCAGTGTGTCACTTTGAAGTCCTGTAAAATGCAATATGAGAATCGCATGGATTAAGAACCATTCAAAGTCATTACTTGTGAATTCTTATGCTGGTTGCGTCATGACTGATGTAACTCTGGGCCCTTGAAAAGGGGTAGCATAAGGCTCATTGGACCCACGTACCTACGGGACCGCCTCTCCTGGTATGCCCCGCGGAGGACCTTCAGGTCCACAAATGACAACATTTTGAAGGTCCCAGGTCGCAAAGTGGTTAGATTGGTCTCAACTAGGGTTAGGACGTTTTCAGTACTGGCCCCGACTTGGTGGAATGCTCTGTCACAAGAGACTAGGGCCCTGCGGGACTTGACATCTTTCCGCAGGGCCTGCAAGACAGAGCTGTTCTGCCTGGCCTTTGGTTTGGACTCAGTCTGACCCTTATGTTTCCCTCCCCTTATGGTTGTGATGAGGCTGCATTTTAAATTGCATTTTAACCTGTATTTTAAATTGTTTCCCCCCCTTATGATTTTACTGTAATTTTACTGGTGTTAGCCGCCCTGAGCCTGGCTCTGGCCAGGGAGGGCAGGGTATAAATAAAAGTTATTATTATTATTATTATTAGACTGATTAGAAAATATTGAACTATTCTGTTGGTTAGAAATAAAACAGAATGGGGAGGGTTGGTTAACCTTAGGGTTGCCATATTTTGAAGAGCAAAATTTGCCGACTTCTAGGTCAATATTGTTTACACTGACTGGCAGCAGCTCTCCAGGGTTTCAGGCAGGGACTCTTTTCCAAACACCCGCCTGGAGATGCCGGGGATTGAATCTGGGGCCTTCTGCATTAAGAGCAGATGCTCTGCCACTAAACTATGGCCCTAAAATAAACAGAAGATCGCATGAGCAGAGAGAGGTTTAAAGAGATGGACAGACCCTGGATGAGGCTCTCACTCACAGGAAGTCATTAGGCAGAGGCTGGGCAGCCACCGTAGTGTAGGGGGTAGAACGCTGGACTTGAAGGGGGGAGAAAAGGGACACAGAGGAGGGGGGAGGGGGAAGCCCTTGGAGGGATGAGGGATATAGGAATTTGGAGGGATGAGGGATATAGGAATTTGTAGTATTGGGGTTGTGTTCAGCCAAAAGCTCCAGGAAGCCTTGACTTTTCAGTACCTAAAGAGCCTCTTTGACCTTCATTTTTATAATGGCTGAAATCCAGAGAGATGCACACATCAGTGTTTCTCTCTTTCCATCTGAGCATCTCCCCTGTTAAACTGTAGGATGGGTCTTAAAAGTCTGTTTGGGCTCTAATACAAGGACTTTTGAAACAATAAGGAGCAAGGGAGGCAGGATTTGATGTTCATAACCCTGAGGCTGTGCGCATGCTTACAATATTGCAGGATTACAAAGTTTTGAATAAATTATGGGTATTAACATCAATTTTTAACAAATAACTTGGAAGATTAGCTAACTTATTTCATGACTCTACTACTGATTTTAGTGGCAACGTGCCACCAACATAGTACACCTTTAGATTTGAATTGTGGGGTAATTGTTCTGGTCTCTATGCTTTTAGCTGTTTTTAGGTGAACATCTTTTGCATAGCCATATCCTAAACTAACAAAGGCTTTAAAATAGGATTTGACAGTTTCTTTTGTTTCAAAATGAATTTTCTAGCAATGATGCAGAAGAACAGTATCATCAGGTGTTGGTGTTGTCTCAATTATTGTGTTAAATATTCTTAACTTCTTCCTCATGGATTCATTGGACAGTGTTCTTTTTCTCAAGAAAATAGACAAATGTTGGCAAGACCACTGTAGACAAATGGTAAGGCTTATTTTTCTTTCAAATAATATTTACGGTATGTGAGCTTGGATCCAAAGATGGCTCTCCCCCCCATCTGCAGCTCCCTGAAAACTGGCTCTAGGGGTCCATAGACTATCTTGAGCAGCTTTCCAAGGGTCAGAGATAGCTGCGGGGGGGGGGGCAAGATAATTGGACACACACACACACACACACACACACACGATTAAACGCCCATTTGCAGATACAGTGGTACCTCGGGTTAAGAACTTAATTCGTTCTGGAGGTCTGTTCTTAACCTGAAACTGTTCTTAACCTGAAGTACCACTTTAGCTAATGGGGCCTCCTGCTGCCGCTGCACGATTTCTGTTCTCATCCTGAAGCAAAGTTCTTAACCCGAGGTAATATTTCTGGGTTAGTGGAGTCTGTAACCTGAAGCGTACAGGTGAAACTCGGAAAATTAGAATATCGTGGAAAAGTTCGTTTATTTCAGTAATTCAACTTAAAAGGTGAATCTAATATATGAGATAGACTCATGACATGCAAAGCGAGATATGTCAAGCCTTTATTTGTTACAGTTGTGATGTTATGGCGTACAGCTGATGAAAACCCCAAATTAACAATCTCAGAAAATTAGAATATTAAATGAAATCAGCAAAACAAGGACTGCAAATAGAGCAATATTGGACCTCTGAGAAGTAGAAACATGCATATGTACTCAGTACTTGGTTTGGGCCCCTTTTGCATCAATTACTGCCTCAATGCGGCATGGCATGGATGCGATCAGCCTGTGGCACTGCTGAGGTGTTATGGAAGACCAGGATGCTTCAATAGCAGCCTTCAGCTCTTCTGCATTGTTCAGTCTCATGTCTCTCATCTTTCTCTTGGCAATGCCCCATAGATTCTCTATGGGGTTCAGGTCAGGCGAGTTTGCTGGCCAATCAAGCACAGTAATCCCATGGGCACTGAACCAGGTTTTGGTACTTTTGGCAGTGTGGGCAGGTGCCAATTCCTGCTGGAAAATGAAGTCAGCATCCCCATAAAGCTCGTCTGCAGAAGGAAGCATGAAGTGCTCCAAAATCTGCTGGTAGACGGCTGCGTTGACCCTGGACTTAATGAAGCACAGTGGACCAACGCCAGCTGATGGCATGGCTCCCCAAATCAACACTTCACACTGGACTTCAAGCATCTGGCATTGTGTGCCTCCCCATTCTTCCTCCAGACTCTGGGTCCTTAGTTTCCAAATAAGATGCAAAAGCTGCTCTCATCAGAAAAGAGGACTTGAGACCACTGAGCAACAGACCAGTTCTTTTTTTTCTTTAGCCCAGGCAAGATGCTTCTGACGTCGTTTCTTGTTCAGGAGCGGCTTGACAAGAGGAATACAACATTTGAAGCCCATCTCCAGGATCCGTCTGTGTGTGGTAGCTCTTGATGCACTAACTCCAGCCTCAGTCCACTCCTTGTGAAAGTCCCGAACACGTTTGAATGGTCTTTTCCTGACAATCCTCTCTAGGCTGTGGTCATCCCTGCTTCTTGTGCACCTTTTTCTTCCACACTTTTCCCTTCCGCATAACTTTCCATTAATGTGCTTCGATACAGCACTTTGGGAGCATCCAACGTCTTCTGCAATTACTGTTTGAGGCTTTCCCTCCTTATGGAGGGTCTCAATGATGGCTTTCTGCACAACTGTCAGGTCAGCAGCCTTCCCCATGATTGTACTTCCTACTGAACCCATTGCAGGTGTTATGGATTGAATAGCTACTGCACCTTTTCACAATATTCTTATTTTCTGAGATTGTTTATTTGGGGTTTGTATCAGCTGTACCCCATAATATCACAATTATAACAAATAAAGGCTTGACATATCTTGCTTTGTATGTCATGAGTCTATCTCATATATTAGTTTCACCTTTTAAGTTGAATTACTGAAATAAATGAACTTTTCCACAATATTCTAATTTTCTGAATTTAACCTATATGTAACCTGAAGCATATGTAACCCGAGGTATCACTGTAGTAAACTCAGTCCTTTACAGCAGAATGCAGCAGAAGCAACTGTGGTTGGAATAGTAACATCAAAGGTTTTATTTATAAAGCAAATAACAAAACAGCAAGACAACTCTCGCATCCCTCTTTTTCAGCAGAGAGCAGAGAGAGGGAGGGAGGAGACATTTAAATAGTTCCCATACTCATACATCAATTAAGTAATTAAAAGCAACCAACAACATTATGCAATGTGAGAATGAGACATTACAATACTGACACACACAAGCTTTCTGCTCACTGATATTTAGGCAAATACAACTTTTTGTTTTGTACCAGTGTCAGGTAATGATGCTTGCAATTTGTATTTAAGACTTATTTTTTGTTGTATTGCTTTTGTGACCTGATGGCTGGGCATTCATTTTGCAACTCTTAGAGACAGTTTGTGTGACTTAGAATACAGACTCTGTTATACAGCCAGGGAACATAGAACCCCTAGGAGTTATGCAGCATATTTCAGTCTTATTAAGAGAACCTTTATTGGGATGGATCTCAGCAGCTTAAAAAGGCAATGCCATAAAAGCATATTGAAGAAGCATTTCATTAAGATATCATATGAAGAAATAGATTAAAATTTATCCACATCTCAGTATGTGGAGGGACTGAAGTTTCTCCTGGTGAAGGGAAGTGGGGCATCTATTGTCTCTTAACCTGACCTGGTTGTGGAAGCATACACACTGATGGGGCAATTAAGAGGATGTGCACCATTCACCTTAAAGAACATGAATAGAGCAAGAGGGAGGAGGTGGTCAGTTCATATACTTGACTTTCTAAAGTTGCAGTCAGTAAGCAGGCCTATTTGGAAGCAAGTCCCGTTAAAATTGGTGGCCTTTCCTTCCAAGTAAGCATATTTAGGATTGGGGCACAAGAATGATATTGAGATGGATACATAATGGTAGACATAGCATTTAAAACTGGTCAATGTGTTTATGGCTTGATTTTTGTTTTCCCTCCTCCCTTGCAGATAATGATTAGAAGTATCTTTTTGTTCCTGGATCGAACATATGTTCTTCAAAATTCAACGCTGCCATCAATTTGGTGAGGAAGAAAAGAGAAGTATTGATGTTAGACTTTTAGATGCTCTGTTAAAATATGTATTCAGTCAAGGAATAAGAGGAGTGGTCCTCTTGAGGATCAGGAATTGGTTAAGTTGCAGGAAGCAAAAAATAAGAATAATTGAACAGTTCTCTGAATGGAAAGAAGGAAAAAATGGAGTCCCCTCAAGTATCAGTAGATGTCTACTCATTATGCGGCAGTTGTGGAAAAAGGCAAATTACATGCTAGGGATCATCAGGAAAGGAATTGAAAATAAAACTGCCAGTATCATAATACCTTTATACAAATCTGTGGGGTGACCACAGTTGGAATACTGTGTACAATTCTGGTTGCCTCACCTCAAAAATGATATTATGGAGTTAGGAAAAGTTCAGAAAATGATTAAAGGGGATGGAGTGTCTCCCCTATGAATAAAGGTTGTAGCATTTGGGACTTCTTAATTTAGAGAAAAAGCAAGTAGGAGGTGACATGATAGAAATTTATAAAATTATGCATGACATGGAGAAAGTGGAGAAGTTTATCTTCCTCGTAACACTAGAACTCATGGACATCCAATGAAACTGAATGTTGTTAGTTAAACTATGGAACTTGTTCCCTCAGGAAGTAGTGATGGCCCCCAACTTGGATGACTTTAAAAGAGGAGTAGACAAATTCATGGAGGAGAGGGCTATCAATGGCTACTAGCCACAATGGGTATGCTCTATCGCCACAGTTGGAGGCAGCAATGCTTCTGAATACCAGTTGCTGGAAACCAGAGGAGAGGAGAATGCTCTTGTGCTTGAATCCTGCTTACGGGATTCCCGCAGGCATCTGGTTGGCCACTGTGGGAACAGGATGCTGGGCTAGATGGGTTATGGGCCTGATTCAGCAGGCTCTTCTTAAATTATTCCCTTTCATTCTGATAGATGACAAACTGACAGAGAATAGAGAATCTTTGCAACATGGCTGGTTTATGTGTTTTCTTTGTTGTCTCACCCCCAGATTTTCATAAGGGATGTGGGTGTGGTACTTTAAAGATAAAGTTAAGCTAAACCAAGAAGCTCAGATCTGGAAAGTATAGAGAATCTCCATGGCAGTGAAGGAGGTCATTGTGTATATTGATTGGAGACCAAGAATGGCAGCAGTGCTACATGTTGGGAATGACTGAGCCATCAAGAACCAGCTTGGCAAAACTGTCTCTGTCTTCAGACACCATGTTCATATATAAGAATAAGCCACACACCACACATTTGTCACGAATGAGCCAATTACACTTGCTTCATACTTCTCTGCTAGCAGTGGAGAGAAACAAACCACAGTCAGTGTTGTGTCTTTTGTTATTGACTTCTCAAACATGGTTTGTTTGAGCAAAACAAACCATAATCTCTGGTTCAGGTATAATGCTAAGAAAGGAATTGTGGTTTGTTTCCTCTGCGCACTTACAGCCAGCCAGGAACAAAACAATCAAGATTTAGGTGTTCACAATCAACCATTAATTATGGTTCGAATCCCCGCGATGGGGTGAGCTCCTGTTGCTCGGTCCCAGCTCCTGCCAACCTAGCAGTTCGAAAGCATGTCAAAGTGCAAGTAGATAAATAGGTATCGCTTCGGCGGGAAGGTAAAAGGCGTTTCCGTGTGCTGCTCTGATTCGCCAGAAGCAGCTTAGTCATGGTGGCCACATGACCTGGAAGCTGTCTGCGGGCAAACATCTGTTCCCTCAGCCTATAGAGCAAGATGAGGGCCGCAACCTCAGAGTCATCCGCGATTGGACCTAATGGTCAGGGGTACTTTTACCTTTATGAAGTATAAACAGGGCCATGGACAAAAACAAATAGCAGTTTAGTCTGAGATTTTAAAACAGGTGATGCCAATGTAGAATGCTGTAAATCTGAAACAATTGACTGTTGTTGTTTTTTACTTTGTAATTATGTATGCTTAACAAAATGCAGATCTTTGGGTAATGCCCTCAGCACTCTGCATATTGTCTATGTATTTATTTAAAATCTTTTCCACAATGAGTTTTACAGGAACACTCTGTGTTAGAGTTTGGTTTAGAGCCTTGTTTTACCAGTGCAGTATCTCTACAAGTGGTACACATTGCGCTGGACCTCAGTTTATCATACCACTCATGGAAGGAACAAACTAAGTTGTGTTCCAACCCTATTGCTTGCATTAAACTTGAATTTGCTACTAGTATTAAGTTCCGGGAGGACTCCTGTTGTTTTCTCCCCCAACCGTTTTTTAAATCTTTTAAAGCCCATTCACAATTTAACCTTGGAATAGTTCCTAGTGTTTATGTATTTATCCAAATTTCAATTTATATGAATACATATATAGATGCCCCTTAACTGGATTTACACACATTTTGGGGTTCTCAGGAAAATGTGCAAATAAGATTGTTCCCTCTAGTAAGAGCTTGCTATGGACATTTGTGTAGATCAGTTAAAAGTCTGCATAATTAATGACTGAAGCCTGGTCAGACACAAGTTGCTGAACCCAATATGAGAAGGCATGATAATCGGGTCAGGTCATGTGTGCACAAAAGAGCCAGGAACTTACTTTTTCTTACACAGTATTCAGAAAGTAACACCTGATCAGTCCTGAATAAATGGATGCAAAGGTATCCAATATGCTGCTTCCCTGTGTTGAACTTTGATTCTTTATCATTATTTCTTTATTTTCAGGGATATGGGGCTAGAATTGTTTAGGGCACATGTAATTAGCGATCAGAAAGTCCAAAACAAGACCATTGATGGCATTCTTCTGTTGACTAAGCGAGAGAGAAATGGTGAGGCTATTGACAGGAGCCTGCTTCGCAGCCTCCTCAGCATGCTTTCAGATCTTCAGGTGAGTCAGGGATCCCCACCATGTTTAACCTGTATAATATTTCAAAGGAAACTATGAGAGCATCCTAAGGAAATGACTCATTTCTGTTTTCCCCAGATTTATCAGGATTCTTTTGAGCACAGATTCTTAGAAGAAACGAATCGCTTATATGCAGCAGAAGGACAGAGGCTTATGCAAGAGAGAGAGGTATTTTATTACCTTACTGTTCATGGGCACCATGAGGATATTAATCTCTTGATTATGAGGGCAGAACAGGAGCTCCCATGATGTGTTCTGCCCTGCTGATAGGGACTACAATACAGGCATAACTCAGATATATTGTGGGTTCAGTTCCACACCACCACAATAAATCGAATAGCACAATAAAGTGAGTCACACATTTTTTTGTTTCTCAGTGCATATAAAATTATGCTTACACTATACTGTAGTCTATTAAGCCAGCCCCTCTACTCTTGGCTCAGGAGGAGAAAATCCCGCCTCCAGCCCTAGTTGCGTATCGAGACCCCGAGACGACCCCCTCATTGATGAATAAGACACTAGGACACAGATATTAGGATAATGTTATTGGGCAAATTTAGGTCACAACTTTATTGGTTACAGAGGGACGCGGGTGGAGCTGTGGGTTAAACCACAGAGCGTAGGACTTTCTGATCAGAAGGTTGGCGGTTTGAATCCCCGCGACGGGGTGAGCTCCCGTTGCTCGGTCCCTGCTCCTGCCAACCTAGCAGTTCGAAAGCACGTCAGTGCAAGTAGATAAATAGGTACCGCTCCGGTGGGAAGGTAAACGGTGTTTCCGTGCGCTGCTCTGGTTCGCCAGAAGCGGCTTAGTCATGCTGGCCACATGACCTGGAAGCTGTACGCCGGCTCCCTCAGCCAATAAAGCGAGATGAGCACCGCAACCCCAGAGTCGGTCATGACTGGACCTAATGGTCACGGGTCCCTTTACATTTACCTTTTATTGGTTACAGAATGTGAGCGGTATTGGCTTAGGCATTGGAATTGACCCAACTATATCTGACTCTTGCCTGTCACGCAGGGAGTCCAGTAAGGGTCAACCACTGGTAGGGGAGCCCCGTCGATGCAAACCAACTTGAGCTCCCCCTGGGTTCCCGATGGGGTCGTGGCATGGCCCTAGCTCAGCCGTGGACTTCGGACAAGATCCACACACCCGATTTCCTTTAACGGAATACCCTTAAGCTTGGAGGGGCAGTTGTTGGCCACACCTCCCCTCCCCCATTATAAGATCAACCAATGCCTAACCGCCAAACCTTACAAAGTTGTGACGATTGCTACGAGGTAGGCGAAAACCAAATGGCCCATGCCAATTTGCCAAGTGGAAAAATTCCTACCAGGCCCCTCAACGGCGACCAACCAAGGTCCATAGCAAGGCCAAATTTGAAACCTGATAATAGGGAGGGAGGGCGGGAGATAGAGGAAGTGAGCCAAGAGGAAGCTCTCGGGCTTGTGCCTCAGTTAAATGGGGCCCGGCCACGCCCCCCAGCCAGCGGATTGGCTGGCAGGCGAATGACATGGCTGAGAACCTCCGGGGGATGCAGGACTTTGTCCCCCGTCCCCGGAGGGGAGTGGGTGGCCATGTGGTCCACCACAACTCCTCCGCACTGGGAAGTGGAGCGGATTAAGCTCCACTCCCATGGCCAGAAGAGGGGTGGTGGCAGCAGAGGGCTTCCTTTCCCTGGAAGCAGCCGGGCTGCCTGCAGCTGCGTCCTCATAATGAACATCATCTGTGAAGTACAATAAAATGATGCACAATAAAACTAGGTATGCCTGCAAAGTATTACAGCACTAATATGACCAGATATAATAAATTCCCTCCAAAGGATTTGTCTTATTTAGCTTTTCTCCATAACTTACTGACTCTGACAGGTTCCAGAATACCTCCATCATGTCAACAAACGCTTGGAGGAAGAAACAGACAGGATTATCACTTACTTGGATCAAAGCACTCAGTAAGTGTGTAGACACCCTCAACCTGGTGTGTTAAAGCTGTTCATGTTGGACTCCTCATTCCACCACTGCTTTTTGCCAGTGTGGGATCATTTCCTATATGTAAAGAATAATGTCAGACAAGGCCACATTACATGGGTTTGTTCACATAAATAGTATAGTTTCCAAAAGAAGAAGAGTTGATTCCATCAATTCAAACCATGCAAAACTTAAACAAGCTCTGAGAATAAATTGGATGCTACCAAATCTTGCTTCCATATTCATGTCTTTATTTAAAAATACCTATTTGTGTCCATAGTTGTTCCAAAAATCATCATATGGCTGCCATACTCAAATCTTAGGCCCTGCTCTTGCCTCTCCTTTTGCTATCTTCTATATGGAAATTTTATTTATTAAATTTCTGTCCTGCCCTTCCTCTCAAAGGAGCTCCGAGTGGTAAAATTGTACATTCCTTGGATGGGCCTGGTTGTATTGTACCCTGCAAAGCACCACCCAGTAGTGTTATGTCTCTTCAGCTGCTACTAGCTGTGGATTGAGGATACCCAAAGTGGTGCCTTTTGGATGTTGGATTCTCAACTCCCATCAGCCCCAGCCAGCATAGCCAGTGGTCAAGGATGATGGGAGTTGTAGCCCCTCAAAATGTGGAGGGTATCATGTTGGCTACCTTTGTTCTAGAATCTAGAAGATGATTGAGCTTCATTTTTTTAAAGAAGGTAGGAGAGACCAAAAGCAGTTTTTCCACACATACAAAAATCACGTGAGCCATAAACACATTGTTAGAAGTAGTTGGGAATGTTGCTGTTTGAAGCAACCTGGTGTTCAAGTTGGGTTGAAAGTGGTTAAAGGGCAAGCAAAAGGAATGTAATTCTAAACACTTTTTTCCGATAGGAAACCACTAATTGCTACTGTAGAAAAGCAGCTGCTAGGTGAACATTTAACAACCATTCTACAGAAAGGTAACCTATCTTTTTTTATAGAAATATTTCTGTTTACTGCTTCTTCAGGGTTTTCAGTTCCCTATGCTGAATGGAACTAACCCATTCAGCTGCCACTTTTTTAATCCCCTTTGCCTACCCTGATCATAAAGGTAAGCCACAGTAGTGGCTTCAGATGTTTTTCAGAATGAAAACTTGATGATGTTAAAAACAAAAAACAGCAAATATGGGTGGAGGGTGTATGTATGATAACATGTCAACTCTAGATGGCATTTAAGAGGCAGGTTGTTTCAGTACAGATGTCATCTTCCTGTGGAGGGCAAGGGGTGAATCAGATCAACTGCTACATTCTGCAAACAGCAAATACTTCACTTTCCTGCCTTTTTAAACTGTGTAATGAATCACTTTGTGTTCCAAAAGACAATATGCTTTTCAAAGAGAGTGAAAGCTGCTTTTCCTGAACGGCTGTTAATGTAGACAGCATCTAACCAGTTGTTAGAGAATGTGCTGTGAATGCTAGTTGAGATAAGAATCCCGGAATCCAGCCATATATACAGAGATTTATTGGCAGCTTCAAAGTATTTACAAGAGTTCAAAGAACGACACCATCACGATCAGTCAGTTGCCTCAAATGGCTCTTTCCGCTTCTTCCCCCAGCAGATCCACCTCCTAAGCCCAGCCCCCCTTCTACCTCTGCTCCGAGAGTGGCTGGGTCCCGGAAATGGCCCTCCCCCTCAGATTCATTCTCTCCCGACAGCCCTTTGTCTCCTTCCTCGTCCGAAGAAGAGCAACTGCTAATTAAAGGCACAGGATCTCTGTAAGTGCCCATTCTCTCCCCCCTCTCCTCCTCCTCTGCCTCCAATTCCCTGACATCCACCCCCTCCCCAAAGGCCCCCTCCTCCTCCTCCTCAGGAGAGTCGACCGTTCCCGTTCCTCCCTCATCCGGAATGGCGGGGGTGAACCCTAGAAAACTGTCCTCCTCCTCTTCTGTATCTTCAAAAACCTCCCTCCAACCCTCCCACAAACCCGCAGTTCTCCGGCCGTTTCGGTAGTCTTCTTCCAGGTTCCCCTCCTCATCGTCTGATGGTGGGAATCCCTCGAAGTCCTCTTCATCATCCGTTGGCCCGAACACCTGTTGAAAAAACCTACCCCGGGGTTTGGGTTTGTCGGGAAATAAATCATGAAACTCCTCCACCAGATACTCATCAGTGATGCAATCTGCCGGGACCCAGGTGTTTTCTGAACTGGAGGCGCCTTCCCAAGCCACAAGATACTCTAGTTCCTCCCCGTTCCAACGAGAGTCCAGTATGTCAGTTACCTTGTTGCGCTGCTCTCTCTCCTCAACTTCAGGCAGTGGAAGCTCCCCTCCCCCTGTACCTTGCCTCATGCCCCCTTCCCTGTAGGGCGACAGCCGTGACCTGTGAAATACGGGATGGATTCTCATGCTCTCAGGCAACCTTAATTTAAATGCCACTGGATTGATCTGCTGGATCACCTCAAAGGGCCCCACCCTCCTGGGTTTGAATTTCTTGCACCCCCCTTTCCAGGGCAACCCTTGCGTGGACAACCATATCTTGTCCCCAACCCAGATGGCCTCCCCTGGTCTCCGATGCTTGTCTGCCTCCCTCTTGTAAACTTCCTTGGCCCTCTCCAAGTTCAACTGGAGCTGTTGGTGAATCGCCTCCATTTCCTCCACAAACTGTTCTGCGGCAGGCACACTCCACGACTCCTCTCCCCTCCCTGGAAAGGCCCTGGGGTGACACCAGTGATTGGCGAAGAACGGAGTCATCCCTGTGGATACGTTCTCCGCGTTATTGTAAGCAAACTCCGCCAGAGCTAGTTTGTCCACCCAGTCGTTCTGCCTCTGACTGACATAACACCGCAAATACTGTTGTAAAACGGAGCCGCCCTCTCCCCTTTGGCCCTCTGGCAGGTGTCACATCCCCTTACATATTCCCTTACATCCTCCCTCACCTTGGGCCACCAAAACTCCCTGGTAACCAACAGCATGGTTTTATGTTGCCCAAAATGTCCTGCCGTGGAGCTGTCGTGAAGTTGCTTGAGGACTCTGGCTCTCAGGGTCTCCCCTGGAATATACAATGCCCCCCGATAGTACAGAAGCCCCCCTTTCACTTCAAAACCCCCCTCAGCTCCCCCCTTTTCCCTTAGCTTGTCCATCTTTCGCCTTGCAAAAGCATCGTCTCTGATTAGTTGCATCAGTTCATCGTCCTTCACCAATGCCCCCCCACAAGTCCACTTGTTCTCGGGGAACATTAATCTGGCAACCGAAGGTCCCTCCTCCGCCAGATACTCTGGTTTTCGAGAAAGCGCATCCGCCCTCGCGTTCTGCTCCCCTGGCACGTACTGAATCTTAAAGTTGAAATTGGCAAAAAACCCCGCCCAGCGTATCTGCCTCTGACACAGCACCCGTGCCGTACGCCAGTACTCCAGGTTCTTGTGATCTGTGCACACCTGAATCTGGTGCTTAGCACCAATCAGGAAATGTCTCCATTGTTTGAACGCAGCCACAATCGCAAGCAATTCTTTGTTGTAGATAGTGTAGTTTAGCTCCGACTTCTTCAGCTTACGGGAGAAAAAGGCACACGGCCGCCACTCCCCCTTTTCATCTTGCTGCAGCAGAGCAGCCCCGATGGCCCAATCTGACACATCCGTTTCCACCCGCAGCAGTCGATCGGGGTTGACGTGCAGTAGTTGCTCCTCGGACGCAAAAACCTTCTTAAGTCTCTCAAAACCCTCTTGCGCCGCTTCCGTCCACAGAAACCTTTTCTTACCACTAAGACAGTCCGTTATGGGCGCCGTCAACTTCGCAAAGTTTTTGATGAATTTCCTGTAGAAGTTGCTGAAGCCCAGGAATTGCTGAACATCCTTCCTGGTCTTAGGGCTCTCCCATTCAAGCACAGCCTTCACTTTCTCTGGCTCCATGGCCAGGCCCTTATCAGACAACCGGTAGCCTAGGAACTCTACCTCCGTCGCGTGGAACTGGCACTTCTCCAGCTTCACCCACAGACGATTCTCCTTTAGCTTGCTCAGGACTTGACGCACGTCCTTTACGTGCTGCTCTTCGTTGTCAGAGAACACCAGTACATCATCCAGGAAACAAACACAATTAAGATACAGCAACGGCCCCAGCACATGGTGCATGAAAGCCTGAAAGCACGGGCGCCCACACTGCAAGCTGAAAGGCATAACTAGATATTCGAACGCCCCCAACGGGGTGAACATGGTGGTTTTCCACTCGTCGCCCTCTCGCACTCTGATGAGGTTGTACGCCCCCCGGAGGTCCAGCTTAGTGAAAATTTTTCCTTTCCGCACTCTTGCCAAAACGTCGTCGATTCTCGGCATGGGGAAGGCCATGGGTTCCGTCAGGGAGTTCAAAATGTGAAAGTCAACTACAAGTCTCTTCTCGCTCGTTGACTTATTGTCCACAAAGAACACCGGGCTCCCACCTGCCGCCTTGGATTCCCTGATGAATCCCCTTTTTAAGTTTTTGTCGATAAAGTCCTTCAAGTCCTGCATCTCTTGCTCAGACATGGAATACAGCTTGCCCACCGGCAGTTTGGCCCCCAGGATCAGATTGTTCTGGCAATCGTATGGCTGGTGCGGAGGTAACGTGTCAGCCTCCCTCTTGCTGAACACTTCCTGTAAGTCCCGGTATTGCAGAGGGATTCCGCCCTTGCCTCCTTTGCACGTTGCCGCCATCTTGGCCTCTGACACTCGAGGTCTCTCTATGCCCAGGCAGTTCTCCATGCAGTGCGCTGACCCAAACATCAGGGACCACTGATGCCAGGAAACCACCGGATCGTGCAAGGCCAACCAGCTCATGCCCAGAATAATGGGCGGGCCCGCCAACGTGGCTACGTGGAAAGCGATGGTCTCGGAGTGCGTGCAAATCCGCATCCTCATGGAAGGGGTCTGATGGGTCACTTCCCCTCCCAATAGTTCCCTTCCATCAATAGTGGTCACTTGCAGCGGAAAATCCAAAGGCTGCAGGTGCAATTGGTGCTGCGCAGCAAACTCCCTGCTGAAGAAATTGGCACTCGCTCCTGAGTCCACTAATGCATGGACCTCCATCGCGTGGCCGTTCGGGAGTTCCAGCACCACCCCCAACACTATGCTTGGTTTGGGGTGTCCTGGCTGGGGCCTTTTGCAGCTGCTACCGCCTGGCTGTTGCCCGGTTCACCACCAGCCAGGCTCTCTCGTTTCCCTGAACCTGGGGTACCTCCTCTTCTCCCTGTGGAGTAGCCCCCACCATTCCCTGCCAGTTACGACGCTCCGGACACACTCTGGCAAAGTGTCCTGGCTTCTGGCATAAAAAACATTTCTTGGCCGTCTGCCAGTCCTTTCCCTCTTTACTGCTCGGCCGTTGGGCCTTTGAACGTTCCCGCGTGTGGGCTGAGTCAATTTCCATGGGCTCTGGCTGCTGTTGACCTTCAGTGGCCGCTGCCGGCATCTCAAGAATGTGGTCACCATGGAAACGCCGGCCTCTGCTCTGCTTTCTCTCCAATAGCCGGGCTTCCTGCCTCAAACCCAACGATACGGCAGCCTTTGCTAGCGTGTCCATATCTTTGGGACGGGGCCCCCTGGCAAGCTCATCTTTCACTTCAGAGTTCAGCCCAGCTTTGAACATAGCCTGCACGGGCTCTGAATTCAACTCCCATCCCAATTTGTGAACAAGCATGGCGAACTGCGACCAGTAACTACGCACAGTCAAGTTCCCTTGTTTCAAAGCCAGGAGCTCCTGCTGAGTCATATCTACTTGGCTTTCATGTGAAAACATGATGTCCATTGCCTCCCAGAACTTTGCCAAATTCCGCAGCGCTTCATTATTTGCTGCTATCAGTGGCCTGACCCAATCTTTGGCCGGGCCCGATAAATGGCTAATTAGGAAGGCCACCCTTTGAGCATTGTTAGCAAACTCGGCCCCCTCCAGTTCAAGTACATACTTCACCTCCGTTTTAAATCCCAAATATTCCTCTGGATCCCCGTGAAATTTCCCCACTAACGCAGGCATGCTCCTTCCTTCCTTTGTCTCCTTCCTCGTCCGAAGAAGAGCAACTGCTAATTAAAGGCACAGGATCTCTATAAGTGCCCATTCTCTCCCCCCTCTCCTCCTTCTCTGCCTCCAATTCCTTGACACCAGTTCTATTTTTCCTTTCCCTCTAAATCAAAGGAAACTGTCTCTGTTCTAAACTGGTTTCTGTCATCAGTAATGGACTGGATGAGGGTAAACAAATTGAAACTTAATCCTGACAAGACAGAGGTGCTCTTGGACAGGAAGAAGGCAGAACAGGGCATAGGGATTCAGCCTGTGTTGGATGGGGTAACAATTTGGGTGTGCTCCTGGACTCAACCCTGAGCCTGGGTGCCCAGGTTTCCGCAGTGGCCAGGAGTGCATTTTCACAGTTAAAACTATTTACACAGAACAAAATATTTCTCTGAATCAAATAACTGAACTTGATTGACTAAATCTTTCCAACCAGTCACAAACTCAAAATCAGACTTTACACCTGCTGTCCTGGAGCATTGCTGGGTGGGGAAGCAAAGGTGGAGACCCAGATTTAATGAATTTCATCGAAGGTTTTGATATAATTATTTTACCAGAAACCTGGTCTACTAGAGATATCAAAATTAATGGTTTTACCTCTTATATGATTCCTGCATTGAAACCTAATTCTAAGAGCTGGCCCAAAGCAGGTTTTTGCTGTCTGATTAAAGACCATCTAGGGTTTGAAGTCAAAACAGTTAAAAAATTTCTCGTCACTTGCACAAGTTCTACTTTTAACTACTAAAAATGATATCTTGTTGCTTGTAAATGTCTATATCCCCCCTACACCACCAAACATTATCTCTGCTGAAAATTGGTCACAATTAAACTCTTACATTGAAAATTTGACTGATATCTAAATGGTTAGAATTAAAGGAGGAAGAGGTAGCTTATACGATAGATAAGGCATTCAGAATCAGAGGGAAAACACAACAAGCTAAATCGAAAAAACTGGTTGGTGACTGTCTAGTGGTCTTCAATTCAATTGAGATGAAAAATATGATCTTAAGAATGAGCTATAAAAAAAACTAATAATTGAAGGAAGACCTATTGTTATATATAAAGAAATTCCAATCGGGCTCCTGCGCAAAAGGGACGGATATAGACAAATAGTAAGCGTTCTGAAAAGGTATGCTATATCTTATAGATGGGAACTCCCAGAAGGGATTACCTTCTATTACAAAGACAAGAGATTTAGATTGATGAACACCCAAGAAGTGGAAAAATTTCTGAGAAGATATGAGAAGGAATTAGGGAAAGGGGAAGAAAGACTGGAAGAGAGAGAGAGGCTTTCTGAGGAGAGGGAGAGAAAGAGAAGGAAAGAGAAGGAAAAAGAGAAAGTGGAGAAAAGGGAAGAAGTGGAGGAAGAAGAGGAAGAAAAAGAGGAAGAAGGTGCAGTGGGAGGAGAAGAAGAGGAAGAAAAGGAGGAAGAAACCACAAGGAACAGGAAAACTAGATTGTAAGTTTGAGAACGAGTGCAATACGAATTAAAAAGTAACAACATATACGATAATGACTCTTAAAATTCTATCTTGGAACGTGAATGGACTAAATGATAAATCTAAAAGGAATAGAATCTTGAAGGTTTTGATGAAAAAGAATGTTGATGTGATATGCTGTCAGGAAACACATGTGGCTAAAAAGCATAAACATATCCTGATAAATAAAAGGTTGGGGGTTGAATTTATTAATTCTGATACAAACAAAAAAAGAGGAGTGGTCATATACGCTAAAGAAAAAGAGGACCCCGAGTTAATATGCAAAGATGAGGAAGGGAGAATTTTGGGGATACAAATTAACCATCAGGGAGAAAAATTTAATGTAGTAACTGTTTATGCCCCCAATACGAATAAAGCAGAATTTTTCAAAAAACTGGAATAAATATTATTGGATTTAGAGACTCATAAACTGATTCTACTCGGTGACTTAAATGGAGTGCCAATTCCAGAACTTGACAGAAGTGTAAAAAGGGGGAAACTGAGCCAAGGGAAATTACCAAAATCGTTTAAAAACCTTGAAGAAAATTTGGACTTGATGGATATCTGGAGACACAAAAACCCATTGACAAAACAATTCACATTTTTCTCAGAGCCGCACCAGAGCTGGGGCAGAATAGACCAGATTTGGGTATCAAGAGAACTAGTAACAAGAGTTGCAAAATGTGAAATACAACCCAGAACTCTGTCTGGCCATAATTCAATATCCCTGGAAATTAAGTGTGGAATTCAGGGTATGTATCGATGGAGAATGAATGAATACTTATTTGAAAACGAAGATGTAACTGAGAAGGCCAAAAATACTTTAAAAGACTTTTTCGAGTTAAACCTTAATAAAGAGACAAATATTGATATGGTTTGGGATGCTAGTAAGGCGGTGCTAAGAGGCTTTCTAATCCAGCAAAATAGTCATAGGAAAAAAATAAGGGAACAAAAGAAAGATGGAATCCTGACCCAATTAAGAGAATATGAGAAAAAATTAATAACAAATCCTAGTGATGATCAGATTAAACAAACATCCAAATTGTTACAATTACAATACTCAGTGCTAATTAACCAAGAAGTTGAATGGAGAATTAAATCAATGAGGCAAAAAATTTTCGAATCCGCAAACAAAACGGGAAAATTTTTAGCCTGGCAACTACGAAAAAGGAAAAAGCAAAATGTGATCAATAAGATAAAAATAGAAGAAAGGCTTGTGGAAGGGCCAAACGAAATAAAGAAAAGCTTCCTAAATTTTTTTGAAAAATTATACAAAAAAGAAGAAGATATAATAGAAATAGGAAAATATTTAGAAAATAACAGAATAACATCCATAACGGAGGAAGAGAAAACCCAATTGAACAAGTCCATAACAATAGATGAAGTCCAGGAAGCAATAAAGAAAATGAAACTAGGGAAAGCTCCAGGCCCAGACGGCTTATCGGCCAAATATTATAAAGTTCTTGGAGAACATTTAGCCCCGGTGCTACGTGATGTAATGAATAACATCCTACAAGGAGGGAAGATACCGGACTCCTGGAAAGATGCCCACATAACGTTGATACCCAAAGCGGAGTCAGACAAACTGAGTATAAAAAACTACAGACCGATATCGCTTCTTAATAACGATTATAAAATATTTGCGGAAATTATGGCAAACAGACTTAAGCATTATCTAAAAAATGTAATACACACAGATCAAGCTGGATTCCTTCCTAATAGACAACTAAAAGATAACGTTAGGCATATAATAAATATCATTGAATACCTGGAAAGGAAGAATGAAATCCCTTCAGTATTAATTTTTATCGATGCAGAAAAAGCATTCGATAATGTATCATGGCAGTTCCTATTAAAGTGTATGGAGACAGCAGGGATAGAAGGTGCCTTCATGGAGGGAATCAAAGCAATTTATTCTAGTCAAAGAGCCAAACTGATTATTAACAACAGTTTAACTGATACATTCGAGATTTCCAAGGGTACGAGACAAGGTTGCCCCCTGTCACCGCTTCTTTTGATAATGGTATTGGAGGTAATTGCAAATAAGATAAGGAAAACATCAGAGATACGAGGAATTAGAATTGGGGTGAAAGAATTCAAACTGAAAGCATACGCGGATGACTTGGTAATCTCACTGGAGGACCCAAAACAAAGTATGGACAAAGTCCTGGTACTTCTAGAGGAATTTGGGAGGGTAGCGGGCTTTAAGCTAAATAAAACTAAAACTAAAATGATGGTCAAGAACATGGGGGAAGACTTAAGGAGGCAGTTAGAACTCCAATCAGGAATTAAAGAAGTAAAAAAGGTAAAATACCTAGGAGTGTGGCTTACAATGAAAAACATAAATTTAATGGCTGATAACTACATAAATACCTGGAAGGATATCCAAAAGGAACTAGATATCTGGAACAGGATAAAACTCTCCTGGTCAGGTAGAATGGCAGCAATCAAGATGTGCATACTGCCGAAACTATTATTCCTATTCCAAAATGTCCCGGTGATTAGAGGAAGTGCAATATTCCAAAACTGGCAAAAAATTCTCTCTAAATTTATATGGCAAGGTAAAAGACTGAGAATCAGATTTAAATTGTTAACGGATAAAAAAGACGGGAGGATTCTCGGTCCCAAATCTGAGACTGTACTATGAAGCCTCATGCCTTTGCTGGCTTAGAGAATGGATTACTTTGAAAAATACAGATCTGCTAGACTTAGAAGGATTTGACTTAAGATTTGGTTGGCATGCTTATCTCTGGCAGAATAAGGAAAAGGTGCATAAAGGCTTCTCGAACCATATCATCAGAGGAACATTGTTAGAAACATGGGAAAAGAACAAGAAACTGTTGGGGGAAAAAACCCCTGGTGGTTATCGCCTATAGATATGTTAACTATTAAAAAAACAAATATAGAAGAAGGTGAGAGATGGACCTATGAAGACCTCCTAGAAAGATCAGAAAGAGGATGGAAAATTAGACCATATAAAGAGTTAAAAAGTAAATTATCAGGTTGGCTGCAGTACCATCAAATTAATGCCTTATGGAAGGAAGATAAAAAGATCGGAATGAATGAAAAAAAATCCAAGTTCCAGGTAGAGATAATAGAAAGTAAAACCAAACTGCTATCTAAAATGTACAATCAGCTATTAGAATGGGACACCAAGGACGAGGAGGTTAAGGATGTCATGACAAAATGGGCAATAGACCTCGGATACAATTTGGATTTCAACAAATGGACGAGGTTGTGGACTAAAGGAATGAAATTTACACCTTGCACCACCCTCAGAGAAAATATGGAAAAGAGGATGTACCGTTGGTACATCACCCCTGTGAAACTGCAAAAAATGTATAAGACCGGAGATAATAGGTGTTGGAAGTGTAAAACCAAAGAAGGAAGTTTCTTCCACATGTGGTGGAAGTGTGAAGAAATCAAAAAATTTTGGGAATCCATATACAATGAACTGAAAAAAATACTTAAATACACTTTCGTTAAAAAACCCGAAGCCTGCCTTCTGGGAATGATCGGAGACGAGATTAAAAAAGAGGATCATATAATGTTTCAATATGCAACCGTAGCTGCCAGGATCTTGTTAGCAAAAAATTGGAAAACCCCAAATATCCCGACTGTTAAAGATTGGCAAATTAAATTATTCGAATATATGGATTTGGCAAAAATGACACAGAATATCAGACAGCAAAAAGGTACAAAGTTTATTGACGATTGGACTAAATTTATAACATACATGGAATCAAATTCTACAGATATAAAAATCACAGTAGGTTTAATATAATCCTTGCGATGTTTAGATGACATAAAATGAAAACTGCAGAACAGAATTATTACTTTACATAACCCAAAACAGAGGTGGAGGGAAGTCAACTATTATTTGTGTTAACCGATGTTCGTCTTCTGGTTTGTTTATATTTTCTGTTTTGGCTGATGTTTTTCTTCTTTTTTTTTTCCATTGGTGTGTTTTGTGTTGTTATTTTTCTTTTTTTGGTTGTTGTTTGGCATAGAAAATCAATAAAAAGAATTTTTTAAAAAAGAAGAGAATTTGACTGATAAAACCTACAGTAAACACCTCAATAATAGCAGCCGATTTCAATGCTAGGGTGGGAATTGATAATGAACAATTATTTACTACCGTATTTTTTGCCCTATAGGACGCACTTTTTGCCCTCCAAAAATGAAGGGGAAATGTGGGTGCGTCCTGTGGGGCAAATACAGGCTTTCGCTGAAGCCTGGAGAGCGAGAGGCTCTCTCTCTCCAGGCTTCAGGAAGCTCTGCGCAACCCTCCAAGCCGCGCCGGCCTCCGGAGGGTTGCGCAGAGCTGCCTGCATTAGGAAGCCTCAGCGCGCCCGGGCTTCGCACAGCTGTCCGCAAGCCTGGGTAGACCGGCGCGGCTCCCTAGGCTTGCTGATAGCAGGCTCTTCTGGGGGCTGGGGTCGGGGGAAGCTGGGACTTCTCCCTGCGCCAGCCCCGTGCCTGGGGGGGAAATATTTTTTTTCCTTTATTTCCCCCCCAAAAAACTAGGTGCGTCCTATAGGGCGGTGCGTCCTATGGGGCGAAAAATACGGTACTTTAAATTGGAATACCACCAATGATATTGCATATTCAATGAAAATAGGAAGACTCCCTAGAGACAAGGTTATAAACAGGGAAGGTATATGTTTGCTAGAGCTGTGTAACAATTTTAATTTACAAATTGTGAATGGCTCAACAGATGGGGATAGAAAAGTGGAATTCTCATAGTTTTCCCCTTGAGGATGTAGTGTCATTGATTAAATGCTGGTCCCTTACAATATTGTAAATCTGATAGTGGATTTCAAAATTGGGATGCATACTGAAAGTGATCACCAACCACTGTTGATGTCTATAAATTTAAATTTAGGTTTGAAACAATTGGAATAACAAATTTTTGCCAACATGAGCAAATGATCCAACTAAAATGGTCTCAGGAAATGAGTAGTAGTGGGGCAAAAACTTAGTTGATTTTAGAAATCAGGTACTCTCTAATTTAAATAATATAAAGTCTCGTATTCTGAAAGTATATACTGAAATTTTCAAAACGTTTGAAGAGCTCAACACTCCACCAAATGTCAGGGCATTTAAATACAGAACTAGTTCCTGGTTCAACGACGAATGTTTTCAACTTAAAAGAAAATTGCGCCAAATTTTCAGAGATAACCATACTAAAGTAGAACCTGTCTACCTTGATGAAAAAGGAAAATATCATAATATTTTGGCTGAAAAGAAACAAAAATATGCCTCCCCAAAATGGTCCCAATTTCTCGACTCCATCCAAAACAAAAACAACAAAGAGTTTTGGTTGTTAGTGTATGGAAGCCTGAAAGCTGGCAACCATTTAGTTGTTCCACCAATTGCAGAATCCAAATGGACCCAGTATTTCATATCCATATTTAGTGACCTGCACTGTGAATTGAATTGGAAAGGAGACCAATGATAACAAACTGGAGAGACTGGAGGAGTGGCCAAGGGTGAAAGAGGAGGAAATTCGAGAGATAGTCAATACTTTTAAATTGGGCGAGTCACCAGGGCTAGATGGTCTACCAATAGAATTATTTAAGACTTTCATAGATTGGTGAGCAGAACCCCTAGCGCAGTTATTTACTCTTATTAATAAATATGGAGTCATCCCTGAAATATTGCTCAGATCAATAATTATTCCAATCTTTAAGAAAAGGTGATCTGGGAGAACCAAAGAACTACAGACCGATAAGTCTACTTTCAGTGATAGGGGAAATCTATGCTAAGCATTTTATACTTAAACTGCTTACCTGGATGAAAAATCTAAACTTACCAGGGAAAGAATAAATAGGTTTTTCCAAAGCCTGCTCCATTTTAGACCATTGTCTCATACTTACGCATTTGGTTGAAAAATACGGATTTCAAAATCAATCCAAGATTTGTGCAGCATTCGTACATTTCCATGCTGCCTTTGATTCAATTAATTGTATGATATTGTTAAAGAAGCTTGCAGAGTTAGGGACTGATAAACATTTGTTGATCTTAAGATAGAATTTATAGTCTTTTAACATCTGCCAAATGAAACTTAATATCAAAGGTCACCTCTCCTCTGATATCCCTAACACGAAAGGTTTAAAACAAGGGTGTATTCTTGCCCCTTTTCTTTATAATTTATTTTTATCAGATCTTCCAGAGCACATCAAAAAAATAGAATCACATGCCCCCCAAATCTACCAAAACCCAGTTCCACTTTTACTGTATGTGGATGATGCAACCTTATTATCACTGACGAGGATAGGTTTGAATTGTCTTTTACTCTCCTTGGTTTCTTACTGTGAAATTAACAAATGCTCTTTAAATTATGAGAAGACATAAATTCTGGTCTTCTCTAATTCCCGGAAACTAGAGAAATGGAAAATAAGAGGACAAGAAATTCCTCAAGTAAAGATGCATAGATTGTTGGTGCTTCTCGGCGGGAGACGGCCTTCTCCCGGCACCGGTCCAGAACGCATAGCACAGCATTCACTCCTCCAGATGTTCAAGCAAGCAGCAGAGCTTAGCAGAAGCTGAGACTGAGGATACGTAGCATCTGGGTTTAGTGATTTATTTACAGGATCGAAATAAAGAACAGAGCCATTATGGCGTGTCTCTTCTCTGAGAACAACAGAACAGAACAAAAAACAAAGAAGACAGAAGTGGCACACAGTTCCTTCCGTTCCCATACTTCCAAAGAATGGAATGTCAACACACAGAGCATGTGATCTAGTAGTCACACACACTCTGCAGCACAGGAGAGAATGAAAATCCTGACATCCTCCCCCTTTTCATGGTAATAGTTGCTGCAGTGTTTAGCTTAACCGCAGCTTCTGTACATATATCTGAAGTTGTTCCTTGTTAACAACTTTTGACAACAGATCTGCAGGAATTTCTTTTCCTGACATGTAGGACACCTGAATGAGTCCTTTCTGCATACACTCTCTTGCACGCTGTAATTTTAACAGCAAGTACTTGGTTCTTTGCTTACATCCCTCAGAAGTGAGCAAAGACAAACATGACCTGTTTTCTTGATAAACCTGTATAGGACACTTTACATTAACCCTCATGTCCTCAAACAGTTGCAACAACCATTCACAATCCAAAGGTGAATATGACAGAGCATTGAGTTCAGCTTCACAAGAACTTAGGCTCCCTGTTGTCTGCTTCTTGCACGACCAAACAGGCACTGTTTGTACATGTAGCACACTCCGGAAGTGCTTTTACCATCTGTGGTGTCACTTCCAAAACTTGCTTCTGCAAATATCTCAAGATTTCCAGACTTTTGATTGGTAAATCTCAGTCTGTAGTGCATAGTACCCTTTAGGTAGCGTGCTATGCTCTTCAGAGCTTTCCAATCCTGAACAGTAGGATTGTTAGCGTTGTTGGCTTTTTACAGTATGGTAGCGCTGCAGAGAGCTTGCTGGGGAGACCATGCATTAAAAAGGGACTCAAAAATAACTTAAACAAGGTTTAAATAAGAAAAACAAAAACTCCATTTACACTAAATACATCAACAAACCAGACCCAACCACCAACCCATCCCCCAGGGTAATGGGAGAGCTAGGTGCTGCTCCTTATATACTACACCCAATTGCTGACACAGCTTAATCAGTACAACTCAGCAGCACCTGCTATGTTTCACAGCTGTAAAGCTGGGTCTCGTTATTTTGCTCTGGCCCTTTCTCTAGCCCCTTAAAGACATACACATCGAGTGGAACAATGATGAACCATTACATATTAAGAAACCATTCAGCAAGCGTGTCTGCTCAGCAAATTTGTGCTGACTGCAATATCTGGTCTTGAACACTGGGCAATGAAATTCAGCTTGCCTAGAACACATCTGTACAGTGTAACATCAAAAAATGCTTCATCGGTGTCATCTAACTGAAAACCTGTTACCATTGGTGTATCCACAGGATTAGCATCAACAAAGTTCAGTTTGGTCAATACATCAGCAATTTTCTGTGATTGGTGTACCAAAATATCCCCTCTGTCAGCTGCGTCCCATTGCTGACAAAGGGGGAGAGCGTGGAGAGACAGGAGGAGGTAATTAGGCAGGAATGCGGAACGAGGGAGAAGCAGCCTAGTTTCAGTAGAAGCCTGAGCTCCGAGAACAAGGAGAAGGAAGGGGAGAGTTCAAGGGAGAAGACACAGACTGACAGTTTAAGCTCGGACTCAGAGGGAGGGCCACTGGAAATAGCCCATCCCATGATGCATAGGCGCTCAAGAATTAATGTGAGGCGTGAACAGGAAAGGAAGCGAAAGTGGTGCTTTAAATGTGGGAAGAGGCAGGGGCAGAACTCAGACTCGGCAACAACTATTTTGGAAGCAGACGCTGAGTGACTGAGCTCCAGAGTGATTTGTGTGTTTTGAGCAACAAACTTGATGCTTCTTCAGTTGAGCAAGGGTACCATTGTATAAGACCTGATCCTTTCAAAAGAAAAGAAAAATATCAACAAAACATACACAATACAGTTTGTTTTGCTCCTCCTCTTTTGCACATGGATCTTCTTTGCCTTGGTGAAAACCTGGAGAAAACAATGTCTTCATTAGTTTAGAGTTCCAACACCGGGCACTTTGTTTGAGACCATACAGGGATTTCTTGAGAGCACAAACCAATCCCTTCTGTACCTGTACTCCATCAGGTGGAAGCATATAAATTGACTTACCCAGGTCCCCGTACAAAAATGCTGTGTTCACATCGTGATACAAAATGTCCAGTTTCTCCTTTGCAGCAATTTTGAGCATAAGCCTAATGTTCTCATACTTGACGGTGGGTGAGTAGGTCTCATGATAGTCTTGACCTGGTACCTGTGAAAAACCTCGGGTGACCAATCTGGCTTTGTGCCATTCTGGTCTGTCTTGGCCTTAAAGACCCATTTGCTATCAACCAGCTTCATCCCTGGTACCAATGGAACTAGTTCCCATGTTTTGTTCCTCTCTTAAGGAATCAGGTTCAGCCTTCATGGCATTTAATCATGGCTCAGCATCCTCTGAGGTTAAACTCTGGACCTCTTGGAAGCTTGAAGGTTCCCAAACCTTCTCTGAGTTACTAACAACAGCTGTATCTGTTTTGGCTGATTTAGCAAACTCCTCAGCATACCTTTTGGGTTGTTTACCCTTTGTGGCTCTTTCAGATCTGCGTACTATACGCAAGTCTTCCATGCTAGGCTTCTCCTCTTTAGGAGAATGGTGGCCTATGGTGAACAGTGGTTCCTCCAATTCAGTGTCAGACTCGTCAGATGGTCTGAGAGAGGCTTTTGCACTTTTGCAGTCCGCTGTGTCATCCGAGTCCACAGCACTACCACTTCCCACTGAACTGGCATCTGAACCCCCCTCCTCCTCAGATTCCTCACAGTTATCAGCATCAGGGTAACATTGGAAGATTCCCACATTGTCTCCTCACTTTGCATTGTACTGAACACTTCTGGTGAATCTTACTGTCTTCGTGTCAGACATTAACACTCTGTATGCCCTTTTTTTGTATCCCACAAAAATACCATGCAAACCATGTTTGCTGAGCTTGCCGCTCTGAGGAGTGTGAACCCACATGTCAGAACCAAAAATTCTCAGGTGCTTGACAAATGGTTTCTTACGAAACAGCTTCTCATTGGGAGTGCATCCTATTGGTGAAAAAATTCTCCTGTTATACACATAAGAAAAACAGTTCAAAGCTTCAGCCCAATATGAATCAGGAAAATTAGCATCATGCAAAAGAGATTGCATGCCTGGTAGGAGAGTCTCATTTACCCTTTCACAAAGACCATTCTGCCTGTTGGGATACTGCCAGGGAGATAAAGTCCATCATGGCCCCCAAGCCGGCTGCCGGACGATCCATCGACCTCCCGTAGTCACGCAGTATCAACAATTAGCGACATGAGTTTCTAGAAGATTTCTTGCCACATTCCAGAGCTCATGCGCACACTATCAGCAGATAATGCACAGCCAAAAGTTGCACTCAGGAGAGCATTATTTACAAGTTTATTCAGCATTGATCAGAACACAGGAAAACAAGACTGCCTGCTTTAGTGTCTACGACACACAGAGAGAAAACGAAAGCAACAGAAAACATAAACATCCTGTGAACAGGAAATACGCAGACTCTGTGACTCACAGCCTGCTCCCTTTTAAGGTGGAACGGAAATATCCTAACACTGCCATGGTGCTCTGGGATTGGTAACATCATGCTGGATTCCCTTCTCAGCTAGAAAAGCCTCAAACGGCTGAGAACAGAACTCCCCACCCCTGTCAGTGAAAAGACAACCCACTTGTTTTTTGTGGACGTTCTCCAGCCAAGCACAGAATTCCTGGAACCTAGGAAATGCTTCTGACTTCTGCTTGAGCACGAAAACATGAATATATCTGGAAAACTGATCTATCAGTACCATGAAAAATTCTGCCTTGCCTAATGAGGGCTTTAGTGGACCAACAAGGTGTGCGTGCACAATCTGGTAGGGCTCTTTGGCTTCCCTGCCAGATACCTTACCCTTTGGAGCAACCTTGACCTTGTGTTCTGCACATGACTTACACTTCATGTGAAATTTGCAGGGTTTAATGGTCATCCTCTGGACCAGATCAGGCATCTTGGCAATAGCCTGAAAGTTCAGGTGGCCAAGCCTCCTGTGGTGGTCGTGGACATAACCTGCATGCAAAATTTTGTTAGTAGACATATCACAACATGTCACTTCACTTTGCATATCAACATCAACAGCATCATCATAAGACAATAAGAACAAGCCATTAACACAGTCAGCATGTAAAATGTTTTTTCCATTCTTCCTGATGGTGCATCTCTGTTTACTGAATGTTCCGATAGATTTATTGCTTTATTGTTTGGCGCCCAGCCACGCTTCCCTGCGAGCCTCTGCAGCTTCTGTTTACGCAGTGTGGCTTTGAAGTGGTCGTAAAGCAATTAGCAGAATTACACAGCGGCGTGTGTCAAAAGATCAGTAAACAAGTCCCACACGTTTCTTCTGTCCTAATATCCCTTTATTTGCACAAAAGTAGTGTAATTACAATCCATAACAGCCATCAGATTCAAGCTGCATTTTCTCTGCGTCCTTCTCTCTCAGTGCAGCGCCGCAACAACCTGCTTTCACTTTCCACTCAGCTCACAGCATTCCAAGCTGCTTTCGTCACGTCCTGGCTTACTTCCCTTGTAAGCGCCTCCTCTCAGCCTCGAGACACAGAAGGTTAACCCTTCACTACACCCAACACTGAAGATAACAGTAAAGTCTTGCGCTGTCAGCTGAGAGACACTCAGTAAGTTGTCCACCAAACCTGGAACAAAAAGCATATTACGAATTATGGTCCTCAGAAGCGAGACAAATCCAACTCCTTCTGCTTGCAATACTGACCGTCCACCTGCTGCGCAGCTCCCTTCTGTGGCGTAAATGTGACAAACAAATGTCTATCGTGGCACAGGTGCTTTGTTGCTCCAGAATCTGTGACGAAATCGTTCTGGGCTGTTGGACTGGACCAGTGTGCGACCAAAGCCGTGTGTTGCGCAGGTTTAGGCTTGCCAGAGCTCTTGCTCTTGCTCTTTGCACCTTTAGAGCCTTTGCTGGTTTCCTCTTTAGTATTTGGGCGTTGTCTGCAATCCCTCTGCATGTGCCTCATTCTGCCGTATGAGAAACACCTCACTGCCTTCAGAGCTTTGGCGCCATCTAGTGCCTGCATCCCTAGTTGGGGTGACATGACAGTCAACTCCCCCGAACACGACCTGCAGCTTTCCTGCGATCATCCTCATTCCGGAGAACTGCACATACATGCTGCGCCGTCAGATCGGCAGTGTGTAAGACAGCCAGCTGTGACGCTATGCTACCAAACGAACTGTCCAACAAATCCAGAATCAGAAAGCAGAACAGAGATTCTGGGATCTCAGTCTGTCTCTGTATCAGCTCTTGCCTCAGAGTCGTCATCTGCATCAAATGGGCACGCATGTCGCCCCCTGGCTGTAAGGCCATTCTGTGCAGCTTCCTGAAATGGAGTACAGTGGTTCCTCAGGTTACAGATGCTTCAGGTTACAGACGCTTCAGGTTACAGACTCCGCTAACCCAGAAATAGTACCTCGGGTTAAGAACTTTGCTTCAGGATGAGAACAGAAATCGTGCAGCTGCGGCACGGCGACAGCGGGAGGCCCCATTAGCTAAAGTGGTACCTCAGGTTAAGAACAGTTTCAAGTTAAGAATGGACCTCCAGAACGAATTAAGTTCTTAATCTGAGGTACCACTGTAGTGACACTCATGCTGCTACTGTCAGGTGGGCATCCCACAGAGCTTTCCAAATATCCTTGGCTGACCCTTTGTCTCTCAGAAGGAGTAATTCTTCAGGAGATACTGCAAGGTTTAATAAGTCTCTTGCCTTGGAATCCGCTTTCTTCCAAGTGGCTGAATGATCTCCTGGGGTTGGGTCTTCCATTGTTTCCCACACTCCCTCCTTCCATAGAAATGCCTTCGCATAAATTTCCCAGGTTTGATAATTCCCTGCATTAATTTGGGGAAGGCTACACCCCTTTCATGCTCTGGGTAATCCTTAACTGCTGCTGAAAACCTGCTAGCAGTCGTAAATCATGAGCAGTGAACTGCCGCTGTTTTCCTGCTTTTGAAAAGCAAAAGCTAGCAGTGTTTCCTGCAGTAACCCAAGCCACATACCTCGCAATGTGTCCAGCATTCCAGCCTCGTAAATCACACAGTCTCTGGCTCCGAGCATCAGACGCCTGTTTCTGTGGGCCCTGTAACCATTTGTTGGTGCTTCTCGGTGGGAGACGGCCTTCTCCCGGCACCGGTCCGGAACGCATAGCACAGCATTCACTCCTCCGGACATTCAAGCAAGCAGCAGAGCTTAGCAGAAGCTGAGACTGAGGATACCTAGCATCTTGGTTTAGTGATTTATTTACAGGATCGAAATAAAGAACAGAGCCATTATGGCATGTCTCCGAGAGAGAACAACAACAGAACAGAACAAAGAACAAAGAAGATGGAAGTGGCACAGAGCTCCTTCCATTCCCATGCTTCCAAAGAATGGAATGTCAACACACAGAGCATGTGATCTAGTAGTCACACACACTCTGCAGCATGGGAAAGAATGAAAATCTCAGAATTTTATTCCAGAGCAACTCAGGTTGGTCAAACCATCGCACAAGTGCTATAAAACAGGCAAAGTGTACCTCCTCAGCAGCAGCATGCTTTTATTTTCAGAAAGGTAACCAATTTATACCAGCTGCCATTCAGATTTTTCTTTTTTTTCTTTTTTAAATAATGTTTATTAAGAGTTTAAAAGTTACAAAAAGAAGAAAAAGAGTTAAACAAAGCAATACAATATAATACAATACATCCAAAAATTTAAACACTACAAACAAAGAAGCAAAAAGAAACAACAAACAAAAAACAACACAATACAATGCAAAAACACTACAAAACACTAACACATAAAACAAATAAAACAAAACAAAGACCATTTTAATCAATTTCAATGTCATATCTTTCATTCGCTTATTTTCACGACTTCCTCACACCTCCCTTTTTGTATTCCACATCAATTAATTATTTCAGCAATTCCTTTCCATCTTCCTCTGTTTTCTATCCTATAATTATCTTAACACATTCTAACCTTATTTTATTCCCTTTAATGCTCAATTTATCTATTTATACTTAATTCCTTATAACATTCCTGCTAAAGCCATATAACTTCATTCCCACTTTGTTCTAACATTCATTAATTTTGCAATATTTCGAGAAATAGTCTTTAAACTTCCAGTCTTCTTCCACCAGCTCTTCTTCCTGGTCTCGGATTCTGCCGATTCTCTCAGCCAGCAAAAAGCAGATGATTCACAACAAAATTTAGGGGTCTGGCAGGGCAAGTCCACCTCCTTCTTTAACATCCGTTAATATCTTAAATTTTACTCGAGGCTTCCTGCCCTGCCATACAGATCTAGAGACATCCCTCTGCCACCTCCTGAAACAATCCCTCCCATCCAAAACTTGCAATGTTTGAAACAAAAGCAACATCCCCGACCTCACCGCAACCCTCGTCCCCACCACAGCAACTCGGCCCAACAATAGCAACTTCCAATTTAGCCCTATTTCCAAATCCCCCTTCTCTTCAAGCCAACGTCCTTCACAGTTGCCCTTGAATAAATTCACATTTCTGGCAGTCATACTAACCCCCCAATACCTCTCTTTCTCAACCAATGTTAGTCCTATCTCCTCCTGGAACTCTATCAAGGTTTCCTTTTCCTCGGGTAGGGCTCTGATCCTCAATTTCATCTGTTTCTCTTTAAGTTCAGTCATATCAAGTGTCAGCTCGTATTCATCAAATTGTCCTTGTATGGATGGGACTCTCTCTCTCTCCAGTTGAATTACTTTAACTTCAGCAGCGAGGGTTTTCTCCTTAACTTCATCCGCAGTTTGCCGTATCAGGATAGATTCCTGTATCAATTTCTGGGTGGTTTCTGTATTGATATTCACCTTTTGTCCCAGGTTATTTAGACTTTCTACCATTAAATCATTTTTTATATTTGCAGCATCCACTTTCATATTTATCACATCCATTTTCTTGTGAAGCTGTTCCAGCGAATTTATTTTCACTAATACAATCACTAAGGCCTCTTCTGGCGACCTTCCGTCTTTCGCATCTGCCATAACACTCAATAGATTCAAGGTCAGCTCACAGTCTCACGGTTTTTATCTTACAACTGGAAATTTCCCAGCCCAGATCTTATGTAGCCGCCAGTTTCAAGAACTTCCACTAGAGGGAAACAGTTTCTATTTGTATTGATAAGTAATATCCTCTTAAAGCACAGTTCAAACGACCCAAAACTAATTTCAATTTTCAGTTACTTTCACTGCTGGAAACAGTAGAAACAATGTAGCTTCTCTTATGCTAGCTGTCAACACGATCCAAGCACTGTCAATAAATGTCTCACCAAAACGTCGGACCTTCTAGCAGCCTGTTCCCAGGGTCCGAGTGGCGGTGTTTTACCTCTCTTGGTCTCTTCCGCAGGCAAACTCAGTTCACAACTTCCCTCTCCCCTCTTCTCCTGCCTCCAAGGGGGGGATTGTATTCTTTACTTATGGAAATTTAGTCTTTTACAAAAGGCTTTCCAAGACTTCAGCTTGCAGCCTCAATTGCTTCAGTCTATTTACAAAAGGGGAAGGCGGACTTCCTGTATTGAACCTTCCCCGTTTCGATGCCAAATTAGACTTTTTAAAAAAAAAATCCAATTTTCCCAATTAAGCTCTACTCACGGGTAGTTACTTTAGAGTGAAATTGTCCACAGGAAAAAGTCAGCGCTCTCCGACAACAGCTATGCGGCTTTGCTCCATGGAAGAAGCAGATGATTCGAAGCACCGCGCCGCTCACCCCACGTCGCTCCGGATCCCCGAAACCGGGTTTCCCCGCGAGTGGGGGAGGCGCAAAGGGTGCCTGCCAGCCATTCAGATTTTTCAAGCTAAAGTGTCATCATCTACTTTTTGAGATCCCAATATGGATATAAGCATATAATAGTGATTTTGATAAGATACACTCAAGTTTCCTGAGATGTATCCTTGGGCTCCCAAATTCAATCAAGTATGAGACGATGTATGCAGAATTAGGTATACACATGGTGGAATATTGGGTGTGGATTCACAGTATAAAATACTGGCTGCATTGCCATTTTCGTTCCCAACCTTTGAGTCTGCTTTCCGATTTACTTAAGGACTTCTATAAATCCAGATGGCTCCAACTCATACACAGCAAAATTAGATCTATTGGTATTGACTTGGAATTATTGTAAAATTCTACTGAGCAATATATTTATCCCAATATCCAAATTAGATTAAGGGATACTGAAAAACAAAACATTGAGTTAGCTGTAAATAAAATCTGCTCCTCCAAGTTCTATGGTTTAAATACAATAATAATAATAATAATAATAATAATTTTTTATTTATACCCTGCCAGAACCGGGCTCAGGGGGGGCGGCTAACACCAATAAAATTACAATAAAACGTAAAAAAAAAAAAAAAAAACCAGTTAGTTAAAATACGAGTTAAAATACAATTTAAAATGCAGCCTCATTTTAGTAGTAGCCCATAAACCGATAACAGGATCACTTATATCTCAAAGATAATAATTCTAGCCCAACGCAGGGCATTTATGTTAGCCCAACTGAATGTTTTCCCCTCAGCTTTTGTTAAGGGCAGATATTTAAACATCCCTAGAAATGATAGACATTGCAGATGTTATTTGAATTTGTCGGACGCTGGAAGGACTTCCGGAGGCGGCGCCATCGGCAATGGCGGATTCCCTCTAGTCTTGAGGGAATAGCTCCGCGGAAATCGGGTCTTGCCGCTACAGCGAAGCGGGGACTCATTCGAAAATCACAGGCGGGTGAAGCCTGTGACCGTGGGACTCGGCGGGCACCCTTAGCGCCCCCCCAATTTGTGAGGGAACCCTGGAAAGGGTTCCGGAGTGGAGCGGGGAGTCTGGCGCGGTGCTGAGAGTCAACTGCTTCTTCCGTGGAGTGAAGCCGCGCAGCTGTTGCCGGAGAGCGCCGACCTTTTTCCTGTGACAATTCGGCTAAGAAACAACTACCCGTGAGTAGGTTAAGTCTGAAGATCGGGGAACTTAAGGGGAAAAGGGCTAATTTGGCACCGAAGCGGGAAGGTGTAAACAGGAAGTCCGCCTTCCTTTTATGTAAATAGATCAAAGCAAAGACTGTCAAAGCAAAGAGCTTGAAACTGCATTGAAAAAGACTTAAATCCCACATCAATAAAAAAAGAACTCCCTCCCTGTGGTGCGGGAGAGGGGAGGGAGAAGGGGAAGTATTTTTTGCCCGCAAAAGAAGAGAGAAAGTGAACCAAGACCATCACTTAATGCCTGGGAACGGACTGTCAAGGGACATTGAAATTGCCGTATTGGGAAACGCGCTGTCAAAAGATAATGCAACTTTTTGACAGCTAACTCTGCAAGAGGGATATTTTGATTCTGAAAAGTCCCACTGGATTTGAAACTGTTGCCCTTTTTGGCTAAAGGGGGGATCTTTGAAAGTTGGAATAGCTATTTTATTGCTACAATTTGGAACTGCTACTGTGTCCCCCTAGAGGAACTTTGAAATTGCTACAACTGGCCAGGGAATTTCCCACTTTAAATTGGCTATACTAAAGGGGAATTTTCCACCACAAACAAGCAATCGTGGGACCGACCTTGATTCTTAGATAAAGTGCTATGGCAGACTCGACTCAGGAAAAAACAACAAGGTCTGGTAAAATTAGGCAGCAGCAGCGTAGACCGTCAGCACCCAGCTTTCCTGCCCCACCAGGGGAAGACTCAGCCCAGGTGGCCTCTAAAGGAATGGCAGCTGAAGGGGGCTTATCTTCAGCCTTAGATAAAATTTTTGAATCTTTGGAAAAGTTGAGTAAACAAGTGGCTGAAGCGACAACTAAAATTGACCAAAATACAACAAGTATCAATAACTTGGGGCAGAAGGTGAACTCAAATACAGAATCTATTGAGAAACTGCTGCAGGAATCTACTTTTAATCGAAAAACAGCTGAAGAGGCCAAGCAAAAAGCATTGGCTGTAGAGGAAAAGATAGAGGAAAAGATTCCACCGATATGCAGGCAGCTGGAGGATCATAAGTCATCGCTGTCTATGATCGAATTGAAAGAAAAACAGACAAATCTAAGGATCAGGGCTGTACCCGAACTTGAGAAAGATAACCTGAGTGACTTTCTTACGCAGGAATTTACTGACTTTTGGGACCTAGACCCAGACAAGCTAGACTTCAAGATACTAAGTGCCTTCAGACTTGGAAGAGGGGGGAGAAAGAACAGGGTGAGAGACTGTTTGATTACCCTCCGATCAAGAGAGGAGAGAGACAGAATATTGAGCTTGCACTTCCAGAAGACCTTGGAAATAAAGGAATCAAAAGTGGAGATATTTAAAGACATCCCTAAACATCTCTTGGATCTCAGGTCTAACTACGGAGACTTGGTGGCCCTGCTAAGAGCAAACAGAATCATCTTTAGGTGGGAATTCCCTCAAGGCCTATCTTTTACTTTTAAAGGGAAAAAGTTTAAAATAAGATCAGTGGAACATAAAGAAACATTTCTGAAAGATTACGAAGAAGATTTGCAAAAAGAAACTGAAAAAGAGCCAAGAGCTTTAAAACCAGGAATACAGGACATAGTACCACTACCTTTGGGACTGGACAAGTTAGAGAAGGTGATACCACCAACAGAACAAGAACAATTACTTGGTGCAGTTGGAGGAAAAGTAAAATAAATACACCATGTCCCTGCAACTATTAAGTTGGAATATTCATGGACTTAATTCCCCGGAGAAAAGGAAAAAAGTCTTTCATTTATTGAAAAAGGAACAATTGGACTTGATTTGTTTACAGGAAACACATGTGATAAGGCTCCATAGGAAAGTATTGATTAATAAAAGATTGGGCCAGGAGTTTATTTCATCGGACAAAGTCAAAAAGAGAGGAGTTGTAATTTATGCGAAAGAGAGCCTATCACCTAAATTTATTTTTAAAGATGATCAAGGAAGATATGTGGCAATTGAAATTCAAACACAAGGAGAAAAATTTCTGATAGTAGGCGTATATGCTCCAAATGAGGGGAAATCTGAATTTTTTAAGAAGTTGCATGAGACATTGTTGGACTATATGGATTATAACATTATAATGATGGGAGACATGAATGGAGTGGTATCCACAAACATGGACAAGTCGCAGAGACAGGTAGTTACCAAAGATGGCAGACTACCAAAAACCTTTTTTGAGATGACTGACAATATGGACTTGATTGACATTTGGAGAATAAAGAACCCCCTGGCTAGGGAGGGAATCTTCTTCTCTGAAGCCAAAATGACATGGACAAGAATTGACCAAATTTGGATTACTAGAGGACTGGCACCTAAAACTCGAAAAGTGGAAATTTGCCCTAAAACCTGCTCCGACCATAATGCTGTGAAAATGGAGATGAAATTAACACCTATCGGCTCCTTCAGATGGAGGATGAATGACACCCTGTTTAGAGATCAAGAAGTTACCAAGAAGGCCCAAAAAACCTTGAGAGACTACTTTGAGATAAATATGAACACTACCATTGAAAAAAGAGTAATCTGGGACGCAAGCAAGGCAGTTATGAGAGAGTTTCTAATTCAACAGAATGCAATAAAGAAGAGAACCCAAAATGAGAAAAAAGACAAAATTCTGGAAAAAATAAAAGAGGGGGAGAAGAAACTGAGAGCGAAACCAAAATCACAAGAGATTCTGAGAGAAATAAAGTTATACCAAGTTCAATATATGAAGATGATGAATCAGGAAATAGAATGGAAAATTAAACAGATGAAACAAAGGACATTTGAATCGGCTAATAAATGTGGAAAACTGCTAGCTTGGCAAATGAAAAAAAGACAAAAACTTAACACTATTACCAACTTGGAAGTGGAAGGAAAGAACATCCAGAATCCAGTGGAAATTAGAAAATGCTTCCAGAGGTACTTTAAACAGCTATACACACAAGGGCCACAGAAAGAGTGCGATTTAGACAAATTTTTAAGAACAAATGGACTTCAAAAAATCTCCCAAGAAAATAAGTTAATGTTGAACTATAAAATAACAGAACAGGAGGTGGAAGGTGCCATCCAGAACATGCAGTTGGGCAAATCTCCAGGGCCAGATGGTTTAACCTCCAAATACTATAGATCTTTGAAGGACTGGATAATTCAACCACTAAAGGAGGTTTGTAATGAAATTTTGGAGGGGGGAAAAGCGCCAGAGTCGTGGAAAGAAGCTTATATTACACTAATACCGAAAAATGAGACTGAAAAGACGCAACTTAAGAACTACCGCCCCATATCCCTGCTTAATGTGGATTATAAAATTTTTGCAGATATTTTGGCTAAAAGGTTAAAAAAGGTATTAGTAGAAGAGATCCATAAAGACCAAGCCGGCTTTCTCCCAGGTAGACACTTGTCTGACAACACGAGGAATATAATTGACATTTTGGAGATGTTGCAAGTGAACATCAATACCAAAGCAGTTTTAATTTTTGTTGATGCGGAGAAAGCCTTTGATAATATTTCTTGGAGTTTCATGAAGAAAAATCTTCAGGGGGTGGGGGTTGGTCAAGGGTTTGAAAATGGTATAAGTGCAATATATTCAGAACGCAAAGCTAAGCTAATAGTGAACAATGTGGTAACAGAGGAATTTAAGATTGAGAAAGGGACACGACAAGGCTGCCCAATTTCCCCATTGCTTTTTATTTCGGTCCTGGAGGTCTTGCTAAATATGATTAGAAGGGACCGTTTGATTAAAGGTATACAGGTCGGAGCTAAACAGTACAAACTGAAAGCTTTCGCAGATGATTTAGTATTGACGTTACAGGAGCCAGAATCTAGTACTAAAAGAGTTTTAGAATTGATTCAGGAATTTGGTCATGTGGCAGGATTTAAGTTGAACAAGTTAAAAACTAAGGTGCTTGAGAAAAATTTAACACCGATTGAGAGAGAGAGGTTTCAGAAGGAGACAGGTTTAACATTGGTTAAGAAAGTAAAATACTTGGGGGTTAACATGACTGCTAAGAATTTAAACCTATTTAAAGACAATTCTGAGAAATGTTGGTCAGAAGTGAAAAAGGATTTAGAGATATGGTCAAACTTGAAGCTTTCCTTGCTAGGTCGAATTGCTGTTATAAAGATGAATGTATTGCCAAGAATGCTATTCTTGTTTCAATCATTGCAAATTGTGGACAAAATGGACTGTTTCAAGAAGTGGCAGAGAGACATTTCTAAATTTGTCTGGCAGGGCAAAAAGCCCAGAATAAAATTTAAAATATTAACCGATGCAAAGGATAGAGGTGGATTTGCCCTGCCAGACCTCAAACTTTATTATGAATCAGCAGCATTCTGCTGGTTGAAAGAATGGCTGCTTCTTGAGAACACAGACATTTTGGATTTAGAAGGTTTCAACAATGTTTTTGGGTGGCATGCATATTTGTGGTATGACAAGGTTAAAGCACATAAAGCATTTAAAAACCATATTGTCAGGAAAGCATTGCTAAATGTCTGGATAAGATATAAGGACTTATTGGAAAATAAAACCCCTAGGTGATTGTCACCGATGGAAGCAAAGGCTCAGAAAAGGCTCAGTATGGAGGCCAAATCGCCAAAATATTGGGAAGTTTTGGAACAAGAAGGAGACAAATTGAAATTGCAGAGTTTTGAAAAATTAAAAGATAAAGTGCGAGACTGCCTTCATTATTATCAGATAATGGAGGCATATAATTTGGATAAGAAAATTGGCTTCCAGGTGGAAAAATCAAAATTGGAAACAGAATTGTTAGAACCCAATACTAAGATTTTGTCAAAAATGTATAACTTGTTGTTGAAATGGAATACTCAGGATGAAACCGTGAAATCTGCTATGATTAAATGGGCACAAGATCTAGGATATAACATTATGTTTGCTGACTGGGAACAGTTGTGGACCACAGGCATGAAATTTATGGCATGTAATGCCCTAAGAGAGAATATTATGAAAATGATATACAGGTGGTACATGACACCAGTCAAGCTTGCAAAAATTTATCATGCGCCCGATAATAAATGTTGGAAATGTAAAGAAAATGAAGGTACTTTCTTTCACCTTTGGTGGACGTGCCCAAAGGTTAAGGCTTTCTGGGAGATGATATATAATGAATTGAAAAAGGTATTTAAATATACCTTCTTGAAGAAACCAGAGGCCTTTCTCCTGGGCATAGTCGGCCAATTGGTGCCAAAGAGGGACAGAACTTTCTTTATGTATGCCACAACAGCAGCAAGAATACTCATTGCAAAGTATTGGAAGACACAAGATCTACCCACCTTGGAAGAATGGCAGATGAAGGTGATGGACTATATGGAATTGGCGGAAATGACTGGCAGAATCCGAGACCAGGGAGAAGAGTCGATGGAGGAAGATTGGAAAAAAATTAAAGACTATTTACAGAAATATTGTAAAATTAATGAATGCTAGAATGATGTTGGATAGAAACTAAGTGAACTTTAGCTGAAAGGTTATAAGGAATATGAAAAAATGGTTTACTAATATGTAAAAATCTAAAATTACAATATTTTATGATTAATGATTAGGATACATAAAGAGGGGAGGGATTTGCTGAACGAAATAATTGAACTGGAATACAAAAAAGGGAGGTGTGAGGAGGTCCTGAAACTAAGCAAATGAAGGTCAAGTAATGGAAGGAATGAATTGTTTTTAAATATTTTTACTTTGTATTTTTTCTTTATTTGTGTGTTTTGTAATATCTTGAAAACTTTAATAAATATCTTATAAAAAAAATGAATTTGTCGGACGCTGTAGTACATATTCTTTTCTACTGTCCATTGTACAACCAGCTACGTAAACGTGTTATCCCTCTTTTGGGGTAGTTTAACAACATGGCACAATGAGAAAATCAGATTCTACCTGTCTGATATTAAGCCAGAGGTAACTGCAAGGGTGGCTGAGTTTCTGTCAATAGTATCTATTAGAGTGGTAAATAGCATGGTTTAGTGGGAAGACACTCCAATGAAAATTTCTGTTACTATATATCTTATATGGCTGCTTCTTTGTATATATTTTAATTTTTTTGTGTATGAATGTTTTAAGATGGTCTATATACGTAATGGCTAATAAAGATTTGGAGAAAGAAAGAAAAGGGTGACCCGTGGACTTCTGCCTAATTTTTAAAATGCCTTGCCAAGCTATCAGTTCAGACCTCTGGAAATAGCAGTCTGTTCCTCTTCCATCATCAGATTGTTGCTGAGCAGGGAGGGAAAAACAGTGACCCTACCACTGACTTTGGCTCTGCCCACTACCAACAATACATCCGTGACAAATAATTCCTCAAGGAATGTGGCCCCCTACAGACAAAATGTTTTGATCATGGCTTGCTTCAGTAAGCCATAGTTTTAACTATGGAAATGTATACTCTTTTCTGACCAAACTAAGCCTCCAAGAGCAGGCATAGGCAAACTCGGCCCTCCAGATGTTCTGGGCCTACAACTCCCATCATCACTAGCTAACAGGACGAGTGGTCAGGGATGATGGGAATTATAGTCCCAAAACATCTGGAGGGCCGAGTTTACCTATGCCTGTCCTAGAGCAAAATATGCATCAGGAGGCTTAGTTTGATCAGAATTGAGAATACATTTCCAGAGTTAATGGTAAAAACATTACTTCTGGTAAATGAGCCACCATAGCTGCTAGAGAGCTGTGGAAATTTGTGTCCCGGGATTTTTAGACTCTTCTACCCATGTACTATCTGAAACCAAAGGGGCACATTGGTTGCCAGATGTGAAATATATTGGCAGTATTTTCAACTCTCCTACTTCACTAAATGGCTTAGCATTACATCCAGACTGGGCTAATGTGTTGTCTCCATTTATCCATTTCCTCCTATCCATTCTTTTATTTCCTTTTTGACACAAAGTTCCTTAAATATTCTAAACTTTAATGGCTTCCCCAGAATCTGTCAAAAAAAAAGAGACAGCAGCAGTAACAGAATGAGTATATCTATGCCATTTTCCTCATGTTTTGCTCTGATAAACTTTATGTAGTCAAAATGGTAATGGGAAGGAATGGTTTGTTTGTTTAGGGAATTTTTAAATGTTTGATGTTTTATACTCTTTTTAATATTCTGTTGGGAGCTGCCCAGAGTGGCTGGGATAACCCAGCCAGATGGGCGGGGTACAAATATATTAATTATTATTATTATTATTGGTTAAGCTGAAGTTTGAAACTTTTGTTTTGTTTGGATGAAAATGCATTCATTTGGAGTTATTGGTAACACACCTTTATCTTGCAGGTTTAAATCACCTCCTAGATGAGAACCGAATTAAGGACTTGTCTCTATTATATCAGTTGTTCAGTAAGGTGAAAAATGGAGTACAAGCTCTCTTGCAGCAGTGGATTGAGTATATAAAGGTAGCAATGTGTGGCTGATATCCAAAGGTTATCTAGGAGGAACAAACCTTTAAAGTGGGGGGAAATGCCTGTAAAGTTGTAAAATAGGCCTATATATGGAAATTATGTGGTTAAGAAGTTGTCATAGTCTTCTAAAATACAGCCTGTGCAAATTTGCACCAACATATCAAAATTACAGTGGGGAACTATCATATCCATTGGGTGCATTGGATTTTCTTTCTTGACATAACATTCTGATTACTTGGGTGCCTAATAAATGCTTTATTTTGGATGTTTTTCTATCCCCAAATGATACTGTTCCCCATGTTTATAGTACTAGGTTGGTTTTATATCTGATTTTAAAATGTTCCCAAATCTTTACTATAGATTACTGGTGGTTATGTTTGTCCTGGTACAAAGCTTTAGTACAAAGAAAACTACAACTCAATTTTTTTTTGGGGGGGGGGTGGCGAAATAACCACCTTGGGTATTTGGGCAGAAAGGCAGTATATGCATACATTAAATATTAAATTCAAATTTCCACTCAGCAATGAAGCTCACTGACTGCCTTTGTATCAGCCTAATTTAATTGTGGTAGTAATACAATCTTAGGGGAAACAGTTTACACTGCCTTGCGCTCCTTGGATGAAGGGCAGGATATAAATGAAACAGACATTGAATTGGCTGGAGCTAACTGCTTATGTCTAAAACATGCAGTGTTTTTGCTTACAAACTGGGTCTTGTTTACACGAGCTGTGTGTGGCAATCAACAGAATTGTTTCTAAATAACATTTTTTTTTCTTTGTAGATATTTGGAAGCACCATAGTAATAAATCCAGAAAAAGACAAAACCATGGTCCAAGAACTGCTGGACTTTAAGCATAAAGTTGATCATATAATTGACATTTGCTTTTTGAAGAATGAGAAGTTTGTCAATGGCATGAAAGAAGCCTTTGAAACGTTCATCAACAAAAGACCAAATAAACCTGCTGAACTTATAGGTACAGGTATTTACTATTATTATTATTTCAACTTGTCAAACTCCTTCTAATAATAGTCTCAAGATGTAATTGATAGCTCAATGAAAATGTTGACCCAGTGTGTGGCAGCTGTGAAAACAATTGAGTTCCTTGCTGGGGGTCATTAGGAAAGGAACTGAAAATAAAGCTTTCAGTATCATAATGCCATTATACAAATCTATGGTGCAACCGCTTTTGGAATACTGTACTGTATACAGTTCTGGTCTCTTTACCTCAAAGAGGTTATTGTGGAGCTGGAAAAAGTTCAGAAAAGGCCAGCCAAAATGATTAAGGGGATGGAGTGACTTCCCTATAAAGAAAAGTTGCAGCATTTGGGACTTCTTAGTTTAGAGAAAAGGCGAGTAAGAGGGAAACATAACAGAAGTGTCTAGAATTACGCAGGGCATGGAGAAAGTGGATAGGGACAAGTTTGCATTCTCTATCTCTCTCCCATAACACTAGAACTCGTGGACATCCAATGAAGCTGAACGTTGGAAGATTCAGGACAGACAAAAGTACTTCATACAGCATATAGTTAAACTATGGAACTTGCTACCACAGGAGGCAGTGATGGCCACCAACTTGGGTGGCTTTAAAAGAGGAGTAGACAAATTCATAGAAGGGTTGCCATATTCTGAAGAGCAAAAAAGGGACACATTTGCCAACTTCTACTTTTAACTATGGATCGCTATGATGACTCATTTTACATATGCATGAAAAAGAGGACGTGTCCTAGAAAAAGAGGACATATGGCAACCCTCCACTGTCAGAGGCGCAGTATGCCTCTAAATACCAATTGCTGGGAATCACAAATGCGTAGAGTTTTACTCAGGTCCTGCTTGTGGACTTCCTGTAGGCAATCAGGTTGGCCACTGTGAAAACAGGATGCTGGGCTAGATGGACCATTGGCCTTATCCCGCAGGCTTTTCATATGTTTCTAAAGCATAAAATACAGGGCTTCCGGGTCCAGTCTGCCTTAATGGAGGCAGCTCCCACGACAGTGGGAGATTGTTGACGAAGGAAAAACCAGGATGATTTAGGGTAATTGTCCTTGCAAGTTTCTCCCAGGGACGGGGGGCAGGGGAATGGGCTTCACTTGCAGTTCGTCTCGGTACCTGGCTCTCGTTCCGGCATGGAATGGGGGTGGCAGGGAGGCACTGAGTGCAAAAGCACTTCACCTACCGAAAACCCTCCTACACCACCATTAAGAAGCAGAGGTTCTCATGTTAATTAGAGCTTAATTTGGACTAAAATACAGGCACATGCTAGAAGAGATGAGATCATAAACTGTGGAACTGAACCAGCTGCAAGGTCATTAAGGTTTGAACTTGAGAGAAGACTTCATTTGATGCAAAAGACGGTGGGGTTTCTTTATATAAAGTTTTTTCCTCTACATATGTTAGTTCAAATTATATATGTACAAGTGCGGAGGGATGAAATTGGATTATAGATATGGAATATAACATTAAACGGAACTGTGTGTATAAAAAAATGGGAAAAGGGAGGGAAGCTCTATTTTGCAAAGGGTTTACAATGGAAACTTACAGCTGACTCTTCCCCAACTTTTATTACTTACGGAGTGAACTAAATAACCCTAAAAGGACTTGGAATTTAATTTTCTTAGCAGTATAACATCATTTATCTTCAGTTGGACAGAAGGATGTGTTACGGGCAGTCGGAGTCCCGGCTTGGTACGTCGGGACTGGGGTAGAGGTTGGGAAGCAGGAATCAGCAGTCCAGGGTCAGCAGTCCAGGGGTCAGGAAGCCAAGGGTCCAAGAGTCAGGATACCAGGAGTCAGGAAGCCGAAGCACAGCTAGGTGGGTAGCGTGTTGTTGTGGCAAAGAGCCAGAGGAAAATGCTGGTCTTATATATCCCTTCCCGGCCCTTGCTACCAGGTGCTACGAGACTTCTGTCAAGCCTCATCTGTGCGGCCATGCCTTGCCCTTCCAGGCCAAACTTAGGAAGGCCCCAGTTCTGCAAGGCCCTACCAGTCACAGGGCCTGGCTCCTGCACCCACTCCTGACAGTACTCCCCCCCCCCCCCGTCCTGGCTTGTCTGGGAACCTCCGGTGAAAGGCCCGAACCTTGGCAGGTGAGTGCACGAAGTCGGGCGGATCCCATGATCTTTCCTCGGGCCCATAGCCCACCCAGTCAATTAGTGGAGTTTGCCATGGAGCCGTTTCGAGTCCAGGAACTGGGTGACCTGGAACTCCTCATGGCCGTCAACCTGGACCGGGGGCTGTGGCCGGGCAATGCAACCCAGAAAATAGTCTGCATGGCAGGGCTTGAGCTGGGTCGATCTTCAGAGAGGGGGGAAGCTCCAACTTGTAGGCGACCGGATTGATCTGCTGCAGGATGAGGAAATGTCCAGCTTAGCCGAGGGATGTCTGGTATGGTGGTGCTCCAAGGACAGCCAAACCTTGTCCCTGACCTGGAACGTGGGCCCCTGCTGATGCCGTCGGTCAGCTTGCGCCTTATAATCGGCCTTGGCTCTCTCTAGGTGCCGTACCAGGTTGGCTTGTGTCTCCTGAATGTGGGAGACCAGATCACTGGCGGAAGGCACGAGAGATGCCTCCGTTGTGCAGGGGTGGTGGCGCAGGTGGTACCCGAGGTTGGCATAGAAAGGGCTCTGTTCCATGGAGGCATGGCAGGCGTCGTTGTAGGCAAACTCAGCCAATGGCAGCAGATCCGACCAGTTGTCCTGATGGTAGCTCAGGAAGCAGCAGAGATATTGTTCCAGAACTTGATTAACCCTCTCTGTCTGGCCGTCTGTCTGTGGGTGATATGCAGAGGAGAGTCGCCTTTCGATACCCAGTCCCTTGAGAAAGGCGGCCCAGAACTGGGACGCGAACTGGGGCCCCCTGTCTGAGATCACCGTGTCTGGGAGCCCATGTAGCCAGAATACGTGTTCAAGAAACAGACGGGTCGTCTGTTGCGCTGTGGGGAGGCTTCGGACCGGGATAAAGTGTGCCATCTTGGTGAGTGAATCCACCACCACCAGACACCATCCCTTGGCAGGTCCACGATGAAGTCCATAGAAAGTGTTGACCATGGCCTTTGGGGGGTGGGTAATGGCTGGAGGAGTCCCAGGGGTCTCTGTCATCCGAGCGCAAATCCCACAGCACCACACGTATTTTTTAATGTCCAACCAAACCCCTGGCCACCAGAAGGCCTGGGACAGTAGCTGCAGTGTTTTCACGTACCCCCCATGTCCGGCGGTTTGCGCGTCGTGGCACTGCTCAAGGACCTGGGTCCGGAGTGGCCCCTCCGGAATTGAGAGCCGGCCGCAATGGTACATACACCCATCCTGGACATCAAGCGGCCCACCCCCCTGGTCCCGAAGGCACCAGGACGGTATCTAACCAGTCTAACCGGGACGGTATCTAACCAGTCCTTGGCAAACGGCTCCTGGTGCATGGCTAGGCGAACCTGCACCTGAAAGTCCTGCTCCCAGGTTCCTTGGAGGAAATTGGTCGGGGTCAACATGGGCGTTGGCTCTGAACCGTCATCCTCTGAGCCCGAATCCCTCTGGGAGAGAGTGTCAGCCTTCCCGTTCTGGGCACTGGGACGATAGGTGACCTGGAAGTTAAAGCGCGTGAAGAACAGGGCCCAGCGTGCTTGGCGTGGCTTGAGGCATTTCATGGATTGGAAATGTTCGAGGTTCCAATGATCCGTGAGAACCTGAACTGGGTGCTGGGCCCCTTCCAGCAAGTGATGCCATTCCTCGAATGCCACTTTAATGGTGAGGAGTTCACGGTCCCAAATATCATAATTCCGCTCCGCAGAAGTAAACTGCTGGGAGAAGAAAGCAACTGCTGTGGCCCCTGTCTTTGAGACAGCCTGGCCCCTATCGCCCAGTCTGAGGTGTCCGCCTCGAGCACAAAGGGGAACTGAGTCTGGATGGGCCAGGATGGGGGCAGAGGTAAAAGCCTCCTTCAGGAGCGCGAAGGCCTCTTGTGCTGCTGGCATCCACTGGAACACGGCGTCCTTCCGGACCAGGGCGCAGATGGGGGCAACCACATGCAAAACCCCCTGGATGAAGCAGCGGTAGAAGTTGGCAAACCCAATGAACCGTTGCACCCCCTTTACATCCCGGGGGGGGGCCTCCAGTCCAGCACCGCCTGCACCTTTCGGGGGTCCATCTGGAGGCCTGCAGGGGAGATGATGTAACCCAGGAACTCCATGCGCTCCTGGTGGAACACACACTTTTCCAGCTTGGCATACAGCCGGTGCTGCCTAAGACGCTGCAGGACCAGATGGACATGCTGGTGATGCTCTTCTGGGGGCACTGAAAATATCAATATGTCATCCAAGTATGCGACCACGAACCAGTAAGTCCAGTAAGTCATGAAAAACATCGTTTACGAAGTGCTGGAACGTGGCCGGCGCATTGCACAGTCCAAAGGGCATGACCCGGTACTCGAAATGGTTGTACCGGGTTTGGAACGTTGTTTTCCATTCATCCCCCTCCTGGATCCGAACCAGGTTGTATGCCCCATGTAGATCCAACTTGGTAAAAACCTTCACACCCTGCAGCCTCTCAAACAATTCAGGAATTAACGGCAAGGGGTAGCGATTCTTGATGGTAACCTGGTTCAGCTTTCGGTAGTCAGTACATGGACGTAGCCCGCCGTCCTTTTAACGAAGAAGACAACCCTGGCAAGGTTGTCTTCTAGGTACTCTCAAGGTACTTCTAGGTACTCTCAAAGGGCCCCTAGCTCAGGAGCCGACAGGGCATAAATGTGGCCGAAGTGAATCTATGCTCCCGGTTGCAAGTCAATAGGGCAATCGTAAGTCCGATGGGGTGGCAACACCTCAGCCCCTTTCTTCTCAAATACGTTAGTTAATTCCCGCTAGTGTTCAGGGATTAGGCTGGCGTCCGGTGGCCCTGTCCCATCTGGGGCAGTCCTATGCAAAGTGGAAGAACGAAACCCCGAAGGGCCCCATGCTCCCCCCTGAACCTTTCTGGCGATGGGACGACGGGGTCATGTCGGGCCGGAGCCGCAGCCAGGACCGCTTGAAGCACTTGAACCTCCACCTGGAGCATAGCTACCTGCGTGTGAAGGTTCTGCAGCACCGTGGTGATATCTGTAGACCAGGCACTGTCCAACTTGCACCCCAGCCGGGACATAGATTGGCCACAGCAAACTGTCACGGTCCTGGTTACATTTTACAAGGACAGGAAGAAACACGATGGACAGAATAATTGCCACACACAGGAAGAACAAGGATATAGTTTGAGTGCTTCTCTTGTAGTTTTATAAATCATTTAATGTGTCAACACAAATAGAAGTTATTAATATTGCAGTTGTTGTATAAGGGATTATACAGGGTTTATAGGTGAAGGCCAACACTTTGAATTGGGCTTTAAAATATATTGGTATCCAGTGCAACCATGCCATAAATGATACAATATGGTTGGACTACTTGGGTCCTGTTAACAATCTGAACACTGAATTGTCACTGGAGCTGCAAAATTGCTTCCATGCTCTCACCTTAGACACCGATTCTGGATCAGAGAAAGGGAATTGTAGTCTGGAGAAGGCAAGCTGAGAGGAAGGAGTAAGAAGTACTTGAGCCATAAGTTTTGTAACCTATCCCAACAGTATCCAGCTAAGCTCCAATACACAAAAGGGGAAGACTCAAGAACAGCAGTTGCAGACTTTAGGACTCTCCAAAGAGGCTTTAGAAGGAACAGCATATAGAAAGATTCCTGCCACTCCCCAGAGGAGGAAAAGATGTTTGGTGGTGGTAGGTGACTCCCTACTGGGGGGTGGGGCCAAGGCAGTAGTGTGTGGAGGAAACAGGATGTTCTGGGAGGTGTGCTGTCTTCCAGATTCAAAGATTCACAATGTGGCAGAGAAGTTGCCAAGTCTTCTAAAGCCCACTGACCTCTACCCCTTCCTTCTGAATCATGTGGGTACTAATAATGCTGCCACACACAGCCTTCAACGTATAGCAAGGGGCTGAGACCCTGACAGGAAGCTGATGAGACTTGGGGCACAGGTAGTCATTTCATCACTCCTTCCCAGGAAGAGAGAGGAAAATACTTGAAGTAAACCACTGGCTGCATCAGTGGTGTCATCAGGAAGGATTTGGCTCCTTGGATCATGGTCGCTGCTTCCTTAAGGATAGGTGCCGGGTTTGAAGGGGCTGAGCACCAACAATTTTTTCTGCCAGTTCCGCGCAGACCATAGGGGAGAGATACAGTAGTCATCGGAGACTTCAACTTTCCCAATATCTGTTGGAACTCAAACTCTGCCAAGAATGTAAGGTCTGACAAATTCCTCCATTGCCTCGCTGATAATTTCATATCCCAGAAGGTGGAAGAACCAACAAGGGGATCATCTATCTTGGACCTGGTACTCACCAACAGGGAGGAACTGACTGACAAAGTTGGAAGTACTTGGAAACGCAGCGTAGTTGGGCACGCACTCTGGAGTTTAAGAAGTCCACTTTCAAAAAGCTTAAGGAGCTACTGGGTGTGATCCCATGGTCAGAAATACTCAAAGAGAAGGGAGTCCAAGAAGGATGTGAGTTTCTAAAAGGAGAAATATTGAAGGCACAAATGGAGACAATACCAACAAGAAAGAAGTGGGAGGCATCTAAGGAAACTGGTGTGACTGCATAAGGAGCTTACAAATGAGCTGAGAGTTAAGAAGTGCATATCAAATCTTCCATTCTTGGGCAAGGTGATTGAGCGAGTGGTTGCTGAACAACTCCAGGCACGCCTGGAGGATGCAGACCATTTGGATCCCTTCAGATCGGGATTCAGGCCTCATCATGGGACTAAAACTGCCTTGGTCGTGCTGGTTGATGATCTCCGGTGAGCTAGGGACAAAGGTGAGAGCTGTTTCCTAGTTCTGCTGGATCTCTCAGCGGCCTTTGATACAATCGACCATAACATCCTTCTGGACCGTCTAGGGGGGCTGGGAGCTGCAGGCACTGTTATACAGTGGTTTCGCTCCTTCCTCCTGGGCCGTGTTCAGAAAGTGGTGGTGGCAGTGAAGGTCCTGTGTGAGTGCCTGGAGGCAGTTGGAGGATGGATGGCGGCTAATGGATTGAGGTTGAATCCTGACAAGACAGAAGTACTGTTTTGGGGGGACAGGGGGCGGGCTGGTGTGGAGGACTCCCTGGTCCTGAATGGGGTAACTGTGCCCCTGAAGGACCAGGTGTGCAGCCTGGGAGTCATTTTGGACTCACAGCTCTCCATGGAGGTGCAGGTCAATTCTTTTATATATATATATTTATTAATTTTCAAATACAAAACAAAATTATACACTCCATACATCTTAGTTACATCTTATTTCTTTTTTTTCGACTTCCCTCAACTTGTCTGCAAATCCTTCATATTTTAACTTTAAACACATTTCTATTTTATTGTTTATATTATTAATGTAAAACTTCATCCCCTTTTAATGCTTATTTCCCATCACAATGCTTCATTAAAACTTACAAACGTAATCTGATTATCACTTAATTTTTGCAAATATTCAATAAATTTTTCCCAATCTTCTGTGAATCTTTGATCTTGTCGGTTTCGGATCCTTCCTGTCATTCTGTCCAATTCTGTGTAGTCTATCATTTTTGTCCTCCATTCTTCTAACGTAGGTAGCTCCTCTTGTTTCCATTTCTGGGCCATCAGTATTTTTGCTGCTGTCACTGCATATAAAAATAACTTCTTTTCTTTCTTATTTATCTCATTACCTATAATGCCTAATAAAAATGCTTCTGGTTTCTTAACAAATGTATATTTCAACATTTTCTTCAATTCATTATAAATCATTTCCCAAAAGCTGTTTACTTTCTTACATTTCCACCACATATGATAGAAAGTACCTTCTTTTTCTTTACATTTCCAACATTTGTTACTTGTCTTATACATTTTTGCTAATTTTACCGGAGTTACATACCATCGATACATCATTTTCATCACATTTTCTTTTATAGTTGTACATGCAGTGAATCTTAAACCTTCTTTCCATAATTTTTCCCAATCTTCCATTTGTATATTGTGTCCTAAGTCTTTGGCCCAATCAATCATAACTGATTTTACCTCTTCATCCTTTATACACCATTCTAATAATATCTTATACATTTTTGCTAGAATTTTAAAATCATTATTCAATATTTCTGTTTGAAATTTTGATTCTTTGTCTGCAAAACCCCTTTGGTTCAAATCTTTTTTAAACATTTCATTGATCTGAAAAAAATGCAACCAATCATTAACATATTCCTTAACTTCTTCAAATGGTCTCATTTTCCATTTACCTTCTCTTTTACTTATTAGCTTCTCATATGTCACCCATCCCCCAGTCATATTGACTTTCTTCACACACATCGCCTCCAACGGCGATAACCAATATGGAGTTTTTTGTTCCAACAAGTTTTTATATCTTTCCCACACTTCAATCAGAGACCTTCTTATGATGTGGTTTTCAAATCCTTTATGTACACGTTTCTTGTCATACCACAAATACGCATGCCACCCAAATCTATTATCAAAACCTTCCAGATCTAACAAATCAGTATCTTCTAATTTCATCCAATCCTTCAACCAACAGAGGCAGGATGCTTCATAGTACAGTTTCAAGTCTGGCAGGGCGAAGCCTCCCCTTGCTTTCGCATCTGTCAATATCTTAAAATTTATCCTCGGCTTCTTACCCTGCCAGATATACCTTGAAATTTCTCTTTGCCAATTTTTAAAAATTGCTGCCCCTTTGATTACTGGAATCGTTTGAAATAAGAATAACATCTTCGGTAGCACATTCATTTTAATTGTTGCAATCCTTCCCCAAAATGACAATTTCATTCTTCCCCACACCTCTAGGTCCCTTTTAATCTTATTCCAAGTTGGAACATAATTATTCTGAAACAAATCAATACTCCTGGGGGTTAACCATACTCCTAAGTAACTTTCTTGACCACTTCTATCTCTGTTTGTTGCTGTAGTCTATTAATTGCCTCTTGATCTATGTTTTTAATGATTGCTTTAGTTTTTTTCTTGTTCAAAATAAATCCTGCCAGCTGACCAAACTGATCAATTTCTTTCAACACTTCTGTTACCGTAGTCATGGGGTCTTCCAGAGTTAATACTAAATCATCTGCAAAAGCTTTAACCTTATATTCTTTTCGACCCACCGTTACCCCTTTTATTTGATCATTACTTCTAATTGCCCTTAAAAAGACTTCCAGGACCGCGATAAATAACAGTGGTGATAGAGGACAACCTTGTCTTGTACCCTTAGTTATTTTTATGTTTTCTGTCAACACATTATTAACTATTAATTTAGCTTTTTGATCCATATATATTGCCTTAATACCATTTAAAAACATTTGTCCCATCTCCATCATTTCAAAGTTTTTTAACATAAAATCCCAAGAAATATTATCAAAGGCCTTCTCTGCATCCACAAATATTAACATAGCTTGTTTATCATTCCTGGCAGTCAAGTATTCCATAACATTAATTACATTCCTGATATTATCTTTCATTTGTCTGCCTGGAAGAAAACCGGCCTGGTCTTTATGTAATAACTCCTTCAAAACTTTTTTCAGCCTGTTTGCTAATATATTTGCAAATAACTTATAATCATTATTCAAAAGTGAGATCGGCCTAAAGTTTTAAACTTGCGTTAAATCAGAATCCTGCTTGGGTATCAAAGTAATATGTGCTTCTTTCCAAGTTTCTGGTATTTCTTTCTCTGTTAAAATGTTATTCATAACTTCTTTCAACGGTACAAGTAGGATGTCCTTCATTTCTTTATAAAATCTTGCACTAAATCCGTCCGGTCCTGGTGTCTTTCCACTTTTTAATTCTTTAATTGCAGTTCTTATTTCCTCTAATTCTATCATCTTATTTAGTTTACATTTTTCTTTTGTCGGAATCTTCTGCACCCCTTTCTCTTTTAGATACTCTTCTATTTTTTTAATATTCCCTCTTTCTTTTCTCTTATATAGTTGTCTATAGAAGTCCACAAATCCTTTTCTTATCCCCTTCGGATCATCAATCTCTCTATCTTCTACAATTATTTTATGTATGGTATTTTGCTCTTTCCTTTTTTTTATCTGCCAAGCTAACAATTTTCCGGATTTGTTTGCAAATTCAAAGTTCCTTTGTCTCATTCTTTTAATGTTCCATTCTACTTCTCTATTTATTATCATTGCAAATTGTGCTTGTAATGCTTTGATGTTCAATTTGAGTTTTTTATCTTCAGGTCTGGTAACCAATTTCTTCTCGTTTTCCATTATTTGTTTTAAGATTTCTTTTTTCCCTTTTTCTCTAAGTTTATTTTTGATTGAATTCTGTTGAATAAAGAAACCTCTCATTACCGCCTTACCAGCGTCCCAAACAGTACTTATTTTAGTTCCTTGATTCATATTATTTAGAAAATAGTCCTTTAAGCACTTTTGTGCTTCTTCTGCAACTTTTTGATCATCAAAGAGATTTTCATTTAGTCTCCACCGGAAAGATTTTTCTTCATATCCCTTTAAAATACATTTTATTGGATTATGATCCGAGAGTACCTTTGGTTGAATTTCGATCTTTGTAATTCTTGTTGTAAGCTCATTAGTTATCCATATTTGATCGATTCTTGACATTGATTGATTTGCCTCTGACTGATAGGTAAATTGTTTTTCTAATGGGTGTTTTAGTCTCCAAATATCAATTAAATTGCAGTTCTCTACCATTGAAAATAATGTCTTTGGTAATTTCCCTTCTTTATATTTACCTTTTGCTCTTAATCTATCCATCTCTATTGACACAGCTGCATTCATATCACCCATTATTATTGTCTTTTGATCCAAATATTCAAATAATTTTTCCTCTAAATCTTTAAAAAAGTCTATTTTGTTTTCATTTGGTGCATATACTCCGACAATTATTATTTTTTCTCCTTGCCATTTAAGTTGTACTGCCACTATTCTACCCTCCTCATCTTTGAAAATTTGTTGTGCTTCTAATTTGTTTTTGATGTATAGTACCACTCCTCTCTTTTTAGTTTTATCCGATAAAATAAATTCATTTCCCAGTTTTTTATTTATTAAAATTTTTCTGTTTCCTCATCACATGAGTCTCTTGTAAACAAATGATATCCAAATTTTGTTTTTTCAAATATTGTTGAATTTTATTTCTCTTTTTTTCTCATTCATCCCATTAATATTCCACGTCCAAATTTTCAACGCCATATTGATTTCTAATTAATTTAAATTATAGTCTTAAAATCTTATTTCTCCTCTTCTTCCTCCCCTTCCTCTTCTGAATCTTGTGGGCCTCCTCCTCCAGCTCCTGCCTCCGCCAGCGCTGCCTCTTCATCTTCTCCTCCCAGCTCTTTATATCTTCTCAAAAATTTATCCATTTCATCCAACCTTGTTAGTCTATGTCTTTTCCCCTTGTAAGCAAACGATACTCCTTCTGGGAATTCCCATCTGAATTCAGTTTTGTTTTTCCTCAGCGCTTGCACCAACTGTTGATATTGGTTCCGTTTTTTCAACAACTGAAGTGGGACGTCTTTAAAAATAATTACCGTATTTTTCGCTCTATAACACGCACCCGACTATAACACGCACGTAGTTTTTAGAGGAGGAAAATCCGTAGGCATGCCACCTGTAGGCATTCCCTCCATAACACGCACAGACATTTCCCCTTACTTTTTAGGAGGAAAAAAGTGAGTGTTATGGTGCAAAAAATACGGTATATAATTCCCGTCAATATTCAGTCTTTTCTCCCTGTTCTTTTGTAAAATTAAATTTTTCATTTCTCTATCTTTAAATATAACCAAACAGTCTCCTGGGAATTTCTTTGCTTTTGTTGATCTTACTTTAATTCTAAAAGCGTTTTGTATTGTCTCTGCGACGTCCTCTTCTTGCATCTCTAACCACATAGCAATTTCTTTAATCAATTTCTCCTTTATTTCTTCTCCTTGGGCCTCCGGGACCTTTCTAAATCTCAGATTATTTTCCTTCTGCCTCAGTTCATTCATCGCAATTGCATCCCACAGTTCCTCTTGTGTCTTATTGATCTCTACTACTTCTGCTTTGGTTTTGTCTTCTTGCTTTCTAATCTCTTTGACTTCCGTTCTAATCTTTTTCGCCCCTTCTTCCAAATTTTGTGTCCTTTTTGTCATATCCTTCATCTGCCCCTTTATTTCATAATTGTTTCATCAATTTTTTTCACAGTCACATCTATTTTTTTATCCATCTGCTCCAATTTTGTCTCAATATTTTTTTCACTTTTTTGTATTTCTTGTTTAAGATCAGATTTGAGTTCTGTAAACATCTTTACTAAATCTCCTTTAATATCAGATTCTTGTCTGGAACTCTTTCTTTCTGCTGGTGTCCCTCCTTCTCCTTTCTTCTGCGTGTGAGTCATCTTATAAATTAAAAATTAATGCACCAATAATATTATCGACCAGGGGGCAGTGCAAACCTAAAATCAATTTCAGTTCTGTAACTACTATATTTATATGGTTATCCACTAGAGGGCGTTCTTTAACTATTTAGCCAGATGTTATCCAAAAGGAGACAAAAACAAAAAATAAAATAAAATAATAAATAAAAAGTAAAAATCCAATACTTCTTCTCACCACTTGGATGGCCAAATCCAATTCTGTTTAAAATTCTAAACCACTCTGCCAGTAAGCATAAAAATTCCCAATTTAAAATCTTTTAAATTTTTAAATCCCGATAAAAAAACCCCAAGGAGGAAAAATAAATCCTATAAGACTCTTCCGCAAACCCCCCCCCCCAAAAAAATAGAAATAACCACCAGAGGAGTAGAGCCAATCCAAGTTCAGAAAGGGAGGTTAAAAGGGGGGGAAAAGACACAAATCCAAGCACAAATCCAAACTTCTCCAAGTATCCACCGGTAAATTAAAATGGTGTTTCCTTTCTTCCTCTTAAACAAAGAGGAGATTAGGGCGGGGGGCAGGCTTTCACCCACTGTCCAAGCTTTAGCAGATAATCCAACTGAATGTCCCAAAATATTTAAATCCAATCTCTCAAACAGATACCACAGAAAAAAAAGAAAGACGTAATTCTTATCTTCCCTTTAAATGGTGCCACAAAGGTGAGGGTAAAAAAAACAGTTAGGAATGGGAGCTTCACAGTTCATTGCGCAGTTCATTAAAATTGAAAGTAAAATAATCCAGTCTTGAATCCTTTCCCGACATCTTAATCTTCCACAAAACCGAAAAAAGAAAATTGTCCCCTCTATCTCCTCAATCTTCTTCCCCCCACAGTTAATTTCTTTTCATATAAGTCCATTAAAAATGCCCAAAATAAGAAACAAAAAAACGAGATAGTTCTTCTTGCCAAACAGCCTCTGTTTGTTTTTTACTCACAGTTACGCTCCGCACTGATAATAGTCCCTGTGTGCGCTTCGGATTTCAGACAAAGTTGACCTCCTGTTTACCCTTTGTCTGCGTCGAATTAGGTCCAAATCAGCAATTTTAGTCAGTTCCAACGTTCCCCAATCGATTCCTTTTAATTTGGAAAGCCGATCGCTCTAGTGGGCAGGCTTGGGGCTTCGCTCCTAGAAGCAGGCAATGGCGTCCCGCTGCTAGCCCTTCTACCCCACCGCTCTCGTCTCCTCTGTTAAAGAGGATACCTGGCGGCCGGGGGAATCGCTTCTTCGCAGCGCTGGGATCCCGACCCCCTGAATATCCTTTCAGCGGGGTTTTGGGGGGCTATGCCGCCCTTTCAGCACCCCCTTTTTTCTTCTAGGAGCTGGCTCCCCTCTCCCGAGGGAAAACCCGCTTGCTTCCACCTCGCGATCAGACCGGAAGTGAGGTCAATTCTGTATCCAGGGCAGCTGTCTACCAACGCCACCTGGTACGCAGGCTGAGACCCTACCTGCCCGCGGACTGTCTTGCCAGAGTGGTGCATGCTCTTGTTATCTCCCGCTTGGACTACTGCAATGCGCTCTACGTGGGGCTACCTTTGAAGGTGACCCGGAAACTACAACTAATCCAGAATGCGGCAGCTAGACTGGTGACTGGGGGCAGCCACCAAGACCACATAACACCTGTCTTGAAAGACCTACATTGGCTCCCAGTACGTTTCTGAGCACAATTCAAAGTGTTGGTGTTGACCTTTAAAGCCCTAAACGGCCTCGGCCCAGTATACCTGAAGGAGCGTCTCCACCCCCATCGTTCAGCTTGGACACTGAGATCCAGTGCCAAGGGCCTTCTGGCGGTTCCCTCATTGCGAGAAGCAAAGCTACAGGGAACCAGGCAGAAGGCCTTCTCGGTAGTGGTGCCCGCCCTGTGGAACGCCCTCCCATCAGATGTCAAAGCGATAAACAACTACTTGACATTCAGAAGACATCTGAAGACAGCCCTGTTCATGGAAGTTTTTAATGTGTGAAATTTTAGTGTATTTTTGGTCTCTGTGGAAGCCGCCCAGAGTGGCTGGGGAAACCCAGCCAGATGGGTGGGGTACAAATAATAAATTATTATTATTATTATTATTATTATTATTATTATTATTAAAGAAATGGGAAATCCCAAAATAGGAGTATACACTAGTAGTCAATAGTTGCAGGGAGAAGCTCAGGCTGGCAATAGCTCAGAATTTGCTCAGGCTTGCAAGAGAGGTTAAAAATAATAAAGAAGGTTTATTTGGCTGTGTCCGAAGTAAGACGAAGAACAAGCAAGTGGTAGTTCCTCTGCATGGAGAAGATGAAGAAATGCTATTGGGTGACAGAGAGAAGGCGGAATTACTCAACACCTACTTTGTCTCTGTCTTCAGCCAAAGGGAAAGTGACACCCAGCCTGGTGATAACAGAATAAATGATGTAAGGAGGGAGCTGCAGCCCAATATAGTAAAAGAGATAGTAAGGAAACACCTAGCTAGATTAAATGAATTCAACTCTCCAAGGCCTGATGAGCTGCATCCAAGGGTACTAAATGAGCTTGGGATGTAATTTCAGAGCCTTTGTCTATGATCTTTGAGCATTCTTGGAGAACAGGGGAGGTCCCTACAGACTGGAGGCAGGCAAATGCTGTCCCCATCTTCAAAAAGGGAATAAAGGAAGATCCGGGTATCTACCGACCGGTGAGCTTGACATCGATTACCAGGGAAGGTCCTAGAACAGATTTCAACAGTCAGTCTGTGAGCATTTAGAAAAGAATGCTGTGATTACTAAGACTCAACATGGTTTTCTCAAAAACAAGTAATGGCAAACAATTTTTTTTTTTGATGGAATTATGAACTTGGTGGATCAGGGGAGTGCTGTGGACATAGTGTACAGTGGTACCTCGGGTTAAGAACTTAATTCATTGTGGAGGGCCGTTTTTAACCTGAAACTGTTCTTAACCTGACTAATGGGGCTTCCTGCTGCTGCCGCGCCGCCGCCGCACAATTTCTGTTCTCATCCTGAAGCAAAGTTCTTAACCCGAGGTACTATTTCTCGGTTAGCAGAGTCTGTAACCTGAAGCGTCTGTAACCTGAAGTGTCTGTAACCCGAGGTACCACTGTATATTGATTTCAGTAAGGCTTTTGACAAATTCCCCCTTGATATTCTTGTGAGAAAGCTGGTAAAATGTGGGTTGAACGAGGTAACTGTTAGGTGGATTTATAGCTAGGTGTTGTAGCTAGGTGTCTGCGAACTCTTTTAGTTTGTGTAACTTTTGATCTTTTGTTGGGATCATGTTTTCTTCCCAGTTCTTTGCATAGGCTAATCTTGCAGCTGCTGTTGTGTATAGAAACAAATTGTGAACCTTCTTTGGAATCTCCTCTCCTGTTATTGCCAGCAGGAAGGCTTCCGTTGGTGTTTTTTTTGAAAGTGAATTTAAACATTTTTTAAAAATCCTTGTATAGCATCTCCCCAAATTTCTTGGCAAGTTTGCATAACCACTACATATGTATTAAAGAGCCTTCTTATTCTGAGCTCTTCCAACAGAGATTTGATCCTTTCTTATACATTTAGCAAGTTTACTGGGCATCAGATACCATCTATAAACCACCTTTTGGATAGTCTCTTTAATCAAATAACAGGCTGAAAACTGCTACTTCTTCCCTTTTTAAAAGTCTTATAGAGCCCTTTTTGAATTTGAGGAGGTCTTTATATGTTCCCCACTTTCTTTCCATCCAGCTTGAGGTTTCCCCCCCTAAAAGTTCTTTATAACTTACCTAGACATTATACAGGCTCTTTCTAATCACATGACTTAAAAAAACCTTTATGCGCTTTGGTCTTATTATAGTACAGATAACCATGTCAGCCAAACGCTAGATCGAATTCTTCTAAGTCCAAAATTCCCTCATCTTTCAGTTCCACCCACTCCTTCATTCATACCAAACATGCTGCCTCATAGTACATTTGTATGTTAGGGAGAGCAAATCCCCCCTGTTCTTTGCATCTATTAAAATTTTGTATTTAATCCTAGGTTTTTCCCCTTGCAATATGAAATCCATTAAGTCCATTAAGTCTTGGATCAAATTTAGATTTTTAAGAGTAAGCCATACTCCCAAATATTTAACTACCCCCCCCCCCTTGATTCCCAATGTCCTTTCTAAATTTTCTTTTGTCTGCTTTTCCATATTTTTTGTAATCATCTTAGTCTCTTCTTTGTTAATGTAAAAACCAGTGAGTTATTCAAATGATGTTATTACTTCTAAGGCCTTCGGTACACTCTTCATCTGATTTTCTAATGTTAAAACTACATCATCCGCAAAGGCTTTAAGTTTGTAGCTTCTTTGCCCTACTCGGATCCCTTTACTTTTGGTTTTCTCTCAATTTTTTCTGGCCAGTACTTCCAGCACCAAGATCATGGGTTGGCAGACTAAGGCCGGCCGGATCCGGCCCAATAGCCTTCTAAATCCGGCCCGCTTAACGGTCCGGGAATCGGCGTGGATCTGTTTGTTTGGGCTGCGCCAGCGTGCGTGTTCTTTTCCTCTCCGTCACACAGCGACGGCGGCGCCTCTTCCTGGCTTCTCCCCGCCCTGCCTAGAGGAGGAAGGGGGCTGGGCTTTGATTGGTGCCAGCAGGATTCTTTCCTTCTAATTGGTGCCAGGAGCTTTCTTTCCTCCTCCCTCCCTCCTCCTGGCTTCTCCCCACCCTGCCTAGAGCCAAGTGGAAGGGGGCTGGGCTTGGTTGGTGCCAGCAGCAGCGGCATGAGTGCTTAAGCGGCCGCCATTTCCCACTGCTGTTTCCACTGCTACTGCGGCCGCTTCTGCTTGCTCTCCCCATTAAGCTCCTTTGAGCACCCGGCTGATGGCAGGGTCGTCCCTTCACAACATGGCTGGCGAGTGTGCAGCCTTCCCTCCCCATGACGCAGCTGTCGGGTTTAACGGCGCTTGCCACTTCCTCTTCACCTACACACTGTCCTACAGGTAAGGAATCTGTGGCTGTCCTTCCCCTCCGATCGTGTCGACTGAGCTGGTATTGTGTACGTGTGGTGAGAGAGTGGGGGCAAGAGCGTGGTCGTTTGCTGTTCTCGTTCTGGTTGAATTGTTACCGCTGGCTACCCTTCTTTCTGTGTGTGTTTGTTACTTGAATTGTGCGGGAATTGTGTGTCATTTTGTTTGCTTGTGTTCAGTTAAGTGTGGCCCTCATTAGTGGACAATTTTCCCTCCTTGCATTAAAATTTAAGTAAGAAAGAAATAAGGGGGGGGGGTTGATTTTGCCTTAGTCAGCTGGGTAGTTTTTGTGGAGTTTGATGGTTAACCTCTGGTATGCCTTGTGCCTGGGAGGGACTTCTACGGGAAGTCACGATGGGAAGTCACGTCATCTCTTTGTCTGTGAGATGTACTTTCAGTTTTAGGCTGAGAGCTGCTGCAGTCTGAGCGTGCTTTGAGCACAGAGAGAGGATGCCGGAAAGTTCTGATGGTGTATAGACTGATTTATTGCTTGTAAATAAACGCTGTAGAATAGAAGTACAGTGTTTGGACTCTTTCCTTCTCCTTCCACAAGGAGGCAACGCTGCATCTCTGCTAACCTGCCTTAGGTGATGTTCTTCCCAGAAGATTGTGCAGAAGGAAAAGCAGTATTTTCTGCGCAGGGAAACGCACTGGACAGGCAGTTTCCCCAAAGTTTTTGTGCGCTGCTGCGGTGAGCAGGAATAGCTGTTTGTGTGTGGGACTCCATTATAAAAACCCCCCTACACAGCTTTGGCACTCTTGAACGTTATCCTGCCATGTGGGTGTGTTGGGGTCTGTGTCCACTGAGGGGGTCTTTTACATGTTCTGCGTCGCTTATACTGCTTTTACATAAAGAGCGTGGGTTTGCAGCAAACGGCTTGCCGCTTGGTGTAGGGTGATTTTGCATCGCATGGCACTGCTCTGAATCGTTCTGCTTCTAAAAAATACAAACAAACAAATAGAGCACGCCTCCGCATATTGTTTTGTATTCCTGCTCTTTTGGTGCCGGTTTAAACCTCCCTAGTGGCTTGCTTCGCTGCTCCATAGTTTCCTTTGCCGTGGCCAACAAATTTTCCTGTCACATGCTTGGAGTTTGTTTTTGTTTGGGATGATTACCTGTGGCCACCATTTTGTGCTTGCTCACGTGACTAGCTTCGATTATTAACAATATAGTCCGGCCCCCCACAAGGTCTGAGGGACAGTGAACCAGCCCCCTGCTGAAAAAGTTTGAGGACCCCTGACCAAGATAAATAACAGTGATGACAAAGGGCATCCTTGTCTTGTGCCTTTTTGAATACTGCACTCTCCTGATACATTGCCATTAACACTTAAATTTGCCCATTGTTTGTAGTATATTGCTTTAATCCCGTTAAGATTAAGGTCATTCCAAATTCCATAATTTCTAGAATCTTCAACATAAACAACCACGAAATATGATTAAATGCCTTCTCTGCATCTACAAATAGCAGCACCTTCTTCTTTGTCACTTATTTTTTCTAAATATTTGATTATGTTTAAGACATTTCTAATATTGTTCTTCATTTGCCTTGCTGGTAGGAAACCTGCTTGATCTTTGTGAATGTATACGTTTAATACTTCTTTCAATCTTTTAGCCAATATTGCAGTATAAAGTTTGTAGTCATTATTTAGTAAAGAGATCGGCATGAAATTTTTTGATTGGGGTATACTGGTATCCTGTTTGGGAATTAACCTTATGAATGCCTTCCTCCATGATGCTGGCATAACTTTTCATTGCAGAGCTCCATTCATCACATCTTTCAGTGGTGCTGCTATCATCTCCAGAAAAGTTTTATAATACATAGCTGTAAGTCTGTCAGGGACAGCTGATTTCCCTGTTTTCGCTTGCTTGATGGTTGTGTCAATCTCCACCATTGAAATTGGTTCATTAAGATGTTCTGTTTGTTCTTTTGAAAAGCGAGGGAGTTTTTATCGGTGGTTGCAAGAACCAACGATCCCTATCTTTTGAACAAAATGCTTGTTTAACCTGGAGGTAGGCTGTATGAATTGTGCATTGCTTTGTAACGATTTGTTGGGTCTCTGGACTATAATAAAGATTGATGATGATATTACTCAATCCCTTACTGCAATTTTATTTATAGTATTGGGTTTCTTTCCCTTTTTTAATTGCCATGCTAAGAGTTTTCCAGGTTTATTTGCAGATTCAAACTCTTTCTGTTTCAGAGATTTTGTTCTCTGCTCTACTTAATTTTGCATTAATATGGCAAATTGTTTCTGGAGTATTTTTTTTAGATCTCCTGATTTTTCCAGCAGTATTTTTTCCCCTTAAATTAACATTTCCTTCATTATTTTCTGTTTTTCTTCCTCTCTCTTCTTTTTATAATAAACATTTTGTTGGATAAAAAAAACCCCTTACAACCTCTTTACTGGCATCCCATACTACCTCTTGGCTCGTCCCTTTATTTGAATTCAGTTCAAAATATTATCAATTCTGCCCCCCCTTTTTTTACTTCTTTATTATATTGCAAAGTAGATACATCCAAACAAAACCATACATAAAGAATAATATCCAATAAAACAGAAAGAAAGAAAAAGTAAAGAAGAAAAAGAAAAAATGCAAAGAAAAGTAGACAGTAAAAGAATAGAGAAAAGTATAATATTTCAATACAATAAACACTATTTTACAAAATAATAATAATAGACTTCCATCACTCTCACAACACTTTCTTTCACCTTTTATATTTTATCTGTATTTCACTAATATTTTCATCTTAATATATAAATGTCTATATATGTATATTTCCCCTTTTCCATTCACGAGGTCATTCTAGACACAGCCAAATTTTTACATTAGAACCTTGTCTTTCTAAACAGTCATTCAAGCAATTCCGTTCCTCCTTGACTGTATTCATTGGCTTTAGTCTTATTATATCCGTCAATTTGGCCAGTTTCAAATATTCAAATAATTTACATAACCATTCCATTTTGGTCGGTACCTGGTTACCCTTCCAGTACTTAGGCACCAGAATTCTCACTGCTGATGTCGCGTACAGAAAAAAATTAGTTTTTTCTTTTGGAATATCACTGTTCAATATTCTCAAAATATATGTTTCTGGTCTTTTACTATGTGAAGTTCTTAGTAACATTTTTATTTCTTCATGGATCATGTCCCAGAACTTTCTGATCTCTGGACATGTCCACCACATGTGGTAGAAGGTTCCAATCTGCTTTGTGCATCTCCAACACTTATTACTAAGCGATTTGTTCATTTTAGCCAATCTCTCCGGTGCTAAATACCACCTATGGTGCATTTTCAGGAAATTTTCTCTTATTAAATAACATGCTGTAAAATTTACATTTTTTGTCCACAGTTTTTTTGACTCTTTATATTCAGTTACATAACCTAAGTCCTGCTCCCATCTTATTATGGCCTTTCCCTTTTCCTCTTTTTCTATTTGAGCATTCTGTAACAGCTTGTACATTTTAGAGAGAGTCTTTTGGTTGTTCTGTAAAACCTTCTTCTCTAAAGTTGATACTTTATTATTATACCCTTTTAACATCTTATCCTTTTCAAAGGTCGCCCTAAGCTGGTAGTATTCTACCAACTTACCCCAAGTTGTTTGAGTTCTTCAAACCTTTTCAGTTTGCGGCAATGATTTATCTCATCCACCAAGTCTCTGTAAGTTGGCCAGTTATTGTTCATGTTATTCTTATGGATGGCAGTTGACTCTATAGGTGATATCCACCAAGGGTTTTTTGTTATAACTTTGGATTTATTCCTCTCCCAAACTTCGAATAAGGCCTTCCTCACTAGGTGATTCGTGAAGCCCTTATGTGCTTTTATTTTATCGTGGCATAAGTAGCCATGCCACCCGAAAATCTTGTCCCAGCCCTCTAGGTCCAAGACTTCAGTATTCCTAAGCAACATCCAGTCTTTCAGCCAAGTCCAGCATGCAGCCTTAAAATACATTCTGAGGTCCAGGACCGCGAACCCTCCTCTTTCTCTGGGTTCCGTCAACAATTTAAATTTCATTCTTGCTTTTTTACCCTGCCAAATAAAATTGGCCAGATCCCTCTGCCAATCTTTATAGCATTTTGTCCCAATAATTATTGGAATTGTCTGAAAGAGAAAGAGGATTTTGGGAAGTACTGTCATTTTAATCATTGATATTCTGCCCCATAATGACAACTTCAATTTACTCCAATTTTCTAAATTTCCTTTAATTTCCTTCCAGTTTTTGGTGTAATTATCTTTAAATAAATTGGTGTTCTTATTTGTAATCCAGACCCCCAGATAATTTACTTTGTTTGTGGTCTTTAGACCCGTTATTCTTTCTAGGTCTTCTTGTTCCTTCTCTCCCATATTTTTTGTTAATAATTTAGATTTATCTTTATTCAGTTTAAATCCTGAGACCTTGCCAAATTCATTAATTTTCGCTAGTGCTTTTTGTATACCTTCAATTGGGTTTTCGGTGGTAATAATCACATCATCAACGAATGCCTTCACCTGGTAATATCAGCTACCTAAATTGACGCCCCGTATTTCCTGGTCTTTCCTTATTGCTATTAAGAGTGTCTCCAACATTGTAATAAATAAGAGTGGGGACAAGGGACAACCTTGTCTAGTCCCTCTTTCAATATTAAATTCTTCAGTGATTTCATTATTTATAATTATTTTGACTTTCTGGTTGTCATAAATTGCCTTAATTCCATTCATGATGCTGTTTCCTATTCTCAAGCTCTCAAAAGTTTTAATTAAGAAGTTCCACGATACGCTGTCGAAAGCCTTCTCCGTATCTACCAGTATCATTGCGACCTTTTGGCTTGGTTTCATTTCTGTATATTCCAGTAAGTCAATAATTATTCTTGTATTATTTTTTATTTGCCTCCCCGGCAAAAAGATGGCTTGGTCACGGCTTGGTCATTTCCTATTACCCCATTTAAGAATTTTTTCAGCCTGTTAGCCAGGATACCTATAAATATTTTATAATCCATGTTTAGTAGTGAAATTGTTCTATAGTTCATAATAAGCTTCAGATCCGTACCTTGTTTTCGTAAGAGTGTTATTAGTGCTTCATGCCAGGATTCTGGCGTTTTCCCTTTCTCCAATATCTCATTCATGATTTTTTAAAAGCTTAGGGATAACTATTTCTTCTTGTTTTTTATATTATTGAAATCCCATCCGGACCTGGCGATTTTCCAACTTTCATTTTCCTTATTACTTCTTTAATTTCATCTGTTTCTATATTTGAGTTTAGTAGGCTATATTTAGCCTCCTCAATCTCCTGCAGCTTATTTTCTATCGGATATTTTTAAACTTTATTCTCATCTTTATGTTCTAGTTCATATTTTTTTTTGCAATAATTCATAAATTTATCTTTAATTTGATCTGGGTCAGTAATTTCTTTTCCCTGGTCTGTTATTTTATTTATAACTCTTTCCACTTGTCTTTCCTTTGTTATCCAGGACAGCATCTTGCCAGGTTTATTAGCCGATTCAAAATTTCTTTGTTTAGTCCATTTGATTTTATTTTTCACCTCTTTATTTATTAAATTGGATATATGGGATTGTAAAATTTTTATGTTTTGGAGTATTTTCTCATTTTTAGGGTTTTTTACCAACTCTTTTTCATTTTCTCTAATTTCTTTATTTCCATTATATCATTCTCTTTACTCTTCCTGATCCTCCCCATTTGTTGTATTCCAAAGCCTCTCATGTAGGCTTTGCTTGCATCCCAGATTATTTTCCTATCTGTATCTTGTTTTTCATTTATTTCAAAAAATTCTTTCAGCACTTCTTTGGCTTTAATTACCCTTTGATCATCTCTCCACAATTCATCATTCATCCTCCACCTCCCCCTTGTACGTTTTTAAATTTCATATGTATTGTTACTGGGTTGTGGTCTGACAGGGATCTATTCAAAATTTCTGTTTTCTCCAAGCTCAGTGTCAATTTTTTCGAAGTCCAGATTGCATCACTTCTCCCACCTGATTTTTTAACTTCAGAAAAATGAGTGATATATTTTACGTTAGGATGTTTAATTCTCGCAAGTATCATAAAGATTGAAATTTTCTGTCATTTGGAAGAAGAGTGGTAATCTACTTGAGTTAGATAGCCTATCGCTGTCCGTTCTATCCATTTCCATGGATATAACTCCATTTAAGTCCCCCATAATTATTATATTTTCACTGGCATAATCCCAGAGTCTCTCTTCCAAATTTCTATAGAATTCTAATTTGTTATTGTTGGGGCATAAATCCCCACCAAAATTATTTTTTCTTCTTTTATTTGTATTTCTACCCCTAGGACTCTGCCTTCTTCATTTTGAAATAACAGTTGCAGGTTTAGGATTGGTTTTGCGTAGATGACCACTCCCCTCTTTTTCTCCGTACCTTATGGTATAAACTCTAGACCCAGTTTTTTATTTTTTAAAACCCTTATATGCTTATTAGATATATGGGTCTCTTGTAAGCATATAATGTCCCAATTTTTTCTCTTTAATATACATTCTACTTTATTCCTTTTTAGTTTACTGTTCAGCCCATTCACGTTCCAGGAGAGACATTTAAAAGCCATACAATTTTATTAAATTTGTCAAGTCTTACTTAAGTAATCAAGCAGTGATAGAAAGGGAAAAAAATAAAGGAAAACAAAAAATAGAAATCGTAATTAAAAGTCTTAGTCTTATCTTGTTTTCATTTTCTCACTCTTGAAGCTTCTCTCCTCCTAACTCTTCCCTGTATTTCCTCCAGAAGATTCTGGTTTCTTCCACCAATCTGAAAGTTCTCCTCTCTTTATATGTAAAAGTGAGTCCCTCAGGGAATTCCTATTTGAATAATATTTTGTTTTTCTTAAGCGCCAATGTCAAAAAACTATAATTGTCTCTCTTTTTTAACAGATGGGTCAGGACTTCTTTCATTATCTCAATATGTTTCCCATCTATACACAGTGGGTTTGCTCTGCCCTTCAACAAGATTTTGTCTCTGAGTAGCCTCGAGTTCAAAAATACTAGACAGTCACCCGGTCCTTTCCTGTTTTTTTACTTATTCACTCTTGTTCTAAATATTTTCTCAATATCTGGAGACAAGTCCTCTTCCAGTACTCTTAGCCAATCCGCCAGGTCTTTCTGTAATTTCGTTGATATTTCCTCATTTTGGTTCTCTTTGTTTCTGTGAGAGCAAAGAATCATTTCTCTTTGTCTCATCTCGAGGACGGCAAGAGCGTCCCAGGTCTGCTCTTGTATTCTCTTCAGTTCACCAATCTCTTCTTTATTTCTCTCTTGAGTCTTCCTTGTTTCCTTTTGGTCTACCTAGATTTTTTTCATGGTTTCGTCTTGTTTTTGTGTCTTAATTTTTACCTCTTGGATCGTCTTATCCAGTTCTTTGTTTTTTTGTAGTTAATTGGTTTACTTGACTGGAGAGGTCCATCATTAAAGTAGAATGTTTTTCAATCTTTGTTCCCATATTCTCCACTTTCCCGTCTAGTGTTTTAATATTCCCATCTAAAATGGTTATCTTATCTCCTAAATTTTTCTACATTCTTTCCATTGCCGCTAGTAATTCTTTCATGTCCATATTATTTTCACTTTCTGCTACTGATGTTCTCCTTGATTGATTTGAGGATGATGTTAAGCCGATCGTTGTCTGTATCTTCCTTGATCCCATTAGAATATCTTCCCTTCAACTCCTCTGTTATTGTCTCCCTCGGTGCTTCTATTCTGTTCAGGGAATTCCCTTTAGATTAATATGTTGTAATGGCTTGGCTCTCCCACAGAAGCAAGACACCGGCAGTAATTATCTCAGGTTTATTGCTCAAACACATAAATCACTCTGGAGCTTCTTCACTCCGTGTCTGACTCCAAGTTAGCAGTTGCCAAGTCTAAACTCCGCCCCTTCCTCTTCTTCCAACAGTGGAAAAAACCCTTCCGCTTCCGTTCTTTTCCCCTCCTCTCACTGACCTTTTCCCGCCTTCGAGTCTTTGGGCTAGCTATTCCCGGCCTCTCCCCTTCTGTATCTGAGCTAAGATTGGTGTTTAGGGCTTTGCTATCTTCTGCTTTTCTGCTCTCTGAAACACTGCCACTGGGCTGCCACTCCTCCCTCTCACATTCCAGTCCGCATTCCAGTGTCCTTATCTCCCTCGGCTTGCTTAGATTCCCAGCCTCTGTCAGCTCCGGAACGAAGCTGACATCACCCCCTCCTCTAAGCCCCCCTTCTTCCTCCTCGGCTTCGCTGTCTGTCTCGGAGGGCTCTCTCTGCTCTGATGCCCACCATGTGCCAGTCTCCTCAGCTTCTTCTTTGCTAAGGTCGTCCTCTTCCTCCCACCATCTGGGTTTGGGTTTGTGGGGGAACCTATGGTGGAACTGCCGTTGCAGATCTGGGGCATGTAAATCCTGGCTTTGTACCCAGGAGTTTTCTTCAGGTCCATAACCTTTCCATGACACAAAATACTGTAACTGTCTTCTACACAGTCTCGAATCTAAAATCTGTTGGATCTCGAACTCCTCCTGATCCTCCACCATGACCGGAGGAGGAGGTGTCTGTTTAGGTTCCTGGTAGGGATGTGCAGGAACGTATGGTGACAGGAGAGCCCTGTGAAATACAGGGTGTATCTTCATCGAGGCAGGCAATCTCAATTTAAACGCTACAGGGTTTACCTGTTCTACCACTTCAAATGGTCCCAATCGCCTTGCCTCTAACTTCTTGCACCTCCCCTTTGTTGGTAAGTCCTTGGTCGACAACCACACCTTGTCCCCCACCTCTTCTCCCTGCTGTTTACGTTCATCAGCATTCCTCTTATACGCGTTTTTAGCTGCGTCCAGCTTTTCTCTCAGTAGTTCGTGTAACGCCTGCATCTCCCCTACGAACTGTTCTGCCGCTGGCACCAACAAGGTGTCCTCTGGTTCTGGAAACACCCTTGGATGTCGTCCATAGTTGGCCAGAAACGGTGTTTGTTGGGTAGGCGCATGTACCGCATTGTTATACGCGAATTCTGCTAGTCCCAATTTATCCACCCAGTCCTCTTGCTGGTAGTTCACGTAGCAACGCAGGTATTGCTGCAACGTAGCATTGGTCCTCTCTGACTCTCCATTGGTTTGAGGGTGTCTCGCTGATGTCAAACACACTTCAACTTCCAAAAGCTGCATCAGCTTCCTCCAAAACTGTGAGGTAAATTGTGTTCCTCTGTCCGAAATCACTCGCAACTGCAGCCCGTGCAGTTTGAACACGTGGTCTACAAACATCTGGGCCGTTTCCTGTGCCGACGGCAGCTTTGGGCATGGCACGAAGTGCGCCATTTTCGTGAACAAGTCCACCACGACTCAGATCACTGTCTGCTTTCAAGAAGGTGGCAAGTCTGTGATAAAATCCATCGCGATCGCCTCCCAAGGTCCTTGCGGAGTCGGAAGCGGTTGCAGAAGTCCCGCTGGTGCTGCTCTAGGTGTTTTTGCTCGTTGGCAAGTGTCACATGCCCTGACATACTCCTGGGCCTCTTCTCTCATCCTGGGCCACCAAAACCGTCTCCTTAGTTGATCTACGGTCTTGTACTGCCCAAAGTGACCCGCCGCCAGGTTGTCGTGGCACTGCCGCATGACTCGTGCTTGCAAATGCCCTTCTGGCACATAGAGCACCTCACCCTTAAACAAGAGGCCTTCCCTTTCAGTTAATCCTTCAGCGCTGTTCTCCTTGTTACGTATTACTACCAGATTCTGCTGCACAAATTCATCTTGACATGGTTGTCAAGCCTCTGCTTAAAGACCTCCAAAAACTCCTCTTCATCTGCATTTAAATTTATCAAATCTATTGTTAATCTGATGTTATCTGTAGCTTGTCTTGTTTTTATAAAACCTTTTTGATTATTAGGTATCACGTCTTGAATAACTTTTTGTAATTTTGCCGCCAATATTGCATTCAAAATCTTTGCATCAACATTCATTGATGATATTGGTCTATAATTTGCACAATCAATTTTGCTTTCTGCTCCGTATAAATTGCCCTTATTCCATTATAAAAATCACTCCCCACCTCCATATACTCTAAGTTTTTCAACATAAATTCCCATGATATATTATCAAAGGCCTTTTCAGCATCTACAAATATCAAGATAGCTTGTTTCTCATTCCTGGCAGTCAGATATTCCAAAATATTAAATATATTTCTAACATTATCCTTCATCTGTCTGCCTGGGAGAAACCCTGCTTGATCTTCATTGATAAATTCTTGCAAAACCTTTTTCAATCTTTTTGCTAATATGCCTGAGAAAATTTTCTAATCTGTATTCAACAATGAAATCGGCCTGTAGTTCTTAACTTGTGTTAAATCGGAGTCTTGTTTCGGGATGAGTGTAATAAATGCTTCTTTCCAAGTCTCAGGTATGTCTTTTTCCTTCAAAATATTATTCATCGCTTCTTTCAGCGGTACCGTCAGGGTGTGCCTCAGTTCTTTATAATAACTTGACGTAAATCCATCTGGTCCTGGGGCCTTTCCTTTTTTTAATTCTTTTATAACCTCTAATATTTCCTCGTTCTCAATTGGGGCATTCAGTCTGTCTGTCTTTTCTGTCGGGATCTTTTGCACCTTTTTTCCTTTTAGATATCTTTCTATTTTCCTCATGTTGTTCTTCTCTTTATTTCTATACAAGTGTCTATAAAAGTCCAAGAAACCTTTTCTGATACCTTTCGGGTTTTCTATCTCTTCTCCATCCACAATAATTTTATTGATTGTATTTTGTTCCTTCCTTCTCCTAATTTGCCACGCAAGCCATTTTCCTGACTTGTTGGCGAATTCAAAATTTCTTTGTCTTAACCTTTTGATATTCCATTCCACCTCTTTGTTTATTATCATTGCAAATTGTGTTTGCAAAGCTTTGATACTTTGTTTTATTTTTGAATTATTTGGTTTCTTAATTAGTTTTTGTTCATTGTCCATTATCTGTTTTAAAATTTATTTCTTTCCTTTCTCTCTGTGCTTATTTTTAATTGCGTTCTGTTGAATGAAGAAACCTCTCATTACCGCCTTGCTTGCATCCCAAACTGTGCTCATCTTTATACCTTTATTACAATTGTCCACAAAATATTCTGTCAACTTCTTTTGTGCCTCTTGTACAATTTTTTGATCGTCTAAGAGGTAGTCATTAATTCTCCATCTAAATGTTCTTTCTTCATAGCCTTTAATCTCCATTTTTATAGGACTATGATCCGAAATTACTCTTGGTTGAATTTCAATTTGTAGGATACTTGGAGTTAGCTCGTTAGAGACCCAAATTTGATCTGTTCTTGACATTGACTGATTTGGTTCTGAGTAGAATGTAAACTGTTTCTATAATGGATGTCTAAGTCTCCAAATACCAATTAAGTTACAATTCTTTGTCATCGTAAAAAAAGGCTTAGGTAGTTTTCCTTCTTTACTGGCTTCTCTAGCTCTTAATCTGTCCATCTCCATTGAAACTACCCCATTCAAGTCTCCCATCACTATAATCTTTTGATCCATATATTCAAACAGTCTTTCTTCTAGGTTTTTGTAGAAATCAGTCTTATTTCCATTAGGTGCATAGATCCCGACTATTATTAGTTTTTCGCCTTGCCAATTGATCTGGACAGCAATGATTCTTCCTTCTTCATCCTTAAAAATTTGCTGGGCTTCAATTTTATTTCTTATATATAAAACAACTCCTCTTTTTTTCCCTTTGTCAGAAGATATAAATTCATTTCCTAATCTCTTGTTAATCAAAATTTTTCTATGTCTTCTTGCCACGTGTGTCTCCTGTAAACAAATAATGTCCAAATTTTTCCTTTTAAAATATTGTTCAATTTTATTCCGTTTTTTTCTGTCGTTCATCCCATTAATATTCCAATTCCATAATTTCAGCGCCATATTGATTTCCAAATTAAAATTAATTAAAATTATTTTTTATAATCTGTCCACTTCTTTTTCTTCTTCTTCTTCTTGTTCCTCCTCCGTCCCTTCCTCTTTTTCTTCCTCGTTCTCTTCCATATGTGTCCCCCCAGTGGCGCTCGCACCTCCTACTGCTCCTTTTTCTTCTTCCTCCTCTGCTGTTAATTCCTTGTATCTTCTCTGAAATTTACCTGTTTCCTCTGGGCTTGTAAGTCTGTGTTTCTTGCTTTTGTAAGAAAAGGAAATCCCCTCCGGGAATTCCCATCTGAATTCAATCTTATTCTTCTTAAGAATTTGTACCAATGGTTTATATGGGTCTCTTCGTTTCAATAATCTGATTGGGATGTCTTTAAAAATAATTATATAATTCCCGCCGATGTTTAATCTTTTTTCTCTGTTTTTTTTGGAGTATCAAATTTCTCATTTCTCTGTCTTTAAAGGTGATTAAACAGTCTCCTGGAACTTTTCTTGATTTAGTTGTTCTTACTCTCATCCTGAATGCATTCTGTACTGTTTTTGCCACTTCTTCAGTTTGTATCTCCAACCATTGTGCTATCTCCGTTATTAGTTTCTCTCTAATATTCTCTCCTTGAACTTCAGGTATGGCTCTCAGCCTAAGGTTCACTTCCCTCTGCCTTAGTTCATTCATGGCAATAGGGTCCCATATCTCCTCCTGTGACTTATTAATTTCCAATAGCCCCACTTTGATTTTCTCTTCCTCGCGCTTCACTTCCTTCATTTCAATTCTTGTCTTCTTCATCCCTTCCTTCAGGGATTGTGTTCTTTTAGACACCTCTTTAATTTGCCCTTTCAGTTCCTTTACTGTCTCATCAATTTTTATATCCATTTTACCAAGTCTCGTATCTACTTGTCCTAATTTCTCTTCTAAGTTCTTTTCACTTTGCCTTATTTCCGCAAACATTTTTAATATTTCTCCTTTAAAGTCTGATTCTTGCTTCGACCCCCTTCTGTCTGCTGGTGTTCCCCCCTCACCTCCTTTCTTCGATTGGTGAGACATTTCCCCAAATATGCTTATATACCTCTTATAAACAGTTCCAAATTAAATCCCACCTCCACTTCCCAGAACACAAATCTCTATTAACTCTTATCCAATTCATAATATCTATTAATCTTATACCCTTCAATTCAAACTCAATAATTTATGCCAAAAAAGAATGTATAGTGTTGGATTTTTAGTTCAGTTCTTTGTATGTTCCAATTCCCGATCTCCACTTATAGTTCAATTATCTTCAGCCCAATCCGATCCTTACGCTTACAGCAGAGTTTTAAAACAAAGGCCCAAATATAGATATTCTTCTTGCCACCAATTAGGCTACTCCTTATGGAAACCTGTTATAGTCCAATTATAATCCAATTGTATTCCAATATGCACCAATAATAAAAATCTTCTGCCACCAATTAGGCTAATCCTTTCCGAATCTTTATGATCCAGCTGTAATTCAATTTGTAATCCAATTTGGCTTTTATATTCCACTTTTAATCCAATTTATTTTATAATCCAATTTAGTTTTATAATTATTTAAAATTAAAAAATTGGAAGTTGAAAAATAATCTTCTAATCTTTATCTCCCAGCGTAAAATAAAATAGTCCTTTTCAAAATTGAATCAAACTTATATTCATATACATCCAATACATCCTGATGAGAAACATCCAAATGACTACTTTAGAGGAGTCAAAAATTTGAAATTGAGTAAAGGAAGTCCAGGAAGAGAGAGAGAAAAAAAACCCTATCACCACTGCAGGAACAAGCCAAAAACAAAAGGAACGGAGAAAAAAAACAAGTTGTAATTTCTCTTCTGACCACCAGAGGCAAGAACACCAGAAGAACTAAAAGTTTCAAATTTTACTTGTAAATTTAGATTCCAGATAATAATAATGTCCCTCAGAAAATAAAAAGAATTCTTTCATTTATTAACCCTCCAAAAAGTGGGCAAAAGTGTCCAAAATGTAGAAAAGGAATATGCTTTCTCTTCCACAATTACCTCCGTCTGTCTATAAAAAGAAACAATGGAGTCGGAAGCTCCTGTTCCGTTGCGCAGTTTTTTGTTTTTTTAAAATGAAACTGGGAACGTTTTCCCTTTTTCCTTTCTCTCACAGTTACAAAGAGGACCTTCAAATTCCAATATTTATCCCTCTGTCCCCCCTTTTAACTTTGTTGCGCTTTGTGTTACTATATCTTCTTCTTAAAAAGTTATTTCTTTACAAGTTAGAAGGGGGAAAGAAACAAAAGCCGCTAGCGGCAACTCACTTTCACTTTCTCCGCTTTGCTTTTGTTAATGCGTCTAAGCTGATCGCAGATGACAGCTGACCTCCGTATTTATTCCTTTTGTATCCGAATCCTTCCAAATGTTAAAATCAGTCTTTTAAATCACTTTTGGGTCCGAATTTCTTGCGATTGAGAATTAAGCGCTTACCCTGCAAGCTCGGGGCTTCGTTTTCCGGAGGTAGCTATGGCTTCCCTTCAGCCTGCTTCTCCCCCCCCCCCCCCGCCGCACTCTTCGCTCCACTGGGAGTTACCTGGCGGCCGGGTGGTCTGCGTTTCGGCTTCAGCGGGAACCAGAGTACCTGGACACCCTCCAGATACTACTCCTGGTTGCCACTGCGCCCTGTGGCACCCCAAATTTCCTCCGAAAAACCTGGGATTCTCCGCTTGGAAAAATCCCCGCTTGCGACGAGTTCGCACTCAACCGGAAGTCCTTCTTACCAAACATCTTCTCATAGGGAGTACAACCAATAGGTGATGACAGTCTCCTGTTAAAGGAATAAACAAACATGTTCAAAGCCTCCCCCCAAAACTTATCAGGGAGATTGGCATCATGCAACAAGGTTTTTAGGCCTTGGAGCAAAGTCTGGTTTGCTCGCTCAGCAAGTCCATTCTGCCATGGAGATCTAGGCGTTGAGAGGTCATGCTGGATTCCCTTCTCAGTCAGGAAAGCTTCAAACTGCTGAGAAGTGAATTCCCCGCCTCGATCAGTAAACAAACAACCGATACGTTTACTGTGAGCATTCTCCAATCAAGCACAGAATGCCTTGAACCTAGGAAACGCTTCTGATTTCTGCTGCAGCATAAACACATGAATCTACCTGGAAAAAGAATCAATTAGAACCATGAAGTACCTTGCTCCGCCCAAAGAGGGCGCAAGTGGACCAACCAGGTCTGCGTGGACTAGCTGGTAGGGTTTGGAAGCCTGCCTGCTAGACTCCTTGCATTTTGGAGCAACCTTCACCTTGTTCTCTGCACAAGATACACATTTCATGTGAAACTTACAGGGCTTGATGTTCAAACCCTGAACTAACTCAGGCATCTTGGCCAGTGCCTGCCAAGACATGTGACCAAATCATCGGTGCACCTCGTGAATACATCCTGCATGAAGAACTTTGTTAGTTTGTGCAACACAACAAGAATCAACATTAGACACAGCAGCACCATTGTCATCATAAGTTATACAGAACAAACCACCTATAAACTTTGCATGCAAAATGTCCTCTTTGCCTTTCCTGATGACACAGACGCTTCTCTTGAAGGAAATCTCAAAGCCACGCCCAGTCAGTTGTGGGACACTGAGCAAATTGTCTGCAGAATCTGGAACATAAAGTACATCTCTGATTGTTGTGTGCAGACTTGCCAGTCTCACAGTCCTGACTCCTGCGATTCGCAACGTCTTTCCATCAGCCTGGTGGATCTCTCCATCTTGAGGTGTGAAGGAGATAAAGAGATGCCGGTCGTTGGCAATGTGCCTTGATGCACCAGAATCTACAACAAATCTGGCTTTGGCCTTTGGAGCAGCTTTTCCAGCAAGCAAAACCTTGTCTTCCACCGGCTTGGGCTGCTGCTTGCCCCCCTGCTCCTGGCCATCAAACTTGCCTTCGGCTTTTGGAGAAGCAGTGCCAGCAAACAAAGCCTTGTTTTTCCCTGGCGTGGGCTTTCCACCCCCCTTTTGCTTCGGGCCATCTGCAGGCTTCTGTCTTTGTTTACTTCTGGCCTTCTGGCCTCTGCGAAGATGACCTTGGTTCTCATGGGAAAGAGAGCTCTCAGCTGCCGACTCCTTGGCTCCCCCTGGAGGCTGGAATGCTGCCTGGGATGACATCACAGTCAGCTCCCCCTGCAGCTTGCAACCGGTGCCCTCGGCATCCCTGCAATCACTCTTGATCTGGGAAACAGCCAGGACCTCCGACGTAGTCAAACTCTGGGCTGGGATGACTGGCAGATGGGCTACTTTCAAAGCATTCCACATCTGACAAGCTGTCGTGCTGCCAGCCAGTGTTGCAATTTCCTCCAGAGACATGGACAAGACTATTACGTCTATGGCCCTTGAATCTTGGGCCCTCCATCTATCTGTCAGAGGAACTGGAGGAGCTTCACACACAGTGTGCCACACTCCAAACTGTCGCAGCAAGCTCTCACAGCAACTTGCCCAGGTCTCATAATTGTGGGCATTCAACTTTGGGCACTGAGTGCCATCATCTGAGGCTTGTAAAAACTCCATTCCAGGTTTTTACTTAAGCCGTGAGCCTTTATGCCTTCAAAAACTTCTTATCTCGGCAGCTCATAAATCTTGAAGCCTCTGGCGCGGCTCCCAGGCCAATTAGCCAGCCGGACATCAAAGGCTCTGCCGCGGCAACGAAAAGCCTTACTTTTCTCCACATACCTCACAGCAGTCTGTCACAGTCTTACTCTCCTGTAAGTGCCGTGAATCTGGGCCCGAAACCTGTTGTTGGGATACTGCCAGGGAGACAAAGGCCATCATGCCCCCACGCCGTCTCCGGACGATCCATCGATCTCCCGTAGAAACGCAGTATCAGTCAATTAGCGACACAAGCCTCAGAAATAGCATGCCACATTCCAAGACTAGTGCACGCCCTTTCAGCAGAGTTCGCACAGCGAAAGATGAAAGATGCACCCAGGAGAGCATTATTTACAACTTTATTCAGCGATGGTCAGAACAAAGAAAAAAAATGACTGCCTGCTTCGATGTCCAGGTACAGAGAGAGAGAGACAAAAACTATATACAAAAGAGAAACTTCCTGTGAGCCGGAAGTACGCAGACTGTGACTCAAACAACAGCCTGCTCCCTTTTTAAGGTGGAACGGATATATCCTAACACCTTGGTCCAGCTATGGAGAGCTGCATTCCTGCTGGACAAAGACGGAAGCTTTTGGCTGCTTGCCGCTTGGAACTGTGAGTAACCAGTTTGATTTACTGAGGCCATAAAACCTCAAAGAAGTAGGTCTTAATTGCTTGAGCCTGCTTGAAGATTTACAGCTTGCTACCTAGAAGGAGCTGAAGAGTTGTTAATTGGAGCCAAGATGGATCCAAAACAGGGAGTAGGGTTGTTGTCTGGCCCTCCCCTCACAGATGGGAATTATGCAAGCTGGGTTCTCAAAATGGAGGCCGTGCTTGTGCATCAGAGAGTATTTGATGTTATTCAGAACGCCATTCCGGCAGTGCCTGGGAGGTTGTGGAATGATCGCGACATGCAAGCTAAAGCTGCGATAATTCTGTGTGTATCAGATGAGCAACTGATCCACATTCAGGATCAGGCCCACGCATGCGATATGTGGGAAGCATTACGTCACATTCATATACGAGAAGCAGCTGGGACAGCTTTGCTATATTTCCAACAGCTCACAAATTTGAGGCTGAAGGAAGGAGAGGATCCCCAAAAGCACCTGACGCAGATGAAATTCCTGCACAGTCAGTTGGTGCAGAGGAATTTTCCACTGCCGGAGCCTGTGTTCTGTTTCATGTTGATTAACAGTCTGGATCAGAGATTTATGACTGTTGCGTCACAGCTTGCATGTTGCCTGCTGCAGATCTCATGGTACCGAGGATTTGTGCCACTTTTGAATGAGAGTGATCGACAGGCTGCAATTGCTACGTCTCAGGGGGAGAGTGGAGCTTCAAAGTCACCCCCACAGTTGCTCAAGGAGAGCAGGCAGTTGCTCTTAAGGCCATTTGGTGTCACAATTGTGGAATTGTTGGCCATCTACAGAAAAACTGTTGAAAGGGCCAAATTTCCAAAGGAGCCAAGGGGAGCTCAGAGAAAGGAGGGGCCGGTAGCAGAGAGCGTGCTAAGCCCCAGTCCAAGCAAGGTCTTGCTTTGATTACACAGAAGACAGCGTCAACTTGGAATGCTTTTGTTGTCGACACAGGAGCCACAGTCCATCTGACTGGATGCAAGGGATTGTTTACCACTTTCAAGGATCGGCATTACACCATCAAGCAAGCAGACGGTCATGAGTTGGAAGCCACTGGGTTTGGAGCAGTGTTTCTTGAGAGTCTCCAAATCACCATTAACAATGTTTATTTTGTTCCAGGTTTAAAGTACAACCTGTTGAGTGTGTCACACCTGACTGAGCAGGGTTTTGAGATATCCTGCAACAAGGAGAGATGTGTGATCTCCAGAGATGGGACACCACTTCTTTATGCCTACAAAGAAGATGGGCTTTATTTGCTTTCCTTTGATAGTACTGATTGTAAGAATTGTGATGGTGTTGCTGTATCTTGTGTTACAGGTCCCACAGGCAAGAAGCCTGGCAAAGTCACCAGAGTTTTCCAGTGTGTGTATGCTGATGTGGTTGGACCTCTACCACTTTTTAGAGGCAAAGCCAAGTACTACCTGATAATGGTTGTTTTTCTCAATGTGGGTGTATATCTTGCAGAAACCCCAGCAAACCTTAAAGTTCAGAGAATTTTGTGATAAGGTGAAATTTGTTCATGATGCTAATATTGAAAGTCTTTTCACTAATGAAAAGCAGGTTTCTGTTTCACAGGAATTTCAAAATTTCCTAGGTGAACAGGAGATTGAGCAGAAAGATGCTGTCTCAGAAGCTTCATGGAACAAGAGTGCATGTGTCAAGGTGAACACAGAGTTGCAACAAGGCATGAAAGCACAACTGCTAAGTGCAGGTTTGCCCCAGAAGTTTTGGGCAGAGTCGCTGAACGCTTTTTCTTACATGTGGGTAAGAAAGGTTTCAGCAGGTATGGAAAGTTGTCCTTTTGAGAAACTGTTCCAGAGAAAACCTTCTGCCAAGCACTTAAAGGTTTTCGGGTCTCACATGTGGGTAGAAACACCACAAGGTGCAAAAGGTGCACGGGGCATTTTCATGGGTCAATACAAAGTTTTATTGCCTGATTCTGACACAGTGATTCTTACTAGGAATGTAGAATGCACTGCACAACAGGAGAGAGAAGATTGTGCATCTTCTCTTATCAAAGGACACCACCAGTCCTTGCTTTGTTAGCTGTGACACGCTGAGCAGGTTGAACTCCAAACCTGGCACAAAGTTGTGAGGAGAATCAGAACTTACAGGGTTAAACAGTTCTGTGTGACGTCTCACATTCTGAGGCGTGGTTTGGTTCACATACGGGAATCTTTCTTTGTGTGTGAGTTTCCTTTCGTTTTTGGTTGAGAGGCGAGAAGAATGTCTGCTGTCTCGTCGGGACTGATTTATGATGTTTTTCTTCTCATTAAAGGCTGTTAGAGATTAGCAAGAGGCCTGCGTTCAGTTTGATTTATTATCCACACACAAGGCAACACCTTCTACCGCTGCTAAAGAACTCTGCTAAGAGCTTCAAAGAGCTCACGTCTTCTATCGGCACAAGCGTCCAAAGGCACAGGGGAAGTGTGCCGGGCGCCATCTTATCTCACACAAAGTACACCTTGCTAATGGTCAGATTGAGACTCTTAAGAAACACAGTCCCAAACCCAGTAGCTTACAGCTCCTGACCATTAGCTTGCTTCACGGTGAAACGTCGACTCTCAAACGTGGAAAATAATCCTCTTCTTCCTGAGAGGTGGTTTGTTGCGCCCGTGTCTGCGACAAACAAATTCCAGGTCGACGATGAAGACTTTGGCAAAAACAAAGCTTTAGCGGGCTTTGTCTGAGGCTTAGCACGACCCTTGCTACCGGCCTCTGTTTTTCCAGAGCTCCCCTTGGCTCCTTTGGAAACACGGCTTTTGCAGTTCTTCTGCACATGGCTAAGAAGGCCACACCTGTGGCAACGAATGGCGTTTAAGGCAACTGCCTGCTCCTCCTGAGCAACTGTGGGGAAAGCTGACGTAGCTCCACTCTCCCCCTCAGAAACGGCAAATACAGCCAATCGATCATTCTTATTCATAAGAGCTGCACAAATCCTTGAGACGTTCAGATCTGCAGCTGGCAGGGTGCTGACTGGCAACAGTCCCAAACCTCTGGCCTAGACTGTTTATCATCATGTAGCAAAACATCCTCATCTAGTGGAAAATTCCGCTGCGCCAGCTGGTTACGCAAATATTGCATTTTAGTGAGGTGCTCCTGGAGATCTCCTCCCACTTTCAACCTCATATTGGTGAGCTGCTGAAAGTGCAGCAAAGCCGTCCCGGCTGCTTCACGCATGTGCACTCGGCGTAATGACTGCCACATTAGCCTTGCATGTGCACAATCTTGCACATGAATTAACTGGTCATCTGACAGACACAGAATTATTGCAGCCTTTGCTTGGGTATTGCGATCGTTCCATAGCCTACCAGGCGCTGCAGGAACTGCGTTCTTAACCACATCCCATATTCTCTGGTGCTGTAACATTGCTTTCATTTTCAGACACCAGCTTGAATAATTATCGTTGGTCAGGAGGGGACAAATCATCTTCCCATCCCCTTGCCAGGAATCCATCTTGGCTCCAATTAAACAGCTATCAGCTTCTACTGAGCAACAAGCTGTAAATCTTCAAGCAGTCTATGAGCCTCTTAATTGCTCAATTCCAACTTGCTCCTCTCTTTGAGGTTTAGCAGCCTCATAAATCAAAAGCTGATTACTCACACTTCCCTTTTAGCGGCAAGCAGTCCCGGCTTCCGTTGTCTGCCAGCAGGATAAACAGCTGTAACAGGCTGCTTCAAAAACTCCCCCGGAGGAGACTTCTGGGGAGGCGCCTCCGATAATGGCGGAATTCCTCTGACCGGGAGGAATCTGCTCCGTGGGAATCTGGGTCTGGCCGCCACGGCGAAGGCGGAGACCCGTTAAAATCACAGGCGGGAGAAGCCTGTGAACGTGGGATTCGGCGGGCACCTTTTGCGCCTCCCCCACTCGCAGGGAACCCCGGTTTTTGGGGCTCCGGAGCAACGTGGTGTGAGTGGCGCGGTGCATCGAATCGTCTGCTTCTTCCACGGAGCAAAGCCGCATAGCCGTTGCCAGAGAGCGCAGACCTTCTCCTGTGGACAATTTGATTTTAAAAGTAATTACCCGTGAGCAGAGTTTAAGCGGAAGAATTGGATTTCTAAATGTTTAATTTGGCATCGTAACGGGGAGGTTCAAAACAGGAAGTCCGCCTTCCCCTTTTGTAAATAGACTGAGGCAATGAAGTTGCAAGCTGGAGTCCTGGAAAGTCTTTTGTAAAAGATTAAATTTCCATCGGTAAAGAACAAAACCCCCCTTTGGAGGCAGGAGAAGAGGGGGGGGGAGTTGTGGACTGAGTATGCCTGCAGGAGAGAGCGAAGAGATCTAAAACACCGCCGCTCTGACCCTGGAAACGGGCTGCTAGTAGGACTGACGTATTGTGGAATGTTCATTGACAGCGTTTAGAACGTTCATTGACAGCTAGTTAAACAAGAGAAATACATTGTTTCTACTGTTTCCGGCTGCTTTAAAAAGGAGTAAAAGTAACTGAAAATTGAAACTAACTTGAAACTAATTTTGGATTGTTTAAAAGAGGATACTATTGACTATTACAAATAGAAACTGTTTCCCCCTAGTGGAAGCCTTTGAAACCGGTTGCTTTACAAGAGTTGGGTTAGGGAAATTTCCAGCTGCAAGTTAAAAACCGTGAGACTCTGGGACTGACCTTGAATCTTTTAAGTGTTATGGTTAATGGAAGAGGAAAAACAGACCAGTCAACTGCTGACAAAACATTAAGGTCTGGGAGGACTTGGCAACAATCCAGGAGAGGCCCCCCTGCTCTTTCTGTTGCAGCCTTTGTACCAGTATATGTAAAACCAAGAGAAATGTTGACAGAAGAGGCTCTAGTGGCTGCATTATTTAAGATAAATGACTCATTGGATCAGCTTCACAGGAAAATGGACACGATAAATGCGAAAGTGGATGTTTCAATCACTAAAATTAACTTAAATATAGAAAGTATAAATAATACTAATATAGAAACCACCCAGAAATTGACACAGGAACCTATTTTGATACAGCAAACTGCGGAGGAGGCCAGGGAAAAAGCTGTTGTTGCTGAATGTAAAGAAACACAACTGGAGAGAAAGAGAAAGAGAGCCCCAGCCCTACAGAAGCAACTTGATGAATATAAGTTGATGCTTGCTATGACTGAACTTAAAGAAAAACAGACGAATTTGAGGATTAGAGTTCACCTTTGGTGGGCATGCCCAAGGATTAAGACACTTTGGGAGATGATTCATAATGAAATGAAAAAGGTATTTAAATATACCTTTTTGAAGAAACCAGAGGCCTTTCTCCTGGGCATGGTCGGCCAATTGGTGTTAAAGAAGGATAGAACTCTTTTCACATATGCAACAATAGCAGCAAGAATACTCATTGTGAAGTACTGGAAGACACAAGAATTATCTATCCGGGAAGAATGGCAGATGAAGTTGATGGACTATATGGAATTGGTGGAAACGACTGGCAGAAATCCGAGACCAGGGGGAGAAGAGTCGGTGGAAGAAGACTGGAAAAAGTTTAAGACTATTTATAAAAATATTGCTAAAATAATGAATGTTAGAAAAATGTTGGAATGAAGTTATATGGCTTTAGTAGAAATGCTGTAAGGAATTAAGTATAAATAGATTAATAGAGTATTAAAGGGAAAAATAAGATTAGAATATGTTAAGATAATTATAGGATAGAAAACAGAGGAAGATGGAAAGGAATTGCTGAAACAATTAATAGAAGTGGAATACAAAAAGGGAGGTGTGAGGAGGTCGTGGAAATAAGGGAATGAAAGATAAGATATCAAAATTGTTTTGTGTTTCAAATGGTTTGCGTCTTGTTTTGTTAATCTTATGTTCTTTCTTTTCTCTTCTTTGCTTTTCCTTTTCCTTTTTTGTTTTTCTGTTTTATTGTGTTTAAATGGTTGGAAAATCAATAAATATTATTTTAAAAAAACAAAAACAAAAACTCCCCCCCGGAATGAGGAACTGGGCAGTGCTTTATTCCAAAGCGGCAGCTTCTTTTGCAGAACTTCAGAGATCCGATCGGCACCATTCAGTCGAGCCTTTCGACCATCAATCCGCATCGGCATCCATCTGCATACAGGCAACCACCAGCCATCTGCTGGCAAAACATCAGAGGTCTGGCTATTGCAGAACCATCCTCTGCTACCACATGTTGGAAAAACGCCCACCTGGGAGGGTTGCCAGCATCCCAGGCACTCCGGGGCATTCTCCGGAGGTCACTCTCTGGCTAAAATCTACCATTAGTCCAGAGAGACCGTTAATAAGTGACTCCTCCCTTCTGAGAGGAGCACACTCACTTCCTCCTGGCATCGCATCACAGAAGAAAGAAGACAGTCCGTAGTCTAACCAGCTACTTTATTTGACTGTTCAAATCATGTCTGCTCGCCTTCAGCAGTACAGCATGAGAGTCTGCGACTCGACTCTGCTTTTATCCAGAAGCGGAAGGGGGCTCTCAGTAACTCCACCCGGTTACACTGAGAACTCTGAGAACTGAGTAAGACTTCCTATCTCACGCTCAGACATATCACATGATGTAAACAACGTTGCTGCTTCTCCGCAGCTGGTGGGAACTGAAATCCCAACACCTAGAGGAGGGGGTGGTGTCAGGAATGAGCCAGCTCCAAGTGAAGATTTACAGCCAAAGTCAGAAAGCAGCCAGGAACAGGGAGGCTTTGATCTGACTCAGACAGGGCAGAGCCAGCAGCTGCAGCCGTCAGCTTTTCCTGACCTTGACGAGCAGGATGATAAGGTTGTAGCTGGGAGCAGGGTGAAACACAGCCAGAGCTCTTCTGGAACACAATCAGGTGTGAACAAACCCCTCTCAGACCCAGAAGATGTTGGAACTGATCCAATCAGTCCGAGGAGTTGGTGAAGGGGAGGGTTGTTAGATAGGAAGCAAAACAAGAGAAGTAGGGGTTGTAAGTTCAATATCTGCTGAAGGCGCAGGAATAACTCTTTAGAAGGGTCATCTTGAGTGATAATGCCGGTGGCTGCGTTAGAGATGTCCAGAGCTATCTGTTTATTTTTGCAATAAATCCTCACTTTTAATTACCTTCACTTACTGTGTTATCAAGCTGGGAACTTGGACCCCTGACATTTCCCCCTTTCTTCCATTTCTTATACATGCCCTTCTTAGCTCATCTGTAAGCTCCTTATACAGCCACACTGGTTTCCTTAGATGCCTCCCACTTTTCTTTCCTGTTGGTATTGTTTCCCTTTGGGCCTTCAATATTTCTCCTTTTAGAAACTTCCATCCTTCTTGTACTCCCTTCTCTTTGAGTTTTTCTGACCATGAGATCACACCCAGTAGCTCCTTAAACTTTTTGAAATTGGACTTCTTAACGTCCAGAGTGCGTGTCCTACTACACTCAGTTTTCCCTTGCCTCTGTATCATGAAACCCAGTAGAACACGATCACTTCCTCCCAAGTTTCTGAGTACTTCCACTTCGTCAGTCAGTTCCTCCCTGTTGGTGAGTACTAGTTCCAAGATAGATAATCCCCTTGTTGCCTTTTCCACATTCTGGGATATGAAATTGTCAGCGAGGCAATGAAGGAATTTGTCAGATCTTACATTCTTGACAGAGTTTGAGTCCCAACAGATATCATGGAAGCTGAAGTCTCCCATGATTACTATATCTCTTCTTTTTGAATGTTTGGTAATCTGCTCTAGTAAGGCATCATCTGAGTCCTCAGTCTGGCTTGGTGGTCTATAGCAAACACCTACAGCAAGGTCACTGTTCCTTCTCTCCTACAGTTTTTACCCATATACTCTCAATCTGCTTTTCACATCCTTTACATATAATGCTACTCCTTCTCCCTTCCTGTTTGGTGTCAGGGACGAACCAGAGGCTTCAAGTTCCTCAGAGGGAAGGGGAGGCCTGGGAGTGGAAGAAGTGGACGAGGTGCCCAAGGTGGAGGGAGGTGATGAGGAGAGAGCTATTGGAATAAGCCCAGGAAGGGCTAGTGAGCCTGGAAGTTCACAGGAAACACAAGGGTTAAGCTCAAGCTCAGAATTGGGGAGAGATTTACGGCTGCTCTCACAAGATGCAGGGAAAAGATGGCTGAAAAGCGAGGTGGGAGACTTCATCATTTTATGAGCTGTTGGAGAGGCAAACACAGGCCTCGGCAGAGATCTGAACTGAGTGACACTGATGGATGAACGATGTGCTAATGACCCGTTGTAAATACTGTAAATAAAGAATATAAAAACTTCAAGAGGCTCCTGTGGCGTTTGTGGCGAGGAGAGACGCCCACAGCTCTCACAGTATCTCTGCTGGCCTGCCTCTCTTCACGGGGAAGAGAAAATGAAGCCGGGGCTGGAGGGGGGCAACCCCCGGCTGTTCAAGTGACTCTGCAGAATTTATGGCAACAGAATTTACAACTCAGAGGAGAGATGCCCACAGCTCTCACATTTGGTCTATTCCTTTTGAACAGGTTATACCCCTCAATTCCTACATTCCAGTCATGAGTCTCATCCTACCAGGTTTCAGTAATGTCTACCGGGTCGTATTTGCCATCCTGTACTAAAAGCTTCAGTTCGTCTTGCTTGTTTCCCATACTCTGTCCATTTGTGCGGAGACAACTGAAACCATGGGTTGTTCCCTCCAGCTCCTTCCTTTCTGTAGTTGCTTGCCCTTTAGCAGGTTTGTAGAGCACCTCAGTTTTCTGTGCATCAATGAAGCTATTTTCCTCAGTGCCAGGTGCTCTTCTGTCGTTTGTAATGTTGTCTCCCTCCCCCTCAAGATCTAGTTTAAAGTTCTGATCAGGTTCTCGAGACTCTTAGCAAACACGTTGTTGCCAACTGCTGTGAGGTGCAGCCCATCTCTCACCAGAAGTCCCTCCACAAGGAAGCGGAAACCATGATCCAAGAAGTCAAAGCCTTCCTGATGACACCACCTTTACCGTCAGTGGTTTACTTCAAGTGTTTTCCTCTCTCTTCCTGGGCCACAACCTTCAACAGGAAGGAGTAATGAAAAGACTACCTGTGCCCCACGTCTCTTCAGTTACCTGCCCAGTGTCTCATGGTCCCTTGCTATGTGTTGCAGGCTGTGTGTGGCAATATTATTAGTACCCACGTGAATCAGAAGGAAGGGGTAGTGGTCATTGGGCTTTATAAGACTTGGCAACTTCTCTGTTACACCATGAATCTTTGCACCCAGAAAACACACCTCCCGTGACATCCTGTTTCCTCCACACATTACTGCCTCTGTTGCCCTCAGTAAAGAGTCACTTATCACTACCACATGTCTCTTCCCCCTCTGGAACATCTTGTTCTTCAACATCTTGGCTCTAAACATCCTGGCTCCAGCATTACATTGATCCTTCCAGCATTCCAGCTATTGCAGGAGTCTTAGTTGCTTTGTCTTCTAAAATCATTCCAGATTGTACTTCCAGTGGCACTGAGCCATCCTCTAGGCATGGCTGTGACCCTCAGGGAACTGTGTAAGACCTTCTTCCTGATCTGACAAATCTCCAGTAATTTTTTTCAGGGGCTGTACTTCCTCACTGGCCTCCGCTTTATTCAGAGATTTGCTTATTATTATCTTCTGCATCTCAATTCTTAATTGTTTTCTCTGCCCATGAAGTAATTTTTGCAAATCCACCGCAGTTGACATACTTGCAATCATGGGTGCTGCTAGAGGAACTTGCTCAAAGTCAACACATTCCTATACTCCTTAGCATTCCATTTGCCACAGCTAGTGCAATGCCACCATTAATTCTCATTACCATAAATAAATTGGACTATTGGATAGCAGTTTTACAATCAGCCTTCAATTACTACTCTTTTTGAGCCAGCTTTAGGGTCATATTTCAGATTGACATGTTTATCGACAGTTGAGTAGTTATTTAATTACTTTAGTGGTTTATAGCAGTTTCAAAAGTACAAGTGAAATTTGGAAAATTAGAATATCATGGAAAAGTTCATTTATTTCAGTAATTCAACTGAAAAGGTGAAACTTATATATGAGATAGACTCATGACATGCAAAGCGAGGTATGTCAAGCCTTTATTTGTTATATTTGTGATGATTATGGCATACAACTGATGAAAACCCCAAATTAACAATCTCAGAAAATTAGAATATTAAATGAAATCAGCAAAACAAGGATTGTAAATAGAGCAATATTGGACTTCTGAGAAGTAGAAGCATGCATATGTACTCAGTACTTGGTTTGGGCCCCTTTTGCATCAATTACTGCCTCAATGCGGCGTAGCATGGATGCTATCAGCCTGTGGCACTGCTGAGGTGTTATGGAAGACCAGGGTGAGGGGAGAGACTTCATCAGGCAAGGCGTCCCTCCACCTGCCTTGCCCCACCCCCTGGCCCTGGGTCGTCTCATAAGGAAGCTGTGCCTGGAGGAAGAACTGTGAGGGGAGAGACTTCATCAGGCAAGGCCTCCTTCCACCTGCCTTGCTCCACCCTCCAGTCTCTGCTTCTCATTTTGTATTGTATTGCATTGTATTGCATTGTTCGGTCTCATGTCTCTCATCTTTCTCTTGGCAATGCCCCATAGATTCTCTGTGGGGTTCAGGTCCCCAAATCAACACAGACTTTGGAAACTTCACACTGGACTTCAAGCATCTGGCATTGTGTGCCTCCCCATTCTTCTTCCAGACTCTGGGTCCTTGGTTTCCAAATGAGATGCAAAAGCTGCTCTCATCAGAAAAGAGATTTGGGGAGCCATGTCATCAGCTGGTGTTGGTCCACTGTGCTTCATTAAGTCCAGGGTCAACGCAGCCGTCTACCAGGAGATTTTGGAGCACTTCATGCTTCCTTCCACAGACAAGCTTTATGGGGATGCTGACTTTATATTCCACCAGGACTTGGCACCTTCCCACACTGCCAAAAGTACCGAAACCTGGTTCAATGCCCATGGGATTACTGTGCTTGATTGGCCAGCAAACTCACCTGACCTGAACTTCTGGTTCACTCACCCTTCTGATGGGATTTCTCTATCCCTCTTCAGTGAGCAATCCATCTGGAGTACCTAGGAGTTTATTCCTGTTATCTCTGTAACTTTGTTGTAATTAAGGTAAAGGTAAAGGTACCCCTGCCCGTATGGGCCAGTCGTGTCCGACTCTGGGGTTGCGCGCCCATCTCGCTTAAGAGGCCGGGGGCCAGCGCTGTCCGAAGACACTTCCGGGTCACGTGGCCAGCGTGACAAGCTGCATCTGGCGAGTCAGCGCAGCACACGGAAACGGCGTTTACCTTCCCGCTAGTAAGCGGTCCCTATTTATCTACTTGCACCCGGGGGTGCTTTCGAACTGCTAGGTTGGCAGGCGCTGGGACCGAGCAATGGGAGCGCACCCCGCCGCGGGGATTCGAACCGCCGACCTGACGATCGACAAGTCCTAGGCGCTGAGGTTTTACCCAAAGCGCCACCCGCGTCCCTTTGTTGTAATTAGTCACAGCTTAATTACAGCTTTGGGGGAGCTCCAAAAGCTGCAACCAACCTACTTGATTCCTCTCAGGAAGTCCCAGAAATGGTTCAGTTTCTTTTGAGTAATAGCTTTGTAATGCAGACTGGCTCTCTATGCACTGGCTGCAAAATAATAATAATCAGGAAAAATGAAATAGATAAAATTGCTATAAGTTGTTTTGGTGATTCAGATGTTTAAACTGAAATTAAGTTAGATTTTTGCTTTTGGGTATCTCTGGTATCTCTCTTACATCGTGGATGTCGGCTTATATTATGGATGTATGCTCTGTATTTTGTTAAATACTATTGCTACAAGTTTGTCTTGGCCTCTGGGTAGAACAATAAACTAAAGAACCGAACTGTCAGTTAACTTTATTATAACTAACAGATATCTTGTACAAGGCTATATTTCAAAGTTTAACAAATCAGTCCAGTTCCTCTGATGGAGCTTTGCAGCCCCTTAGCTGAATTTGAGATGGAGTGCGGGGCTCAACCTCCAATCAGACCTGTTATTTAATAGTTGGGTATGTTAGAATATTCCATTCCACCTTAAAAGGCATGACTGTTGTGTGTCACGTGCTTGTTTACACTCCAGCACAGTTTGCTGGGAACTTCCGTTTGTATATGGCTATTGTTTTCCTGCCTTGCTTTGGACACGAAGGGGAGAAGACATGTTTTCCTTTGTCCTGATGTATGCTGAATAAAACTGTAAATATGCTCACATATGCCTCTCCCTTCCCTTCTGTTGTGAAGTGTTTTACTCTGCTGGCTTGCATGCTCAGCTTCTGAAAGCTTCTGAAGCTCGGGTTGCAGTTTCATGCTGATCCAAGGAGTGGAGTTCGACCGGTGGGCTGGGGCCAGCTGGGGGCCTGCCAATTGCCTCTGATTCCTTGGCTGCATCCCAACAGGGTATACTTACAAGCAAGGAAGGAGGCTCAAGATTATGGTGCTTTCGAATGGTCAGAGAAGTAACTTCTGTTTTGTTTTTCACAATGATGTGACATTTGGGAACGGCAAGTCTGTTGTCTGCATGGCACTTGTCTGTTAGACCTGGCAATGGGCCAGTAGAGTTTGCAGAGCACTAGCCTTGTCTAGAGTAAGACTAAGACTTTGTTTAAGCATGCAAGTTCAAATCTGATCACCTTTTGTTTTTGTTTTTCCTTCAGCTAAGTATGTGGATTCAAAGCTTCGTGCAGGAAACAAAGAGGCTACTGATGAAGAGCTTGAAAAGATGTTGGATAAAATTATGATTATATTTAGGTTCATCTATGGTAAGAGCTGGACTTCCTATTTGCATTAGACACCTGCACATATCAGCAAAAATTGGCTCAATAAGGCTGAATGAATCCAAAGTTTAACTGCTATTCTCCCAGTTTCTTAGCTAGTAGAATGGCTTTTATTTTGGGTTAGATCTGCAGAAATGAGGGTTAAGCCCTAGTTAACTACTCAAGGTCACATAACATTGGTTCCTTGCCCTTAACTCACAGGGATGACTGTATACACATAGGTGTTTTATGAATCTGTAAGCTATTTGACTTGTTAAAGAGTTGGTGGGGATGAGGTGGAATGCATGGACAGCAGCTACTTGTATTGTAGAGCTACTTTGAGGAAATAATAAGGATTTGGAGTCAAACACTCCACTCCCATTCACCCTTCCGTTTCTCAAAGTAAGCTGCTAGGAAGCCCATACATCTGAGTTGGTTTGGGAATGGTTGATGCTCAATGGTTCCCCTTAGGGCAGTGGTTTTCAACCAGTGTGTCGTGACAACCTGGGGTGCCTTGAATGATGATCAGGTGTGCCACGGGCAACAGTGACCTCCATCCCTCTTTCCTTCCCTCCCTCCTCTGATGCCCTCTCATGTCTCTGCCTCCCAAAGGATTGCACGGCTGTTGGATGCAGTGGCTTTGGCTACAAGCTCTCCAGACGAATGGTGCCTCTGGGGCTGGCCAGGGAGTGCTGGTTGCTAGGAGCTGAGGTGAACTCAGACCACAGCCAGTCAGTCCACCAGCCCTTGCTGTTGGGAACGGACGGACAAGTGGGAGGCCAGCCAGGCAGGCGCTATACTGGCCTTTCTTGTGCTTGCTGTGTGCAATGCCTGCCTGGGAGCTGAGTGCCCTGTTCCAAAGGGGAGCCTTTCCACCATGCAGGCCTGGTGGCACCCACTGCTTCCCTAGGTGAATAAAATGGTGGCCTTGCATTCACCTTTGGCCAGTCACCGTCAGACTGCTAAAGCTGGGGGCATCCTCTTCCCAGGCCCTTGTGGGGTGGCATGAGAAGACAGCTCTTTGGGGCTGGGGGCAGCAGCTCAGAGACCAGGGGTGGCTGCGATGGCTGCTGTAGGACTCCCAAGGAGAGGGAGAGGAGAGGAGGCTGAGGGAACACTCCATAAGGGAGCGTGTTCGAAAAGGGATGAGGGGCTGCTGGCTCTGCAGGCAAGAGGTGACATAACTGGGCTTCTGAGGCTCAGAGCACATTTCCTCACAGGGGAGTTGCAGAAAGAATGCAGTTGTTCAAGGGAGCCGTGGACTCAAAAAGGTTGCAAACCTCTGCCTTAGGGAGCTAAAATGGAATCCAGGAATCACAAGTTGCTGATCCGTAATTTAAAGAGAAACAGTTGTAATTTAGACTTCAAACTGAGCTTTAAATAAACTTGTCTTCTACAGGAAAGGATGTTTTTGAGGCATTTTACAAAAAAGATCTAGCAAAGCGGTTATTGGTAGGCAAAAGTGCATCAGTAGATGCTGAAAAATCTATGCTTTCCAAGCTCAAACATGGTAAGTTGCTTGGTTTAGTCCTCTGTAATTTTTTCTATGTTCACTGTCATAGCAGCTCCCCAACCTGTGTTTGTAAAGGATAAGACACTTGAATATTATTTACATATTATGATGTGCATACTTTATGCTATTTACATTAAAGGTTATTTGCAGCGTGGGCGGAGCTACCGTCGCTGTGGCCCCAGGTGCACTTTTTTAGAGGCACATTTTTGGAGGGACACCTGCTGCATCCTCACGCCAGCCTTGTGCTGCGCTGCAAGGGCAGTTGCTTCTTGTTTGGCTGCTGGTGAGCCCACCCAGTGCAGGGCTGGGGTCTTGAAGGAAATGAGAGGGGGACAACGGAGGAGGATGGAGGGGCTGCCTGGGCCAGAGGAAGGTCACTGCATGGTGGTGTGTGGGTAGCAAATGGATGACGAAGAAGAGGCATGGAGGGAAGAGGAGGAAGAGTGGCTGCTGCTGCAGAGGCTGCCACAGCTTCCCCGTGCTTGCAAAGGAGCTGTTGGAGCAGAGGGGAGGCAGGCAGCCTGGGTTGGGAGCAGCATAGAGGAAGCAGGGAAAAGGAGCTTCTGCAATCTGTGCAGCCCACACTTTGTCCGTTCCCATAGTCTTTCCTGAGCCCGTCTCAGTCTGCTGGCTGCTTTGGTAATGCATTGTGTGTGTAGGGAGAGAGAATCATTGAAGGGCTCTTGGTTCCTTCCAATTCTACAAATCTACAAAACTCCAGGTCCTCCTCTTCTTCCTCTCACCTGCCACTGCCACCACCACCCATTTATTATCAAGGAAAAGGAATAGCCAGCTCTCCCACAAAACGGGCTCACAAGTTCCTCAGTAGTTTCTCCATTATCTAGAAATCCTCACCCACCCTCCACATACTTATCTCCATTTCTAATGTAAAATAAAGAGTTAAAAGATCACAGTGTTGAGGTGGGGAGGGAGCTTCCTGGCTTTTTATTTCAAGGCTTTGAGGCTTTTCAGTCAGTTCACTCCTTTACTGACGGATCCAAAGCATTAAGGCAGTTTCCTATATACACTAAGGGAGGCGGGTGGCGCTGTGGGTTAAACCACAGAGCCTAGGACTTGCCTATCAGAAGGTTGGCGGTTCGAATCCCCGCAGCGGGGTGAGCTCCTGTTGCTCGGTCCCTGCTCCTGCCAACCTAGCAGTTCGAAAGCACATCCAAGTGCAAGTAGATAAATAGGTACTGCTCTGGTGGGAAGGTAAACGGCGTTTTGTGTGCTGCTCTGGTTCGCCAGAAGCGGCTTAGTCATGCTGGCCACATGACCTGGAAACTGTACGCCGGCTCCCTCGGCCAATAAAGCAAGATGAGCGCCGCAACCCCAGAGTCGGCGATGACTGGACCTAATGGTCAGGGGTCCCCTTTACCTTTTTACTATATACACTATATACATAAAGTACAGGCTTCAAATGCAAAGAAGTACAACTCACAGCATACATACAGCACAGAGTTCAGTATCAATCTGGCAGAGCTTCCTTGCACCAAAGCAAACAGGCAATGTACAGCCCCCTCTCAATATACTCAAGAATGACCACACCCTTGGCCTGTTGTCAGGTCACAGTGACTTTCAAACACTAATCGTAAGACCTGCAGGTGCAAGATAAGGGAAGCACGTGCACCAGAGTTTACTTAACAGCAATTAAAGGAACCTCAACAGTATGGAAGGGTTGCAGTTTTGTTTTTTGGTGTTTTCTTAAAATGCTTTTTATTAAATTTTCCTTTGTTAATTATTTACATATTCCAATCCATAATTTAACATATACTGTATACATAAGTAAACCAAACAATATCCATATTTATTCACCCGTGACTACCCACCACCTCACTGCAGCTTTTTCTATCTTATTTTTCCTTTCAATTGTGTTGTTTACCTTTATTGCCTTTTTAATACATAATAAATAACTTGTTTATCTGCATTTTGACTTTGTGAAATTTATTTGAAACACATCAAGGGTTTGATTTGAGAACAATGTTATGCCAATTTTTTTTTACACTTTCCCACTCTTTATTAAGTTTTTGGTTTGGTTGTTGTCTAATTTCCACTGCCAATTTCAGATACACAGCTTGTTTTGCCAATCTCCCTTTGTTGGTAACGTTTTTTGCATTTTTTCTAATGTATTGCTTGCTGTCTATTTTATGTTCTCTCCAACATCAACACCACTCCTCTAGCCTAGTATATCAAAATGTGCAGAAACTCAAGATGTTTCTTTCTTTAGAAATCAGAGTGGGTTTCCAATACATCCATATTGTAGAAAGTGTTTTAAAAATGATAGCTTTGCATATGAAGGATTGTTACTGTATTTCCTAAGAAGAAGATAGAATTATAGAATTGTAGTTTTGGAAGGCATCCAAAGGTCCTGTAGTCCAACCCCCTGCAAGAAAGAATCCATTGCCTAGGCATGACACCTTAAAAATGTACTACCAGAAAAAAGTGTCTGTGTTGCAGAGTTTTGTGTCCCCTTCCGTCATGTGGACTCTTCCACCTGTGTTGACTTTGCAATTCTGGCCTATCAGAAAGAACTGAAGGGATGATGATGATGATAAATAATAATAATAATAATAATAATAATAATAATAATAATAATTTAATAATAAGTTTATTATTTATACCCCAACCATCTGGCTGGGTTTCCCCTGCCACTGTGGGCAGCTCCCAACCGAATATTAAAAACACATTACAGCATTAAACATTAAAAACTTCCCTAAACAGGGTTGCCTTCAGATGTCTTTTAAAAGTAAAATAGTTGCTTATTTCCTTGACATTTGATGAGAGGGTGTTCCACAGGGCAGGCGCCACTACCGAGAAGGCCCTCTGCCTGGTTCCCTGTAGCTTTGCTTCTTGCAGTGAGGGAACCACCAGAAGGCCCTCGGCGCTGGACCTCAGTGTCCGGGCAGAACGATGGGGATGGAGACGCCCCTTCAGGTATACAGGACCGAGGCCGTTTAGGGCTTTAAAGGTCAGCATCAACACTTTGAATTGTGCTCGGAAACATACTGGGAGCCAATGCAGGTCTCTCAGGAACTGTGTTATATGGTCCCGGCGGCCACACCCAGTCACCAGTCTAGCTGCTGCATTCTGGATTAATTGCACTTTCTGGGTCACCTTCAAAGGTAGCCCCACGTAGAGCGCATTGCAGTGTCAGGTTTGATGTCTCTCTCACACATGACGCAACCTCTGACAGTTAATTATTTCAGATTTATTGGTCAATTAAAATAACTCCCGGTCGGAGCTCCATTAATCATTCCTTGCCCGTTGAGTCAGTTGCTGGATTTGGCTTCCTTTTCTGGCCAACACAGGAAAGCCTCCACTTCCTCCTTTTCCCTGACATGCGCCTTTCTACTAAACGACTCAATCTACGGGTTCTTGCAGTCTCTACCCCCTCGATCTCTTCCTCCCCCTCTGTTGTGTCCTGTTCTTTCTGCTCTGTTCTATTAATAGAGCTGCCAGGCTGCATTCCTGGGAGAGATAAGCTTCCCTTACTCTCTGTGTGTGAAGAAAGCAGATTCCTGCTGCTCTCTGATTCTTCTCCCTCTGACTCTTCTCTGCCTGTCAGAATAGCCGCTTCTCTGATATCACCCCCTCCTCTAAGCCCCCCTTCCTCCTCCTCTGCTTCATTGCCTGCCATGGAGGGCTCTCTTGATGCAGGTTCCCACCATTCTTCACTCTCCTCAGCTTCTTCCTCACTGGGTTCGGCCTCCTCCCTCCACCCTCTGGGTTTGGGTTTGTGGGGGTACCTACGGTGGAACTGCCTCTGCAAGTCAGGGGCATGCAAATCCTGGCTTCGTACCCAGGAATTTTCAGCAGCATAACCTTTCCAGGACACTAAATACCTCAACTGCCTCCTGCAAATCCTCGAATCCAATATTTCCTGGATCTCATACTCCGCTTGGGCTTCCACCATGACTGGAGGTGGAGGTGCCTGCTTAAGTTTCTGGTACTGGTGTGCAGGAACAAATGGTGACAGGAGAGTCCTATGGAATACAGGGTGTATCTTCACTGAGGCAGGCAATTTAAGTTTGAACGATACAGGATTTACCTGCTCTACCGCTTGAAATGGCCGCAGCCTTCTTGGCTCTAGCTTCCTCCACCTCCCCTTAGTTGGCAAGTCTTTAGCTGACATCCACACCTTATCCCCCACTTCGATCTCCTCCCCCTGCTGCCTATGTTCATCAGCATTCTTCTTGTACACGGCCTTAGCCGCATCTAGTTTCTCCCTTAGCAGTTCCTGTAGAGCCTGCATTTCCTCCATGAACTGCTCCGCTGCTGGCACCGACAAGTTGCTTCATGGCTCTGGAAATGCTCTTGGGTGTCTTCCGTGGTTTGCCATAAATGGAGTCTGCTGGGTAGACGTATTTACTGCGTTACTGTACTCGAACTCTGCCAGTCCCAACTTGTCTACCCAGTCTTCTTGCTGATATTTCACAAAGCAATGAAGGTATTGTTGCAACGTAGCGCTGGTTCTCTCTGACTCGCCATTGGTTTGTGGGTGCCTAGCCGAGGTCAAGCACACCTCTACGTCCAAAAGCTGCATTAACTTCCTCCAAAACTGCGAGGTAAATTGTGCCCCCTTTTCCAAAATCACTCTCAATGGCAACCCGTGCAGCTTAAACACGTTTTGCAAACATCTGCGCTGTTTCTTGGGCCGATAGCAGCTTCTGGCACAGCATGAAGTGCGCCATTTTAGTAAACAAGTCTACCACCACCCATATTACTGTCTGTTTCCTTGAGGCTGGTAAGTCTGTAATGAAGTCCATCCCATGGTGAGGCCTGAATCCCGATTGGAAGGGATCCAAATGGTCTGAATCCTCCAGGCATGCTTGGAGTTGTTCAGCAACCACCCACTTAGTCACCTTGCCCAAGAATGGAAGATTTGAGACTGAGCGATCGTTGGCCATATTGGCCAGGCCTAAAGATGCTTTTTTAAGAAGCGGTTTAATGACCACCTCTTTGAGTGAGTCTTGCAGAGGGAAGCATTCACCACCCCGCAGAGCCCATCGCCCAGCCCTTCCCGGCTTGCTTTTATGAGCCAGGATGGGCAAGGATCAAGAAGACAGGTGGTTGGTTTCACTCGTCCAAGCAGCCTGTCCACATCCTCGGAGGTAACAGATTGGAATTGATCCCATATAATATGACTAGACAGGACTCCAGCACTCTCCCACCTCGGCCCTGCTTCCACGGTGGAGTCTACCTCCTTCCGAATCTGAGCGACTTTATCTGCAAAAAACTTTGCAAAAGCATTGCAGGAGATCCTGGGTTCCCTACCTGGCCCGATGACGAAGGTGGTTCCATTAGACTGTGAACCACCTGAAAGAGTCCCCTGCTGCTGTTTTCTGCAGATTCAATAGAGGTGATGAAGAAAGTCTTCGTCGTCGTCGCCATTGCCACTTGGTAGGCTCAACATTGAGCTCTAACCTGTGTCCGGTCCGATTCAGAATGAGTTTTCCGCCACCAGTGCTCTAGCCATCTCAACGATTGTTTCATTGCCCTCAGCTCCGGGGGAAATAACAGGGCTCTCTGGGCTCCATGCAATTGGAGAGGGCGCTTCGGAGCCAGACAGTCAGTAGCCCTGGTTAACTCTGCATTCCAGCGGGTCACCAGGGAATCAGCTGAAAGGCCATCAACACGGGATAAAACATCCCCTCCTAGTTAGCTTAAACTCTTACAGAGACTGAATGCACTGAATGAGTGAATTCAAGTCCTACCTGTGTAGACATTCCCAATTAGAGACTTAATATAGGTGTGAGGGACCCCCGTAACTAATGCCTCCCTGCTTGCTTCCCCCTCTTTTGCGAGGGGCTTCAGCTGCCTCATTGTCCAGGCAGCAGCTCCATTCAATGGCCACAAGGTGCCTCTGGGGTGGGGTGGGACAAGGTGGGGAGGAAGGAGGGAAGTAGCAGAGCAGCTGCCAATGCCAATGTGGCCTCCATCCCAGCTGCCCAGTCCACCAGGACACTTTACCTGCCCTGAGTGCCAGCAACCCATGGTATGCCCCTGTTTGAATCCCAGGCTTAGGCTGGTAAACTATCCACTGTTTTGAGTTTTACCTCCTCAAACTTCGCCTTTCAGAATACCATGGTTCTGTAATGGCCCTTTTAGATTTCCTAGGTTGTACTGACATAAAGACAATAAATTTGTGTGGCAGTTAGCAAACTTATTGTCACATGAGCTTTCATAGGCTACAACGTACTTCACTGGATGCATGAAGTGGCTTAGAAATATATCTGTATTTACTTCATCTAAAGCAGTGTTTCCCAAAGTGGTCAATACCTCCCCTGGGGGGCACTGGAACGATTCAGGATGGGCAGTAATAGCCTCAGGTGCAACTGGGGTGTGTGGAATAAAAATAAGGGGGCAGTGGAAGCATAAGGAAAGAAGAGAAGAAAAAAAATGGAAAAACCATTTGTACATGTTTCCTTTGTTGTGTAATGACGCTTACCGCCAGGTCAGGCGCTGTTGTGGGACAGTGTCAACTCCTCCCCTGTACAATACTATAGCATTTCCTGTTGGGAAACTGTGTACATGCAGCTACTCACATAGAGTCAATTAAGGTTTGGCAGACAGCCAGAAGGCAATCTGAAGGAGTAAGTCTGCCTGGTAATAACAGAGACATGGAGACCGCTCCCTGATTGGTCAAGCTCTCTCAAGGGAGTGATAATTAATGGCCTACTAACTGTTAGTTCAGAGTTTGGAGTTGAGTGGTTCAGTGTGTCAGTGAGTGTAGGAGTTGTCAGTCGTGTCAGAGAGAGCTAGCATAAGATCCGTGTTCTGTTCCTGTAAATAGTCCACTGTATATAATAAACACCTAACTACAAGTTCCTGGTTCCTGCTTCGTCTATTCTGTCTGCAGCCAAGTTGCCAATTGCTTCCGTGGATTCTGCGTGTACTCTGCTAGGTCTGGCTAAGGTCCTGCAACTAGTCAGAAAGTTGCGAAACACCAAATAGGTTTTGCCAATATTTCCTTCATCATATTTAGTGGAACGTGGGTTCAGTGCGGTCACAAATCTGTTAACTGAAAACAGAACCTGCCCCCAAATAGCTAATTGTGGTGATTTAAGAATCCTGCTGACAAAAATAGAGCCAAACGTTAATAAATTGATAGCAGCACACCAGGTTCATTCTTCTCATTAGAATTATTTTTGATATTATTTATAATTTTTATTTTAAAATTATCCTTCTTTACTAGGTTGTAGGATGTAGGTAGAAATATAGATACATAAAAGAATGCAAATTTGTCACTGCATCTTTCTTTTTGTTCGCTTAAAGAAGGCAGATTTTCAGGTGGGCGCTGAGTAATTTTTTTCCTGAAAATGGTGGGGCAGTAGGCCAAATAAGTTTGGGAACCTCTGATCTAAAGTAAGCAATAAACTGCAAGTGCCATAACAAAATCAGTGTGTGAATATTTTAATGCAGTGCAGGCCACTTTTTAAACATGCATAGCTTGCATGTAGCTACTTTTTTCGGAGTTGAACTGGATAGATAGCAATTTAAGAATTTGGCCCACATTCTTTTTAAAAGAGTCTTCAGTATAAATGAAGAGCAACTGGTTTGCCAAGGTGCTGCCACCAGTTGCATAGGAAGGGGGGGTGGGCCACCCTGGGTGTCATCACTGAGGGGGGTGACAAAAATGGCAAAAGTATGTGTTTTTAAAATAAAAAAAAAATGGGGGGGGCTCACAACACTTTTTTGAAAAAAATTATTTAAAACGAGTTTAATAACTTCATCTGACAATTAATTAACCTCAACAAGTCAACATAATACGTATTGAAACTTTTTAGTTTAGTCAACAAATGCAACGAAACGCGGCTGAACTTGATGTTGTATAGTGGAGAGCTTATGGATGAGGAAGGGGAGTGGGTGTTTCTTTCTACTGATTCGCCGCAGTCTGTCTCTAAGTTTATACTTGAGCGAGACGTAAACAACCAGTAACTCATCATCACCCAACCCGCAACCAATCCTATCCGCTGCCATGCCGGTCAGTCACCCCACGTCATTCTGTTGAGTTAGTTGTGCATCATTACTGAAGCTTATAAGTGCCGTGCTGAATTTATTTTTGTTACATTTTTTAGTTCCTTGATTCATTGTGATCATCATACGTTAAGCCAAATCTGCAAAATTAAGTAAAAAATTTCATTCATAAGAAATTCCCATTGCGAAAAGAAGTTTTTAAGTGCTTATGCTCACAGTGTTAAGTAAATAAACCAGAAAATAACACTTGCGACTGTATCTTATTTTTCCTTCTTTTAATAATTTCAGGGGGGGGGGGGGAGATGACAAGAAATTTTTCACACCGGGTACCATCTGACCTTGCTACGCCACTGGCTACCACAGAGTTTGCCTTCCAGCAGCAGCATCACTGCTGCTTTACCAGGACAGGGCAGCAAGGGCACACTAACAGAACCAATTTGCAACAGCTGCCCACCAAGCCAGCCACTCCTGAGCAGAATTGCAATACTGTTGTAATCTTTACCTTTATCTGAAACAGGAAATACCTTTCTGCTATCTGGTTATTGATGCACTTTAAATCTTTTGTTGACAATGACAAAATATCTAACTGCAATTTCAATACAACTATCATTTTATAGAATGTGGAGCTGCTTTCACAAGCAAACTTGAAGGAATGTTTAAAGACATGGAGCTTTCTAAAGACATCATGATACAGTTTAAGCAGGTATGGGTACAAAACCTGGCATCAATATTTCTTTCTGGGTGTATTTTGGCTTCTGGGTTATCCTTTAATTGGATTAAGTTTTGGGTATTTTGGCAAAATAAATTAAGCATGTGCAGTTACATCTGAAAAGGACATTGCAAATATTCCATTTTCCTTCTTCCTCACAACAGGGCTAGCTACCCCTCATGTTAGTTCCATCAATGTGCTTTGCTTTCTGTATGCCAAATTGGTAATGCTCTTATAGCTCTTTGTTATTGGGTGGAATGGTGGAGCACTAGATAAGGAAATCTGGCTGGAGAAACCTGGGTTTGAATTTCCCCAAACTCAGAAACTCACAGGGTGACCTTGGCCCAGTTTCCATCTCTCAGCTAATCTAAGGGTGGTTGTAAGGATTAAAGGTGGGGATTTGATTTATGCTACCCTAAGCTCCTTGGAGGGAGGACAGAATCCAAATACTGATTTAATGTGAGGTGTGCAGTTAACAGTGCCTTTAACTTGTTTGTAGTTTCATATGGTTATTCTGTCACTTTGATTCTGCTGTAGTATATGCAAAATCAGAATGTACCTGGTAACATTGAACTCACAGTGAATATCTTGACTATGGGCTATTGGCCAACCTACGTGCCTATGGAGGTCCACCTGCCATCAGAGGTAAGATAGCTGGACAACACATCCAAAATGGAATAACTTTTTATTACTCTTGTTTGATACTGATGACCAGAGGTTTTCAACCTTTTTGAGTCCATGGCTCCCTTAACCATTAGAGGTTACCATCCACACACTTTTAGGTAAAACCTCTTTAAACTGTTTAGCAGAGCAATCTTAATCTTCCCAGAAGCAGTGGACAATAACAGAAGTTGTTTTAAAGATGACTCACAAACTCTGTAGAAACATTACGGTAGCAAATATATTTTCGACTGTTAAAATAAACTGCAATTAACAGCACACTTTCAAACAAATGCTCTCTTATCTCCCACACATCGTAAATTACAGGAACAGTCCTTCAGCAGATTTTACAGGCAGGTGCTGTGGTCTAAAGCACTGAGCCTAGGGCTTGCCGATCAGAAGGTCGGTGGTTCGAATCCCCATGATGGGGTGAGCTCCTGTTGCTCGGTCCCTGCTCCTGCCAACCTAGCAGTTCGAAAGCACATCAAAGTGCAAGTACATAAATAGGTACTGCTCCGGCGGGAAGGTAAACGGCGTTTCTGTGCGCTGCTCTGGTTCGCCAGAAGCGGCTTAGTCATGCTGGCCACATGAACTGGAAGCTGTACGCCGGCTCCCTCGGCCAATAAAGCAAGATGAGCGCTGCAACCCCAGAGTCATCCGCGATGGGACCTAACAGTCAGGGGTCCCTTTACCTTTACCTTTACTCTTCTGTCAGACATCTGCCATCAGGCATCTGCAAAAACGAAGCGGTGTGGTTTTCTTCATATTGGCACTTCCAGCTGATGCTAATTAAGCTCAGAGTGCCACTCCCATATATAAAGGAAACCTGGAACATTTTAGAAACTGTCTATTTGTTTCTGCCAGAATGATTCCCTAACACTGCGGCACCCCTGTGGGGCTCAGGAGCCCAGTTATGTCGCCCCTTGCCTGCAGAGCGAACAACCTCTCACCCTTTTCCCAACACCCTCCCTTGTGGAGTGTTCACTCAGCCTCCTCTCCTTGGGAGTCGTCTGGGCAGCCACTGCTTCTGCCCCTGGTCTTTGAGCCGCCCCCCCCCCCAAAGAGAGGTGCTTCCTCACACTGCCACAGGGGCTTGGGAAGAGGATGCTCTCAGCCTTAGTAGCCCAACAGAGACGGGCCAAAGATGAAGTTGAGGACAGCACCTTACCTTGGGTGGCAGCAGTGGGTGCTGCTGGGCCTGCATGGTGGAAAGGCTCCCCTTCAGCACTGGGCACTCCGCTCCCTGGTAGGCCTTGCACACAGCAAGTACAAGAAAGGCTAGCACGGTGCCTGCCTACCTGCCCGGCCTCACACTTGTCTGTCCATTCCCAACAGCAGGGGCTGGTGGACTGGCTGGCTAGGCTCCCTCACCCACTTGCTTGTTTGTTCCAAGGTTGCCTCAGCTTCTGGCAACCAACATCCCCTGGTCAGCCTCAGAGGCACCAGTTGCTTGTAGCCAGGGCTACTGCAACAAACAACTGTGCAAGCATTTCGGAGGCAAAGACACGAGAGGTCATCAGAGGAGACAGGGGAAGAAAGAGGGAGAGAGGCCAGTGTTGCCTGTTGCACACACCCTTGACCATCATTTAAGGCACCCCAGGGTGCCACGGCACGCTGGTTGAAAACCACTGCTATATGCTACTGATTAAAATTAAAACTTCTTTATCTAATAATTGGAAAACTTAGGCAAATTGCCAAGAAACCTCTGGCATCAGCCTTTGGGTTTGATATTTGGGGAGAATTACTTAAGTTAAATAGTTCAAGTAAGTAATTTGTGGGCCTCTCCCTTTGTAGTTGCAACACTATACAAAAAGATTAAAACTTATTGTACTTTTTAAAAAATGGTTAAAAGAACAATTTGGGATAAAGGTGACTTTTTAAAATAAAGTCAGGTTGCTCACTGGGACAAGACGGTTTGATCATCTCTTTTTTTTTATAAGATATTTATTAAGATTTTCAAAGTGTTACAAAATAAAAATGAAAAAGAAAAAAAAATACAAAATAAAAATGATTAATAACCACTCAGTCTTTCCATTACTTATTTTTCATTGCTTGTTTCCCGGACCTCCTCACGCCTCCCACTCGTCCAAGCAGCCTTTATGAATCTCTTCCATCGACACTTTTTTCAATCTCTTGGCCAAAATGTCTGCAAAAATTTTGTAATCCACATTAAGTAATGATATGGGGCAGTAGTTCTTAAGCTGAGTCTTTTCAGTCTCTGTTTTCGGTATAAGTGTAATGTACGCCTCTTTCCACGACTCTGGTGCCCTTTTCCCTTCCAGTATTTCATTGCAGACTTCCTTTAAAGGTTGTAATAACCACTCTTTCAAGAATCTATAATATGTAGAAGTCAGCCCATCCGGTCCTGGAGATTTGCCTAGTTGCATGTTTTGAATGGCACCTTCTACTTCCTGTTCAGATATTTTATAATTCAACATTAATTTACTTTCTTGAGAGATTTTTTGTAATCCATTTGTCTTCAGAAATCGGTCTGTGTCCATTTCTTTCTGTGGCCCTTGTGTGTATAATTGTTTAAAATATCTCTGGAAACAGTTTCTAATCTCAGTTGGGTTGTGTATGTTCTTTCCTTCCACTTCTAAATTTGTAATAGTATTTAATTTTTGTCTTTTTTTCATTTGCCAGGCCAGCAATTTCCCACATTTATTAGCTGATTCAAATGTTTTTTTGTCTCATTTGTTTAATTTTCCATTCTATTTCCTGATTCATCATTTCCATATATTGTACTTGATATAACTTTATTTCTCTCAAAATCTCCTGCGACTTTGGTTTTACTCTCAATTTCTTCTCACTTTCTTTTATTTTCCCCAAAATTTTATCTTTCTTCTCATTTTGGCTTCTCTTCTTTATTGCATTCTGTTGTATCAGAAACCCTCTCATAACAGCTTTGCTTGCGTCCCAGATTACTCTTTTTTCTACATTAGTATTCATATTTATCTCAAAATAGTCTCTCAAGGTTTTTTGGGCCTTTTTATACACTTCTTCATCTCTGAATAAGGTGTCATTCATCCTCCATCTGAAGGAGCCAGTTGATATTAATTTCATTTCCATCCTTACAGCATTATGGTCGGAGCAGGTTTTTGGGCAGATTTCCACTTTCTTTATCTTTGGTGCCATTCCTCTAGTTACCCATATTTGGTCAATTCTAGTCCATGTCATCTTGGCTTCAGAAAAGAAGGTTCCCTCTCTTCCCAAGGGGTTCTTTGTTCTCCAAGTATCAACTAGGTCCAAATTGTCTGTCATCTCAAAAAATGTTTTCGGTAGTCTACCATCCTTGGTGACTACCTGTCTTTGTGCCTTATCCATGTTTGTAGATACTACTCCATTCATATCCCCCATCAAAATCAAATTGTAATCCAAATAGTCCATTAAGGTCTCATGCAACTTTTTAAAGAATTCAGATTTCCCCTCATTCGGTGCATAAATTCCTACTATCAAAAATTTCTCTCCTTGAACTTGAATTTCAATTGCCACAAATCTTCCTTGATCGTCTTTAAAAATGAATTTCGGTGATAGTCTCTCCTTTGCATAAATCGGTTTGATCATCTCACACCAATCCTGGCCTGACTGCACTGGCTTCCAAATAGCTTCCGGACCCAATTCAAAGTGCTGATTTTGACGTATAAAGCCTTTAATGGCTCAGCATAGATAAGACTGTACTAGTTGATTATTTTTACTTGCCATACGTCAGGAAACTTCCTGACATGTCCTGGTTTTCAGGTGTAAAAATGGCACATGGGGAAATTTTGCCGAACAAAATTCAGCAAACCTTTTTTGAAATATGGCAACCCTGTACTTGAAGCTCATATCTCTCTTCTCTTTAGATGATAAAACTGCAGGAGATATTCAAGACATTTTATCTAGGAAAGCACAGTGGCAGGAAACTACAGTGGCAATCAGCATTAGGACACTGCGTACTCAAAGCAGAATTTAAAGAGGTACTGTTTGCTTTCTGGTATACTGTTAATCACTTGTTGAAGCCATTTAGTAGATGTGGAATGTAGCAGGGATTTTTAAGTGGTCATTCCCATTTTAAAATATTGGTCTCTAGGTTTTGTTCAGCTTTTGTGAATTGTTCTTACTTTATTTCATTTCATTTGATTTTGTTTCTTCATCAGTTCTGCCACCAACATCCTGTGCTATCATTTGCATGAAACATCCATCCTTTCACGAAACTTTCATCCTTTCATGAACCATCCACCCCAAGAACAATACTTTCCATGTTCCATCAAAATTATCCAATTTCAGGTGTAAATAGGGGCCCATTTGCATTGGCTTACATAAATATATTTGCAAAAAATATTCCTTTTTGCTGGGTGACCATGGACTTGTATTTACATCCAAGTTGTATAAGGCTTTAAAAACAGCACTTTGAATCGGTCTTGGAAATAGGGAAACACCAGAAAGATCTGTTTATCACCTTGCAAACAGATTGGCTAGAGAATCAGGGAAACTGTCCTAACAAGGGTTTGCTCAATGTAGATTTAACCGTGGTTAAATTCATGGCCAATGCTAAACTGTGGTTGAAGTGTTTCAGATATAGTTCTTAACTGTAGTTTAAAAAGGCAAACATGATTACACATAGTGTCTTCCTAAGGTATAAGCACTCTGCTATAAAGATAACACAGCTATCATATGGGTATTATTTCCTTTTATATGGAATGAATGTTAAATAACTGCAAAGTGTAGGACCTCCCTGTGCATGGATCTAGAACTATTGTTAAACAAATTATTTACATTTTATAAGTAAATGCAGAAGTGTTTTTATCACTTTTTTTTGTTCCTGACAGGGCAAAAAAGAGCTACAGGTCTCATTGTTCCAGACTTTAGTGCTGCTTATGTTTAACGAAGGTGAAGAATTCAGTTTAGAGGAGATAAAACAAGCTACTGGAATAGGTCCGTATTGGATGTTCCTTGTGGCTTCTGAGTGCTAGTGGCTAAAAAACTAAACCATCTCTTTCTGTTTTAGAGGATGGAGACCTTCGACGAACCCTCCAGTCATTAGCCTGCGGCAAGGCCAGAGTGCTGACAAAAAGCCCCAGAGGCAAAGATGTGGAAGATGGCGACAAATTTATTTGCAATGATGACTTCAGACATAAGCTATTCAGGATAAAAATCAATCAGATCCAGATGAAAGAAACGGTCTCTGGTTCTTTTTTCCCTTCAGATTACTGTCGTATATTTTCTGGGTGCCTGGGCAGTGCCCTGAATCACCCAGAAGCAATTCAGTGGCAATTATTTTGGCTCCAGTTTTCAATTTATACTGCTTGAGTCATCCTGAGCCATTTTATATGCCAGGGGCATGGGTTACAAAAACCTCTCTTCCTGAGATTGGGACATCAAGACACTTGTACTTGTCTCATTATAAGAAATGTGAGCTGTTTTGTACATTAAATTAGATTTTTATTTCCCTAGCTTTTGGTTAAGTATCTATTTACATTGAATGCTTAGTGGTTCAGGTTTTTATGGCTAGGAGTTGCATGCTGGGTGACTTGTTAGCTGTAGCTTATTGTTGTCAATCAATCAATCTTTATTACAGTCCAGAGACCCAACAAATCATTACAAAGCAATACACAATTCAGACAGCCTACCTCCAGGTTAAACAAGCATTTTGTTCAGACTTAAAGTTAGGGATCATTGGTTCTTGCAACCACCGATAAAAACTTTGCCACTGCTAATGTTCTAGCGTATGTCCGGTCTTCCAATAGGAACCTGACATAGTGAGCCTCTGATTTTCCCAGGAAAGGTACCAGCAAGGGTAATCTCAATTCAGCCCTGGATTGCTTGTATTTCGCACAGTGCAGCAAAATATGTTTTATAGAACTGATGTCTTGGGCACACAAGCAAAGTCTGTTCTGGTAGGGAACTCCTCTCAACCTGCCATCCAACACTGCAGAAGGAAAAACGTTTAGTCTGGCTTTGGTGAATAACCTTCGGTAATTTGGTACTGTCAGGTTTTGAATGTAAGGTGTTAACTTAAAGACATGCCCATAGTGTACTCCTACTGCCAGCGGACTACAGACTGTGTGTGATTGAGATCGCAAGTCACTGTGTGCATTATCCCATAATCTTTGCTTTAACGTCTTTAGGGTGCCTTCATAACCCAGGTAATAGAGTTGGGGGGGGGGGGTGACAGACTAATAGAGGTGACTTTTCTAGCCATGGTTTTCTGTAAATTGCTGACAGACTCCTCATTGGTCAGGTGTTCATACAAACCCTTCCCTAGATCAAACACTGCAATCCTGATCCAATGTTTTAGGGCAGCCCACCATGCTTTAGTTAAAATTGGGCATTCACCAGCTTCTAACATAAGTATGGAGTTGGGGACACAGTTGAGTACCTGCAGTAGAGATTGTAGAAATTTTACCTGAAAGCCGTCTAGCTTAGGCACGTCCCCATTATGCCAGACATTTGCTGCGTACACGAGTTGGGAAACGGGTTTTGCGTTGAAAACCCTTAAGGATGCTGCCGCCCTTTGTGATTTTTAGTTGTTCTTGGTGTTGTGATAATAATAATAATAATAATAATAATAATAAATTTATTTATACCCTGCCCATCTGGCTGGGTTTCCCCACCCACTCTGGGCAGCTCCCAATCAAATATTATAAACACATTACAGCATTAAACATAAAAATTTCCCTAAACAAGGCTGCCTTCAGATGTCTTTTGAAAGTAGGATAGTTGCTTATTTCCTTGACATCTGATGGGAGGGCATTCCACAGGGCAGGTGCCACTACCAAGAAGGCCCTCTGCCTGGTTCCCTGTAACCTCACTTCTCACAGTGAGGGAACCGCCAGAAGGCCCTTGGCACTGGATCTCAGTGTCCAAGCTGAACGATGGGGGTGGAGATGCTCCTTCAGGTATACTGGGCTGAGGCCGTTTAGGGCTTTAAAGGTCAGCATCAGCACTTTGAATTGTGCTCGGAAATGTACTGGGATCCAATGCAGGTCTCTCAGGAACGGTGTTATATGGTCCCGGCGGCCACACCCAGTCACCAGTCTAGCTGCAGCATTCTGGATTAATTGCAGTTTCCAAGTCACCTTCAAAGGTAGCCCCATGTAGAGCACACTGCAGTAGTCCAAGCGGGAGATAACTAGAGCAGGCACCTCTCTGGCGAGACAGTCTGTGGACAGGTAGGGTCTCAGCCTGCATACCAGATCGAGCTGGTAGACAATTGCCCTGGACACAGAATTGACCTGCACCTCCATGGATAGCTGTGAGTCCAAAATGACTCCCAGGCTGTGTACCTGGTCTTTCAGGGGCACAGTCACCCCATTCAGGACCAGGGAGTCCCCCACACCCACCCGCCCCCTGTCCCCCCAAAACAGTACTTCTTTCTTTTCAGGATTCATCCTCAATCTGTTAGCCGCTATCCATCCTCCAACCGCCTCCAGGCACTCACACAGAACCTTCACCGCCTTCACTGGTTCTGATTTGAAAGAGAGGTAGAGCTGGGTATCATCTGTGTACTGATGAACACCCAGCCCAAACCCCCTGATGATCTCTCCCCGCAGCTTCATATAGATATTAAAAAGCATGGGGGAGAGGATGGAACCCTGAGGCACCCCACAAGTGAGAGCCCAGGGGTCTGATCACTCATCCCGCAACACCACTTTCTGGACACAGCCCAGGAGAAAGGAGCAGAACCACTGCTCCCAGCTCCCAGCCCCTCTAGATGGTCCAGAAGGATGTTATGGTCGATGGTATCAAAGGCTGTTGAGAGATCCAGCAGAACTAGGAAACAGCTTTCAACTTTGTCCCTAGCCCACAGGAGATCCTCAACCAGAGTGACCCAGGCAGCTTCAGTCCCATGATGAGGCCTGAATTCCGACTGGAAGGGATCCAAATGGTCTGCATCCTCCAGGCATGCTTGGAGTTGTTTAGCAACCACCCGCTCAATCACCTTGCCCAAGAATGGAAGATTTGAGACTGGGCAATAGTTGGCCATATTGGCCGGGCCTAAAGATGTTTTTTTAAGAAGTGGTTTAATGGCCACCTCTTTCAGCGGGTCTGGGAAGGCTCCCTCGCAGAGGGAAGCATTCACCACCCCGCAGAGCCCATCGCCCAGCCCTTCCCGGCTTGCTTTTATGAGCCAGGATGGGCAAGGATCAAGAAGACAGAAGAAGAGAAGAAGAGGAGTTTGGATTTGATATCCCACCTTTCACTCCCTTTTAAGGAGTCTCAAAGCGGCTAACATTCTCCTTTCCCTTCCTCCCCACAACAAACACTCTGTGAGGTGAGTGGGGCTGAGAGACTTCAAAGAAGTGTGACTGGCCCAAGGTCACCCAGCAGCTGCATGTGGAGGAGCGGAGACGCGAACCCGGTTCCCCAGATTATGAGACTACCGCTCTTAACCACTACACCACACTGGCTCTCACAGGTGGTTGGTTTCACTCGTCCAAGCAGCCTGTCCACATCCTTGGAGGTAACAGATTGGAATTGTTCCCATATAACATGACTAGACAGGACTCCAGCAATCTCCCACCTCGGCCCTGCTTCCACGGTGGAGTCTACCTCCTTCCGAATCTGAGCGACTTTATCTGCAAAAAACTTTGCAAAAGCATTGCAGGAGATCCTGGGTTCCCTACCTGGCCCGATGACGAAGGTGGTTCTGATAGATTGTGAACCACCTGAAAGAGTCTCCTGCTCCTGTTTTCTGCAGATGCAATAGAGGGGGTGAAGAAGGTCCTATTCGACGTCACCATAACCACTTGGTAGGCTCAGTGTTGAGCTCTAACCTGTGTCCGGTCTGATTCAGAATGAGTTTTCCGCCACCGGTACTCTAGCCATCTGAATGATTGTTTTATCGCCCTCAGCTCTGGGGGAAACAACAGGGCTGTCCGGGCTCCATGCAATCGGAGAGGGCGCTTCGGAACCAGACAGTCAATAGCCCTGGTTAACTCTGCATTCCAGTAGGTCACCAGGAAATCAGCTGAAAGGCCATCAACATGGGATAAAACATCCCCTACCACTCTCTGGAAGCTATTTGGATCCATTAAGTGGCGGGGGCGGAACATCCGAATAGGTTCCACCTCCCTGCAGAGGGGAAGAGTCTCTGAGATGTCCAGTTGCACCAGGAAGTGATCTGACCTTACACATCGTAAAATGTGTAGCCTTCCCATTGACCCCAAATTGACTTTCTTTTGTGGAAATCTTTTTTAATCTTGCTTTTAAATGAAATTTCTTTTCAAGACAGCTTACAATTAAACAGTACAGCATTAAAAAGGTATAAAGGTCATAAAACTGTAAAACGCCTTTTGAATCAATGTAATGGTAAGTCACCAAGTTGGATGGCTTTAAAGGGGGATTAGAAAATTTATGGAGGCTAAGGTTGCCAGTGGCTACTGTCAATGGCATGAGAACCATGTACTACTTCTAGTAGCATAGGCAGTATGCCTCTGAATACCAGTAGAGGGCTCTGAATGGTAGAAGGCTGTTGTGCTCATGTCCTGCTTTGGGCTTCCCAGAGGCATCCAGTTTGCCACTGTGAGATCACATTGCTGGACTAGCTGGCCTTTGGTCTGATTTAGCAGAACTCCTGTTTATTGTATTGCTTTTTACTTGGCTAAGAACAATCAACTACAAAAAGCATCCATTAAATAAAATATGGCATCCTATTGAAAAGACCTGGACAAACTAAAACTTTTTCACCTGGTTCTTAAAACTCATGAGAATAGGCACAGTCATGGAAAGGGTATTTTAAAGCATGGTTTCCCAAACTTGACACTCCAGCTGTTTTTGGACTACAGTTTCCATCATCCCTGACCACTGGTCCTGCTAGCTAGGGATGATGTGAGTTGGAGTCCAACAACAGCTGGAGACCCAAGTTTGGGAAACCCTACTCTAAAGCCAGTGTGCTCCTACTCAGAGAGCCTAATCCTCAGCCTGCCTGACCTCAGTAGGTGGGGACACCAAAAGACAGTCCTCTTAAGATGACCTTGATGAACAGACATGGCTTGTTTGTAAGTAGGTGTCTTAGGATACAAGACTGTGACCTTAAGCAGCATAATTGCCTCTGGCTCTGTACATTTATTTCAAAAGTTTGCATAGTGAAATGGTGAGGTGGATGGAGTCTAAAGGATGCTTTCCCCCTTTACGATGATGACAAGCAAGGACTCTCATATGTGGTTTTAAGGGGAGGGCCTTACTTATCAGAAGTAGTACCCCAAGAACACCAATACCATTTCATCCACTCAACCCAAATTAACTACACTACATGGACATAGCCACGGGGGGGGGGCATCTCCCCCCAGATCAAGTAAAACAATATAAATACTTAGCTAACTGACCAATCATGTCAGTTCAGCCCCCCCAACAGAAGTCCTGCCCACCCCCAACAAAAATCCTGTCCACGCCCACACTACACTACTGATTGAAATTAATCCATTCACTTGAGGGATGGCAAAGACAGGCTTTTTCAATTTCTGATATACTTTCTTTTCCAAATTCCTGCTCCTGCAGGTAGAAGAACAAGCAAGCACTACAGAGAGGGTATTTCAGGATCGGCAACACCAAATTGATGCCGCAATTGTGAGAATCATGAAAATGCGCAAGACTTTGAGCCACAATCTTCTTGTGTCTGAAGTATACAACCAACTGAAATTCCCAGTAAAGGTGTGGTATGGATGTTCTTCCTTTACTTGTTGGCAGTAATTTATTCCTACAATACTTTTATTGTGACAGTACTTTCAAGTGAAAAATTGTTTTGTTTTTGAGAATGTCCGATGAGGCAACTTCAAAAGATTTAGTCAGCCAATGATAAAGAATTCCAGTACAGAATAAATTAGGATGGCTGTCATTTTAAGCACTCAAAACATGTACCTGTATGCTGTGTGTTGTCAGAATTTGCCCTCCAGGATAGGAATACTTCGTGGACATAGTGGAGTGCATATCCAAAGAAGCTACTTGTGATGTAAATAGAATGGAGTTGTGAATCTTAGGAATCATAGAATTGGGAGGTACCCTGAGGATCATCTAGTCCAACCCCCTGCAATGCAGGAATATGCAACTGCCTCATAGGGGGATTGAACCTGCAACTTTGGTGTTATCAGCACCACACTCTAAACAACTGAATGATCCCCTTAACCCCTTTCTGTTTACAAACCGTGACACCCACTTGAAGGAATTGGGTTGAGCCTGATATCAAGTAAAAGCTGAATGATCATTATATACATATTTTAATGCAAAAAATATTCAAAAATCATTACTGACTTCCTGAATTGCTTTCACAGCCCACTGACCTTAAGAAGAGAATAGAGTCGCTAATTGACAGGGACTACATGGAAAGAGACAAGGAGAATCCAAACCAGTACAACTATATTGCATAAATACACAATGTGTCTTTTTCTTTCTTTTCTGCACACTTGATGTTCTACTTGGCCTGTTGATCCCATTAAACCTTTTCTATTACCAGTGATGGAAATGAAAGCAACGTAACCGGGGGAGGAGGGTACATAGTAGAGTGGACTTTCTCAGTGGGATTTAACATGCCCATTTTAAGAATAGAAATTTTAAGAATAATGCTGCTGAACTCTTTGCATGATGTTTGGTATGATGTGCAGAAAACTGTAAGGAAGTATCTGGTCTTTGTGATACCATTGGGCACTTGGTTTAAAGCAGCCCTTCTTTAGTATATGATGATTGTCCCTTTTCCATCTTGAAACAATGTAAGGGTAAAATATAAACTTTTTCCTTTTCTTAAAGTAGTATTTAAAAATGCATAAACTGCATGCACATTTAACTGCTGTATAAAAATGTTGGATGTGTTTTCACACATTAGTTTGAATAATAAACATCAGCTTCATGCTCATCTGAGATATATATAATTTTTAGTTTTTACAAATCCAATATTATAATAAACATATTTTGACTTCCCCCCTTTTGCGGTTTCTTTTTTCCCCTAGTTTATAACACTGCATTTTCTTCATTAATCCAATTATTAATTACTCCTTGGTTTCCTTTTAAGTTTCATTTTAACTGTTTGGTTTAAGTTAATCCTGCTAATGAACTTAACATTTCATTTTTAAAAATATTTTTTTAATTTAATTTTCAAAAGTATAAACACACCACAAAAAAACATTTCAAAATCCAAATATCGAGATTACTCTGAATCTCCTGACTTCCCCTCATCCCTTCCCTGGGTCCTAATGTTAATATTTACAACTGCATATCAATACTTATCCAAGTTTTTATCCTTGTAAATTATCCATAGTTTCCATTACTTTAAAAGTGTGGTTATATAATAATAATAATAATAATAATAATAATAATAATAATAATTTATTATTTATACCCCACACATAGAATCCTGCTAATGTTTTTAGCTGCTTGCAGTGGTCTGATGCATAACTTATAAATTTTCCCCATTCTTTTTTAAAGTTCTTGTCATCTTGACTTCTGAGTTTCCCAGTTAATTTTGCCATTGTTGCATAGTCCATCAACTTGGTTTGCCATTCTTCTCTGGTCGGGGTTGTCTCTTTCTTCCATCTCTGGACTAGTAGCATCTGTGCGGCTGTTGTCACGTACATAAACCTTTGGAATCTCGGTACCTATAATTCTTAATAAGAAAGCTTTTGGTTTTTTTAACAAAATTATTTTAAACATGTTTTCATTTGATTATATAGTGGACGCTCGGGGTGTGAACGTGATCCGTGCAGGGGGCACGTTTGTAACCCGCAGTGTTCGCAACCCGCAGAGCCGCGTCTGTGCACGCGTGGGTCGTGATTTGGTGTTTCTGCGCGAGCGCCAAAACCCGGAAGTAACCAGTTCCAGTACTTCTGAGTTCGGCGAGGTGCGCAACCCGAAAACAAACAACCTGAAGCGTCTGTAACCCAATGTATGACTGTATATCATCTCCCAGAAAATTTTAATTACTTTACACATCCACCACATATGATAAAAAGTACTAGGAGTCAAAATACCACTGGTACATCATTTTCATATAATTTTCTTTCAGCGTACAACTTGCCATAAATTTCAAATCTGTTTTCCATAACCTTTCCCAATCTGCAATCTGAATGTTATGCCCCAAATCCTTTGCCCAGTGTATCATTACAGATTTAACCTGTTTGTCTTTTGTATGCCATTCCAGGAGCAAATTATACATTTTTGACAATAATTTTATATTATTTTCTAAAACATCTTTTTGTAATCTTGATAACTCATAACTAAAAACTTTCTTTTTATCTGTCTTAAAAATATCATTTAATTGATGATACTGTAACGGGTATGTTACCAGTTCCCTTATCTCTTTAAAGTCTTTTAATTTTACCTGATTTTCTACTTTGATTAACAGCTCTCTATATGTCGGCCAATTAGCACTGATGTTCAATTTTTTCAAAGATATTGCTTCTAACAGGGAGAGTCACCATGGTGTTTTTTGTTCTAATAAATCTTTATACTTCTCCCATACCCTAAAAATTGATTTTCTTCTTTATGATTCTGAAATCCTTTGTGTACTTGTGTACTTTTGCTTTTTCATACCGTAAATATGCATGCCATCCAAATCTATTATCATGTCCTTCTAGATCTAAAATATCTCCATTTTTCAATATTATCCATTCCCGGATCCAGCAAATGCAGGATGCCTCATAATATAATTTCAAATCTGGCGAGGTGAAATCCCCACTCTCTTTAGCATCTGATAATAGTTTATATTTTATCCTTTCATTCTTCCCCTGCCAGATGAATCTAGAAATATCTTTTTGCCATTCTTTAAAACATTCAGTACCGCCTATCACCAGGATTGACATTCTTGGCAATAACATTCTTGGCAAAACATGGTTTCTAATACCAAAATAAATAATAATGGTGACAGGGGGCAACCCTGCCTTTTCCCCTTTGCTATTTTACATTTTCCCGTAATCCCATTACAGTGGTACCTCAGGTTACATCCGCTTCAGGTTACATACGCTTCAGGTTACAGACTCCGCTAACCCAGAAATAGTGCTTCAGGTTAAGAGCTTTGCTTCAGGATAAGAACAGAAATCATGCTCCGGCGGCGCGGCAGCAGCAGGAGGCCCCATTAGCTAAAGTGGTGCTTCAGGTTGAGAACAGTTTCAGGTTAAGAACGGACCTCCGGAATGAATTAAGTACTTAACCCGAGGTACCACTGTATTCACAATCAGCATGGCCTACCTGAATAAATTGCCTCAATGCCTCTACCAAAATGTCAGAAACGTTCCATTACTGACAAGCGGAGAAGAGGCAGACACAGCAGAAGAAGAGAGAGAATTCCTAAGGGAGGGGGGAGAAGCAGTTAGCAGCAGTATTTGACCCCTGTATACAGAGAGCAAGACAGGGAGGCACAGCTTGCAGGAATGCAGCTTGCAAGCTCTGATAATGACACAACAGACATAGAGGAAGAGATAGGGGGAGTAGAATTGCCTGGGACTTGTAGATTAACTAGGCTAGCAGAAAAGCGAGGGCCTGGGAGAAGGAGAAGGTGGGGACTTTCCTGTTGGGGACGGAAGAGGAGGAGCCCAGTTTCAGCAACTGGATCATCAAGCAAGGAATGTTTTATCTGAGCTCCAACCAGGGCATTTGTAATTGACCAATAAATCTGAAATAATTATCTGCCGTGTGTGGGAGAGACACCAAACCTGACACAAAAGCCTCCCCAAAATTCATCATTTCTATCATCTTCTTCATGAAGGCCCATGAACTATTATCAAAGGCCTTTTCTTCATTTATAAACATTAAAACCGCTTGCTTCTCATTCATGACCTCCAGGTATTCTATGATATCAATTATAATTCTTATATTATCCTTCATCTAGCGTCCTAGTAGGAAACCAGCATGATTGTGATTAAATATTTCTACCAAAACTCTTTTCAATCGATTGGCCAATATATTAGCAAATAATTTGCAATGATTATTAAATAAAGAAATTGGCCTACAATTTTTTACTAAAAGTAGATCTGCATCTTGCTTTGGGATCTGTGTGATAAAGGCCTCTTTCCCATTCTCTGGTATTTTACTTACATTTAAAATCTCATTCATTACGTCTTTCAACGGTTGTACCAGTAAATTCTGCAATTTTTAATAATATTTTGCTGACAAACTGTCAGGCCATGGCGTTTTACCTGTCTTAACTTGCTTAATTGCATTTAGCACCTCAGATCTCGTTATTGTTGCATTTAGTAAAACCAATTTTTATTTTGTAATTTGTGGTAATTTTGTTCTAAATATTCTTCAATTTCCTCTTTCTTTTCAGGACTGGCTTGGTATAGATCCGTGTAATATCTTACAAGTTGTTTTATATCTTTCAGACTGTCAGTTACCTTCCTCTCTATATTTAATTTGTTTATTAAATTTATGCCCTGTTTTTTCCTAAATTGCCATGCCAGTAATTTACCTGGCTTATTAGCATATTAAAAAAAAATCTGTTTCATCCTTTTTATTTTCCACTCTACTTCCTAGTTAATTATCATTGAATATTGTGTTTGTAACATTTTTATTGCCTGTTTGTTGATTCTTTTCCAGTTTTTTTAATTAATTCTTTCTTATTTTTAATCCTCCAATACCTCTATTTTCTTCTCTAACTTTTTTCTGATAAGCATTTTGTTGAATAAAGAAACCTCTCATTACCGCCTTACTGGCATCCCAAATTGTCCTCTTATCATTTTCTTGATTTAAATTTAATTCAAAATAATCTTTCAGGGCTTTTTCGTCTTTTTGTGTAATATTCTGGTTATCTAATAATTATTCATTTAATCTCCATTTAAATGGGGTATTTTTCTCTCCTTTTAATTCAAGGATTATTGAATTGTGGCCCAAAAGCGTTCTTGGTTGTATCTCTACTTTTTTAGCCAATATTGATAATTATTTAGAGATCAAAACCGAGTCGATTCTTCCACTAGATCAGTGTACTTCTGAGGGAAAAAAGGTGTATTTCCTGTCCAGTGGGTGTTTAAATCTCCATATATCTACTAAATTTAAATTCTCCACCATTTTGAAAAATGTTACAAGTAGTCTCCCTTCCTTTGAATCAGTTTTCCTTATTGTTCTATCCATCTCTAGAGAGACTACCCCATTTGTATCTCCCATTAGTATAATCTTCTGATCCATATATTCCAACAGATTGTTTTCTAACATTTTATAAAATTCCATTTTTTTCTTATTCGGTGCATATATTTCAACTAAAACTATTTTCTCACCTTGTGCCGTTATTTGTACTGCAATCATTCTTCCCTTGTCATACTTAAATAATTGTTTTGGGTCTAGTGTGGGTTTACTATATAGTACAACTCCTCTTTTCTTTGTAGTATCTGATGTTATAAATTCCAATCCAATCCTTTTGTTTATCAAGACTCTTCTATGTCTTTTAGCAACATGTGTCTCTTGTAAACAAATTATATCTAAATTTTGTTTCCGTAATACGTGTTATATTTTATTTCTTTTTGCTTTGCTATTTAAACCATTTACATTCCAAGTCAATATTTTTAGGTCCGCCATTCTGTCTATTTTAAAATTTTATATACCTACTTAATTATGAGTCTTAGTTCTCTTTCACTTCTTCCTGTTTATCAGTAATATCCTGAGGAGTTTCTTCTCCCTCTCCCTCTCCTTCTGTCACAGGCTTCCCATCTCCTAGTTCTTTTTTATAGTTTCTCCAAAACTTTTGTGCCTCATTTGTATCTCTGCATCTTTGTGTCAGAAAAGAATGTGGCTGCTTGCGGAGATAACAGCCCGGGACTCCAGCCTGTCTTTTAGAGGATTTATTGAGTACAAAACTATGTACAGTGCAGAGGTTTCAAAAGCATGTCTGCCTCAATCGCTAGCAGAATCCGGAAGTGGTCCACGCTGGTTTCTCCCCCCCCAGCAGAAAAACCCCGGAAGCCCCCCCTTCTTTTCTTTCCTTACGTGGAAAACTAAGCGACGGAAACTGCTCCTTTCTCTTTTTTAAAAAAAAATAATAATATTTATTGACAATTTAAAATTACAGAGAAAGAAAGAAAAAAAACAAGAGAAAAAGAAAAAGAAAGAAAAAGGTAGACAAAAATAACAATTGAGCGATACAAGTCAATAAAAACCAGTCAAAGAAAAAAACAACACACAATACATCAAAATCAAAAAACAAAAATAAACAAAAAAAATAAAAACAAATCCAATATTCCCAAATCCTTATTTTCCATTAACTTATTTCATCGACCTCCTCACACCTCCCTTTTTTGTATTCTAGTTATTAATTATCTCAGCAAATCCTTTCCATCTTTCACAATATTCTGTCATTAAATTACCTTAATCTATTTTAACCTTATCTTACCATAAAAAACCCTAAAGCTTAAAACTTAAGTCTTATTTATACCTAATTCTTTTAAGCATAACATATTCTTACATAATTCTTTTTAACATTTTTACTAAAGCCAAATAATTTCATTCCAACATTTTTCTAGTACTCATTAATTTTATAATGATTTTCTAAATAAATTTTTAAAACTTTCTTCCAATCTTCATCCATCGTCTCTTCTTCCTGGTCTCGGGTTTTGTCAGTCCTTTCTATCCCATCCTTCTAGTCCATCAACCTGGTGACCTTCTATCCGAGGCTCTTAAGTCTTTTCCATGTCCCTTCCGCAAGTCTTCTTCATGTTTGTACCTGTACTTTACTTTGTCTTCTGCTGATCTTATTCTTAATTTCCTTCCTTTCTCTCGGGGAGACTCCAGCTTGACAATATCTTTGTCCCTTCTCGACAAGTCAGCCCATTCTCCATAGTCGACACTGAAATCCATATGATATTTAGAGGCATGTTTCAAATTCCCTCCAAAGTTAAGGGCCCCCACAACTCCCAACCCCCCCTGGCCCAAAGCCAAATTCGAAAGGTCAAAACATCCCTGCATAGGGGGATCTATCCAACTTCCCATCTCCAAGCCAAACAGAACTCTGAAGGGAAGTTTTCTTTCCATCTCTCCAAATCTGACTTTCTCCAGATTCATTTGTCAGACCCAACAGCTTATGTTCCTGCAGGGCCGCAGCTCTCTCCATTTCTGCTACTTGGGGTTCAGCAACAACCTCCTCCTTTATCTTCTTCACCACTTGATCTGTCAAAGCACATTCCTGGATTAATTCCTGAGTGGGTTCTATATAGGTATTCACTGTTTGTCCAAAATTTCCGACTGCAACAGTCATCAAATCCATCTTCTCATGTAGCTGTTCCAGTAAAGCACTTGTCTTGCAAAGAGCAAGCACTATCGCTTGTTCTAGGCACATTCTTGTTCAAGGTCAAAGTCTGGTCCCACGATCTTTAATCTCTACAGCTGCAAAGCTCCCCAGATCGACTCTAATAACAGTTTCACAAGCTCCCTCTAGGGGAAACAATTTCTATTTGTATCCGTCTTTTTAAAAGCAGATCTAGCAACAAAGTTCCTTTCCTTTTTCAGATATTTTGTTCCTTTTAAGTGCAAAAGGGAACATTGGAATCAATATGTTTCTCTTTTTTAACTATCTGTCAAAAACGTTTGTCCACAGTCAATGAACTTCCCCAAAACGTCCGTCCTGACACCCCGCTCCCAGGTTCAAGACGGTGGAAATTTATCTTTCTTTAAACAGTCTAAAAAGATTCCCCCCTCTTCTCCTGCTTCCAAGGGGGTTTAGTGATTTTAAATGATGGAAATTTAATCCTTTACAGACGACTTTCCAGACTCTAGCTTGCAATGTCTTTGCTTCAATCTATTTACAAAAACGGAAGGCGGACTTCCTGTTTAGACCTTCCCGCTTCGGTGCCAAATTAAGAAATTTCATAGTCCAATTTTCCGTTCTACTCACGGGCAGTTGTTTAAAATCCAATTGTCCACAGGAAAAAGTCAGCGCTCTCTGGCAACAGCAATGCGGCTTCACTCCGTGAAAAAAGCAGCCGATTCAAAGCACCGTGCCATTCACCCCACGTTGCTCCGGATCCCCGAAACCGGGTTTCCCCGCGAGTAGGGGAGGCGCGTAAGGTGCCAGCCGAATCCCATGTCCACAGGCTTCTCCCGCCTGTGGTTTTTAATGGGTCTCCGCCTCTCCGCGGCGGTCCAGACCCTAATTCTCACGAAGCGGATTCCTCCCGATCAGAGGAAATCCGCCATTGCCAGAGGCACTAACCCGGAAGTCCCTGCTCCTTTCTCTCTTTGGTAGCAGCCTTTGGGTTCCTCCCTCTCTCATCTTCCATGTCTCCTGAAAGCTTCTCCTCCCCCGATTCTGACGAAGTACAGCTGCTCAGCAGAGGGGGAGGCTCTCTGTACATTCCTGTCTCTCCCCCCTCCCCTGCAAACCAATCCCTGACATCTTTGTTTCTTACTTTTATAGGTAAATGAGATTCCTTCTGGGAATTCCCATCTGTATGGTATTTGTTTCTCAGAGCGTCTGTCTAGAATTTTTAATTAGCTCGTTTTTTAAGAAGGCGTGTTGGAATCTCCTTTAGAATAATGTTTTTTCCTCCTGTCTGTAGCCTGCTTTGATAATTCATTTGTTTTATTCTGTCTTTAACTGGACGTGAATTAAAAATTACCAGACAGTCTTCTGGTAACTTTTTTGTCTTTGCAAAACTTGAAAATTCTATCAATCAAATTTTTGATCAATTCTCGCGGTACTTCTAACCAGTCATACAACTCCTTAATAATCTTCTTCTGGTTTCTCTGGGATTCATTGAAAACGGAGAATCATTTCTTTCTGTCTCATTTCTAAAACCACTATCATGTCGCAGGTTGCTTCCTGGGAGGCATTAGCCACCACCACCACCATCTCCTCTCTTAATTTTTCCTGGTCCCTTTTCAAGTCCCTCCCCATAGTCTGTACCTTCTTTGTTTTTTTCTTCTTGTTCCTGTGTTTTAGTTTTGAGATCCTGTACTGATAGTCCCAGTTCTGTGGTTCTTTAATTTGTCCTGTCAAGTCTAAAACCAATTTTGCATTCTGATCCATTTGGGATGCCAATGTTTTGGCATTCTCCCTTATTTCCTTAGTTAAATCCTTCCTTAATTCTGAAATCAGTTCTGCAATCTCAGACTTAGGATCTAATTCCTGAGTTGAGGCCCTTCTCCCCTGCACTGTAGCTGGAGTCGAGGTTGGTTCCCCCACCCCCCACCCCCCGCCATCTCACATCAAATATTTTATCACCCACTACAAGAAATAAAGGGAGAGAGTCAGAGAAAAAACAAAATATCAAATTTTCTATTGCCACTAAATATCTCTCTCTTCCCCCTCTCTTTCTCAAAACCAAAAGGAAAGAACACAGTCAAATACTGCATAAAAATCAATGTAGTCTTGCCAGCCAGTGTTATCAATTCCTCCAGAGACACAGACAGGAGGATCACGCCCATGGTCTTTGAATCAGCAGCAGACCATTCTGCCGTCACTGGAGCAGGTGCATCATCTGTGACCGTGTGCCACACTGCAGCCCTCAGCAAAGCCTGGCAATAGACAGCCCAGGTCTGATAATTCCCCTCATTTAACTGGGGACATTGGGTGCTCCCCAATGCATCCTGCAAAGGATCCATTTTCCTCCTCTTTCTTTCAGCCAGGAAAATAGTCAATTACAGTCTGTTATCTGGCAGCTCATAAATCAGGAGTGCCTGCCTTTCTCGGCTTTAATTGCCTGGCACGGACTTCAAAGCCTCCCTGCCGTCACGGCCAAAGTACGATCCACATTACCTCTTTCCTTCCTGGAACGCTGCAGCAGCCAACAGCAGTCCTACTCTTGTGTAAAGCCTTGTTGTCGGCCTCCGGGGGTCAAAAGGCCAGCTGGCTAGCCCCCAGTTGGATCGTCTCCTTCTCAGCCGTGCCGCTGCGAAGATCCATCAACCTCTGGCTCCAACAAATCAGTGACTCAAGCCTCCCAGACTTGAGCACACTATACTCAGCAATGTGAACTGCGCAACAGAAGAGGCTGAGGCTTGTGGATACCTACTAAAAACTACGGATTTATTAATCATAAATCAAGACAAAGAAACATGTTGTCTCTCCTTCCCGTCTTCTCGGAGAGTCAAAACAAAAGCAATACAGTGGAAGCTCCACTTATGCCAGCAAACTGTGTTGGAATGTAAACAGACATATGACACGTAACAATCCCATGTCTGCAACTAAAGGTGGAATGGAATCTCCCAACAGGGTGGCCTCTCCTATAGGGAGGCAATGAGCAAAATGGAGGTATATAGCAACAGCTCCACTGTACTTACCAGCTCCAACTCCCCTTTCCAGATGCCCCACTTCCCGCTTCCTCTTGTGCCACTTCCTCCTCCTGTGGCACCTCCTTGGCTCCTTCTGCCACTGCTGGCTGGCTACCTCACACAGCAAGTTGCCCTCCTTGTTGCCACCCCCTTTCTCCTTGCTGTGTTGCTTCCCCATTACCTGTCCCCTGGGAGAGACCTGCTCCCCTGACAACTGCAGTGTGCCTGTCTGCCCCCGGGGCTGGTCCTGCCGTTCTTGTGGATTCTTGGGTTTCAGCCTCGTGTTTTCCTGCTCCAAGAAACTTGCTCTGTGGCATCTCTCAGAAGGCTATCATCCATGGCTGCCTTCTCTTTCATCTCTTTGGCCAGGTCAGGCTGGCCTCTCCATGGCACTGCACTATGTGCTTCCATCCACCCTGCAGTCTGCTTTCCCTTGGGCTGGGGATGGCTGGTGGAGGAGCCAAGCAGGGCCTGTTCTTGTGTCCTTGGCTCCTATTCCAGTGTATCTGCCTCTCTGCTGCAGTTCCCGCACTGGCTGGATGAGGCTCAGACCCAACTCCAGGATATGCTCCTTTCCTTTAACACTCAAGTGTTTCTTTCAGAGGAGGACCTCCCACCCTCATAGTGTGTCCTTCAGGCATTGCAAATGCTCCTCCAAGCCAGCTCCCTGCAGCTTGATCACCTACTGCCTCTGTTCTCTGCAGGTAGGTGCTCCATCTTCAGCCACTGGAGGCCACGATCCAATCTCTCTGCAGAATAATAAACCTGCACTCTCTTGGGGGACTAACTCTCTGGCTTCTGAACTTCTCACCCCTCCTTCATCTTCTCTCTGCCTCCTCCATACTGTCCTCCATGGCTTCTTTGGTGTCCTCCTGCTCCTCTTCACTGCTGCTGCTCAGGCTCAGGACCTGTGCAGGTTTGGCAGCTATTCAGTCATTCCTCCGTGTCTTTCCCCTCTGATCTTGCTCTCCCCTCCTCACAGCTGACAGCTGCATTGCTTCAACTTCGCCTCCTCCACATTCAGACTCATGGCTCTGCATTTCCATCCTTCACTTCTGGGAAAGCACAAACTAAGGAGAAGCAGCTCTGCTGTGCCCAGGCCTTTTCCCTCTTCCACAAGCTCTGGAATGCTGGGCGAAAACACGAAGCTGACTTCTCTTCCACCACACACAGCTCCAGCCTCAGCCTGGTCACACCCCACCTTCTTCTGGTCAGCAGCATTGTGCTGTTTGTCAGTGCCCAGGGCATGCACATGTGCGCACATGTGTGCCAGGTAGGGCGGGGTGCAGAGGGTGAACAAAACCTGCTGCACCAGTCCAGCCCTTACTGCTGATGCCGCCGGGCAGGCGTGGGTCATGGAGTGTTCACAGGGCTGTGCTGTGCCACTTGTCCATCCAGACAGCGGGGAGCCCGGCCTCCCGACACTGCCCTTGGTGGGTGCATCCTCCCAACACTGGCCCGATGGCCATTCAGTGAGGGGCAAGACCAGGTCAGGTGCTGGGGCCCAGAAACCCCCAGTGGCAGGCAGGACAGGATGGGGATCCCTGTGGAGAGGGGGTCTAGTTTGCACCCCCTGAAAATTATGTGCCCTGGGCTACAGCCCCCCCCCCCCCGCCCCACACTTTTCTGCTGCTCCAGAGGGGTAGGGCCCAAATCAATGGATTCAAATTACAAGGAAGGAGATTCCTCCTAAACTTTAGGAAGAACTTCCTGATGTTTAGAGCTGTTGGACAGTGGAACAGACTGCCTTAGAAAGTGGTGGACTCCTTTGTTGGAGATTTTTAAACAGCCATTGGATGGCCATCTGCTAGGGATTCTTTAGCTGTGATTCCTGCATTGCAGCAGGTTGGACTAGATGACCCTTGGCGTCCTTTCTTCTGCTATAGTTCTGTTGCTCTAAGTTCTGAAAGGTAACAAAATTATGTTTTCAAAACATTGCAACCTCTCACTGACTGGGGAGTTACTTTCCCCCCACCCCTTTACACCTGTAAACTGAACAACATTAATTTTGCTGTTGTTTTTCTTAAATCCTCAACACTGCATTGTGTGTTACACAGTGTTGCAAGATCGCCTTTTCTTTTTCTTCTTTTAAAAAAAAATTATTAAGACTTTTCATACTATATTACAATAAAAGAACAACCTAATCTAAACAAAAACAAAGAATCAAGAAAGAAAAGGGGGAAAGAATATAAAGTCATCCTTCACAGGTAGATCTTAGCTTCAATCAATCAATCAATCAATCATAACAGAGAAAGGTGAACCCTCCCAGCCCTCACCTGGGAGCTTTTCTTTCTTCTCCTATTCTCCCGCCTTCCCTTCCCTGCCTCTCATGCAGGGTCCTTCATCAGCTAATCCTCACCTTCATTTGCATGTTAACCACCCCTTAACCCTGAGTCGGGCACCACACACAATACAAAAAAATTGAGGGGGGGGGAGCAAAAGAGAAAGTGAAAGAAATAATAGAGATAAGGAGAGAGAAGAGAAAAAAAGAATCAAATAAAGCAAAAATGGAGATGTACTAACAAAAATTCCAAAAGAGGGACTCTGATTTTTCATCTGCCGGTCATGTACTAGCGGAATATATACTTACAGTAGCTACTCAAACCTTCATCTCCCTCCACAGATTTTCAATTGGATTAAGGTCTGGAGACTGGCTAGGCCACTCCAGGACCTTAATGTACTTCTTCTTGAGCCACTCCTTTGTTGCCTTGGCCTTGTGTTTTGGGTCATTGTCATGATGGAATACCCATCCTCGACCCATTTTCAATGCCCTGGCTGAGGGAAGGAGGTGCTCATCCAAGATTTGATGATACATGGTCCTGTCCATCGTCCCTTTGATGCGGTGAACGTGTCCTGTCCCCTTAGCAGAAAAACACCCCAAAGCATAATATGCCCCCCCTCCATGTTTGACGGTGGGAATGGTGTTCTTGGGGTCGTAGGCAGCATTCCTCCTCCTCCAAACACGGCAATTTGAGTTGATGCCAAAGAGCTCAATTTTGGTCTCATCTGACCACAACACTTTCACCCAGTTTCCCTCTGGGTCATTTAGATGTGAATTGGCAAACTGCAGACGGGCCTGTACATGTGCTGTCTTGAGCAAGGGGACCTTGCGGGCTCTGCAAGATCTCAGTCCTTCATGGCATAGTGTGTTACCAACTGTTTTCATGGTGTCTATGGTCCCAGCTGCCTTAAGATCATTGACAAGTTCCCCCCGTGTAGTTCTGGGCTGCTTCATCACCGTTCTCATGATCATTGCAACTCCACGGGATGAGATCTTTCATGGAGCCCCAGACTGAGGGAGGTTGGCAGTTATTTTGTGTTTCTTCCATTTGCAAATTATTGCACCAACTGTTGTCACCTTCTCACCAAGCTGCTTGGCAATAGTCTTGTAGCCCAGTTCAGCCTTGTGCAGGTCTACAATCTTGTCCTCGACATCCTTGGACAGCTCTTTGGTCTTGATCATGGTGGCTACTTTGGAATCTGCTGGATTGATTGCTTCTGTTGACAGGTGTCTTTTGTACAGGTACTGTAACAAGCTGGGATTACAGGTAAGACCTCTCCCTTACAGCAGGTGCTTCTAATCTCAGCTCCTTACATACAGTGAAGATACCAGGTCGCCTGATATCTGGCTGGTTGATAGGGGATCAAATACTTATTTCACTCATTATAATGCACATCAACCTCTGACTTTTGTCTTCTGTGTTTCTGGGGGTTTTCCTGTTGTTATTCTGTCTCTCACAGCTACAATAAACCTACCATTAAAATTATGGACTGGTCATTTCTTTGCCAGAGGGCAAATGGGCAAATTTAGCAGGGGATCAAATACTCCCCCCCCCTCACTGTATTTAAAACATATATTTTGTGAACATCTATTTACTCCACTTTCTTGTAAACAACATTTCATCTTAAGTTAAAGTGTCTCACAGTCATTCATTTCCTTCTCTCACAGAAAGTCCAAGATAGATTCCCTTGTTATTTTTATTATTAATGTTAACCATTTTTTTCTTTTTATTTTACTTATATTGATTCCCACCATTACTTCATATTGAATAGTATTTTTTTTCTGTCTGTGTCCATATTAAACTCTCTCCACTACAGTGGTGCCTCGCAAGACGAAATTAATCCGTTCCGCGAGTTTTTTCATCTAGCGAATTTTTCGTCTTGCGAAGCACGAAATCCCATAGGAATGCATTGAAATTCAATTAATGCGTTCCTATGGTCAAAAAAAGTCCAAACAAAGCCAAATTTGGTACAACAAGAGTTTATTAAGTGCTCTTTAAAGTCACACATACTGTAAAGAGCATTTCAAAAATTGAAGGAACAATAAATTCAAAAATTGAAGGAACAATAAATTCAAAAATTGAAGGAACAATAAAAATCATAAAAATGCAGAAAAAAACCACACAAGCTTCCAGATTCTTGCAAACCCCTCCTCAACTGTTCCCCCAGCCACCCACCACACAGAAATTCAAATCCAGAATTTTTTTTAAAAAACAGCAGAGTGGCCCAATGGTCACAGAAAATCATAAAAATGCAGAAAAAAAAGACACAAGCTTCCAGATTCTTGCAAACCCCTCCCCAACACCAAGTCCTTGAATTCCAAACACCCCAACCCCAAATCCAAAACCCCCAAAAAAGTTTTAAAAGTTTAACTTACCAAATGGCTGCAAAAGAAGTTTTGGAAAAGCTTCAAAAATCACCAAAGTCTTCAAAAACCTCAAAAAAGGCTACCACACTGCGTTCTATGAGTTGCTCCTCGAAGTCAAGTCGCAACTGTATTAACGGTGTTAAGAAAAAGGAAACAAACTTGCAAGACGTTTTCGTTTTTCGTCTTGCGAAGCAAGCCCATAGGGAAATTCGTCTTGCGAAGCAGCTCAAAAAACGCAAAACCCTTTCGTCTAGCGAGTTTTTCGTCTTGTGAGGCATTCGTCTTGCGGGGCACCACTGTATGATCACATATTTAGACCAATATTCCATTTTTGTTTCTCATTATCTATCCACTTGTTCAGATCCAGTCCCATCTATTTAGTTCTATTTCTTATTGTATTATTCCATTTTAATTTCTCATTACATATCTCCTAATTAATTTCCAGTTCTGTATACCCAATTCCATATCCTGTTGCTTTTACAATGGTATCCCAATCTCCTCTTTAGGCCCTTCCACTTTCATTTTTTTCAATATTTTTCCAGAGGCAATACCATAGCTTTAATAGAAACATACTTTGGATTCACTCCAGATTGTAAGCAGAGTCTTTTCTCTCTGCTAAGGCTAAAAAAAGGTCAGGACTGAAATCCCGAAGCTTTTTAGAACCACCACCACCACCACCAACAACAACAACAACATTTGTACCCCGCCCATCTGACTGGGTTGTCCCAGCCACTCTAGGGGGCTTCCAACATATATAAAAACATAATAAAATATTACACATTAAAAGGCTTCCCTAAACAGGGCTGCCTTCAGATGTCTTCTAAAGGATATATAGTTACTAATTTCCTTGACATCTGATGGGAGGGCATTTCACAGGGTGGGTGCCACTACCGAGAATGTCCTCTACCTGATTCCCTGTAGCGTCAATTCTCTCAGTGAGGGAACTGCCAGAAGGCCCTCAGAGCTGGATCTCAGTGTGTGGGCTGAACGATGCGGGTAGAGACGCTCCTTCAGGTATACAGGGCTGACGCCGTTTAGGGCTTTAAAAGTCAGCACTGATACTTAGAATTGTGCCTGGAAACATACTAGGAGCCAATGTAAGTCTTTCAGGACCGGTGTTATATGGTCCCAGTGGCTGCTCTCCGTCACCAGTCTAGCTGCTGCATTCTGAATAAGTTGTAGTTTCTGAGTCACCTTCAAAGGTAGCTCCATGTAGAGCGCATTGCAGTAGTCCAAGTGGGAGATAAGCAGAGCATGTACCACTCTGGTGAACCAGTGCGCAAGCAGATGGAGCTGGTAGACAACTGCCCTGGACACAGAATTGACCTGTGCCTCCATGGATAGCTGTGAGTCCAAAATTACTCCCAGGCTGCACACCTGGTCCTTCAGGGGCACAGTTACCCCATTCAGGACCAGGGAGTCCCCCACACCTGCCTTTCCCCTCCAAACAGTACAGTGGTACCTCGGGTTAAGTACTTAATTCATTCCGGAGGTCCGTACTTAACCTGAAACTGTTCTTAACCTGATGCATCACTTTAGCTAATGGGGCCTCCTGCTACCGCCGTGCCGCTGGAGCCTGATTTCTGTTCTTTTTTTTTTTTAATTATTTTTTTATTTTTATTTTTTTAAATAATATTTATTGCTTTTATACCTTACAAAAGGAAAAAAGAGAAAAGAAGAAAGAAAAGAAGAGAAAGAAAAAGAAAAAGAGAAAAAGAGAAAACAATACAATACTGTCAGAGCTGCTTCCAGATCCTAGCTCACAGAGGATCACGCTAGCCAGCGATCATTAAACAAAAGTCTTTATTGAGTTACAGTTTCCATTCTCAAGCTGCTGCGTGCAACTCTACGTCTCATGGTTAGATCGGCGAAGCTCCATCTGAGTCTCCGCCCCCTGTACACCAGTTTAAGATTCTAGCCTTACTCCACCTCTTCCGTCTCTCCTTTCTCCTCTGGGTCCTGCTACCCCCCGGGGTCCCTTCCTTCCTGGATTCTTCTGACGCTGACGTTGACCCCCCTGACTCCTCCCCGTCTTTTCGGCGGGCTTTGGGACCTGGCTCCCTATCCGGGCTGCCAACTGCACCGCCCTCCTGTACATTTGAACTTGGCGCGCGCGCCCAGCCTTCAACCTTCCTCTCGACCGTTTCCTCGCTCCCCGATGGAGGCGTGGCCAATCCTGACTCATGTCCTCCCACTGGCAGTGCGCCGCCTGATCCCGATGCCTGGGACTCCTCCCCCCTACTGCACTCTGGTGTGGACGCTGGTCCTGATTTCCAACTGCTTCTCTCTGAGTCCCCTCTGTCCCCTTCTTCCTGGGGTGTCCCCCTCGGCACCCCCCTTGCTCTGACCATGGGAGCCCCTTTCTGTGAATCTTCCGATTCGCTGGAAAGACTCAGAGACCTCGGACCGCTGTCATCGCTAACATTACCTTCGGACTCCTCCCCCTCGCTCTCTATTTCCTCCCTTTCCTGTGCCTCTGCTCCTGAACCCCTGACAAATACAATATATAAACAATACAGAATGCAATATTATCATTAACACCTTAACAAAACAAAAACAAAAACAATTCAAAAAAAACCACACATCGTACCATCTCAGTATCCTCTCTTTCATTCCCTTGTCTCATCGACCTCCTCTCACCTCCCTTTTTGTATTCCATTTCTATTAATTGTTTCAGCAAATCCTTTCCATCTTTCTCTATTTTCTGTCATGTAATTATCTTAACATGTTTTAACCTTATTTTCCATTAATGCTATAATACTTATTTATACTTAATTACTTAACATATTTCTACTAAAGCCATATAATTCCCTTCCAACATTTTTCTAACACTCATTAATTTTACATTATTTCCATATATAGGTTTTAAACTTTTTCCAATATTCTTCCACCGTCTCTTCTCCCTGGTCTCGGGTTCTGCCAGTCATTTCCGTCCATTCCAAATAGCCCATCAACCTGGTGATCTTCTGTCCGAGGCTCTTAACTCTTTTCCAGGTCCCTTCTGCAGGTCTTCTTCATATTTATACATGCACTTTACTTTGTCTTCTCCTGATCTTGTTCTTATTTTCCTTCCTTTGACGCTGAAAAGTAGATCTCTGGGGAATTCCCATCTAGCAATGTGTCAGGGAACTGACATCGGAGCCAAAGGCGGAGGCTAGGCTCTCGAGCGATGCTGGAGAAGGGCCCAGCAGGGGGAGAGGCGGCTCACCATCTGGGGAAAGAAATCAGCGTAACACCAGGGATAAAGGGGGGCAGATGGGGGAATCGGCGAGGGGGCTCCAGGACTCCTCACCGGAGATCAGCGAGGAGAGCACGGGTCCTCCGCTACCCACGCCCTCCCTGCGCAGAAGACTTCCGCGCAGGGAGAGTAGGAGGAGACTTGGAGTCAAACAACTTTTATGCTGGAAAAGGTTTAAGAAACGCCCACTGACGGATTCTGCTAGCGACTGAACAGCCACGAAGTGCAGGGGCTGTCCAGACAGAAAAGGTTTAACAAGGCAACCTAGCCAGGAGTGGCACCAACTTGCGCACGAGCAACCCCTACATTTATTACACAATGTTTTTATTCCTTCTCAACAAGTCAACCAAATCTCCATAATTAGAACTGAGATTCAAAAGATATTTCCAATCGTGTTCCAAAATTCCTCCGAGTCTGGCAGTCCCCACAACTCCAGTCTCCTTCTGACACAAATCCAGGTCCCAGAGGTCAATCTCCAGTCCAAACGGGGCTCCAATCCTAAAAGTCTGACTTTCTCTAAATTCAGTCTTAGAGGGCATCAACTTATAATCATCCAATTGCAACTGTAAGGCTGGAGCTCTCTGCCTCACCACTTGTGCCACTTTAAGTTCCACAGCGAGAGCTTTCTCCCCCGCCTTCTCCTCGATTTGCCATGTCAAAATAGATCCCTGTATCGATTCCTGAGCAATTCCTGTATTAATATTAACTTTTTGTGCCAGATTAGTCACTTTTTGTTCCAAGTTATCAATTTTTATAGTCCTCGCCTCCGTCTTCTTGAAAAGCTGTTCCAGTGAGTCGTTAATCCTGCAAAATGCATCTGTCAACATTCTTAACAAGTCAAGGTCAAATCCAATTTCTCACAGTTTTATCTTGCTGATGGAAAATTCCCCCAGCTCAGCTCTTGTAACAATTTCAAAGGCTTCCTCTAGGGGGAAACAGTTTCTATTTGTATCAATCCTTTTAAGCACAGTTCAAACAATAAAGTTAGTTTCTCAGTTACTTTTACTCCTTTTTAAACGCAGAAGGAGGCAATAGAAACAAGATATTTCCCGTCTTTAACTTACTGTCAACAGACAATCTATTCACAGTCAATGAGCATATCCAAAACTTCAATGCTTGCTAGCAGCCCATTTCCAGGTTCAGAGCAGTGGTAATTTGACTTTCTTCACTCTGTCCTGCAGACTTGCACGATCTTAAATCTCCCCCCTCTTCTCCTGCTTCCAAGGGGGGTTTAGTAGTTTAACCGATGGAAGTCTAATCCTTTATAAGAGACTTTCCAAGGCTTTAGTTTGCAGCCTCTTTGCCTCAATCTATTTACAAAAGGGGGAGGCGGACTTCCTGTTTGAAACCTCCCCGTTTCGGTGCCAAATTAAGACGTTTAAAAATCCAATTTTCCGTTCTACTCACGGGTTGTTGTTTTGAGATCAAATTGTCCACAGGAAAAAGTCAGCGCTCTCCTGCAACAGCAATGCGGCTTCACTCCGTGAAAAAAGCAGTCGATTCAAAGCACCGCACCACTCACCCCACCTCGCTCCGGATCCCCAAAACCGGGTTTCCCCGCGAGTAGGGGAGGCACAAAAGGTGCCAGCCGAATCCCACGTCCACAAGCCTCTCCCGCCTGTGGTTTTTGATGGGTCTCCGCCTTCGCCGTGGCGGCCAGACCCTAGTTTCACGGAGCAAATTCCTCCTGGTCAGAGGAATTCAGCCATTGCCGGAGGCGCCTCCTCAGAAGTCGACCCTGATTTCTGTTCTTATCCTGAAGCAAAGTTCTTAACCTGAAGCACTATTTCTGGCTTAGTGGAGTGTGTAACCTGAAGCGTATGTAACCCGAGGTACCACTGTACTTCTGTCTTTTCAAATGGTTTTCAGATCCCAATATCAGTATGTTCAAATCCATACAGGACCAGAGAGTCCCCCACACCTGCCCACCAGTGGTGTGCAGTCATTGGACTAAGGGGACTAGGCTAGTCCCCTAAATCAGTGCTTTTCAACTATGGGGTGCCTTGAATGATAGTCAGGGGTGCCGCAGGCAACACTGTCCTCTGTCCCTCTTTCTTTCCCTCCCTCCTCTGATGCCCTCTCGTGTCTCTGCCTCTGAAATATACTCAGAGTCGAGAGTGGATTTCATGCTCTTTATTCAGCTCATAGTGGTGAGGAGGAATGAAAGTCCCCTCAAAGTATCTGCTTTATATACATCATTTACATAATAGGCTGCACGTGATTGGCTAATTCCGGAATTCTCCTGTAGGCCAATCAGGTTGTGGATTCACTTCCATCTGAAGCTGGATTGGGTGGCTCCTGCAGACCAATCATACTGCTGCATTGTTCTAAGACCAATCAGACTGCTGCATTCTGAATCCTATTGTTCTGGGACCAATCAGACTGCTGCATTTTGGATCCTATTGTTCTAGGACCAATCAGACTGCTGCATTTTGGATCCTATTGTTCTAGGACCAATCAGACTGCTGCATTTTGGATCCTATTCAACTCAGTACATAACAGCCTCCAAAAGGCTTCTACAGCTGTTTGTTGCTGCAGCCCTGGCTACAAGCTCCCCAGGTGAATGGTGCTTCTGGGGCTCACCAGGGGGTGCTGGTTGCCAGGAGCTGAGGTGGCCTTCGAGTAAGCAAGCAAGCAGGTGAGGGAGCCCAGCCAGCCAGTTCACCAGCCCTTACTGTTGGGAGTGGACAAACAAGTGGGAGGCCAGGCAGGCATGCTGGCCTTTCTTGTGTCAGCTGTGTTGCAGCTGAGTGCCTGGTGAAGAAGGGGAGCCTTTCTGCCATGCAGGCCTGGTAGTGCCAGCTGCTGCCACTGCTGCCTCCCAAGATAAGGTGCTGGCCTCATGTTCACCTTTGGCTAGTCTCCATCAGGCCGCTAAGGCTGAAGGCATCCTTTTCCCAGGCCCCTTGGGGTGTGGCATGAGGAAGCACCTCTCTTTGGGGCAGGGGGTGCAGCTCAGAGACCAGGGGTGATAGCAGCAGCTTTCCAGAGGACTTACAAGGAGAGGGGAGAAAAGAGGAGACTGAGGGAAAAAGCCACAAGGGAGGATGTTCAAAAAAGGGTGAGAGGCTGCCAGCTGTGCAGGTAAGGTGTGACATAACTGGGCTCCTGAGCCCCACAAGAGTGCCACGGAAAGAATGCAGTTGGTCAAGGCAGCCGTGGACTCAAAAAGGTTGAAAACCTTGGCCCTAAATGTTCCCTTGGCACCTCCTTCCCAAAGCCCAGGAAACTTCTATCTGGCTTAGGGAAGAAGATGTGATGCTCTGTTGTGTCCAAGAGCCCTCCCACCACTTTCCCAAAGCCCACTTAGCTTTAGGAAGGAGGCAGCAGGGCTCTAGCATCCTGTCAGAGGCTTGGTGCAGCCTTCCCAAAGCTTGGGAAGATTTTGCTTGACTTAGGGAAGGAGGTGCCGATGCTCACGGGCATGACATCAGCCCCCCACCCCCATTCCCCTTGCAAGTTGGTGCCTCTCGCCCTAACTGTTCCCCTATGAAAAATTTCACTGCATGCCACTGCTCTCCACCCCCTGTCCCCCAGAAACAATACTTCTGTCTTGTCAGGATTCAACCTCAATCCATCCTCCAACCGCCTCCAGACACTCACACAGGACATTCACCACCTTCATTGGTTGCGATTTTGACAAGAGGTAGAGCTGGGTATAATCCAAATACTGGTGCCCAGCCCAAGCCCCCTGATGATCTCTACCAGCGGCTTCATATAGATGTTGAAAAGCATGGGGGAGAGGACAGAGCCCTGAGGTACCCCACAAGTGAGCACTTGCTTTCAGTTCCATCAACACCATATCCAGATATGTCTCAAAATCACTGTTTGTAATATTATCTTCTACTTCCATTTCCACGTGGTCATCTGATTCCTTCAGTTTGGTTATTTCTTGATCCAGTCCTGCCAACTTTTCATCAATTTGTTCTGACGCCTCTGCATATTCACCATTTCCATTTATTTATTTTTATACCTCATAATATTCTTTCTCCTCTGGCTCACTTTTCTCATCAGATGGGCGGGGTACAAATAAACAAATTATTATTATTATTATTATTATTATTATTATTATTATTATTATTATCTTCATCCTCATCAAACATTGATCTGAACATTTTTAGCTGTTCAGCAAACATCTGTTGTACAATTCCAATTATCACTAGTAGATCCATACTGGATAGTTTCAATGTGCCGAATATTATTGGCTACTCAGTTCACCTTAATGTTCCTCCTTAAAAGAAAGACAGTCAGCTGCAGCTGGTATCTCAGGCCAAATTCATTCTCATGATTAATAATAGTTACTCCACTTTCAATTATCTGTTTAGTGGCAGGAAACAAACATAAAAATGGTACCAGGATTTTTATTGTAGGTTTTTAATATTTCATGCTCACCATAATTCAAGTTTTCTGTTATACTTTAGACACTTTAACACTTAAATTTCCTTTCTGGCTTTTTGGTGAAAGATGTTGGTATGCCCAGGTTTCTAATGAAAGAGGAATTTCTCTCATTAGAATCTCATCATCCCAGAGATATTTTAATAGGTTTAAAAATAGAGAGGGTGCAACCCTTTTACCAGGCTATTACATGGCAGTCAGGCATAATGGTATTTTCCTCTGCCTGCCACCTTGTTGTAAACTCACGTCCAGCTGCAAGGTACAGACAGCAGAACAACAGCTTTTATCAAGCTTCATGAGCATAATCCCAAATCGCTCTTATCTCCAGAGCGAGTAATATAGCCAGGCTATATTATTAATCACGATATCAACCGGAACTAGCGGAAAGATCTTCAGGTCACCATTCCTCTCAGGTTTCTTCCCCTTTCAAGATATCCACTCCACTTCCCAGTGGGGGAGGAGTTGCGATGGATCTTTTGGCCACCCACTCCGATCCGGGGGCGGGGGCGGCGTCCTGCGTCACCCTGAGGTCCCGGCAGCATCATAGTTCCGGCCAGCCAATCCGCTGGCTGGGACCAATTTAAACTTAGCTGCGATCCAGGGAACTTCCTTCTGGCTCAGTTTCACAATCTGCTCACATCTCATCCCTTCTCTCCATTGTTGGACCCCTTAAAGCGACTTGAGGCACCACGTGTTCCGGAGACCTTTGGGCTTTAGTTCCTCCGCTTTCAATTACATCTCCTCAGGGTTCACATTCGTATTGCCTTCCTGCGGGGGTCTCCTCAGCTGGGGTGTGTGTGGGGGGGAGCAGGGGTGTTTGTCGCTCACCCTCTTGTGGTTTCGCTGGGTTCCGATAAGTCGGGGAGTGTGTTTCTGAGCGTGCTGTGATTGGCGCTCGCATTGCTTGCCTTGTGCAGGGGTCTGTTTTATTGTGGGAGTGTACTGTAGTGTTGTGTCACTTCTGCTTCTGGGAAACTACATTTATTGTTCTGATTTTATCGATCCTTCCCGCTCCCCTGACCCCCACCTTTCCCTCTCCCCGTGGCTGCATTTCGCTGACTTTACTTTGCCGCTTTAATTTGTTGCTACCCAGGGGAGTGCTCAGCATGCGAGACGCAGCTGCTCCAATCCAGTGTTACAGCTGGCTCGCGCCCTGGAGAGACCAGCAATTGGCCGCTCTGCAGCTGTTTGACTGCTCAGAGGCGGCGGCACTCGAAGGGGATTTCTCGTTTAAATATCAGGTTGTTTGTGTGGAATCACGTATGCGTGTGCCCTGTGCCCTGTGCCCAGTTCAGCAGGTGGGTGGGTGCGTGCCGAACAGAGCAACGTGTTTCCTTTGCAGGCGTTCAGCGCCAGCTTTGCAGGGGGAGGCTTACTAAAAAATAAAAAATAAAAAATGTTCAGCTCCTTCCTGCTTGCTTATTGAGCGCTCCCAGCTCCCTTTGTTTAAGGATGCCCAAAGGCAGGACACTCTTAGTGAGGGGTTACCCTTCATGGACCACTGCCTTGCTGTGGCGAAGGGGCTTGAATAACTCAGAGAAGCTATGAGCTATGCCGTGCAGGGCCACCCAAGATGGACAGGTCATAGTGGAGAGTTTTGACCAAATGTGATCCACCTGGAGCAGGAACCAGCAAGCCACTCCAGTATCCCTGCCAAGAAAAGTCCATGGACAAAGACAACAGGCATATAAAAGTTATGACGCTGGAAGATGAGCCCCTCAGGTTGGAAGGCGTCCAACATGCTACTGAGGAAGAGCGGAGGACAAGTACAAGTAGATTCAGAGCTGATGAAGCTGCTGGGCCAAAGCCGAAAGGACGCTCAGTTGCGGATATGCCTGGTAGCGAAAGGAAAGTCTAGTGCTGTAAAGAAAAATATTGCATAGGAACCTGGAATGTAAGAACCATGAACCTTGGTAAGTTGGAAGTGGTCAAAAATGAGATGGCAAGAATAAATATTGACATCCTGGGCATCAGTGAACTAAAATGGACGGGAATGGGCGAATTCAGTTCGGATGACCATCACATCTACTACTGTGGGCAAGAATCCCGTAAAAGAAATGGAGTGGCCCTCATCGTCAACAAAAGAGTGGCAAAAGCTGTACTGGGATGCAATCTCAAAAATGATAGAATGATTTCGATACGAATCCAAGGCAGACCTTTTAACATCACAGTAATCCAAGTTTATGCACCAACCACTGGTGCTGAAGAAACTGAAATTGACCAATTCTGTGAAGACTTACAACACCTTATAGAAATGACACCAAAGAAGGATGTTCTTCTCATTATAGGGGATTGGAACGCTAAAGTAGGGAGTCAAGAGATAAAAGGAAGAACTGGCAAGTTTGGCCTAGGAGATCAAAACGAAGCAGGGCAAAGGCTAATAGAGTTCTGCCAAGAGAACAAGCTGGTCATCACAAACACTCTTTTCCAACAACACAAGAGACGACTCTACACATGGACATCACCAGATGGGCAGCATCGAAATCAGATTGATTATATTCTCTGCAGCCAAAGATGGAGAAGCTCTATACAGTCAGCAAAAACAAGACCTGGAACTGACTGTGGCTCAGATCATCAGCTTCTTATAGCAAAATTCAAGCTTAAACTGAAGAAAGTAGGAAAAAGCACTGGGCCGGTAAGATACAATCTAAGTCAAATCCCTTATGAATACACAGTGGAAGTGAGGAACGGGTTTAAGGATTTAGATTTGGTGGACAGAGTGCCTGAAGAACTATGGATGGAGGCTCATAACATTATACAAGAGGCAGCAACTAAAACCATCCCAATGAAAAGGAAATGCAAGAAAGCAAAGTGGCTGTCCAACAAGGCCTTACAAATAGCGGGTGAGAGAAGGCAAGCAAAATGCGAGGGAGATAGTGAAATTGAATGTAGATTTCCAAAAAATAGCAAGGAGAGACAAGAAGGCCTTCTTAAACGAGCAATGCAAAGAAATAGAGGAAAACAATAGAATGGGAAAAACCAGAGATCTGTTCAAGAAAATTGGAGATATGAAAGGAACATTTCGTACAAAGATTACCATAATAAAGGACAAAAGTGGTAAGGACCTAACAGAAGCAGAAGACTTCAAGAAGAGGTGACAAGAATACACCGAGGAATTATACCAGAAAGATATGGATGTCTTGTACACCCCAGGTAGTGTGGTTGCTGACCTTGAGTCAGACATCCTGGAGAGTGAAGTCAAATGGGCCTTAGAAAGCACTGCTAATAACAAGGCCAGTGGAAGTGATGACATTCCAGCTGAACTATTTAAAATTTTAAAAGATGATGCTGTTAAGGTGCTACACTCAATATGCCAGCAAATTTGGAAAACTCAGCAGTGGCCAGAGGATTGGAGAAGATCAGTCTACATCCCAATCCCAAAGAAGGGAAGTGCCAAAGAATGCTCCAACTACCGCACAATTGCACTCATTTCACACACTAGCAAGGTTATGCTTAAAATTCTACAAGGCAGGCTTAAGCAGTATGTGGACCGAGAATTCCCAGAAGTGCAAACTGGATTTAGAAGAGGCAGAGGAACCAGAGACCAAATTGCAAACATGCGCTGGATTATGGAGAAAGCTAGAGAGTTCCAGAAAGACATCTACTTCTGCTTCATTGACTATGGAAAAGCCTTTGACTGTGTCGACCACAGCAAACTATGGCAAGTTCTTAAAGAAATGGGAGTGCCTGATCACCTCATCTGTCTCCTGAGAAATCTCTATGTTGGACAAGAAGCTACAGTTAGAACTGGATATGGAACAACTGACTGGTTCAAAATTGGGAAAGGAGTACGACAAGGCTGTATATTGTCCCCCTGCTTATTTAACTTATATGCAGAATTCATCATGCGAAAGCCTGGGCTGGATGAATCCCAAACCAGAATTAAGATTGCCGGAAGAAATATCAACAACCTCAGATATGCAGATGACACAACCTTGATGGCAGAAAGTGAGGAGGAATTAAAGAACCTTTTAATGAGGGTGAAAGAGGAGAGCACAAAATATGGTCTGAAGCTCAACATCAAAAAAACGAAGATCATGGCCACTGGTCCCATCACCTCCTGGCAAATAGAAGGGGAAGAAATGGAGGCAGTGAGAGATTTTACTTTCTTGGGCTCCATGATCACTGCAGATGGTGACAGCAGTCACGAAATTAAAAGACGCCTGCTCCTTGGGAGAAAGGCGGTGGCAAACCTAGACAGCATCTTAAAAAGCAGAGACATCACTTTACCAACAAAGGTCCGTATAGTTAAAGCCATGGTTTTCCCAGTAGTGATGTATGGAAGTGAGAGCTGGACCATAAAGAAGGCTGATCGCCAAAGAATTGATGCTTTTGAATTATGGTGCTGGAGGAGACTCTTGAGACTGGACTGCAAGAAGAACAAACCTATCCATGCTTAAGGAAATCAGCCCTGAGTGCTCACTGGAAGGACAGATCGTGAAGCTGAGGCTCCAATACTTTGGCCACCTCATGAGAAGAGAAGACTCCCTGGAAAAGACCCTGATGCTGGGAAAGATGGAGGGCACAAGGAGAAGAGGACGACAGAGGACGAGATGATTGGACAGTGGTCTCAAAACTACAAACATGAGTCTGACCAAACTGCGGGAGGCAGTGGAAGACAGGAGTGCCTGGCGTGCTCTGGTCCATGGGGTCATGAAGAGTCGGACACAACTAAACGACTAAACGACTAAACAACACCCTTTATCACTCCCACTCAACCAAGCAGCAGGGCTTCGTGGGGTGCGGTTTGGATGCCATTTGCTTGCTTTTACAATTGCACACTCACTAGCTCGGGTCCGCTGCTTTAGTTTGTTGTTGTTAGGTGTTGGGTTCGAGGGGGCCGCCATCTTAGCTGCGGCCACTCGATCACCAGTCGCCATCTTAATTTGGTCACACTATTCACCATGGCCACCATAGTGGGACCACATGGGCAGAAACATCCATTGTTATTGCTCTAGTGCCCTGCTCTGTTTATTAACAACGCAAGAACTAGGCAAACAAATAATATGTTATATCTTTACTTGGAGTTTATTTATTGACCCAGCTCCCATCTGTGGTTTAATTCATTGCACAGACTCTGCCTTCTCAGTTTATTGCAGTATTAATACCGCTTTGATTTTATACTTTCACTGCCTTTTAGTTTATAACAGCTGCTATTGCTTTGTGTTTATAGCCTAGGTCTTGCCGTGTGCTCTTCCTGGCTAGTTTAATTTAATTTGCTGCCTTTTAACAGCATTTGGAGCAATTAATTTCTGCTAATCACTAGCAGCCTGGGAGTTGCTATTTGCCCTGCCTGGCTTATTTATTCATCTGCTGTTAACTAGTTTCCTTATTTTGCTCTTTCACTGGAAGGTTTATCTGCTGGTTGGTTGCTCCTGAGAATTTATTAAGTTTATTAAGAGTTCATTTCTTTAATGCAACATTTAATTCTATTTATTCAGTAATTTTATTGGTTAATTTGGTTAAGTTTGCAGTTGCTTTTGAAATTCATTCGGGGTATTTGGCAGCTTAATAATATTGGGATATAGTGCCTTTCAATTGATATTGCTTATTTAAAGTTTAAACTCCTTGTCAATACATATTAGCTCAGAGTTGCTCACTAATCTGTGGGGGCAGACGTGGTTGCCTTTATATTCCAATTGCTGGCAGTGTATACAATACTGAACTAGGCTTGCCAGTGCAGGTGGTGCTGAGCTAATCAAAGCGAAAAGGTTTTCTTTGGCTACTCTTGAACTGTGGTTTTTAGTTGTTGTCTCATGGTGCCCAGAAGGAAGCAGGCAACAGCAACCCCCGGCACTGGGTCAAAACGTGTACCTGCGACCAGGTCCCAGTCACAGTCTGCCCATTTGGGTAGAGGTTCTTCTTCACTTGCAGGACAGGCGGTAGGGCAATTAGGGTTTGCATTGGTGGGTATGGCCAAAGACCTGCAGGCAATGTCTCAGTTTTTCGCAGAATTTGATACTTTGATGGATCAGTTTAGGCCTCAGGCTACAAGCCAAGCTGTCGACTTACAGCCTACCCCTGATTTTATACCGGGCACCATAACCAGTGCCTCCAGTTTGTCTCAGACCTGCGATGAATCTGAGGACCTGCCTAGTACATCCCCAGCTTTATTTAGTGACTCACAGCTTTCTGGTTGGTTATCCCAGCCTAGGTCAGTGGCAACAAAAACCCATGGTAATCCGCCCTCTACCGCGTTGCAGCAGCGTTACACTATAGATACTTCCAATGCCCAGCTGGGGGTGGCAGCGCAGACACGGCATCCCCGTGCCGGGATCACCCGATCCACTCGTAAGGTTGCTTCTCCCCTCCTTCCCAGTCGTCCTCTAGTTGGCAACTCCCTTTAACTTCCTCTAGTCTCGCACAGGCTGATGCTGTGTCACAGGTCCTGGGCTCATACACATGGGGGGGGGGGAATGAGCTCCCACTTCCAGACGCCACCAAGGCCCCCAGAAAATGACCGCATAAGAAGCATTCCAGCAAGAAGAGCAAGAGGTCCAGGGATGATGACTCGGATACAGATTCAGGTACTTCTTTCAGCTCCGACTCTGATAGTGATGAGTCACAAGATTTTCACTGGGGTCAAGGGGAGGGAGTTCCTGGTTTACCATTATGGGTCTGGAATATGAGACCTAATTCGCATCGCAAAAAGTTTGGGGGGATTTTGGAATGCAAGGATGGGGCCCTGGTGGAGGATGTTAAGATGTCCACTAACACACCCAGGGACATTATCCTTGGTAACCACCTTTTATCAAAAACCATGGCAAAAATATTGACTGGCCAATACGTTAACATTTTAAAATTAGTCCCACCTGACCAGTTTCAGGGTAAAGCTGAAAAGAAGCGCAGTTATGGGAAGCGTAAATCTAAGACATCCAGAGTTGACAGGACTTTTGGAAAGTGGTTAGATGGCTTTCAAAGTGTTTTTGTGCATAGTGGAGGCGGCCTTGTTGGGATACTGCCAGGGAGATAAAGTCCATCAAGGCCCCCAAGCCGTCTGCCGGACGATCCATCGACCTCCCGTAGGCACGCAGCGACATGAGTTTCTAGAAAATATATTGCCACATTCCAGAGCTCATGCACGCTCTATCAGCAGATAATGCACAGCCAAAAAGTTGCACTCAGGAGAGCATTATTTACAAGTTTATTCAGCGTTGATCAGAACACAGAAAAACATGACTGCCTGCTTTAGTGTCTACGACACCGAGAGAAAACGAAAGCAATAGCAAACATAAACATCCTGTGAACAGGAAATACGCAGACTCTGACTCACAGCCTGCTCCCTTTTAAGGTGGAACGGAAATATCCTAACACTTGGTAGGTTCGACACTGAGCTCTAACCCATGTCCAGTCAGCTTCAGAATGAGTTTTCTGCCACCGATGCTCTAGCCGTCTCAGCGATTGTTTCCTCGCCCTCAGCTCCGAAGAAAACCACGGGGCTGTCAGAGAGGGCGCTTTGGAGCCAGACAGTCGATAGCCCTGGTTAACTCTGCATTCCAGTGGGCCACCAGGGAATCAGCTGAAAGGCCACCAACATGGGATAAAGCATCCCCTACCACTCTCTGGAAACCATTTGGATCCATTAAGTGGCGGGGGCAGACCATGCAAATTGGTCTGACCTCCCTGCAGAGGGGAAGGGTCGCGGAGAAGTCCAGTTGCACCAGGAAGTGATCTGACCATGGCACTTCTTTTGTTTCACTTTTACTTAGTGTCAGATCACCCACGACACTTGAGGTGAACACCAGGTCTAAGGCATGTCCGTGACTATGAGTTGGATCAAACTTATTCAGGGACAGCCCCATGGAGGCCATGCTTTCCACGAAATCCCGAGCAGCCCCTTGTAAGGTCGTGTCAGCATGGATGTTAAAATCCCCTAGGACAACCAAACTAGGTGTCTCCAGGAAAACATCCGCCACGACCTGAAGCAGCTCGGGCAGGGAATGCTTGGCGCAGCAGGGAAGTTGGTACACCAAAAGGAATCCTGTACTGCCCCTATTGCCCAACTTCCAGAACATGCACTCAAAGAACTGGGTCTTCCCAGTAGGATGCTTGATGCAAGCTAGTGACTTCCTAAAAATCACTGCAACCCCCCTCCCCGCCCACATGGCCTAGGTTGCTGTGCACAAGAGAAACCTGGTGGACAAGCAGCAGCTAAGACAGGCCCACCTGCTTCATCCAACCAAGTCTCTGTTACACATGCCAGGTCAAGTCCTCCATCCACGATAAAGGCACTGATGGCAGTGGTCTTATGAATCATTGACCTAGTATTACACAGCAACACCTTCAGGTCATGTGGGTTTCCCTTGTTGATTCCAGTATCCATCCGGTCAAGACCAGACCCGGAGACAGGGATAGTCTTCAAACAACGACTAAGCCTGCCTCCTCGGTAATGACATGGTCTGGTCTTAGAGTAACTCCTCCTCCTGCCCATGATCACCAAGATTGGATGTCCCAGTGCTTCCCCCCCTGTGGAACTTGCCCCAGTCATTGTGTTGGCTGGGGCCCACTCCCAGGCAGCCCTGATCCCGCCCCTTAAAAACAAAAAGCAAACTATACAGTAACCAATAAAACAACAACAAACAAAACCAGATTATACTAAAATTATTCCCCAACCAGATATCCATCCCACCCCCCAACAAAGAAAAAATAAAGAAAAGAAATTAAAATGCCACCGACTGCTTAAGGACATTTTAAAACACATTAGCCACTTGGAGCCCTGAGTGCTCATTGGAAGGACAGATCCTGAAGCTGAGACTCCAATACTTTGGCCACTTCATGAGAAGAGAAGACTCCCTGGAAAAGACCCTGATGTTGGGAAAAATGGAGGACACAAGGAGAAGGGGACGACAGAGGACGAGATGGTTGGATAGTGTTCTCGAAGCTACCAGCATGAGTTTGACTAAACTGCGGGAGGCAGTGGAAGACAGAAGTGCCTGGCGTGCTCTGGTCCAGGGGGTCATGAAGAGTCGGACACGACTAAACAACTAAACAACAACAACAAGCCACTTGGAACAGGGAAGCAATAGCAGAGCAACCCCACACTTCCCCAAACGTTTGTTCCAAATGAGTTCAGCCCCACTCTCTAGGCACTGCCACAGGAGTCCTATTGTAGCTGGGAGAGTGAGGGCCTGGGCCCTACGCCCTGGGCCAGCTGGAAAAGGCCTTGGAAGGGAGCAGGCCCTGCAGTCCTCACCACAGCCAATGGTCCAAGGTCTCACTGCAGCAGGAGTCCTTTTGTAGCCGGGATTGTGAGGGCCTGGGCCAGCTGGAAAAGGCCTTGGAAGGGAGCAGGCCCTGAAGTCCTCACCACAGCCGATGATCTAATTAACTCCAAATTAGGAAAAGAATTTATCGCTGCACATAACATTAAAAAAGGGGAGTAGTGATTTATGCCAGACCTACTCTAGAACCAGAGTTGTTATTTTCAGACCCTAAAGGAAGAATAGTGATGTTAAAAATTAAAAGTCAAGGAGAAAATATAATAGTAGGGATATATGCACCAAATTGGGGGGGGGGGGATCAGCATTTTACAAGAATTTAGAAAAGTTGCTGGAACATGTAAAAGATAAAATAATACTGCTTGGATACTTTAATGGAGTAACTGATGTTAGTTTCTGTTTCTCACTCTGCAGCTGCTTGCAGTCACAGGACTGTGTTTACATTCCAGGGATTCCAGGCTATTGGAGTCTCACGGGAAAGGGAGACGGGATGTAACGTTACTGGTTTCCTGTTTCCTTTGTTCCTTTGTTTTCTTTGCTCAGTTGCTCTCTGCTCTCATAGAGAGAAGATGTATATTTCTTTGCTCTCTGCACAGCTTAGTAATAAAGCATGGCATGTAGCTCATACTTATCTCATTTTTCTGCTGTGTTGTTTTGATGCTCTGCTGGGAGGGCTTGGAGGAAGATGAGCCTTATCAGCTCCGACGAACGGAGCTGGCAATAACTGATACACAGGTAGACAGAGCTGAAGGAAATAAAGGACAAGGAAAATTACCACCTACATTTGTCAAGATGACAGAAATTTTAGATCTAAAGGATTCTTGGAGATATAAACATAGATTAGAGAGAGAGTACACATATTTTTCTGAACCAAATAAAACAGCTAGTAGGAAAGATGCCATCTGGGTCTTGTTAGACTTGCTTAGAAAGACTGAAGAATCACAAAACAATCTACCAAAAACAATTTCGGATCACAACCCAATTTTGTTAAAGTTATGACCGGACTGGAAAACAGGAATCCATAGATGGAAATTAAATGAATCCTTAATGAAAGATGAAAAAATAATAGAGGGAGCTAAAAATACATTAAAAGAATACTTTGAATTGAATAACAAACAGGTTAATGATGTTAGAACACTTTGGGATGCTGGTAAAGCAGTGATTAGGGGATACTTTATAAAACAAGGTGTAAAAATAAGAAAAGAAAGTGAAAAGGAAAAAATGGAATTATTGGAAGAAATAAGGAAAAAGGAAAAAGAGCTAATTAAACAACCAAATAATGATAAAATTAAAAAAGAAATTAAACTATCACAGACAGAATATACGTCGAAAATAGAGCAAGAAACAAAATGGAATGTGGAAATGAGGAAACAGAACAATTTTGAGTTTGCCAATAAACCGTGCAGATTTCTGGCGTGGCAACTTAGAAATAGGCAAAATGAAATAGAAATAAACAGAATAAAAATAGGAGAGAAAATTAGATCCAAAAGTAATAATACAAAAATTAAAAAATATTATGAAAACCTATATAAAAAGAACATAGATTTAGAAGAAGTAGAAAACTATTTATGTCAACAGAAAATCCCAGAGATAAGTAAAGAAAAAATACAAATGTTAGACTCCCCGATACCAGCACTAGAAATTAGAAATGCAATCAAGAAAATTAAAACAGGGAAAACACCTGACCCAGACAACCTTCCAGCAGAATTTTACAAAAAAATGGAGGAAATCCTAATATTTCCACTAACTGAAGTAATGAATAATATTCTCAATGAAGGAAAGATCCCAGACTCATTGAAGGAAGCTTACGTAACATTAATACCCAAGCAGGGAGGTGATCCGGAGTCAATATCTAATTATAGGCCAATATCACTTTAAACTGATTATAAACTTTTTGCCAATATATTGGCAAATAGACTTAAAGAAGCCATCAAAGAAATTATACACCCAAACCAGTCCGGGTTTCTCCCTGGAAGACAAATCTCGGTGAATACCAGAAATATTGTTGATATATTAGAATATCTAGAAGCCAAAAATGATAAAAAAGCAGCTTTATTATTACTTGATGCAGAAAAGGCATTCGAAAATGTCTTGTGGTATTATATGAAAAAACAGTTAGAGGTAATGGGTCTAGGAACAAAATTTAGAAAAGGAATAGAGGCAATATATGAACAACAGAAAGCAAGACTAGTAATAAATGGCAATCTAACAGACAATATCCTGATCACTAAAGGGACTAGACAGGGGTGCCCTTTGTCACCCCTGTTATTTATATTAGCCTTGGAACCGCTGTTACAAAACATTAGAAAAGAGGAAAGTATAAAAGGAATAACAATTGGAAAGAAATCTTACAAAATTAGAGCATTTGCTGATGATATAATCATAACACAGGACCCAAATCAAAGTGTTCCAGTCGCTATTGATCTAATTATAAAATATGGGAAATTAATGCACCTGAAGATAAACCACCAAAAAAACAAAATTATTGACTAAAAATCTAACACAGGAAGAGAAAATTGAATTACAAGAAAGAAGAGGTCTGGAAATTAAAAACAAGGTTAAATACCTGGGGATTTGGATTTCAACTAAAAATATAAATCTTTATGAAGATAATTATATCAAAACATGGAAAAACATAAAAAAGAATATGGAAAATTGGACCAGACTCCATCTCTCCCTTTTGGGAAGAATCTTGGTAGTAAAAATGAACATTGTGCCCAAAATGATTTTTTTGTTTCAAACAATACCAATTTTGGGAGGAATGAAATGTTTTAAGGAATGGAAAAAGGAACTAGCCAGATGTGTTTGGAACGGAAATAAACCTAGAATTAAACATCAGGTGCTGATAGATAAAAGGGAGAGAGGAGGATTTGGACTACCAGATTTGGAATTGTACCATGCAGCAGCGGAATTGGTATGGCTAAAAAAATGGATCACACTAAAAAATACGGATGTGTTGGACTTTGAGGGCCATGATAGCTGGTTTGGGTGGCACACCTATCTAATATATGAGAAAGTGAAGGTCCACAAGGGCTTTTTGAGTCATGTGATAAGGAAATCACTTTATAAGATATGGAGTAAATATAAAGGAATACTGGAGCCAAAGATACCCTTGTGGACATCTCCAGCAGAAGCCATAGCAGTCAAAAGGAGAAATATGAGAGGAGAGTGGCCCACATAGCGAATGTTACTAGAAATAGATAAAGCTAAGCCAACCTTAAAAAAATATGATGAAATCAAATGCCATCTGTTGGATTGGATACAATATTTCCAGTTAAATAAAAAATTGGGTACAGATAAGAAAGAAGGTCTTGCAAAAGAAACTTCCAATTTTGAAAGAGAACTAATTTATAATAAAGGAAAGTACATTTCAAGAATGTATGATTATCTTTTAGAATGGGAAGTAAAAGAAGAACAAGTTAAAACCTCAGTGGTGAGGTGGGCACAAGACTTTGGATATAATATCTATATGGAACAGTGGGAAAGATTGTGGCGGGTAGATATTAAATTTACAGCTTGTTATAACCTTAGGCAGAACACCATGAAGATGCTATATAGATGGCACCATACCCCGTTAAAACTTACTAAAATGTATAAAGGCAGGTCACTAACATGTTGGAGATGTAAGCAGGAGATAGGGTCATACTATCACATGTGGTGGACTTGTGCAATTATATGTGAATTTTGGAATAATATCTACAACAAATTTAAGAAATTATTTAAATTTACCGTCAAAAAAAAGACCAGAGATTTTCTTATTAGGAATATTACCAATAGAAAAAGAGGAAAAAAATAAGACCACTGTTTATGTACGCAATTACGGCAGCAAGAATACTTGTAGCAAGAACCTGGAAAAGTGAAACAACACCAACAATAACAGATTGGCAGACACTTATGATAGAGTATTTCCAACTAGCAAAGCTGACGGGAAAAGTCAGGGGAGCCTTAAACCAGAAAACATATGGAGAATAGAAAATATTTAAGGAATATATAAGATTATATTGTAAAAATGATACCATCTTAGCAGAACTTGTATGATACTTGTAAACAAAAATAAATGAAACAAATACTTTAGTGGAATGTATGAAAAAGGATACAAAGTAAAACTGCAACAAAACCATGACAATAGAAAAAGTGTAATGAGAACGATTGGAAGTTTCATACAGAAAATTTTATTTGATAGACATGATGTTATATAAATTTTTGGTTCTGCCCCGCTTCTTTTCTTTCTTTTTGTCTTTTAAATTTTTTTCTTGTTTTTATGTCTTGATGTTCTATTCTTTTTGTATTTAACTTTTCTATGCTTACCTTCGTTGTACGTTTGTATGTTTGTATTTTAAACCAATAAAGATTTACTTTAAAAACCCAACAAAACCAAATTATATAATTTAGAAAAGGTGGTCCCCCTGTGTGCTAGAATTGATGGTTTGATGATTTTCCTTATTTCTGCATTCCAAAATCTTATTAATTTCAGTTACATTCCAGTCATAGTAATAATCCCTTATACAACAACTGCAATATTAATAACTTGTATTTGTGTTGACACATTAAATGATTTATAAAACTACAAGAGAGGCACTCAGACTATATCCTTGTTCTTTGTGTGTGTGGCAATTATTCTGTCCGTCATGTTTCTTCCTGTTCTTGTAAGATGTTATGTCTTTCTTTACCCCGGTTGTTGCTGTTATCCATCATGTCTTGGATGGAACTGCTATCCCAGTTTTGTTTCAGAAATTTCTCCGTTGCTCCATCCCATGCTTCGTTGTTTTGCAACTTTAACAATAGCTGCAAAAGTCACTCTGTCCCAATAAATAAGCTGTTGTCACCATTTTCCCTCTCAGCCTGGGAAGAAGAGCAGATGACTCAGTAATGAACCTTATCAGTTCCATGGCAAGTTCAGAGACTCCTTTCATCCTTCCATCCAACTGAAGATAAATGAGCAATTATACTTCCAATTAAATTAAATTCAAAGTCCCCCATAAATAATAAAGGATGGGGGAGAGTCAGCTCTAAGTTTCCATCGTAAACCCTTTGCAAAATAGCTTTCCCTCCCCTTTTCCTCTTTTTTACACACACAGTTCTGTTTAATGTTATATTCCATATCTATAATCCAATTTCTTCTGCCGTCCCTTGTACAAATTTAATTTGAACTAACATTCAAAGGAAGGTTGCCGAGTCATAAATGTAGAGACGCAAAGTTTAAATAAAGAAACCGTAGGCTCCCCTCCCCCCCACCATCTTTTGCACTGAATTAAGTCTTATCCCAAATTCAAACCTTAAAGTCCTTGCAGTTGGTTTTGTTCCACAGTTTGTGACTGTCGGAAATCAAGCCTTTATCAGGAGAAACTGGCAACTCTCCAGGCACCCGGCTTGATCTCCTGTTGACCTCCCTGTCTGCATTCCTCAGCTAGATCCAGGCAGAGGTCGCGATAGGCGATCCTTCTCAGCATGAGAAGAACACACACCCTCTTTGTTGCCCCTCCCCCCGGCAGGGGAAAGAGATAGACAGAAACGTTTTTACATGCCTTTATTTCTGTCTTTGCAGCGTTACAAAAAACATGACTGCTCTCTTCAAACTCCAGCAGTCGAGAGAACAAACACTTCCTGTACAGCTCATATTACACTCTGAGCTAATTCCGGTGCCCTCTGTTTCCCACGGACAGTCCCAACATCATGTGATGTTTTCAAGCTAGCAGCTCGCAGCTGCATTGCTTCTATATCGTAACAGTGACCTCATCTCTTCTAGCACGTGCCTGTACTTTAGTCCAATTAAATGCTAATTATAAGGAGAACCTCTGCTTCTAAATAGGAGGGTTTTCGGCAGGCGAAGTACTTTTGCACTCAGCGCCTCCCTGCCTCCTGCAATCCATGCCGGAGCGAGAGCCAGGTACCAAGACGAATTGCAAGTGAAGCCTGTTCCCTCCTGTCCGGGGGGGGGGGGATTTGCAAGGTTAATTACCCTCAATCATTCTTGTTTTTCCTTTACCAACGATCTCCCGCTGTTGTGGGGTCTGCCTACATTAAGGCAGAGCAGAACCAGAAGCCACCACTTGGCCCTTGATCACCTTCCAAAACCACCTCCTGACAGCAAAGGGACACAGCAAGGGGATGGTATCCACAATATACAAAATATTGCTCCAAAATCCCACAAACCCCCTCAACACAATCCAAAAACAATGGGAGTATGACATAGGCTATGAAATAAACCCTACACAGATGTCAGGGACTGAGCAGATGAGGAGGAGTGGTGGAGACCAGCACCCCAAAAAGCTTCCAGTCAGACTAAAGACCCAACAGTTAGGAGGTGGAGAATAAATGGCAATTTGTTAGACAATACAGAAATATTAGAAAGAAATAAAAAACATCTAAGTACATATTTTGAATTAAACCTAAATAAAGGTACAGACATAAATGTAGTCTGGGATGCAAGCAAAGCAGTTATGCGAGGATTCTTCCTGCAACAGAATTGTATCCAAAAGAGGGAAAGGGAAAAGAATAAAGTGGAAATATTAAATAAAATAAAAGATATAGAAAAGCAGTTGGTTAGGAAACCAGAGGACCCAAAACTAAAACAAGCAAGTAAATTGCTGAAAATGAAACTATCTATGATTATAAATCAGGAGGTGGAATGGAAAATTAAACTACTAAAACAGCAATATTATGAATCAGCAAACAAAACTGGAAAATGGTTAGCTTGGCAACTAAAGAAAAAACAAGGACAGAAGATCATAAATACAATAAAAGACAATAATGAAATAATAGATAATACGAAAGAAATAAGGAAAGTTTTCCTTAAATTTTACAAAGGACTGTATAAAGCACCCAAAGAAAATGAGGAGAAGATAAGAACTTATATAGGAAAACATAAACTGAGGGCAATTTCCCAAGAAAGAAGAGAACTAGAAAAACCAATATCAGAAGAAGAGATTATAGATGCAATTACGCAAGGAAAGAATGGGAAGGCCCTAGGGCTGGATGGCATACCAATTAAATATTATAAGAAATTAAGTCAACAATTAGTCTCCACACTAAAGGAAGTAATGAATAATATAATGGAAAAAGTGCAGATGGGAAGAACCATTTATTTTCCTAATACCAAAACAAGGAACTGATCTTACAAACGTAAAAAACTTTAGACCGATATCATTGCTTAACAACGACTATAAACTGTTCGCAAACATACTAGTGCAGAGATTAAAAAACATTATGACTTTACATATACACTCAGACCAGGCAGGCTTTTTACCAGGATGGCAGTTAAAAGACAATATACGAAACATAGTAAATATAACTGAATATTTAGAAACAAAAATAAATAAGCAGGCTGCACTAATCTTCATAGACGTGGAAAAGGCATTTGATAACTTGTTTTGTTTTTTTATGAAACACAATTTAGAAATGATGGGTCTGGGAACAAAGTTTTTAAGAAGTATAGAGGCAATTTATAAAGATCAGAATGCAAAACTTATAATAAACAATGGAGTAACAGAGAACTTCCATATTATAAACGGCACAAAACAGGGCTGCCCATTGTCACCCCTATTATTTATATCAATACTGGAAGTATTACTTCAAAACATAAGAGAAACAGGGAAAATTACAGGAATAAAATGTGGAGAAAAGGAATACAAGGTTAAAGCTTTCGCTGATGACATAGTGTTGGGTTGAAGTAACGACAGACGAGTAGCAGGTGTCATGTGAGAGGCATCTCTTGAGCAAGCCCCGAGAAGACTCTTTTATTGAATATTACAACATTGCCACAGGTGCGCTCGTTGCTGATTGGTTGATACAAACACAAAGCAACTTGTTGCTGATTGGTTAACACAAGTACAAGGCAAGGGTTACATATAGGCATTAATCACCAATAGATTAAAGGCTGGGAAAGGGAGCACAGAACTAGACAGGCATGAAACCTCCTAATTAAATTATAACTAATGATTGATATAGCATGACTAAAACAATTACTAATGATTGATCATAACATGAAAGAATATAATAATCGTGTTCCGTAGATGTGGTCAACTATGCATTAAGAACAGGTCAGTCAGAGTATAATGTTTTCATGAACTTAAGATGAACTGAACATCCTAGGGAAATGAGGGAATGTCTTGGTATTTAGAACGGGTTGTGCAGTATGTACAGAAGCAGAGAAAAGCTTAGAAGCAAGACTTCCCATAATGCCAGAGAAAAGCTTAGAAGCAGGACTTCCCCTCATGCCACAGTCATGTGCAGAGACAGAACTTCCCTTTATCTCCCCCTTTCTTTTCTTGTTTGCGAGGTGTTCTGGGTGAATAAGACAAAAATACTTCGGGATACGTGGTCTGCCAGCGCATGCCCGAAATAAGTTCGCCAGGGTTGACGGGACAAAAATACTTCGGGATACGTGGTCTGCCAGCGCATGCCCGAAATAAGTCTGCCCACATCTCCCCTAATGTTTACTGTTGGTGCTGCCATTTCGCAAAGTAGGCAGCAAGGAGTTTATTGGGTGGCTGAGGGGGAGAGAGAAGCCGAGACAAAAGACTTATGAGGCCAGGAATGCATTGGAGGAAGCAACATAGCAAGATTAATATACATATTATGACAATGGCATATTGAAAGAGGTTACGAAGCCAAGTAAGGTTTGGCAACCAAGAGGTAAGCCAGTGGGTGAAAGAATCCCAGAGGCCAGAAAATCCAACGTCCTGTTTAATGTGGTGTGTAAGATTTTGCAAATGAGAGATTTGGCTTTGAATGGCTTTAGAATTATCAGTAATATTGAAACAACACATGTCAGCCACTTGTTCACGACCATAATGATGAAGCATCAGCAAATAATCTATAGCAGCGCGGTTCTGCAAAAGTCCATGCTGGAGTTCACTTTGTTCTTTGTTCAAAAGGTGAAGAGCTTGAGAAGTATAATTCAGGGCTTTTGCTGCAGAGCAAACTAAAGAGTTAATGTTCCTACTATTGCGTACAGCCAATCCAGGGACTCCTAAGAGAGAAACAGCTAAAGAGATATATTCAGACCTACTGGGAAGAGAAATTGAATCGTCACAATCGTTAGTTAATTCAATAGAGTGGCGATATTGAGAGCGGGTCAAATGATGCTTTTTGGGTAATACGATGGACAAACGGCTTAAGCAACAGGGTGTTCCATGGCTGATGTTTGCTGGAATGTAATTAAATGTATAGCCAGGACACGACCAGAACCAGCCTGCAGGTAGTTCTGTGTATTTATATACATAAGAAATATTTACATAATTAGAGCAGTGGAAATTATCTTTGCCCATTTTCACACAGTTGGTTTTTGTGCAATTTACCATACAGGCACAAGTGACATTAAAAGAAGCCACGTATGGGGTCAATAAGTCAATGGCCAGAGGTGGGCGTCGGCGCACTTGGTTACCCCAGACATAGTAACCGGAATAACCAAGGGTGTGGAGAGAATCATTTTGGGGTAGGGATGAGAAAAACCAGGTATCATTCTGTATATCAAAAGGGTCATGGCAAACAGGGATAAGGCAGGAGCCAAGGATTTCACCTATGGATACCTGTTGGGTTAGGCAAAAGGAAGAAATATTGAGGGTCTTTGCAAAAGATTCCCACACATTTGTTGGTGTGTGGTTATCGCTAGTAGGAGCGGAAGCAGAAAGAGGCAAAAACAAAACGCTGAAAATAAGCACTATCATGGAATTAATATTAAGGCAGGAGATAATACACAGAAGCAAATTCTCAGGGGTTGCTTCAAGCTGCTTTTCCTTTCTAAGCTGTTCAGCCTGAAATGAGAGTGATTTTATTTGGCCCCATGTCACAGGTCCATTACGATTTCCCCGCTTGCGAGTCCTGGGGGGGCTGGACGCCGCATCCTGGGCGATCTGTAGTTTGTAGTCGAACTGCGGTATCGGATCCGGTAGGGTCTGTTGCCACGCCATGGTATAGGCGGATGCAGCGTGCGGGAACCCAGCGAGCACCCTGTGGAGTAGAAACTGCAGCGTAACCCTTTCCCCAGGTGATCAGTTTTACAGGTTCACTCCATTCGTTGGAGGGTAATATCTTATAGCGTACCAGTGGGGCTGGGAGTATCTCTGTTTGCTGAAAATGCTTCTGGAGGCGAGTATAAGATTGATGATCCTGTATGGAAACATTCAAATGATTGAGAGTAAAGAGAACACTGGCCAACCAGCCTTCCTTTTCAGAGAGTGAGGCTGGGACTCCGGCCTTCTTTTCTTGTCGAATCAAGGCAGTTTTTAAATTGCGATTGGCGCTGTCAGGGGTTCAGGAGCAGAGGCACAGGAAAGGGAGGAAATAGAGAGCGAGGAGGAGGAGTCCGAAGGAAATGTTAGCGATGACAGCGGTCCGAGGTCTCTGAGTCTTTCCAGCGAATCGGAAGATTCACAGAAAGGGGCTCCCATGGTCAGAGCAAGGGGGGTGCCGAGGGGGACACCCCAGGAAGAAGGGGCCAGAGGGGACTCAGAGAGCAGCAGTTGGAAATCAGGACCAGCGTCCACACCAGAGTGCAGTAGGGGGGAGGAGTCCCAGGCATCGGGATCAGGCGGCGCACTGCCAGTGGGAGGACATGAGTCAGGATTGGCCACGCCTCCATCGGGGAGCGAGGAAACGGTCGAGAGGAAGGTTGAAGGCTGGGCGCGCGCGCCAAGTTCAAATGTACAGGAGGGCGGCGCAGTTGGCAGCCCGGATAGGGAGCCAGGTCCCAAAGCCCGCCGAAAAGAGGGGGAGGAGTCAGGGGGGTCAACGTCAGCGTCAGAAGAATCCAGGAAGGAAGGGACCCCGGGGGGTAGCAGGACCCAGAGGAGAAAGGAGAGACGTAAGAGGTGGAGTAAGGCTAGAATCTTAAACTGGTGTACAGGGGGCGGAGACTCAGATGGAGCTTCGCCGATCTAACCCCTAGACGTAGAGCTGGGGCGCTGCGGCTTGAAAATGGAAACTGTACTTCAATAAAGACTTTTGTACATTACTGCCGGCTAGCGTTGGTCCTCTGTGAGCTGGGACCTGGAGCCAGCTCTGACAGGCGCGTTCAACAATCGCTTGGCCTTGAGAATTGTAGGGGATGCCAAATAAATGGTGAATATTCCAAGTTTCACAGAACTGAGCAAAGGTTTTTGCACAGTACGCTGGGGCATTGTCAGTTTTCAAGGAATGAGGTTTGCCCATGACTGACATGGTACGAACAAGATGATTGCAAACATGTTTAACCTGTTCTCCCCTTTGAGGGGTGGCCCAAATAAAGCCAGAGAACGTATCAATGCAAACATGTGTGAACTTCCAAGGTGAAAAGGGGGCGAAGTGAGTTACATCCATTTGCCACAACTGGTTGGCTGCCAGCCCACGGGGATTAACACCAGGGCTGGGGTGGCCAATCTGATTAGAGCATTGAGGGCATTGTTGGATAATTGCACGTGCCGCTTCCAACGGAATTTGGAACTGGCGGCTAAGGGCTTTTGCATTTTGATGATGGAAAGCATGACTTTCAATAGGGGAAACAGGCAAAGCCCTAAGCAAAGAATCTGCTTTTGCATTGCCATCAGTGATAAAGCCTGGGAAGGGTTGGTGAGAGCGAATGTGCACCACAAATAGAGGGTGGGAGCAATTAGAAAGAAGCAATTGTAAGGGCAGGAAAAGGCTCAATAAGTTGTCATCCAATAAAGGACTTACATAACTGCCCTGTAAACGAGTTATGACATTTGCAACATAAAGACTGTCCACTACCAAATTAAAGGGCTGTGAGGAGAAGTGGTGCAGAGCTTTGACAGCAGCTGCTAACTCAGAACACTGGGCAGACTTTTGTGGAAGAGTGTAGAGGCTGTGCCATTCCTCATTTTGTTGCCAAGCAACCACCCCCCTGGAGGGGGCTCCGTCAGTAAAAACAGTAGGGGCATCCAAAGGGACAGGAGATAATATGGAAGAGAAAGACAGGGAAATTTGTTTGCTCATTTGCAGGCGAGGGTCGGCTGGGATATGGCAACCCACTTGGCCAACAAAATCGGCTAAAGCGCACTGCAAATCCATGCTAGTGGAGAGAACAGTTTCCCATTGTTCTAAGGGCATGGGCACAATAATTTGGTGGCAATCAATGCCAAAGAGGCTTTTGCATCGACGGCGTCCCTTGCTGATGAGCTGAGCAAGGAGATCCACTAAAGGAGTCACCGTGTTCTTTGGCGTATGATGTAAATACAGCCATTCAATTATATGAACTTTCGATGGGCCTAACTGAATAATGGCCGCAAAAGGTTGGACAAAATCTGTCATTATGACTACATCGGGCAAAACATTAAGGACTGCTCGATCAACCCAGTGGAGACGCATGATTTCCTTTAACTGGGCAACAGTCTTCTGTTGAGAGGAGGTCAAGGTGATTTGCTCACCAGGAGACTGATGGCCTTTTAAGGCTGAAAAAAGCGGCCGTAAAACTTCAAGAGGGATTTTAAAATAGGGTCTTATCCTGTTGATATTGCCCAGCAATTGCTGCAGCTGGACATATTTCATTGTTTTTGGAACATGAAGTTCAGGGACTATAGGAACAGAATAGCTAGCTATCATTTTGTGTCCCAAATAATGGAAGGGAGAGGATTCCTGAACTTTTTCTGGGGCAATTTTCAAACCATAAAATGACAAACAGGCTATCATATCGTGTTTCCATTGATGGGGAAGGCGTGGCCCACTGATAAGCACGTCATCCATATAATGGTAAATTGAGAGGTGTGGATACTGCAAACGAAAAGGCTGAAGGGCTTGATTCACATAATATTGGCACATGGTAGGGGAGTTCAACATTCCTTGTGGTAGGACTTTCCATTGGTACCGTTCCGTGGGCTGACTGTTATTTAACACAGGAACAGTAAAAGCAAAGAATTTACGATCCTTCTCCTGTAGGGGAATGGAGAAGAAGCAATCTTGCAAATCTATTATAGCCAATTGATAAGAATGTGGGATCACATTTGGATTAGGCAGACCACACTGCAAAGGCCCCATGGGTTCAAGGATCTGATTTATTTTCCTTAAATCCTAGAGAAATCTCCATTTTCCACTCTTCTTTTTTATGACGAAGATGGGGGTATTATAGGGGCTAACTGAAGGCTCTATAAGGTCTGCCAATAATTGTTCATTCACCAATTGTTTTAAAGCAAGTAGCTTTTCCCCCGTTATGGGCCATTGTTCCACCCATACAGGACTGGTAGATTTCCAGCTGAGGGGAAGTGCAAGCTTATTCATTAAATTGAATGGTAGCTTGTAATTGTTGTAGTAAGTCTCTGCCCCACAGATTGAGGTGGATTTTCAGCACACAGGGCTGGATGTATGCAATGGTTTCAGAGCTATCAGGCAGAGAAACAGGCAGCCACTGTACGCTTTTGGAAGAGGTTTGAGGTCCACCTACACCCCAAACTGCAGAGGCAGACTCAAGGGGCCACGTGGGGTCCCAGCAACTACTGGAAATTACAGAAACGTCTGCGCCCGTGTCAATCAAGCCTTCCAGAACTATACCATTGATTTTATACTTACGAAGAAGTTTCTTTTCTCCAATCCTCTGGACTACAGCTAACAGCTGTGGAGGGAAAGAAGAGAGCTCGTGCAAATTACTATCCATAATAGAAGCAGTAGGATGAGAAGGGAGCACCACCAAATGCGCCCAGGACTCACCCTTATTTAACTGCATGGGCATATGGCTCCAAAGTTGAACCATTATTGTGCCCACATAGTCAGGATCCAGAACTCCTGGAATAACCTGGATTCCTTCTTTTGCCACAGAAAATTTGGGTAAAATTAAACCTGCGACTTTAGGAGGCAGTGGGCCTGCCAATTGGGTGGACATAAGCACAATTTCACCAGGTAAAACAGTGTCTTTGGTCTCTTGGTTGATCAATTCAATGGTAAAATCAGAGGGTGTATATTTAGAAAATTTTTCAGCAGCGGAAACTAAAGGTGGAGGGCTCTCTATTTGTCCTGGCCCGAGAGTGGGGCCGCTATGGAGTTTCCCGGACTCCTGCACTGATTTGCCCAATGATAGCCTTTTCCACATTTCGGGCATTTTTTGGAAGGTCTAGCCTTGTTGGCAGCACCATCCCTGCTTGCCCCCCCGCCAGGGGCTCTGCATTGTTTAGCAAAATGGCCTGGGCGCTTGCAATTAAAGCAATTGCCTGTAGGTTTATTGTTAGCTTGGATTGCGCCGGCAAGCAAAGACATCGCATGGCTCTGGCTACCAACATCCGCACAAGCTTGAATCATATCGGCCAGGTCATATTTAGGGCGATGTATGATTGACTGCAACGCTTTCTTGCAATCGGTGTTTGCATTTTCAAAAGCCAATTTTTTCATCAATTCATTTTGAGCTGTAGTGTTATCAATCTGCCTAGTGACTGATTCTTTCAATCTATCTATAAACTGATGGTAGGGCTCCGAATGCTGTTGCTTAATATTGACAAAGGAGCTCAGCGGTTGCTCTGAAACAGGGACTTTCCGGAAGGCGCATTGTACACAGGTCGTGGTGTAAAGGTGTCAGCGTCGCCTGGGCTGGTATATTATCATACTGACCCACGCCATAAAGTTGATTGGCTGAATGCTGTGGATCAGACAGGGCTGATGCGCTATGTTTAAATTCACTCTCAAACACCACATACTGAGCCGGGGATAAAAGCATGCGCATCAGATCTTTCCAGTCTTGAGGTAGCATTGTATAACCAGTTGCTATTCCCTCTAGCATTCCTATTACATAAGAGGATTTTAGACCGGAATCAGTAATGGCTTTCCTTAATTCTCTCATTAAGAATAAGGAAGCGTCTCGTACAATACCTGCTGTTGAGCAGTTCCTGGGTTTCTATAGGTGATAGGGAAAGCAGATGGCATTTCACCAGCCCATTCAGACTCTTCCTCTAAGGACAGGAGCCCTTTCTGCCTAGCCAGAGAAAGCGCAGTGCGCACAGCTCCTGTAGAGCAAGCAGGGGCTGTGGCAGGCGAAGGAGGGATGGGGGGGGAGGATGCAGGCTGAGACGGTTGAGACGTAGGGAGGGGTTGGCAGGGTTGCGAAGGAGGCAAAAGCTTGGGGTAAGGTGGGGGATTGTCTGCAACGGCTAAAAGGGCAGGGGCCGAAGGAGACGCCTGAGGTCCTAATTTAGCAACGGCATCTGCACATTTGTGCCAAGTGAGCAGACAATGAATCGGAGCCCTCGGTTCTGCAAAGAGGGTCTTTCCGATCTTTTGCCAAGTTTCTACTTCCAAAGAACCAGTTTCTGGATAGGAAGGGCACTGGCAAGCAATCTCGCATAGCAATCGTTCAATATCTTTTAAAGAAATATGAACACCCGCCACCCGCTGTCTAACAAGATGAAGCAATTCTTTAGCATGCTCTTTTTGGAATTTAGTCAATTCCCCTCCCATACTCACGAAATAGCGAGCTGAGACTTTTCCAGTTGAGTGAATTTGAGGGCTGGCTGCGTAAGGGATCTGGCAATCACGTCGGGGTCACCAGATGTTGGGTTGAAGTAACGACAGACAAGTAGCAGGTGTCATGTGAGAGGCATCTCTTGAGCAAGCCCCGAGAAGACTCTTTTATTGAATATTACAACATTGCCACAGGTGCGCTCGTTGCTGATTGGTTGATACAAACACAAAGCAACTTGTTGCTGATTGGTTAACACAAGTACAAGGCAAGGGTTACATATAGGCATTAATCACCAATAGATTAAAGGCTGGGAAAGGGAGCACAGAACTAGACAGGCATGAAACCTCCTAATTAAATTATAACTAATGATTGATATAGCATGACTAAAACAATTACTAATGATTGATCATAACATGAAAGAATATAATAATCGTGTTCCGTAGATGTGGTCAACTATGCATTAAGAACAGGTCAGTCAGAGTATAATGTTTTCATGAACTTAAGATGAACTGAACATCCTAGGGAAATGAGGGAATGTCTTGGTATTTAGAACGGGTTGTGCAGTATGTACAGAAGCAGAGAAAAGCTTAGAAGCAAGACTTCCCATAATGCCAGAGAAAAGCTTAGAAGCAGGACTTCCCCTCATGCCACAGTCATGTGCAGAGACAGAACTTCCCTTCAACATAGTCCTGACATTACAAGAACTTCAAACTTCGATAGTAGAAGCATTAAAAGTAATAGAAGAATTTGGAGGGATGGCAGGATTTAAAATTAATAAAAGTAAAACAAAAGTGATGGTAAAAAACATGAATGAGGAACAATTAGACCAATTACAAAGCAAAACAGAAATAACGGTAAAGAAAAGAAAATATCTGGGTGTTTGGCTTTCCCCAAAAAATACAAACCTATTTAAGGATAATTATAAAACAACATGGAAAGAAGTAAAAACAAAATTGGAAATATGGGACAGACTGAAGCTATCCTTATGTGGAAGGATAGCAGCTATTAAGATGAGTGTCCTACCGAAGATGCTTTTTTAATTTCAAACTATTCCAATTATAACAGGACAAGGCCAATTCAATGAGTGGCAAAAAGTGATTTCTAGGTTTGTATGGCAGGGGGGAAAGCCTAGAATAAAATAAAACTTTTAATGGATAAGTTTCATTACCGGACCTCAAAATATATTATGAAGCTGCATGTATATAATGGTTAAAAGAATGGTTCAGCTTGGAAAATACAGACATATTAGATCTGGAGGGGTTCGGAAACAGATACAGGTGGCGTGCATACCTTTGGTATGACAAGGTCAGAGTACATCGGGACTTTTTAAATCACATCATAAAAAGACCACTATTTGAAGTCTGGATAAGATATAAAGAGTGATTTGAAAGGAAGACACCATGGTGGCTGTCACCCCAAGAGGCATTTTCGCTGAAATGACTAAATATGAAAGGAAAATGGTTGACCTATAGAGACATGTTATTGGAAGAGAATAATGTAATTAAGATCAAACCTTATGAGGAATTAAAAGATAAATTATCAAGTTGGATGGAATACCATCAAATGAATGACATCTTCTCAAAAGATAAGAAAGCAAGAGGGTATGAACAAACAAAATCAATACTAGAAACTGCAGTACTACAAAATAACAAAAAAACACTGTCTAAGGTCTATGAGTATTTACTAGAATGGCAGACAAAAGATGAAGAAATCAAAAGTGTCATGATTAAGTGGGCAATAGATGTATTGTCTCCCTGCTTATTTAACTTATATGCAGAATTCATCATGCGAAAGGCTGGCCTGGATGAATCCCTATTCATCCCAATTAAGATTCATCCCAATTAAGATTCATCCCAATTAAGATTCATCCCAATTAAGATTCATCCCAATTAAGATTCATCCCAATTAAGATTGCCAGAAGAAATGTCAACAACCTCAGATATGCAGATGACACAACATTGATGGCAGAAAGTGAGGAGGAATTAAAGAACCTTTTAATGAGGGTGAAACAGGAGAGCGCAAAATATGGTTTGAAGCTCAACATCAAAAAAACGAAGATCATAGCCACTGGTCGCATCACCTCCTGGCAAATAGAAGGGGAAGAAATGGAGGCAATGAGAGATTTTACTTTCTTGGGCCCCATGATCATTGCAGATGCTGACAGCAGCCATGAAATTAAAAGATGCCTGCTTCTTGGGAGAAAAGCAATGACAAACCTAGACAGCATCTTAAAAAGTAGAGACATCACCTTGCCAACAAAGGTCCGTATAGTAAAAGCCATGGTTTTCCCAGTAGTGATGTATGGAAGTGAGAGCTGGACCATAAAGAAGGCTGATCGCCGAAGAATTGATGCTTTTGAATTATGGTGCTGGAGGAGACTCTTGAGAGTCCCATGGACTGCAAGAAGAACAAACCTATCCATGCTTAAGGAAATCAGCCCTGAGTGCTCACTGGAAGGACAGATCCTGAAGCTGAGGCTCCAATACTTTGGCCACCTCATTAGAAGAGAAGACTCCCTAGAAAAGACCCTGATGTTGGGAAAGATGGAGGGCACAAGGAGAAGAGGACGACAGAGGACGAGGTGGTTGGATAGTGTTCTCGAAGCTACCAGCATGAGTTTGACCAAACTGCGGGAGGCAGTGGAAGACAGAAGTGCCTGGCGTGCTCTGGTCCATGGGGTCACGAAGAGTCGGACACGACTAAACGACTAAACAACAACAACAGATGTAGGCCACAACAATGAGTATGAAAAGTGGATAAAATTATGGAACACCGGCCTAAAATTTACAGCTTGTACATTGTTAAAAGAAAATCTGTTTAAAATGATGTACAGATGGTACCTCACGCCAATTAAATTGTCAAGGATGTATAAAACAGGAAATAAGAACTGTTGGAAGCGTGAGGTGAAAGAAGGCAGTTTCTTCCGCATGTGGTGGACATTTGACATAGTGAAAACGTATTGGAAAAAAATATATAACGAATTAAAGAAGATTTTTAGGTATACGTTTTTGAAAAAACCAGTCATTACTGTTGGGAATGGTGGGAGAGGATATTGACAAGAATGACCAGAAACTGTTCTTATACACAACAACAGCAGCGAGGTTATTGCTGACTCAGGTGTGGAAACAGCAAAAATTGCCTACAATAGAAGAGTGGCAGTACAAGGTTATGGAGTATGCAGAAATAGCCAAACTAACAGCAAAAATTCGACATCAGGGTGACGAAACATATCAAAAAGAATGGGGAAAATTTATGTTATATTTACAGACGATGATGTGAAATAGGGAAACCAGTAGAACTAAAATAAACCTTATAACGAGAAAACACAAGAAATTTATTGAATAATAATATCAAAATGAATTAAAAATGTATATTAGGACTATTGCTGAACAATATTTGTAAATGAATATAGACAGACAACAAGAATTGTATATATAGAAAGATTTATTTGTTTACAGACACTTTATGGAAAAAATTGAAGAAGAACAATTATATATAAAATGGACAAAGACAATGCGAAAAGTTAAAGACGACATAAAAAAGCCGGAAGGAGGAAGGAGGGAAGTCAGCTTGGGAGAGCAAGAACAAATGTGAAACATAATGTATGTGTATGTATAGTATGTAACTAAAAATTCAATAAAGATCATCTGAAAAACAACAACAAAAAGCTTCCAGTCAGGGGGCAGGTGCAGAGAATATGGTTCATGGTGGTGGGAGACAGGACACACCCAAGAAAAAGAAAAGAGCTGGGAAATTATGGATAGTGAAGAACAGGAGCGAGCTGGTAGGTGCACTAGCCATGAACAGAGACAGAAGTCAGATGTGTTAGAAACAATACAGCAGCCAATTGACACTATGTCTCCCAAGAGTAGACAGCAGGAGGGGTCTGAGAGCTAGGAAGTTAGCTGCCGGGGGGGGGGGAGCAGGCACTCTGGGTAACAGCTCAAGCTTGAGGGAGTACATTGCATGGTCTCTGTGTATTTCTGTTTGATACTAATAAAAGTGCTGAAAGGTGTTGTGGTTCTGGACTGTCAGGAGTTAACACTCCAGGAGCGTTCTTATCAACTGGGTGCACTGCCCACATGATCCGTGCTTTTTTCCTTTGATCTGTGCTCTGTGGGGGCTGAGCTCTCTCTGGAGAGCAGTCTGTCTGAGAATGTGAGCAAGGTCGTTTCGTTTTTGTTAAGAGGCAGAAAGCTGCGAACATGCAGCTAGATTCTGTTTTCTGTTTTGAATGCTACTAAATAAAGAGTTTTAGATTAGAAGCACTGGTGTCAAGCTGAGTTCTTTATCAATCAATCCTTTATTAGGCATAGCAAACCACACATTATAAAACAAGCACCGTATACAGATTGTGGAAAATACGAATTCGGCATAGCAATTTGCATAAATAATACAGTCTAACACTACCACATCACCGACCAATCAAGAACCACTAAATCTCTCTATAATGGCCCAGTCTTTCCACATGGACAGCACTCAAAAATGTAGCCACTATCAAAGTAATTTGATCATTCCTGTTCGATGGCAGGTCCTGAACCGTTGGCGGCATAGAACCGAGCCTGTTAGGTTGTAAGGCCTCTAACAATTGTCTTCTGGCATAAATGCCAAACTCACAAGAAAAGAAAATATGCTCCAAAGTATCAGGTTCCTGCCTACCACATTTGCAGAGGCGCTCTGCTTCTGGGAGAGCTAAATGTGAGGAGAACCTGAACTTACAGGTTTAAACAGCTCAGAGTGTGCGTCCTGCCTATTGTGGGGCAGAGAGACTCTCACTTCCGAGAGTCTCAGTTCTTTGTTCTGTCTGCTTTCGCTTTTCTCCGGGACAGACACGTTTGTGCAATGTTCCGTGCGTTGCTGGATAATGGCTTGATTCTGCTGTAAATAATTCTGCTGTGTGACTCTGCTTTGCTCAGAGCTTTGGAATGCGTGCTGCGCAGCAGAAGCCTGCCGGACCTTTTCTCTTTGAGCAATAAATCTTCAGACTAAATATCTTCCTCTTACTATCATCAAGGGAAACATATTAAATCTGGCTAGCATAAACAGCCTGCACAGTTCATGATTCTTCAGATTTGTCATGTAACCCTTTTGAAAATCTCTACACAAAGGGAGATTTAAATAGAGAGGAGAGCAAGTGCTGTGCTTTGCAACCTCGAGAGTGGAGAGAACACTTTTTCCTGTAAAATTCTTCCTGATAATTTCCCAAGTATCTTTGGGGTCAGAATTTTCAAAGTCAACTAGATGAAGCCCTATTGAGTTCAATTTTCTCCTACAAATCAATGATAAATTGTAAATTACATTATCACTTAAGAGATCATAAAGGAGAGAGTTAGGAGATAGGACTCTATAATGCAGGAAGATCCAATATTTCAAGGTTCTCAACCATACTCTTACTGATAAAGGAAGTATTCCCAACTCACAACATATTGATTCATATTTAACAGAATTTGCAAGTCCTAATAATGACCTCAGAAGGGATGCATGAAATTTATCCAACCTCTTAAGGTCACCTGAAATCCACACTGGGGTGCCATATAAACGTTGGGCACAAAGTGTCATATCAATCACTTGCAATACAGCTGGAATATATCTATTTCCTACAGGAGAAAAAAAAAAGGATTTAATATGGTGAGCTGTCACTTTAGCCTTAACTATTGCAGCACAGATATGTGTGTTCCAATTCATGTTATTTTTAAATACAATTCCCAGGTAATTTAAATGCTTAACTTCTTGTATTAGATGTCCATTGATTATCCAATTTTTGGCGTTCCCTCTCTTGGAAAATTGCATATTTTTTGTCTTATCATAGTTAATTTTGAGGTTATTAAGAGAGCAAAAGTTTGAGAAGCTCTTAAATAATTTTTTTAAACCCAAAGAGGAAAGTGAGATAATTACCACATCATCTGCATAAAGTAATAAAAAACTGGGATATTATTTAAATAAGGGATATGAGTGGTTACATTTTGAAGAGATAATGAAAGGTCAGATAAAAAGAGATTAAATAGAGTAGGGGCCAAGATACAGCCTTGCCTAACTCCTCGGTTATTCAGAATTGGGCCTACAAGTCTACCATCTTTTGAAACTTTAACATATGTTTGGTTATTGGAGTGTAAACTTTGAATCAATGTAAGCAGGTATGGGTCAATACTGAGGTGTTCTAATTTGGTCCACAGTTTATGTCAGGGAAGTGGAAACGGCTAGAGAGCCGAGGGGGGAGACAAGCAATTATAGAGAGCCAAAAGAGCTTATCAGCAGCCTCTCATCTGGCTCAGAGGAGGAAATAGGGAGGGCGGAATCAGTGCCCGGAACTAGCTAGTCACAGAACAGAGGAAGTAGGAGGCGTGCATTGCGGCGATGGGCCTGCTGGGGGAGGAGGAGTAAAAGATTGTCATGCGAGGCATCTGACTGAGATAGGCATGGACGTGCCTTTTGAACTCTTGTAACCGTTTTGAACTTTTGGCAATATATCTTCAGGACAGAAATGGCTGTGTGCCTGGAGCATTATCTCTGCTAGTTTTGGCAGCATTAACACCTCACAGCATGCCTCGAATCCATTGCTGCTGAAGGCTAGTGAAAAGAGGAAATAGCCCAAGAATGGAGAAAGAGATTTCTGAACTGAGGAAGAGAAATGCCGGACTGGAAGCCCGCACTTTGGACCTGCAGTCCCGTCTGGAGGAAGCCAGAGCTGCTCAGAAGGGAGCCACAGGTGGGCTACTGGCAGGGGGCAAAGCTGCGTGGGTGGAAAAGTTTAATGGCGAGCCTGGATTTTAAGACTGAGATGAGATATTTTTTGGAGCTGCAAGCAGCTCAGTTTGCCGACGATGCTCAGAAAGTTGCTCACATAATTAGTCACCTGTCGGGGGGGGGCTAAAAGTTGGGTCCGGCCGTTAATAGCCTCTAGTGATGAAGCGCTTCGAAGTCTGCCCAAGTTTTGGCAAGCGATGGACTTTATCTACGCAGATCAAAGTTTAATTGACAAGACGCAGGAGGAGCTTTTGGCTTTGAAACAAGGCAAATCCACAGTGCATAGTTACTGGTCAGAATTTGCCATGCTTGTGCATAAACTGGGATGGGATTTAGAATCAGAGCCTTTGCAAGCTTTGTTTAAGGCTGGATTGAACGCTGAAGTCAAGGACGAGCTTGCTAGGGCCCCCCCCAAAGGATATGGATGGGTTAACGAAGGCTGCTCTTGCGGTGGGGCTGAGGCAGGAAGCCAGACTGTGGGAAAGGAAGCAGGGCAAGGAGCGGAGTTTCCATGGTAACCACATTCCTGAAATGCCGGCAGCTGCCTCAGAAGGGCAACAACAGCTGGAGCCCATGGAAATAGACTCAGCCCGCGCGCGGGAAAGTTTGAAAGGTCAACGGTCGGGCGGCAAGGATAAAAAAGACTGGCAAGCGGCCAAGAGATGTTTTTTCTGTCAGAAAACAGGGCACTTTGCCAGAATTTGTCCGGAGCGTCATAACTGGCAGGGAATGGTTGGGGCCACCCAACAGGCAGAGGCAGAGGAACCCCAGACTTCGGGAAACGGGGAAGCCTGGCTGGTGGTGAACCTGGGCAACAGCCAGGTGGGAGCAACAGCGAAAGTCCTCGGCTCGGACACCCAAAAGCAAGCATAGTGATGAAGGTGGTCCTAGAGCTCCCAAATGGCCATGCGGTGGAGGAGTTGGCCTTAGTTGATTCAGGAGCTTCGGCGTCATTTTTCAGCAAGGAGTTTGCAGCACAGCACCGAGTGAACCTGAGGCCTTTGGATTTTCCTCTGCAAGTCACTATAATTGATGGGAGAGAACTGTTGGGAGGTGAAGTGACCCATCGAACACCTCCAATGAGGATGCGGGTGTCTACCCACTCCAAGGTCATCGCCTTTCACGTGGCCACGTTGGCGGGTCCGCCTATCATACTGGGCATGAGCTGGTTGGCTTTGCACGATCCGGTGGTTTCCTGGCATCAACGGTCCCTGACGTTCGGTTCGACGCACTGCATGGAGAACTGCCTGGGTCTAGAGCAACCTCGACAAACGGAGGCCAGGATGGCAGCAGCATGCAAAGCAGGGATGACCAAAATTCCTTCGTATTACAGGGACCTACAGGAGGTGTTCAGCGAGAAGGAGGCTGACATGTTGCCACCGCATCGTCCATATGATTGTCAGATCAACCTGATCCCGGGGGCCACACTGCCGGTTGGAAAGATCTACTCCATGTCGGAGGGAGAGATCAAGGACCTGAGTGACTTTATTGAGAAAAATCTAAAAAGGGGATTCATCAGGGAATCCAAGGTGGCAGGGGGGAGCCCTGTGTTCTTTGTGGACAAGAAATCGACTAGCGAGAAGAGACTTGTGGTGGATTTCTGAATCCTGAACAGCCTGACGGAACCCGTGGCCTTCCCAATGCTGAGGATCGACGATGTTCTGGCCAGGGTGCGGAAGGGGAAAATTTTCACCAAGTTGGACCTCCGGGGGGCGTACAACCTCATCAGAGTGCGAGAGGGCGATGAGTGGAAAACCACCATGTTCACCCCGCTGGGAGCGTTTGAGTATCTCGCCATGCCTTTTGGTTTGCAGTGCGGAAGCCCCTGTTTCCAAGCCTTCATGCATCACGTGCTAGGGCCTTTGCTGTACCGGAACTGCGTTTGTTTCTTGGACGACGTGCTAGTGTACTCGGACAACGAGAAACAGCACGTAAAGGACGTACGTCAGGTCCTGAGCAAACTTAAGGAGCATCGGCTGTGGGTGAAGTTGGAAAAGTGTCAGTTCCATGCGAAAGAGGTCGAGTTCCTGGGTTACAGGCTGTCGGACAAGGGTTTGGCCATGGATCCGGAGAAGGTGAAGACGGTGGTGGAATGGGAGAGCCCTAAGAACAGGAAAGATATTCAGCGTTTCCTGGGCTTCAGCAATTTCTACAGGAAGTTCATCAAGGGTTTCACGAAACTGACGGCGCCCATAACGGACTGTCTTAGTGCTAAGAAGAAGTTTCGTTGGATGGAGGCGGCACAAGAAGGGTCTGAGAAACTTAAGAGGGTCTTCGCATCAGAGGAGCAACTGCTCCACGTCAACCCCGATCAACCACTGCGAGTTGAGACGGATGCTTCTGATCGGGCGATAGGGGCGGTGTTGCTGCAGGCAGATCAAAAGGGGGAGTGGCGGCCGTGTGCTTTTTTTTCGCGGAAACTGAATAAATTGGAGCAAAACTACACTATCTACGATAAGGAATTGCTTGTGATCGTCGCTGCATTCAAACAATGGCGCCATTTCCTGATTGGAGCGAGGCACCAAATTTTGGTGTGCACCCACCACAAAAATTTGGAGTACTGGCATACGGCATGGGTTTTGTGCCAGAGACAGATAAGATGGGCGGAGTTCTTTGCCAACTTTAACTTTAAGATCCAATATGTGCCAGGAGAGCAGAATGCGAGGGCGGATGCACTATCACGGAAACCGGAGTATCTGGCGGAAGAAGGGCCTCTGGTTGCTAGACTGATGTTCCCCGAGAGCAAATGGATGTGTGGGAGGGCGTTGGTCAAGGACGACGAACTGATGCAACTGCTCAGAGACGATGACTTTGCGAGACAAAAGATGGGGGAGTTAAGGGAAAAGGGAGGTGCCAAGGGTGGTTTTGAAGTGAAAGGTGGGCTCCTGTACTATCGGGGGGCCTTGTATGTTCCAGGCGAAAACCTTAGGGGCAGAGTTCTCAAGCAACTCCACGACAGCTGCACGGCAGGGCATTTTGGGCAACACAAGACCATGCTACTGGTCACCCGGGAATTTTGGTGGCCAAGGGTGAGAGAGGATGTAAGGGAATATGTGGGAGGGTTTGACACATGCCAGAGGGCCAAAGGGGAGAGGGCGGCACCAGCAGGTTTGCTGGAACCTTTGCCCACACCAGGAAAGCCATGGGAGGTGGTGGCGGTGGATTTTATTACTGACCTGCCTAGGTCTAAGGGTAAGACTGCTATCATGGTGGTGGTGGATCTTCTAACCAAAATGTGCCATTTCGCGGCCTGTTCGCATGCCGTGACGGCGGAAGAAACAGCCAAGTTGTTTGTAGAGCATGTGGTTAGGTTGCATGGGATACCTGCCCGGGTGGTTTCGGATAGGGGGACTCAATTCACCTCACGTTTTTGGCGCAAGCTCATGGGTTTGTTGCAGGTGGAGGTGAGTTTCACTACGGCGAGGCACTCTGAGACCAATGGGCAAGCGGAGAGAGCGAATGCTGTTTTGCAACAGTATTTGCAGTGTTACGTCAGTCAAAAGCAGAACGATTGGGTAGACAAACTAGCCCTGGCAGAGTTTGCTTACAATAACGTGGAGAATGTATCCACAGGGATGACTCCGTTCTTTGCCAATCACGAGCGTCACCCAAGGGCATTCACGGGGGGGGGGGCGAGGAGTCGTGGAGTGTGCCTGCAGCAGAACAGTTTGTGGAGGAGATGGAGGCGATCCACAGGCAGCTTCAGTTGAATTTGGAAAGGGCTAAGGAGGTCTACAAGAGGGAGGCCGACAAGCATCGGCGGCCGGTGGAGGTCATCCGGGTTGGGGACAAGGTGTGGTTGTCCACGCAAGGGTTGGCTTGGAGAGGAGGCTGCAAGAAGCTCAAGCCCAGGAGGGTGGGGCCTTTTGAGGTAATCCAGCAAATCAATCCGGTGGCGTTTAAGTTAAGGTTGCCGGAGAGCATGAGGATCCACCCAGTGTTTCACAGGTCACTGCTGTCCCCCTACAGGGAAGGGGGAAGGAGGCAGGGAAGTGGGAACGCCCACCACCCGAAATGGAGGAAAGGGAGCAGTGCAACGAGGTGACGGAAATACTGGATTCTCGCTGGAATGGGGAACGGTTGGAGTATCTGGTGGCGTGGGAAGGGGCCCCGAGTTCAGAGAATACCTGGGTCCCGGGAAGCTGTATCACCGACGAGGGCCTAGTGGAGGAGTTCCACAATTTCTTCCCTGACAAACCCAAACCCCGGGGTAGGTTTTTTCAACAGGTGTTTGGGACAACGGACGATGAAGAGGAGTTCGAGGGATTCCTACCATCTGACGAGAAGGAAGAAGAAGGCGTCTATTGGGGAACATGAGGAACTGCGGGTTTGAGGGAGGTTTTCGAAGATACGGATGAGGAAGAGGGTAGTTTTCCAGGTTTCTCTCCCGCCACCCCAGAGAAGGGAGAAATGGGGACGGTCGAGTCTCCCGAGCGGGAGGGGGCCTTTGAGGAGGGGGTGGATGTCAGAGAAGTGGAAACGGCTAGAGAGCCGAGGGGGGAGACAAGCAATTATAGAGAGCCAAAAGAGCTTATCAGCAGCCTCTCATCTGGCTCAGAGGAGGAAATAGGGAGGGGGGAATCAGTGCCCGGAACTAGCTACTCACAGAACAGAGGAAGTAGGAGGCGTGCATTGCGGCGATGGGCCTTTTGAACTCTTGTAACCGTTTTGAACTTTTGGCAATAAATCTTCAGGACAGAAATGGCTGTGTGCCTGGAGCGTTATCTCTGCTAGTTTTGGCAGCATTAACTCCTCACGGTTGATTACGATCGACTGAATCAAAGTCACTTTTTATTTTTATTTTTAAATTAATATTTATTGCATTTTAAAGTTACAAAAAGAAAAAGTTAAAAAACAGCATATTTAAGAAATACAAAACATCACATCACGATAGTATCAAAAAAAAAATATACAATACATCTTCCCATAACTTATCTTTCATTTGCTTATTTCCTTGACCTCCTCACACCTCCCTTTTTTGTATTCTAGTTCAATTAACTATTTCAGCAAATACTTTCCATCTTTTCCAGTTTTTGTCCTCTATTCTATCTTAATATAATGTAACTTTACTTTCCCTCCTTCACCATTTAGCAATCTATTTTTCCTTAATCCTTTATAGCATTTCTGCTAAAACCACATTATTTCATTCCAACATCCTTCTAACATTCCTTAATTTTACAATGTTTCTGTAAATAAACTTTAAATTTCTTCCAATCTTCTTCCACCAACTCTTCTCCCTGGTCTCGGATTCTGCCAGTCATTTCCGCCAATTCCATGTAGTCCATCACCTTCATCTGCCATTCTTCCCGGGTGGGTAGATCTTGTGTCTTCCAATACTTCGCGATAAGTATTCTTGCTGCTGTTGTGGCATACATAAAAAAAGTTCTATCCTTTTTTGGCACCAATTGGCCGACCATGCCCAGGAGAAAGGCCTCTGGTTTCTTCAGAAAGTTATATTTAAATACCTTTTTCATTTCATTATAAATCATCTCCCAGAATGTCTTAATCCTTGGGCACGTCCACCAAAGGTGAAAAAATGTGCCTTCAGTCTCTTTACATTTCCAACATTTATTATCGGGCAAATGATAGATTTTTGCAAGCTTGACTGGTGTCATGTACCACCTATAGATCATTTTCATTATATTCTCTCTTATGGCATTACATGCCGTAAATTTCATACCTGTGGTCCATAACTGTTCCCAGTCAGCCATCATAATATTATGTCCTACATCTTGTGCCCATTTAATCATAGTTGATTTCACCGTTTCATCCTGAGTATTCCATTTCAACAGCAAGTTATACATTCTTGACAAGTTCTTAGTTTTGGGGTCTAACAGTTCTGTTTCCAATTTTGATTTTTCCACCTGGAAGCCAATTTTTTTATCCAAATTGTACACCTCCATTATTTGGTAATAATGGAGCCAATCTCGCACTCTGTTTTTTAGTTTTTCAAAACTCTGCAATTTTAATCTGTCTCCCTCTTGTTCCAAAATTTCCCAATATTTCGGCCAATTGGCCTCCGTATTGAGCTTTTTCTGAGCCTTCGCTTCCATTGGTGACAGCCACCTTGGGGTTTTATTTTCAAGCAAGTCCTTATATCTTATCCAGACATTAAACAGTGTTTTTCTGACAATATGGTTTTTAAAAGCTTTATGTGCTTTAATCTTATCATACCACAGGTATGCATGCCACCCAAATACGTTGTTAAAACCTTCTAAGTCCAACACATCAGTATTTTCAAGAAGCAGCCATTCTCTCAGCCAACAAAACGCGGCCGATTCATAATAAAGTTTAAGGTCTGGCAGGGCAAATCCACCTCTTTCTTTAGCATCGGTTAATATCTTAAATTTTATTCGGGGCTTCTTGCCCTGCCAGACAAATCTAGAAATATCTCTCTGCCACTTCTTGAAACAATCCATTTTATCCAAAATTTGCAATGTTTGGAACAAAAACAGCATCCTTGGCAATACATTCATTTTTATCGCAGCAATTCGGCCTAGCAATGATAACTTCAGATTTGACCATATTTCTAAATCCTTTTTCACTTCCGACCAGCATTTTTCATAGTTATCCTTAAAGAAATTCACATTTTTAGCAGTCATGTTGACCCCTAGGTATTTTACTTTCTTAACCAATGTTAATCTTGTCTCCTTCTGAAACCTCTCTCTTTCAATCCCTGTCAGATTTTTCTCTAAAACCTTAGTTTTCATCTTATTCAGTTTAAAACCCGCAACCTGACCAAATTCTTGAATCAATTCCAATACTCTTTTGGTACTAGATTCTGGCTCCTGTAATGTCAGTACCAAATCATCAGCAAATGCTTTCAGTTTGTACTGTTTAGCTCCGACTTGTATACCTTTAACCATTTGGTCCCTTCTAATCATGTTTAAGAGAACCTCCAGGACGGATATAAAAAGCAATGGGGAAATTGGGCAACCTTGTCGTGTTCCTTTCTCTATCTTAAATTCTTCCGTCACTACATTATTTACAATTAATTTAGCCTTTTGTTCTGAGTAAATTGCACCTATACCATTTCCAAAACCTTGGCCTACCCCCATCCCCTGTAAATTCTTCATCATAAAACTCCAAGAAATATTGTCAAAGGCTTTCTCCGCGTCCACAAATATCAAAACAGCTTTAGTGTTAATATTCACTTGTAGTTTTTCTAGAATATTGATTATATCCCTCGTATTGTCAGACAAATGTCTGCCCGGGAGAAAGCCCGCTTGATCTTTATGAATTTCTTCTACTAGTACCTTTTTTAATCTTTTAGCCAAAATGTCTGCAAAAAATTTATAATCCACATTAAGCAGAGATATGGGGCTGTAATTCTTGAGCTGTGTCTTTTCGGACTCTGTTTTCGGTAGAAGTGTGATGTATGCTTCCTTCCACGACTCTGGTGCCCTTTTCCCTTCCAATATTTCATTACAAACTTCTTTTAATGGCTGTACTAACCATTCTTTCAAAGATATATAATATCTTGAAGTCAAACCATCCGGTCCTGGAGATTTACCCAATTGCATATTCTGGATGGCCCCTTCTACCTCCTGCACCGTTATTTTGTTATTCAACATTAGTTTATTTTCTTGAGAGATTTTTTGTAGTCCCTTTGTTTTCAAAAATCGGTCAATGTCCATTTCTTTCTGTGTCTCCTGTGTATATAATTGTTTAAAGTACCTCTGAAAACACTTTCTGATCTCCACTGGATTCTGTATATTTTTCCCTTCCACTTCCAAATTTGTAATAGTATTAAGTTTTTGTCTTTTTTTCATTTGCCAAGCCAGCAGTTTCCCACATTTGTTTGCCGATTCAAATGTCTTTTGTCTCATCTGTTTAATTTTCCATTCTATTTCCTGATTCATCATTTTCATATATTGTACTTGATATAACTTTATCTCTTTCAAGATCTCCTGTGACTTTGGTTTCACTCTCAATTTTTTCTCTCCTTCCTTTATTTTCTCCAAAATCTTGTCTTTTTTCTCATTTTGAACTCTCTTCTTAATTGCATTCTGTTGTATCAAAAATCCTCTCATAACCGCTTTACTTGCGTCCCAGATTACTCTTTTTTCAGTAGTGGTATTCATATTAACCTCAAAATAATCTCTCAAAGTTTTTTGGGCCTTCTTAGTCACTTCTTTGTTCCTAAACAAAGTGTCATTCATCCTCCATCTAAAGGAACCAATTGGTGTTAGTTTCATTTCCATCTTCACAGCATTGTGATCGGAGTAAGTTTTAGGGCAGATTTCCACTTTTCTAATCTTTTTTTTTAAAATCATATTTATTAAAGTTTCCAAAAATATAGAAATACAAAGAAAAAAGAAAAAGAAAAAAAGATATTTAAAAACCTTACTTTCATTGCCTACTTTCTGGGACTCCCCCCCTCCCCCCCCCGACTGTATTCCCCTTTCCTTAATTTGGTTCTACAAGCTCTCGCTCCCAATTTGAAGCTTAATTTGTTTAACCCACTATCCAAATTGAATTGTACAAATCTTACCACCGTCCCACATCATTAACAAGAAAAGAAAAAAGATTTTCCCCAAGATCCACCCCAGTTCCTTCCACGAATTCCCTTTTTTTAAACACGTCCAATCAAAATAAAATGACATGCGTAAGTTATGTAAAGAAATAGAAAATAAGAGATATAGAAAAATTCAAAAGATGGTTACACAGCCTTTGGATTCCAAATCTCCCCCCCCCCCTTCCCCGGTTTGAATTCCCCATGTCCATCAGTCTATACATTATCAGCTTGGAAGTCTCAATTCATAACCAGATTTCTCCCCGATTCCATCTTGCCGGTTTTCTTTTAATTTATTAATTTTAATAATATTTAACTTCAAGTGTCCAATCTAACAAAGGCCTTTAATTTCCTTGATCTTTACCACTCCTCCCGTTGTTCTTTCCGTGTCGTAATCAGTCCTTTGTTCTTCTTATTCCTCACTTTCTCAGGTTTCTTGTCCTGTTCAGCTGCTAAAACTTTCTAATTCAGAAATCTGGTATCTCTACAGAGGTTTGTTATTCAGGAACAAAAACTTACGTCCAGTCCCTTCCTTTCTTCAATAGAAAATTCTATTGTCTCCTTTAATGTAAATACCTCTGTAGACAAAATACTATTTCAGTTTTGCAGCTTTCCCAGAAGATAACAAGTCCTGTGCGAATCCCAGAGTATTTTTCCACTTACGACCGTTCTTGTAATGTCCCGAAACCCCTCTAGGGGGATTGTAATAACTTTGTATCCTCTAATCCAAAAGTCAAATTGTTGCTTATTTTCCAACAGTTTATATCCATATTATAGCAAATTGTAACAAAATTAACCAGCAAAGTCCTCATAACAAAGTCCTCTTTATATTCTCCAGCTTTGACAGCTACTCCGTCTCTCTTCACCAGGCTCCGCGAATCGCCCCGGTTCCCAGGGGGGGGTTGCATTTTTCTTCTCACCCTCCACTCTTCTCCTCCAGCACAGTTCTTATAATTTCCCATCGTGAAATTAATGATTTTTATCAGGAGTATACTTCCCTTTGGACCTTGGTTACCCAGTCCTTGTTTTGGAATGCTTACAGTGGGGGGGGGATTGACTTCCTTTTTAAATCGCCCCCGCTCGTGCCAAATCCGAAATTTTGAACCCGGTTTCCCAATTACTCACGGGTTGTTGTTAATAGTCCAAATTTTCAATGGAAGAAGTCAGCGCTCTCCGTCGAATGGCATGCGGCTGCGCTCGGCAGGGAAAGCAGAAGACTCAAAGCACCACGCCGCTCCCCGGCACCCGATCCGAAGCCTTTAAAAAGGCTCCTTCACAAGTCGGGAGGGCGCTAATGGTGCAAGCCGAGTCACCCATGTCCACGGACTCCGTGCCCGTGGTTTTTAAGGGTCCCCGCGTCGCCGGCGCGGTAGGACCCAGCCCCTGCCGAGCAGACTCCCTCCGGAGCTCGGAGGGAGTCCGCCATTCGGCGATGGCGCCAACCCGGAAGTTCCCACTTTTCTAATCTTCGGAGCCAACCCTCTAGTTACCCAAATTTGGTCAATTCTTGTCCATGTCATTTTGGCCTCAGAGAAGAAAGTTCCCTCTCTTCCCAAAGGGTTCTTCATTCTCCAGATGTCAACTAAATCCATATTGTCAGTCATATCAAAAAAAAGTTTTTGGTAGTCTACCATCCTTGGTAACTACCTTTCTTAATGCCTTGTCCATATTTGTAGACACCACTTCATTCATGTCCCCCATCAAAATCATATTGTAATCCATATAGTCCATCAGAGTCTCATGTAACTTCTTGTAAAATTCTGATTTCCCCTCATTTGGTGCATAGATGCCTACTATCAAAATTTTCTCTCCTTGTGATTGAATTTCAATTGCAACAAATCTTCCTTGGTCATCTTTAAATATAAATTTCGGTGATAGGCTCTCCTTTACATAAAGGACTACTCCTCTTTTTTTAACTTTGTCTGATGAAATAAATTCTTGGCCCAATCTTTTGTTACTCAATATCTTCCTGTGTAGCCTTGTCACATGTGTTTCTTGCAAACAAATCAAGTCCAAGAGGGGGCTGCAAGAAGCTCAAGCCCAGGAAAGTGGGGCCTTTTGAGGTTATCCAACAAATAAATCCGGTGGCGTTTAAGCTTAGGTTGCCAGAGAGCATGAGAATCCATCTGGTGTTCCACAGGTCAATGCTGTTCCCCTACAGGGAGAGGGGAAGGAGGCAGGGTAGTGGGGAAGGGGAAAGCCCACCACCCAAAATGGAGGAAAGGGAGCAGTGCAACGAGGTGACGGAAATACTGGACTCTCGTTGGAGAGGGGGGAATTTGGAATATTTGGTGGCGTGGGAAGGGGCCCCGCCATCAGAGAATACCTGGGTCCCGGAAGACAGCATCACCGACAAGGGCCTGGTGGAGGGGTTCCACAGTTTTTCCCCTGACAAACCCAAAACCAGGGGTAGGTTCTTTCAACAGGTGTTCAAAACAACAGACGACGAAGAGGAATTCGAAGGTTTCCCAGCATTGGACGAGGAGGAAGAAGAAGATGAAGGCGTAGACTCTAGCTATCAGACTCTTTCTCTCATGATGGAAGCTATTCCAGCTCAGGAGCTTGACCTTGAATACGTGTCGGGTCGGCTGCAAGATGAGTAGGATAAAAGGCTGAGAGAGAAGGAGGGGCTGCGAAGGGGGGTTGCTTTGTGCCCAGGAGTGGGAGTGCAGAAGATGCTGGGAGCTCTGTGCAAGCTTTTGCAGCGAGGAGGTGCTACGTTTGCAACTCAGACCAACATCTGCAGAGAAATTGCCCCAGGGTCGTCTCCAATAGCAACCGAGAGATCAAAGGCAGACCACATCGTGGGAGAAGAGGCCCGGCGAGAGGGGGCTGAGGCGGAGAGCCAGCAACACATCAAAAGGCTGCTACGTATGCTTTTGTTGGACAGGCTGCAGCCAACGGCAAACAGCATTGGATCATTGACAGTGGGGCCAGCAGGCATCTAGCTCCACCTGGTGGCCAGTTGCAAAACTGCTAGCAGATTCCAGATGGGACAACAGTCACATTGGCTGATACAACCAAGAGAGCTATTTCAAAAGCTGGAGTTGTTTTTATGCCTTGTTTGAAAGCTGATATTGATGTGTATGTACCTGATGGTATGAAAGGTGGGTTACTTTCTGTTTATGCTCTTGACGATGCTGGTTTTCAGGTGCAGTTTGAGAACCAGGTATGCACCATTTCCAAAGATGGGGAGCAGTTAGTACAGGTACAAGGCCACAATGGGCTGTACATACTAGAAACAGGTCATGACGCTTCTGAGGAAGCACAGGCAAAGTGTGCCAACATCCCCACTCATGACCAGTGTATGCACTTATGGCATAGAAGATTTTCGCATGCGAACTGGAGATACATGCGTAAACAGGTAGAGTGCGCTGATGGCTGTAAAATGGAGTGCTCTAAGTTTCTTGACTGTAGAGCTTGTAAAAAAGCCAAAGTGTACACCACCAATTACCCAAGGTCTGAAAGAGTGACCAAGAAAGCCTTTGAGCTCGTGCATGCGGATCTTTGTGGTCCGATGCCAGTGGCTAGCTTGGGTAATTCCAGATACATTCTGTGTCTGATGGATGATTTCTCAAGGGTGGGATGGATTATCACACTCCGAGATAAAGGGCAAGCAGCCAAGGAGATCAAAGAGTGGGTGGTGGCAGTAGAACTGCAGTTTGACACCCATGTCAAAGCGTTTCAGACAGACAGAGGGTCAGAATTTATGGCCTCTAGTCTGCAAAACTTCTTCCGTCTGAAGGGTATTAAGCACAGGAAGACAGGGCCCTATTCCCCGCAACAAAATGGAGTTGCGGAGCACAGGAATCGAACCCTGCAAGAGGCCATGGAGGCTCTTCTGTTTGATTCAGGGCTACCCAAAAGCTATTGGGCCGAGGCTGTGAAGGCAGCGTTGTTCACGTTGAACAGGACGTATAACTCAGTGGTTGGGAACACACCCTATTTCATGCTCCATGTAAGGAAACCCAAGGTGCACTACTTTCGTACCTTTGGGGTAGAGGCTTAGGTATTGATTCCCAAACAGCAGCGCAGGAAAGGTGGCCCTAGATCGCGCAAAATGATTTTCTGTGGATACGAGCCAGGATCAAAAGCCTGGAGGTTTACGTATCCAAGTGGAGATCGCTCACGTGTGGTAATCAGCAGGAACGATGAATTTTGTGAGCAGGCTGGTTGGGACAGGATTCACGGAAACCCCGAAGTGCTCACAGAATTGTTTAGAGGTTTTGGTTCAGAGGATCGACCAATTGCACCTGCTGGCGGTCCGGGCCGAGCTGCCGACCACCACCAGGGTGCAGTGCCAGAGGGGGCAATTCCAAAGAGAGAGGTAAAGTCAGAACCCAGGAGTGTACGCTCATCTCCACAGGCTTAGCCTAGTTTGTTGGTTTCTGTTTCCCTCACTGAGCAGCTGCTGGTAGTCACAAGACTATGTTTTCATTCCACAGTCCAGATACTGTTGGATTCCCATGGGAAAGGGAGACGGGATGTGACGTTTACTGGTTTCCTGTTTTCCTTGTTCTGTCGTTTCTTTGTCGGAGTTGCTCTCTGCTTCTCACAGAGGCAAGATGTATATTTGTATGCTCTCTGCATAGCTTAGAAATAAAGCTTAGCAATGTAGCCATACCTGCCTCATCCTTCCGGTTTGCGGACTCTGGGTATGCCCTGCTGGGCTCAAGCCAAGATGGGCCGTATCAGCTCGGAGGATCGGAGCTGAATTTACTAACAATTTTTGGTTATGGACTCCAGAAGGTCGGAATCAAGATGACAGACGGCAGAGGAACGGAAAGTTATCTGCTCTGCGCATCAAGAAGATTGATGAGAGGTATGTGCTCTTCCCCCGGGAAGCCTGCCAGTTCCTAATTAATGGCATTAAAGGCTGGACTTTGAACTTTTAGCCAAAGCTCTTACAGAAGCTTGGGAGAAAGTGTGCCTTTGGAATGCAGCTGTAAACAGACGCAGCTTGCTTTAAAGACACAGAGATGGCCAATGCAAGGCTAGCAGACGCTTTTGGGATTCCAAAGCTGAATAAAAAGAATTACGCGGAGTGGGTTCAGTATGCAGAGGCTCTGCTACGAAAAGAGGGTCTGTTCAATGTCATAACAGACAACCCCCCAGCTCCTGTAACAGATGAATGGCAAGCTAAGGATTCAAAAGCAAGGGGAACTCTGACGCTGATTGTATCCCCTAAAGAGCTATGTCTTTTGTGTGACAAGGCCTCAGCCAGAGAAATGTGGGAAAGTTTGAAAGACTCACATTTGAGAACCTCCAAAGGTAGACCTCCAAAGAGAGTTTGAAAGACTAAAAGAGTTTGAAAGACTTACATTTGAGAACCTCCAAAGGTAGACCTCCAAAGAGATTTGCTGATGAATTTGCTAAGACAGCAAAAGCTGTAACTGCTGTTAATAGCTCCAAGAAGGTATTTGAACCTTCAAGTTTAACAAAAGATCCAGGCTTTGGATTCAAAGGATGCTGAGCCATGGTTAACTGCCATGAAGGCTGAGCTTGATTCCTTAGAGAGGAACAAAACATGGGAGCTAGTTCCAGTAGTTCCGGGAATGAAACTGCTTGGAAGCAAATGGGTCTTCAAAGCGAAGACAGATCAAAATGGCAAGATAGTCAGACACAAAGCCAGATTGGTAGCCAGAGGTTTTTCACAGGTACCAGGAGAAGACTATCACGAGACCTACTCACCCACCGTGAGGTATGAGAGCATTAGGCTTATGCTCAAGCTTGCTGCAGAAGAGAATCTACACATTTCTCATCACGGTGTGAATACAGCATTTTTGTACGGAACCTTAGGTGAATCACTTTATATGCTTCCACCTGATGGCGTACAGGTAAAACAGGGATTTGTTTGTTCTCTGAAGAAGTCACTTTATGGTCTCAAACAAAGTGCGTGGTGCTGGCACTCTAAACTCACTGAAGTATTGTTTTCTCTAGGTTTTCAGCAAGGTAAAGCTGATCCATGTGTGTTTATCAAAGAGGAAGGGCAAAAGAAGCTGTATTGCTTGTTTTATGTTGATGATATTCTTTTCTTTTGGAAGGATGTCACAATGTACAATAACGCCCTAGCTCAACTGAAAGAGCACTTTGACATGAAAGATCTTGGTGAAGTAACCAACTACCTATCTCTGGAAATAGAGAGAGACCAAGATGGTAATATTCTAGTACACCAGTCACGGAAAATTGCTGATGTGTTAAACCAACTAAACCTGATGGATGCTAACCCTGTAGACACACCGATGACAACAGGTTATCAGGTAGATGACACTGAATGAGCATTTTCTGACACTACACTGTACAGAAGTGTGCTAGGCAAACTAAACTTCATTGCCAGATGTTCAAGACCTGACATTGCTGTTAGCTGTAATTTGCTAAGCAGACAAGTCAACAATCCTACGGTTAAGGATTGGAAAGCTCTGAAACACATAGCATGCTATTTGAAAGGCACTATGCATTACAGACTGAGATTTAACAATCAGAAGTCTGGTGGTCTTGAGATATTTGCAGATGCAAGTTTTGGAAGTGACACTACAGACAGGAAAAGTATGTCTGGAGTTTGCTACATGTACAATCAGGGTCTATTTGATTGGTCGTGCAAGAAGCACACAACATTTAGCTTAAGTACTTGTGAAGCTGAACTGAATGCTCTGTCTTATTCACTTAAGGATTGTGAATGGTTGTTACAGTTGTGCAAAGACATGAGAATTCCTGTCAAATGTCCAATCCAGGTTTATCAAGACAACAAAGCATGTTTGGCTTTGCTGAATTCTGAAGGTTGTAAGCAAAGCACGAAGCACTTGCATTTGAAGCTGCAACATGCTAGGGAATGTGTTCAGAAAGGACTCGTAACGGTGTCCTACATGCCAGGTAATGAAATTCCTGCTGATGTATTGTCCAAGGTTGTTCCAAGGGATCAACACTGTACCTATGTACAGAAGTTGGGTTTGTACTGATATTGTACGAACACGCTGCCCAGTGATGTTTACAGAAAGGGGGGTGATGTTGGTTTCTGTTTCCCTCACTGAGCAGCTGCTGGTAGTCACAAGACAATGTTTTCATTCCACAGTCCAGATACTGTTGGATTCCCACGGGAAAGGGAGACGGGATGTGACGTTTACTGGTTTCCTGTTTTCCTTGTTCTGTCGTTTCTTTGTCGGAGTTGCTCTCTGCTTCTCACAGAGACAAGATGTATATTTGTATGCTCTCTGCATAGCTTAGAAATAAAGCTTAGCAATGTAGCCATACCTGCCTCATCCTTCCGGTTTGCGGACTCTGGGTATACTCTGCTGGGCTCAAGCCAAGATCGGCTCGGAGGATCGGAGCTGAATTTACTAACATAGTTGGCGCAGGCGTGAAATGTCTCCCTTGCTTTCCACAAACAAGAGCAGTCCAGAAGCGCAATGCAGGCGCAGCAAGTCATTTGGTGGTTCACCAGATGCCAGGGAGTCACAGGCAGAATCCAGTACGTCTGGGTCAGAGGGCAAGTCTGGCATGGGGCCAAGACGGTCTAAGAAGAAGAAGAAGAGTTTGGATTTGATATCCCGCCTTTCACTCCGTTTAAGGAGTCTCAAAGCGACTAACATTCTCCTTTCCCTTCTTCCCCCACAACAAACACTCTGTGAGGTGAGTGGGGCTGAGAGACTTCAAAGAAGTGTGACTGGCCCAAGGTCACCCAGCAGCTGCATGTGGAGGAGCGGAGACGTGAACCCGGTTCCCCAGATTACAAGACTACCGCTCTTAACCACTACACCACACTGGTCCTCTCTAAGAGGACCACGAAGGGTAAACCACCTGATAGTTTCACAGTCACGAATGTGTGGGCTGGTTTTGCTCAGTGCAAACCAGAAAGCTTTGCTGAGGTTCAGAAGTTACCTCAGGCAGAATCCAGCAAGTGGAAGCAAGCCATGGAAAAGGAGCTTAGTGCCATGAAGTCTCTAGGAGTCTTCACGCTCAGAACTCTGCCAGCTGACCAGCAGGCAGTGAATTGTCGCTGGGTCTACAGGTTGAAACCCACTATAGGTGGAGAGCCACAATATAAAGCCAGATTGGTGGCAAGAGGTTTCAGCCAGCAACCGGGGCTACACTATTCCCAGGTGTACGCGCCCACGGCCAGAAATGAGACCATGCGATTGCTTTTGGCAATAGCAGCGCAAAGAGGTTCTGAGGTCGCTCTTATTGACATTGATGTTGCCTATTTAAACTCACCACTGCAGGAGGAGATCTACATGTTACCTCCACCAGGGTTTGAGGATGACAAACCAGGTCTGGTATGGAGACTGCACCGTTCCATTTATGGCTTGAAGCAATCAGCCAGAAATTGGAATTTATGTCTCAACAAAGCTCTGGGGAAGCTAGGGTTCCAGAAGAGTCTGGCAGACAGCTGCCTGTACCTGAAGAGGACAGGCCAGCAGTAGGAACTGGTTCTTATCTTTGTTGATGACATTGTATTTGTTGCCAGGACAGGTAAACAGGTGCAGGAGTTTGCAAGGAAGCTGAAGCAGCAGAATCAGGCCAATTTAACGCCCGGACCAAGCATTTGGACATACAGTTCAAAAACGTGTGTGAGAGCGTTAGGACAAACGTGATCAAACTGAGGTATTGTCCTAGCGAAGAGAACCTTGCTGATGGTTTTACCAAGCCCTTAGATTTCCAGAAGCACAGAGAGTTCTGTGAGGGACTAAACATGGGTTGAACTGTTTGTACATTCGCACCCAGGACTTTGAGAACGAGAGGGGGTGTTGTGGTTCTGGACTGTCAGGAGTTAACACTCCAGGAGCGTTCTTATCAACTGGGTGCACTGCCCACATGATCCGTGCTTTTTTCCTTTGATCTGTGCTCTGTGGGGGCTGAGCTCTCTCTGGAGAGCAGTCTGTCTGAGAATGTGAGCAAGGTCGTTTCGTTTTTGTTAAGAGGCAGAAAACTGTGAACATGCAGCTACATTCTGTAGGTTTTCTTTTCTGTTTTGAATGCTACTAAATAAAGAGTTTTAGATTAGAAGCACTGGTGTCAAGCTGAGTTATTCAACACAGACAAGCCATTTTATGCTGCATGTGAACTCTGCTATTGATAACAAAACAGTGTGAGATTCAGAAAGGAACAAGACAAGGATGCCCGTTATCACCACTTTTATTTATTATGGTCCTGGAAGTTTTAGCAAGGAGTATTAGACAGGATAAAGAAATAGTAGGTATTAGGAAAGGTAAACATGAATATAAATTAAAAGCTTTTGTGGATGATTTAGTAATTACTGTAGAAGAACCAAAGATAAAAATACAGGAGTTTGGTCAAATAGCAGGATTTAAACTTAAAAAGAAGAAAACCAAGTTACTTCTTAAAAATCAAAAAGAAGAAGAGAAGAAAGAACTATCCCAAGAGTTAGGAATTGAAATTCATAAAAAAGTTGAGTATCTAGGAATATGGTTAACAACAAGAAACATAAATATATATAAAGATAATTATGAGAAAATATGGAATGAAATTAAAAGAAATCTAGAAATCGGGGGAAGGATTAATTTTTCCCTGTTAGGGGAAATTGCAGCAATAAAGATGAGTGCTTTGCCAAAGATAATATTTTTATTTCAGATGATCCTGGTGTTAGATAACAATATATCCTTCAAAAAATGGCAAAAAGATATTTCAAAATTTATCTGGAATGGGAGAAGACCAAGGATAAAACATAAGATACTAACAGACTTAAGAGATAGAGGAGGCTTTTCTCTCCCAGATTTGAAATTGTATTTTGAAGCAGCATGTCTTGTTTGGATACGGGATTGGATAAAATTGGAAAAAGAAGAAGAGTTAGAACTAGAAGGACATGACAATAGATTTGGCTGGTACTCATATTTATGGTATGGGAAAGGGAAAATACATAAAGGTTTTTCAAACCATATACAGTGGTACCTCGGGTTACATACGCTTCAGGTTACAGACTCCACTAACCCAGAAATATTACCTCAGGTTAAGAACTTTGCTTCAGGATGAGAACAGAAATCGTGCAGCGGTGGCGCAGTAGCAGCAGGAGGCCCCATTAGCTAAAGCGGTGCTTCAGGTTAAGAACAGTTTCAGGTTAAGAACAGACCTCCAGAACAAATTAAGTTCTTAACCCAAGGTACCACTGTAATAAGAAAGTCATTAATAAGAGTGTGGGGGAAATATAAAAATCTGTTAGAGCGGAAAACACCATGGTGGCTGTCACCCACTGAAGCATTTTCACTTAAGTCGACCAAAAAATAAGCTGGTTGACATATAGAGAGTTGTTATCAGAAGAAGAAGGTAAACTCAAACTAAAAGAGTATGATGAGCTGAAAGACTATTTACAAAGTTGATTACACCATAGGCAATTAAATGAAATTTTTAAGGAAGACAATAAAAAGGGGTTTAGTTATACAATCTCTAGATTTCAAAAAGAAATAGTGGAAGAGAATGCTAAATTGTTAAAAAAAGCATATAGTATTTTATTAGAGTGGGAAACCAAAGATGAAGAGGTTAAATCAGTTATGATATAAATGGGCTCAGGATGTGGGACACAATATCCAATTTGAAAGTTGGGAAAAATTATGGAAAGTTGATATAAAATTCACAGATTGCATACTATTAAGAGAGAATTACATGAAAATGATGTATAGATGGAATATCACACCAGTGAAAATGGCAAAGATGTTTAGGAAAGAAAATAACAGATGTTGGAGATGTAAGGAAAAGGAAGGAACATTTTATCATATGTGGTGGGAATGCGAATATATTAAAAATATTGGGAAATGATATACAATGAATTGAAAAAAAATGTTTAAAATGAATTTTGTTAAACACCCTGAAGCCTTTTCATTAGGTATCTCAAGCCAAGAGTTACCAAAAGAAAAATGGACATCATTTATGTATGCTATAACAGCAGCAAGAATCTTGATTGCACAATATTGGAAGATGGAAGAAATACCATTAAAGGAACAATGGCAAGAAAAGCTGATGAACTATGCAGAATTGGCTAAGTTAACAGACAAACTACGAGAGAAGGACAAAAAGGACTTCAAAAGAGTCTGGGAACCATTTATAGTTTATTTGCAGAAACAACAGAATGGACTGGATTACCTGGCAAGATTTGAATAAACTTTCACAATTTCATTTGAGTAACAGGTATTTCAGAGAAATGATAAGGGATTTTATTTTTGTGTAGGAAAAACAGGATACAATAGATAAAACTAAATAACTCAGCAGAGGGGAAGTTAAGGGAAGTCCAGAGGAAGGGAGGGAGAATTGTAAATAACATGATGAATGAGATTTGTATCATTAATTGTTATAAAATTGAATAAATATATTTTTTTAAAGGAACTAATGGGGTTAAGGGAAATGTTTCTGAGAGGTATTGATTCAGAGCAGATTCAGAGCAAAATGCAAAATTTATTGTGAATAATATTTTATCAGAAAGTATTAATATAACTAAAGGGACGAGACAAGGGTGTCCGCTGTCACCACTATTATTTATCACAGTGCTGGAGGTCTTCACAAAATATCTGAGAGAATCTATAACTGTGAAAGATATAAAGATCGGTGTAAAAGAATACAAGTTGAAAGCCTTTGCAGATGATTTGGTTTTAACATTAGAAGAGCCACAAACCAGTGCAAGAGAAGCACTGAAGAAAATTGAAGAATTTGGGTGGTTGGCAGGTTTTAAGTTGAATAAGGGAAAGGCTAAAATATTGGTGAAAAATATGATTAAAGAAAAAATAGATGAATTGCAACAGGAGACTGGAATTATGGTGGTTAAAAAAGCAAAATATTTAGGAATTCAGTTAACCCCTAAAAATATTAATTTGTTTAATGACAATTAAGTTTCAACATGGAGAGAAATAAAGAGAGATTTGGAAATATGGGGTAGATTAAATATGTCATTGTGGGGCAGAATATCCGCTATAAAGATGAAAGTCTTACCCAAGATGTTATTTCTTTTTCAAACGATTCTGATAATTAAAGGAACAGGACAATTCAAGGATTGAAAAAAGGTCTTATCGAGATTCATCTGGCAAGGGAAAAAACCAAGGATAAAGTTTAAACTTTTCATAGATAAAAAAGAAAGAGGTGGATCCTCAATGCCAGATTTGAAGCTTTATTGTGTGTCGAGACCTCACAACCACCCACTCAAAGATGAATAAAGACACCAAAACACAGAATAGTTGGTTAATGTTATTGGGCAAATTTTGGCCACAACTTTATTGGTTACAGAATGTGAGCGGTATTGGCTTAGGCATTGAATAGACCTGACTATATCTGACTCCTGCCCATTGCGCAGCGAGTCTGGTAAGGGTAAACCACCGGAAGGGGGAGCCCTGTTGATGCAAACCAACTTGAGCTCCCCCAGGGTTCCCGAAGGGGTCGTGGCATGGCCCTAGCCCAGCCCCAGACTTCGGACAAGATCCACACCCCCGGATTCCTTTAACAGAATACCCTTAAGCTTGGAGGGGCAGGTGATGGCCACACCTCACCTCCCCCATCATAAGGTCACCCAATGCCTAACCGCCACAAGAGCCCAAAGGCTAGTCACCAAATACCCTCACACCTGCAACCAATCTGAAATATACTCGGAGTTGAGAGTGGATTTCATGCTCTTTATTCAGCTCATAGTGGTGAGGAATAATGAAAGTTTCCCCAAAATATCTGCTTTATATATATTATTTACACAATGGGCTGCACATGATTGGCTAATTCTGGGATTCTCCTGTAGGCCAATCAGGTTGTGGATTCACTTCCACCTGGAGCTGGATTGGGTGACTCCTGTGGACCAATCATACTGCTGCATTGTTCCAGGACCAATCAGACTACTGCATTCTGAATCCTATTGTTCTAGGACCAGACTGCTGCATTTTGGATCCTATTCAGCTCAGTACATAACACAATCCTTCACGCCCTCTGCAATATCGGCCAACCCGATATCATTTCCCCAGTTGGAAAGGTGTACGCCATCATCTCAAAATAGGGCCATCTTGCTGTAAACTATGGTGGGGTGTGCAATCACCCGGCCGCCCAGCATGTGCACCTTCTGTGCCACTGAATGATTCAAGCGTTTCCAGGTATTACAGGGTTTTACAAGTTACACTCAACCAGCTCTTAAAACTGTAAAATATGGAAGGCCTAGCGGGGGGCTGGCGGTGCTGGTGTCAACCTCTCTTAATGTATCAATTCAACAGTGTCCCTCGTTAACCACCCCTAATTTTTTAGTGTTGTCCCTTTCTGATAGTCTCCCGAGAAATACTTACTGTACCTCCAGTAAAGTCTTGTGGGGAACTGAGATCATATTGGGAAAAACTTGACCAACTACTTGAAAGTATAGACTCTCTGTCACCCAACCCTCGGCTTGTCTTGGGAGACGACTTCAATGCCCGGACTGGCCTTGTTTTCCCTCAAAATACAATATTATCTGGACTAAACTTGGAGGACGAACCCGAAATCTGTCAGAGGGCAGCAATGGACACCACCTCTAATCGCGCTGGGAAATATCTTTGTGAACTTACAATTAAGCATAACCTTTGGTTATGCAATGGGCACGGTCAAGGGGATCAAGAGGGTTATTTTACTTTTATCTCCCCCGGAGGATTTACTAGCACCATAGATTATATCCTAACATCTAATAATGTGCCAATTAACTGAGATACCTTCAGGATAATTCCCAGAGCGGAAAGTGACCACTTTCCGCTTGAGTTATCTCTGACATCATTCGTTTCTCCTGCCTTTCCTAAATTATTGGATGAAACGGAATATCTGATACTTGGAAATAGAAGGTTAAAATGGAATGCATAGGTCCAAGAAAAAATGATTCAGATCCTGGTTTCCCATGAATTTGTTTTATTAAAGGGGGAAATGTTAGAAACAGGAAACATAATTGGACTTTATGAGAACATAATCAACCGAATGCACCCACTGATGACAACAACTAGTGTGATTAAAAAAAAAAAAAGTTTAGAAGACAGACTTGGTTTGATAAGGAATATCAGAATACCAAAAACAGCCTATCTGGGAACTTAGAAAATTGAAGTTAAAACATGATAAGCACAATCTTGCTCTACAAGCTGAGGTAGCCCAATTACGATATAATTATAAATTATTACTTAAACGCAAGAAACAAATGTATTATGAGCAACAGTGGAAAGCATTGGGAGATGCAGCACTTCAAAAGGACTCACGGAATTTTTTGCATCTGGTTGCCCAAGGTACAAATGGGCTGGGCTACTCGCTAGAAGCATCTGTCCAAGGAAAGGATTGGGTAACATATTTTACAAGAATATATGGACCCCGTCCTGACTCACCCTCACAAGTTTACTATACTCAGTTATTAGAACTTCCAGAATGGCCAGACATCACGCCCAATCAGCTTAAGAGGTTAATTGTAAGCCAACTAGCCAATAAAGCTCCAGGAGAAGACATGATCCCAATGGAGATCTATAAGATAAGACCTGATTTCTGGTCACCCATTTCTGCAAAACTGTTTTCACACATTAACAGCTCAGGCCGCATACCGGAAGGGTGGAAGCTGAGTATAATTGCCCCAAAATATTAAAAGGGTGATAAGAAAAACCCTTCCAATTATAGACCCATTAGTTTGTTAGATGTAGCCTCTAAACTATATGCCAGGCTCCTTCTTGGGAGACTGGAAGAATGGGCAGATACAAATAAGGTTATATCAGATATCAGGTATCCAGGCAGGTTTCCAAAGAGGGAAATCCACATTGGACCAGTGCTTTCTGATGAACTTTCTGCTATGTAAATACATCCATAATTTGAAGCACAAACTATATGTCGCTTTTATCGATCTAAAGTCAGCTTTCGATACAGTCCCAAGACATGCATTGTGGCAAAAATTGGAAAAGACAAATATAGACCTCTGTCTATTCACTGGGCAACAATTTTTTACTTTTTGAATGTTGTCTAGATTTCTACAACTGATTAAGGTATTTTTGCACTGCTGAATTAGGAAATGGCATCCGTTTCTCTCCATCAGGTCAGGTTTTTGTGTTATGTTGATTTGAAAAAAATCAGATCCTGTGACAAAATTGATTACATTTTTGTGGCATTATCAGCTGATTTTTGTCAACACAAATCATCCTAAATATGTTTGTAAGAGAAAAAAATGTTTTTCCAACAGCATATATTGATTACCTGATAGAAACATCAGTTACTGTAAACTGAATGGTGGGCATTGATAAAGGTAAGTACACGTAAATTGCATGTTGCTTCACCATTTTTCAAACTTCAGGGCTTGAACTTCCGTTTCTTGGAACTCCTGGAATGCTCAGCGGCAGGGAGTCCAACAGTAGTCAGCCATCATGACTGCGTCCCAGCGACCCTGATACCTGGTCTCCATCTCTTTCATGTCCTGATGGAATCTCTCCCCCTGCTCGTCACTCATTGAACCCAGGTTCTCAGGAAACCGGTCCATATGTGAAAATAGGTAGTGCATCTTGACGCTCATGTTGCAGCCCAGGTTTCTGAAAGCAGTCAGCATGTTGCTGACAAGTTCTGTGTAGTTTCTGGCCTTATTGTTGCCCAGAAAGTTCTTCACTACCAGAACAAATGCCTTCCACGCTTCCAGTTCCACTTCGTTCATTGAGTTTCCAAACTCTGGATCTCTGATGAGCTGACAGATCTGAGGACCGTCAAAGATGTCAGCTTTCAACTTCTCCATGGTCAATCCTGGAAAAGTCTGGCACAAGTAAGTGAAGCAGTCACCATCCTTGTCCAGAGCCTTGGTGAACTGCTTGATTAAGCCGAGCTTGATGTGCAGCGGTGGGAAGAGTATTCTGTCTCTGTCCACCAGAGGGTCGTTGATGACGTTCCTTTTTTTGCAAGGCACCAATTCCTCCTGCACAGGCCAGTCCTTCTTCTGTAATGCTGAGCATGGTCCCTACTATCCCACATGCACAGAAAACATGGGTACTTGGTGAAGCCAGACTGTTGTCCCAACAAAAAGTTCACCATCTTCAGGTCAACACAAATAAACCACTTATGCTGATCATAATCAATTTTCTCCAGCACATACTTCACTGCTTCATAGTTCTCCTTCAGTGTAGTCGAGTGAGCCAGGGGTATAGAGGCAGACTGGTTGCCATTGTGTAGCAGAACACATTTCAGTGATCGCTTGCTGCTGTCAATGAACAGTCTCCAATCTTTGAGTTCGTACTGTGGCACTCCAAGCTTGAGCAGAAGCTGCGCAATATCTGCACAGTACACCAAGTCCTTCTCTTCCGAGAAAAAACGGAGGTACTCTTGATGCCTGTTGCGGAAGAAGCTGATGCGAGCACTGTCAGAGAGGAGGTTTTTTTCCTTCAATCTGGATGCCAACAGTTCGGCAGAGTCCTTTGACAAGCTGAGGTCGCGAACTAGATCATTCAACTCCTTTTGGGAAAATGGATGTGGAGCATCATCTTCAAGAACCACTTCTTCTTCTTCATGTCCTTCAACACTGGAGGCATCTTTGAGCTACAGGATGACGTGCTGATTGAAGATCAGGATACTCGAGGCTGCTCCGGTTCTTTCTGTTGATCCCAGTCACATCAACAGCGCAGAAGTAGCAGTCAGTGACATGGTTTGTCGGCTCCCTCCAAACCATGGGAATTCCAAAGTTCAGACTCCTCTTGCCATTGGTCCATCCATGTAGAGTCTCGGTGCATGCCTTGCACACCATGTGTGGCGCCCAAGCTTTATCCTGGTCACAAAGTTTAATACCAAAATAACTTTATGCTTTGCCGCACCAATTTATGGAAGATTTCGAGGTTTTATGACTTCAAACTGATCCCTTTTCGACATAATCACCCAGAACTATCGGACCTGAATACTTCTTGTCATTAAAATAATCATTTCCAATCAAAACAATTATTTGACATGGCATTTTACCCCCACCAACTTCTTCTAAAATGCTCCACACAAGCATACACGTGATCAAAAAACCCTAAAAAAACGACATGTGGCCATAGCTCAAAAACTTGACCTGATTGAGCAAAACCAATGTGTTTTTTTGATTCAGCGCATCAGATTCGTCCTAAATCATCTGAAAAAATGCAGACAACAAATTTGTTGTTGACCAGTGAATTGCTCAGGAATTTCAATGTCAGTCCCACAGTAGGCAAGGGAAGAGAGAAAAAACAGGTTCCCACCACAATCCCACAGGGGTCAGTTTCTGGGAGCTAGCAGTCTCCCTACTCCTTTTTACTAAAAGGCAGGCTGTAAAAATCTTTCTCAGTCCCTTTTGCTATTTAGAAGCAATCTTGGAGGTGACAGATGCTTTCCACTACTTAAAAGCAGGTCCCTACAGCAGCAGAATACAACATATCCAAGTTAATGGAAACGAAAGTTGAATGTTTCCTTTTCCATTGTGACGTCACAATGGAGTCTAGCCTTTCCCTCCCGGGAGGTCTGCTGCAGAATGGAGGCTCTTCTTTATGTTAATCCACAGTCTCGCAGGGTTCTAAAGCTTAAAAAATAAATCCCCCCCTTCCCCCTGCAGAATTGGGGGCAATACAAAAAAATTCAATTAAAAGGAAATTGAAAGAAAAAAAGAAAAAAGAAATCTTAAATTATGGAAAAGGAGAAGGAATTGTCAAAAAAATTCCAATAAAGAGTCAGTTAAGCAGGCAATTAGAATATTAAAAACTCAATACTCTATGATAGTCAATGAAGAAATCAGTTGGAAGATAAAAAGAATGAAGCAGAAATATTTTGAACATGCCAATAAATCAGGAAAATTGTTAGTGTGGCAATTGAAAAAAGTGAACAAAGAAATTTTATAAACAAAATTAATATAAATGGGAAAATTACAGATAACATGAAGGAAATAAGAGAAGCATTTGTGAAATACTTTTCAGGATTGTACAAGAAAGGAAAGGAAAAGAATTTTAAAATAGAGGAATTCCTTAAAAATAGTAATCTACCAAAAAGAAAAGAGGAACAACTTGTGAGTCTAAATACTCAAATAACAGCTCAAGAAGTTTTAGAGGCAATAAATTGGACAAAAAGCGGTAAGTCTCCAGGACCAGATGGATTAATGGCAAAATATTATAAAAAGTTAAGTGAACAATTAGTAAACCCATTGAAAGATCTGATGAATGAGATCTTAATGACAGGTGAAATCCCTGAAACATGGAAAGAAGCTTATATAACATTATTCCAAAACAAGATTCGGATTTAATGCAAATAAAAAATTATACGCCTATCTCATTATTAAATAATGATTATAAATTATTTGCAAATATATTAGTGAATAGGATGGGGGAAAAGTTACATCAAGATCAGGCAGGGTTTCTTCCAGGTAGACTGTTATGTTTCCAAGGGGTTGCCCGAGAGCAAGCAGGCAAATATCTCCCTGCTTGGCTGTGAAGCCTTGTTTTACTGCCAAAATAAACCTTATCTGTCCGGAGCCCCACTCTCCCGTGGCTGGCTCAATCGCTGGCAGAATCCGTGAGTGGGCGGTTCCTAAACTTTCCCCAGCAAAGCAGTTTCTTGACGCCCAGTCTGCACCTCCCCTCTCTGCGCAGATACTTTCTGCGCAAGGAGGGAGTGGGTAGTGGAGGACCCCTCTCCTCCCCGCTTTGCCCCAGCAAGGAGTCCTGGGACCGCCTCGCCACTTCCGACTCCTGCAGCTCCTGTCCACTGGAGGCGTTTTTACCCTACTCCGTTGAAGAGGAGCTGCTTCCCCTGATCCCTGGAGGCTCTCTATAATCCATTCGGCTTTTGCTCTCTCCATCCTGAGCTGATGGCAGTTCGCTGACATAGACAAATGAAAGAGAACATAAGAAACATTTTGAATGTGATAGAATACCTGGAGGTAAAAAATGGGGGGGGGGGAGCAGCAATAATGTTTATAGATGCCGAAAAAGCTTTTGACAACGTTTCCTGGGATTTCATGAAAAATTTACTTGAAGAAATTAATTGTGGACATAAATTATTAAAAGGAATACAAGCAATATATTCAGAACAAACTGCGAAATTTATTGTAAATCAGGTGATAACGAATGAATGTAAAATACAAAAAGGAACTAGGCAAGGATGCCTGCTATCACCGTTATTATTTATCCTGGTTCTGGAAGTACTTGCAAGAAATATAAGAGCGGATAAAGAGATTAAAGGAATAAAAACTGGAAAAAATCAATTTAAGTTGAAAGCCTTAGCTGATGATCTAGTAATTACCGTAGAAGTTCCAAAAAACTCTCTCCCTAGTGCAATAGAGAAAATTCAAGAATTTGGGGAAGTGGCAGGATTTAAATTAAATAGAAATAAAACTAAGTTATTAGTTAAAAATTTGAAAGAAGAAGAGAAAAAAGATTTGGTGCAAAGTATTGAGATAGAAATCCATAAAAAAGTAAAATATTTAGGGATATGGCTAACAGCAAGAAATATAAATGTGTATAAAGACAATTATGAAAAAGTATGGTCCGAGATAAAAAGGAATTTAGAAATATGGAGTAGAATGAACCTTTCCCTACTAGGAAGAATCGCAGCGATAAAAATGAATATGTTGCCGAAAATGCTCTTTCTTTTTCAGACAGTCCCAGTAATGGTTAAGGATGATTGCCTCAAAAGATGGCAAAAGGATATCTCCAAGTTTGTCGGGGGGGGGGGGGGCAAAAGGCCAAGGATTAAACATAAGATACTTACAGATACAAAAGAAAGAGGAGGCTTTGCTCTCCCAGATCTCAAATTGTATTATGAGGCTGCATGTTTGGTCTTGATTAGGGACTGGATAAAACTGGAAAAGGAAGAAGCATTAGATTTGGAAGGTCATGATAACAGATTTGGATGGCATGCATACTTATGGTATGGGAAAGGGAAAGTACACAAAGGATTTTACAATCATATAATCAGGAGACCATTAATGAGAATGTGGGAGAGGTATAAAGATTTAAAAGGGGGGGGGGGACACCTTGGTGGTTATCACCAATAGAAGCTTAGTTACTCAAACCTCTTGGCAAAACGGGGAAGTGGCCTACATATAGAGATTTACTGAAAGATTAAGAAGGAAAATGGAAATTAAAAGATTATGAGGAAATTAAAGGCCATTTTCAGAGTTGGCTGCATTACAGACACATGAGATGTACAAGGAAGATAACAAAAAAGGGGTTAGCTATACAATCTCTAGGTTTCAAAAGGAGGTTATAGAAGAAGTGAAGCTGCTGAAGAAAGCATATAGTATTCTGCTAGAATGGGAAACAAAAGATGAGGAGGTCAAATCAGTTATGATCAAATGGGCACAAGATATAGGACATAATATACAATTTGAGGACTGGGAAAGGTTGTGGAAGGTAGACTTGAAATTTACAGACTGTTCTCTTCTTAAAGAAAACGATGTATAGATGGTATATCACACCAATAAAAATGGCAAAAATGTACAAAACTGGGTCAAATACATGTTGGAAATGTAAAGAAAAAGAAGGTACTTTGTATCATATGTGGTGGGAATGTAGAGAAGTTAAAAAAAATTGGGAGATGATATATAACGAATTGAAAAAGTTTTTTAAAATGGCATTTGTAAAAAAAACCAGAAGCATTTTTGATAGGGAATTTAGGATGAGACCTGCCAAGAAAAACAAAGAACTTATTTATGTACGCTACAACAGCGGCAAGAGTCTTGTTAGCACAAGGATGGAAGAATGAGGAAGTCCCAATGAAAGAACAATGGCAAGAAAAACTGATGAGCTCTGCAGAGTTGGCAAAGTTGACATATAAATTACATGAGAAGGACAACAGTGACTTCAAGGTAGAATGGGAACTTTTTACAAACTATCTAAAAAGACAACAAAATGATTTGGACTCCTTGGTAGGTTTTGAATAAACATCCACAAATATATGACAGATAAGGCAATGATATGTACAATTTTACAACATGCAGAGAATAATATGTGTAAACAAATCAGAGAGGGGAGCTGAGGGAAGTCCTTCGTGGGTGGGACAGGGAGGGATGGGAGGGAATAAATGTTGGGATTTTGCCTGTGTGCAGCTTCACATGAAGCAGTTAAGAGTTGCCTGAAGGCCAAGAAGACTGAGCAGAGGGAGTTATTCTGCCTAAAGATATGGGACCTTGGATACAGCTGTACTGTTGGTTGAGGTCTCCACACAGGCATGATGACTCATGACCTTCCTGACTGGATTTTGTGTTGGTTAGTGTGGTGTTCTGAGAGTCGTTTGGAGTTTCTTAAGAGAGCTAGTTTAAGATCCCCTTCTGTTCTTGTATATAGTAACTTGAAGTCTGCTATAAATAATAAACACCTCTAAGTAACCAAGTTACTGGTAGCAGCATCTTGTTCCTGCCGCATCCTTCCTGCCTGCAGCTGATTGCTTCTGGAAGTCTGCGTATGCTCTGCTATATTCAACTGGGTCTGGCTAAGATCCTGCAACAGGTCAAAGTTGCGAAACACCAATAAGTGATGGGCAGCAGATCGGTTGCAGAGTGTTTCTGAAGCTGTGGACGCCTGGGTCAACAGTCTCCCAGATTCCTAGCGAAGGAGTTGGTGAGGACTGGCCAGAGGTGATCAGTGGTAGCTTGTCGTGTGTGTCGACACCAGAAGCTGACCAGCAAGACCTGCATGTCCTGGACGACAGGACGTCTGGAGCTGTTAAAGACAGACACCAGCTGGAGTGTAAAAGGCTGGATGTTGCTGATAGCTCTCGGGAGTTGTGACCTGTGAGTAGCTGGTTCCTGTTCCTGTTTGTTGTGGAACACTGTTCAGAAGAAATGGCTTATCCGATGGCGTTGCCATTTGAACAGCTCAACAACCACAACTATTTGCTATGGTCTCAGCGCATGCAGGCTTCATTGCAGAGAGTTTCTCTGGGAGTCGGTGGACAGACCGCCTTTGAAGCCTGATGCTGAAGATAGAGAAAAAGACCAAAGGGCAAAAGCCATGATAATCCTGGGACTGGATGATTTGCAGCTGCCGCAAGTGCGTGGACATGATTCTCTGATGGCAGTGTGGTTAGTGTTGCGAAATCTCCACATTCAGGAGACAGCCAGTTCAAAGCTGTCAATCTGGAAGGCTCTGTACAAGTCTAAGCTAAAACCAGGAGTTACAATGCAAGACCATCTCCACGATTTGCAGTTGAAGTTTGTGGTGCTTCAAGAGAGAGGCTGTAATTTGCCTGAGGAGAATGTTTGCATAGTTTTGAGCTCTCTTCCTGATAGCTGGGACAATCTTGTTCTCACGCTGGAAGCTATGCATGAACAAGACCTGACCTTGGATTATGTTACTGGCCGACTGCTGGAGGAATGGCAGGCGTGACGGCAAGCAGTTGTTGGCTCCGAGTGCTTCGACAAGCGATTGGCTTGTGAGGAATGCAGGCAACATTCCTGAGGAGAAGCAGCCGAAACAACGTACACGAGTAACGGTCGGTGAGGAATCTGCTTTTGCTGTATGGTGCTGTTACAGGTGCGGTTCTACTCGGCATCTGAGGAAGCAGTGTCTGGAGGAGGCTGTATCTGAGGGTGAAAAGCATTGGAAACAGCAGAAAGAGTTTGGAAAGAAGAAGCAGACGGCGCAACTCGTGACAGCTGTGATCGAGTGTCCTGATGAGCGGCAAAACACCTGGATTATTGATTCAGGCAGTTCCCGGCACATTGTTGTTTCAGAGGCGTTTTTTGCCAAGAAGGTTTCTACACCACGGAGCCAGGTGGCGTTGACAGACAGGAGGAAATCTGACATGGAGTCGGGTGGATCTGTTTTTGTCTCCTGTCTACGCACACATCTGCACAACATTCTGGTGTTTTTTTTTAAATGATATTTATTGAAAAAATTTTAGAATTACAGAAAAGAACAAAGCAGAAAAAGAAAACAAAGAAAAAGAAAACAAAGAAAAAACAAACCACATCAAACAATACAAATTCAAAAAACAAAAATACACCACAAACACACAAAAACAAATCCATCATTCTCGAATCCTCAACTTTCATTACCTTCTTTCTTTGACCTCCTCCTCCTCCCTTTTTTTGTATCCTAGTTATTAATTATCGCAGCAAATCCTTTCCATATTTCATAATATTCTGTCATTACATTACCTTAATCTATTTTCATCTTATCTTATAGAAAACCTTAAAACTTAAAACTTAAAGCTTATTCTTACCAACTTCTCATAACCATAACATTCTTACCTAATTCTTTAAACATTTTTGCTAAAGCCAAGTAATTTCGTTCCAACATTTTTCTAACATTCATCAATTTTATAAAACAATCCTAGTAATTAAAAAAAAGAAATAAAAACAATCCAATCTTCATCCAGCGTCCCTTCCTCCTGGTCCCGGGTTTTGTCAGTCCTTTTTATCCCATTGATCTAGCGCATTAACTTGGTAACCTTATATCCGAGGCCCTTAAGTCCCTTCCATGTCCCTTCCGCGGCTCTTCTTCATATTCTCCTTTCACTCGTGGGAACTTCAGCTTGGTAATGTTTTTGACCCTTTTCAACAAATCAGCCCCTTTTCCATAGTCCAGAATAAACTCCATGTGGTATTTAAAAACATGTTTCAGAATCCCTCCAAAATTAAGAGTCCCCACAGCCCCTAACATCTCACGGCCCATTGCCAGACTTGAAAAGTCCAAACATCCCTGCATAGGGGGGTCTATCCAACCCCCCATTTCCAAACCAGTCCAAACTTTATATTTCCAAATCTGGCTTTTTCCAAGTTCATTTGTCAAATCCAAAAGCTCATGTTCCTGCAGGGCCACAGCTCCCTCCATCTCTGGCGCCCAAGATTCAGCATCCTCTTCTCTCATCTGTTCTGTCGGGGTACACTCCTGATTTAATTCCTGGGTGGGCTCCATATAGTTTCCCACTGCCTGTTCAAAAATTCTAATCGCATTAGTCATCAAATCCGTCTTCTCGTTTAACTGTTCCAGTAGGGCATTTGTTTTACAGAGAGCGCACAACAGAGCTTCTGAATACATTGTCCTACAAGGTCAAAAGTCTATTCCCACGATTGTAATCTGTAACAGCTGCAAGCTCCCTGAAGTTGGTTACAGTTTCACAGTCTCCCTCTAGGGGGAAAACTTCTATTTGTTCTTTCTTTTAAGGACAAATCTAGCAACAAAGTTTTCTTTTTCAGATATTTTGTCAATATTTGTTCCTTTAAAATGCGAAAGGGAACAGTGGAATCACTATGTTTCTCTTCTTTTAGCTATCTGTCAAAAACGTTTGTCTCTGGTCAATGAGCTTCAAACGTCAGTCCTGACACCCTGCTCCAGGATCAGGACGGTGGAAAGTTACTTTACTTTAAACTCACTTCTGCAGGTTTAAACAGTCCGAAAAAGATCCCCCTTCTTCTCCTGCTTCCGAAGGGGGGTTCAACAATTTTAAATGATGAAAGTTGATCTTTTAGAAGCGATTTTCTGAGCTCTAGTTTACCTTGTCTTTGCTTTATTCTGTCTACAAAGAAACGGAAGGCTGACTTCCTGTTTAGACCTTCCCGTTTCAGTGCCAAATTGAAGTAAATTTTTAAGTCCAATTCCTTTCTGCTCGCAAATCATTATTTAAAGTCCAATTGTCCGAAATTTAAGTACTCACGGGTGATTATTTTAGAAGCCAAATTGTCCCAGGAAAAAGGCAGCGCTCTCCTGCAACGGCTATGCGGCTTCGCTCCACGGAAGAAGCAGTTGACTCTCAGCACCGCGCCACTTCCCCCTCTTCGCTTCGGAGCCCGTTAGTGGGTTCCTTTGCGGGTTGGGGGGGGGCGCGAAAGGTGCCCGCCGAGTCCCATGGTCGCAGGCTTCATCCGCCTGTGATTTTTGAAAGGGTCCCCACTTCGCCGTAGCGGAAAAGACCCGTTTCACGTGGAGCTAGTCCCTCCAGATCAGAGGGAATCCACCATTGCCGATGGCGCCACCCCGGAAGTCGAGTGATCGAGTGTCCTGATGAGCGGCAAAACACCTGGTTTATCGATTCAGGCAGTTCCCGGCACATTGTTGTTTCAGAGGCGTTTTTTGCCAAGAAGGTTTCTACACCACGGAGCCAGGTGGCGTTGACAGACGGGAGGAAATCTGACATGGAGTCGGGTGGATTTGTTTTTGTCTCCTGTCTACGCACACATCTGCACAACATTCTGTATGTTCGTTTGCTGAGGAGCAACCTGATGTCTGTCTCCTGTCTGGTGAAAGCTGGGTTTGTTGTGTATTTCAGGGACAGTTGCTGTGAGAGCCAGAAAGACGGAGAGACATTGGGGAGGGCTCTGGCAGAAAATGGTTTGTTTATGCTAAAAGATTGTGTACAAGAATCTGTGCTAGCTAGCAATAATACACAACCTGTCTGCAAAAATGAGGCTTTTCACAAAAAATGTTTGCATTTATGGCACAGAAGATTAGGTCACGCCCACTGGCGCAGTGTAACCAAAATGCCAGATTTAAGTGACGGGTGTGAGTTACAGGATTGTGACAAATATCTTGAGTGTAATGTATGTAAGAAAGTCAAGAGCCACCAAGGGTCTTATCCCAGAAGTGAGAGGGTGAGCGGAAAACCTTTTCAGCTTGTGCATGCTGATGTGGTGGGTCCTTTTGCACTCAGCAGGGGTAATTCCCATTATGTGCTAACTATCATAGATGATGCCACAAGGTTTTGTTGGGTCTATCCTATGAAGCACAAAGGTGAAGTGTTTTCTAAATTTAAAGGCTGGGTGGCATATGTTGAGAGGCAGTTTTCTTTCAAAGTGAAAAAGCTGCAATATGATCATGGAGGCGAATTTTTGTCTGGACCTTTTCAGTCATGGTTACAGACAAAGGGCATAGGTCACAGAAAAATGAACCACCATAGTCCACAAGAGGAAGGGATGGCAGAGAGGAAGAACAGATCTCTGCAAGATATGATGTACTCAGAGCTTGAGGATCCTGGTCTATCTAAAGGGTTTGGGGCTGAAGCTTTTCTGACTTCGTGCTATTTGCAGAATCGCTTGTTTCATAGATCTATTGGATATGGACATCAAGTGGTTGAGATATTCAGATTTATTATTGGAGTATAAAGAAGGTTACAAATTAAAACCATAAATTAAAGATAAGATAAATTGGTTACATTATCACCAGATTAATGAATTGTACAAATTAGATAAGAAAAATGGTTTTGCTTCAGAAAAATCTAAGTTGGAAATGGGGTTGTTGGATAATAAAGTTAAAAAACTTGTCTAAAATGTATAACTTATTGTTGGAGTGGCATACTAAGGATGAACAAGTTAAATCAGTGATGATAGACTGGGCAAGAGATGTGGGACATAATATAATGTTTGAAGACTGGGAAAGATTGTGGAAGAAAGGGTTCAAGTTCACTGCATGTACGGTGCTAAAGGAAAATATAATGTAAATGATGTATAGATGGTATTTGACTCCTGTAAAATTAGCAAAGATCTACCATAACAGTGATAATCTATGTTGGAAATGTAAAGAAAAAGAAGGTACTTTTTATCATATGTGGTGGACCTGCCCCAAGGTGAAAGACTTCTGGGAGAAGATTTATAATGAATTGAAAAAAATGTTGAAATATACATTTATTAAGAAACCAGAGGCCTTTAGAATTGCCCAAGAAAGATGTTAAATTATTTTTGTATGCCACAACTGCTGCTCGAATTGTATTAACCAAGAATTGGAAAACACAAGAAAAACCAACAGTGGAAGATTGGCAGATGATGATGATGGATTTTTCGGAGCTAGCCGACCTGACTGGAAGAGTCCGTGACCAGAAGGAGGAGGATTACCAGGAAGAATGGACAAAATTTAAAGACTATTTAGTTAAATATGTCAAGTTAAATTAATTGGAAAAGCTTGCAAATACCAGATAGGCTTAGGATTTAAATATGTAATGTGATAAATTAATATGTTGAAATGCCGAATGGGAAAGAAAGAAAGATGTTAAGTGATTAAGTTAATTTTATGAGAATATTGGTTTTGGAAAACCGTTAAAATGATATACACTGAAATTCAACCAAGGGGATACGAGGCAGTCGCTTAACAATGTTAATAAGATTAGCTTTAATAAGGCTAGGATTTATGTTTGTTTGTCTATTTGTTTGTGTGTTTAAAAATTTTGTGGAAAACTAATAAAAAAAATTTGGGGAAAAAATAAATCATGACTGTAAAGAGAAAGAATCTGAATAACAATTGGGCAATGTATAAGGAATTATTGGAAGAGGAAAATAACAAACTTAAATTGAAAGAATATAAGGAAGTTTAAAAATATTTGAACAATTGGCTGCAATATTTTCAAATTAATCAGAGATTGGCAAAAGATAAACAAAAAGGATTTGAGAAAGAAATTTCAAGACTGGATGAGTATTTAATCCAATCTAAAAGTAAACATATTTCCAAATTATATGATTTGCTCCTGGAATGAGAATTAAAGGAGGAGCAAGTGAAGACAGTGATGGTAAAGTGGGCCCAGGATTTAGGGGAAAATATTATGATGAGCCAATGGGAATGGCTGTGGAAAAGAGATATCAAATTTACGGTATGCTATAATTTAAGAGAGAATGTAATGAAAATGCAATACAGATGGTACCTGACCCCGGTCAGACTGGCAAAAATGTATAAAAACTGTAGTGATGTCTGTTGGAGATGCAACAACAGGGCAGGAACCTTTCTACATATGTGGTGGGATTGCAAAGAGATAGTGTGTAATGGCTTGGCTCTCCCACAGAAGCGAGACACTGGTAGTAATTATCTCAGGTTTATTGCTCAAACACATAAATCACTCCGTGTCTGTCTGCAGAATAATTTTTATTGATTTTTAGTGAACATATATACATTCATATATTACACATATAGGTTACATATTTAAACTAGGCTCTACCGAGCCTCAGACTTCCTTCCATTCCTTTGGTAAGTATCAAATAAATTCTGGAATCTCGTATTTTACATATCATATATCTATCATACGCTGAAAGAGTTATTCCAACCCTACCAGTGTCTTCAAAGATTTACAATTGTTTCTTATATACATCAAATATTTACTCCAATTTTCTTGAAACTTCTGTTCGTCCTGATCTCTTAATTTTCCTGTTAGTCTAGCCAGTTCTGCATAATTCATCATTTTAACCTGCCAGTCCATTATATTAGGTATGACATCCATTTTCCAATTTTGGGCTAGCATATTTCTGGCTGCTGTTGTGGCATATAGGAAAATATTTTTATCTTTTTTTTCAATTTCCTTACCCACTAATTCCAGTAGGAAAGCTTCGGGTCTTTTTGGGAAGGTATATTTGAATATTTTTTTAAGTTCGTTATAAATTAATTCCCAAAAGCCCTTCACTTTACTACAGGTCCACCACATATGGTAGAGGTCGCCCTCCACCTCACCACATTTCCAACATTTCTTATTTTTGGTTCTATACATCCTTGCCAGTTTCACTGGTGTGAGATGCCATCTATAAATCATTTTCCATAGATTCTCCTTTAAGGCGGTACAGGCCGTAAATTTCATATTTACGTTCCATAATTCTTGCCATGCTTCAAATTCAATATTATGACCAAAATCAATGGCCCATTTAATCATGGCTTCCTTTATCTCTTCATCTTTCGTGTGCCAATCCAATAATAAATCATATGTTTTTGATAACGTTTTATTTTTACCTTCTAAAATATCAATATTAAATTTAGATTTCTTATCCTCAAATCCCCATTTCTCTTTGTCTTCTTTTAGCAAATCATTAACTTGATGGTACTGTAGCCACCCTGTAAATAGGTTCTCGACCTCCTCGTATGGCTTGAGTTTAATACCTTGACCTGTCTTTTTAATTAGTTCTTCATAGGTGGCTTTCCCCCCCTCCATATTGACTTTTTTAATAGATAGGACTTCTATTGGTGAAATCCACCAAGGGGTTTTCCTTTCCAATAGATCTTTATTTCTTTCCCAAGCTTGAAATATCGGACCTCTAATTATATGATTTAGAAATCCCCTGTGGACTTTCACCTTCTCGTACCACAGGTACGAGTGCCACCCGTACCTGTTATCGAAACCTTCTAAATCCAAAAGGTCAGTGTTTTCTAATTTTATCCAATCTTTCACGTATGATAAACATGCTGCTTCATAGTATAAACTCAGTTCTGGCAGGGAGAAACCTCCCCTTTCTTTTTTATCTACCAAAATTTTCATTTTTATTCTCGGTTTTCTTCCCTGCCAGACAAATCTTACTATTGTTTTTTGCCATTCTTTACATTGCTTTAGCCCTTTAATTACTGGGATAGTTTGAAACAAGAATAACATTCTGGGCAAACCGTTCATTTTAATCACGGAAATTCTCCCCAGAAACGACAATTTCAATCTATCCCAAGATTCCAAATCCTTTTTAATACCTTTCCACGTTGCCTCATAATTGTCTTTGTATAAATTTATGTTTTTTGCTGTGATCCATACTCCTAAATATTTAACTTTCTTAACTGCTGTAATTCCAGACCTTTGTTGTAGTTCTTCTAACTCTTCTTTAGTTATATTTTTTGTCAGCATTTTGGTTTTATTCTTGTTAAGTTTGAGACCCGCGACCTTGCCAAATTCTTCTAGTATCTGTAAAGCTTCTTGCACACTCTTCTTTGGTTCTTCTAACGTTAACACTATATCATCTGCAAATGCTTTTATTTTGAATTCTTTGCGTCCTACCTTGATCCCTTTGACTTCTGATGCTTCTCTCAGCCTTTTATTGAAAATCTCTAATACTGTTATAAATAACAGGGGAGAGAGGAGACAACCCTGTCTGGTTCCTTTGGCGATATCAAAAGGTTCTGATATATTACTATTTATTATAAGTTTGGGCTTTTTGGTCTTGGTATATCACTTCAATTCCTTTTCCAAACCCTTCTCCAATTCCCATTGCTTATAAATTTTCTTTCATAAATTGCCAGGAGACATTATCAAATGCTTTTTCCGCATCAATAAATATCAATGCGGCTTGCTTGTTAATTCTATTATCTAAATATTCAATAATATCTATAACATATCTTACATTATCTTTCAATTGTCTTCCCGGTAAGAAACCTGCTTGGTCTTTATGAATTTTCCCATTTAAAATTCTTTTTAATCTTTCTGCCAATAAGTCTGCAAATAATTTGTAGTCGTTATTTAACAGTGAGATGGGTCTGTAATTTTTAACTTCTAAACCATCAGTATCATTTTGGGGGATCAAGGTGATGTAGGCTTCCTTCCAGGTAGTAGGCATTTCCCCTTCTTTTAAGATGTTATTCATAACCTCACATAATACTGGTGCTATTTGATCACTTTGTATTTTATAATATTTAGATGAAATACCATCTGGTCCCGGAGCTTTACCCGTTTTCATTTTCTTTATTATTTTCCGAATTTCTTGCTCTGTAATTGTCTGATTTAATTGTTCTCTTTCTTCATTTGTAATCTGTTGGAGTTGATGTTTTTTCAAATACTCTTCTATTCTGTCATCAGCCTCTTTCTCTTTTTTATATAAATCTTTGTAGTAGTTCTGAAACACCCTTCTTATCTCTTTAGGATCTTCCACTATCTTTTCTCCATCCTTTATTTTACATATTATATTTTGTTTTTTCCTCTCCCTTAATTGCCATGCCAAATACTTTCCAATTATTAGCTGATTCAAAGTTCTTTTGTCTCATCATTTTAATTCTCCATTCTACTTCCTGATTCACCACCATGGAGAACTGAGCTTGTAGCAACTTTATATTTTGTTTTATTGTTTCGTCTTCTGGCTTAGATGTTAGCTGTCTCTCACTCTCCATGAGGTGTGTTAAAATTTCCTCTTTCTTTTTCTCTCTTCCTTTTTCAAGATAGCTATTTTTCTGAATTAGAAATCCCCTCATAACCGCTTTACTTGCATCCCAAACTGTTTCTATAAGTGTTCCTTTGTTCAAATTATATTTAATGTATTCTTCAATTGTCTCTTTTGCCATATTTATTATCTTTTGATCGTTGAATAGATTCTCATTCATCCTCCATCTGAATGTTGAGGGATCTTTTCCTTTTAACTCCGTGTACATTGGGTTATGGTCAGATAATGTTTGTGGAAGAATTTCCGATTTAGTAATTCTCGCAGTTAATTCCTTCAAGGTCCAGGTGTAATCTCTTCTTCCCCAACTTTGGTTTGGATTTGAGAAAAATGTGAATTGTTTTGTTGTGGGGTTCTTAAGTCTCCATATGTCAGTTAGTCCCATATTGTCCACCAAATCAAAAAAGGTTCTAGGCAATTTACCTTCACTCGTTTCTTTTTTCTTTGTTGATCTGCCCAAATCTGGTATAACCACTCCGTTAAAGTCCCCCACAATATCAGATGCTGGTCCATCAATTCCAACAGCGTATCACCTAATTTTGCGTAAAATATCGATTTTTTATCATTAGGAGCATAAATTCCAACAATGTTTATTTTTTCCCCTTGGAAAGTAATTTGGACTATTATCACTCTCCCATCTTCATCTTTGTAAATTAATTTTGGATCATATTTTTCTTTAATATATACTACCACTCCTCTTTTTTTGTTCTTATCAGAGGCAACGAAATCAATTCCTAATCTTTTGTTACTTAGAAAGTACTTTTGTTACTTTCTTGCAACGTGTGTTTCTTGCAAGCATGTTATATCAGGATTCTTTTTAATCAGCACATGTGCAACTTGATTTCTCTTATTTTTATTGTTAAGACCGTTCACATTCCATGACAGTATTCTCAGTGTCATTATTAGTTCGTTGTCAAGCTTAAACTAGATCTGATGGTCCTTGCTGCTGTTCTCTTCTTCTTCGTCTCCTTCCCTTTCTTCCTCCTCCTCCCCACCCCCTCCCTCCGCCCCCCGTCCCCCCTGGCCTCCCCCCCTCCATCCTTCCCAGTTCTTTGTCATATCTTCTAGCAAATTTCTCAAATTTCCGAGGACTAGACAGTTTGAATCTCTTTTCCTTGAAATAGAATGATACCCCTTCTGGGAATTCCCATATGTAATGAATCCCATTTTTCTTTAGTTGACTTACTAACTGTTTGTAGGTATCTCTCCTTCGAAGAAATCTCAATGGAATCTCTTTAAATACAATAATTGCCTTCCCATCAATACACAATTTTTTGTTATAGTTCAGTCTCAGTATTTCATTCCTCATATCCAAAGAATTAAACATGACTAACACATCCCCTGGAAGTTTCTTCCCTCTAGCTTTAGCAGATTTAACTTTTATTCGGAACACATTTGCTATTGTGGATCCTATATCCCCTTCTCACATCCATTCAGATCGCTAATTCCTTAATCAGCTTCTTTCTTATATCTTCATTTACCTCCTCAGGGATCCCCCTAAATTTCAGGTTAGCCTGTTTCTGTCTCAGTTCCATCATCCCCATACTGTCCAATAGCTCTTCCTGTGTTTTATTTATCTCCTTTACCTCTATTCTAATTCTATCTGTCTCCTTCTTAGTCTCCTTCAAATCTTTCTGAACCGTCTTCATTGAATCCTCAAGAACTTTAGATTTTGCTGTTAGGTCCTTTACCTTCCCTGTCAGTTCTCCCACCACCCCCTCCAATTTCTTATCCAATGTCTCCTGTACTTCCATTAGTTTTTTCTCAATATATTCTTCATTATGTTTGAATTCCTTCCTTATTTCAGCCATTAAGGTATCATAGTCCTTAATCTCTCTCCCCTCCTTTCCGTTTTCTTGTCTAGATGGCCTTCTTTCCACTGGTGTTCCTACCCCTTTCTTCATTTTGATCTTTTTACTTGAAACAATTAAATCAATTAGGTGACCAATACACTAAATCAATTAAGTCAATTAAACCAACCAAATAACCAATACAGAATAGTCCACCACCTCTAGAGGTCACTCAATTCAAAATATCTGGTACAGTTTGGTTTTCCACCCCTAGAGGTCACAAAAATTAAACGTATAGATTTCTAAATAACCCTAACCCTAACCCCTCCCCTTAGTGTCCGTTCCACTGGTCTTTCTCCTCCAACCGACCGCTTTTCTGTTTCTTTATTCTTTATTCTTCAGCCCACTTCTTTGTTCTCCTTACACGTGGCTCAATAGTCTATCAGCTGGTTTACTTCAGCCAGTCCCAGGGGGAAACAGATGAATTAATAATCCCAGCACTCAGCAATCTTAAAAAAAAAAAGAAAAGAAAATAACAAACAAGAACAAAACCAAAATAAAAAAAATAAACACAAAATCAAAGACAGAGGAGAGGTAGAAAGGGATACAAGGCAGGGGGAAGGAAGGTACAACCTGTGGGGGGAGGGAAGGAGAAGGAACAGGAAGGGTCAGAGGGGATTCATGGGGGGGGGAGAACAAAGGGGAGGGAGAGGAGACATGCAAATTCAAAATAGTATGTCCTTATCTAAGTCTTTTTCTTCTTCCAATGACTCTTCCAGCAGGACCAACAATCCAAGTAGTTTAATATGTAGCGACCATTTTCTCCATGTAGGAAGCAGAAGAAATGGAGAAAGGAGCAAAATGGAGGATATCAATTCAAACGTGCTCCGCCAGAGTTTCTCAAACCACTCCGAACGAGGTCAAAGAGACCTCTTAATCACACCAAATTCACCCCAAAAATTCTCCGCAAAACGCCACCATCTAGCGCTTTCAGTTCTTTTCAGTCTCAGCCCAGTCTCTTCGCATTGGTTTGCTTAAACACGGCCAGAAATAAAAAAATAAAGAGTTTCATTTACACTCGAACAGGCAGGCAGTAAGGAATAGAAGAAGAAAGAGTAGAAAGCCCCTTCCCGTTGCTGGCAAAAAGCCCTCTGACCGGGATGATACAGAGAGGTTTCTATTTAGCTTTTTGTACTTGTCTTTGTCTTCCAAGCAACACTTTGCCTTGGAACAGTTTTACTTTGTATCCGAGGGCTCTCGGCAGCACCCACTTGGCGGCTACTTTCTTGCTCTTTCTCCTCTCCCAGCCTTGCATTATACGTTGTTTCCCCTTACCGCCAGTATGAATTCCTTTTCCTCCTCGCAACGCACGAATTCTGCAAATTTTTTGCTGTATCCTTTAGCTGAATTCCTTTAACAATTACAGCTTTACTTGAGGTCTTAAATTGTTATTTAACTTGGAGGCTTGCCGCTTTCGCTTGGCGCTTGAGGCTTCGCAACACGGGGTGTGTTGCCTCCCCCTCCGTGCCGCAGCTCAATCCCGTCTTCAAACCTGCTTTTAAAGTCCGTAAACGGGAGAGCTCAAGCAGCACCGCCGGGTACTGTCCCCCAAAATAATCCTCTTGGGGTTTTGAGGGCTACGTAGCCTTCATAGCGCCTCTGGAGCCCCCGTGTTGTTCGAGGTCCCCCAAAGGGTTTCCTCGTGCTCCTTTTCGCTATGGCGGCTTCACCGGAAGTCCTACCCCTTCACTCCGTGTCTGACTCCAAGTTCGCAGTTGCTGAGTCTAAACTCCACCCCTTCCTCTTCCTCCAACAAGGGAAAAAGCCCTTTTGCTCTTTTCCCCTCCTCTCACTGACCCTTTCGTGCCTTCGAGTTTTGGGGCTGGCTATTTCCAGCCTCTCTCCCTCTGTTTCTGAGCTGAAACTGCCAGTTTGTGTATCTCTGCTCTGGCCCCACCTTTCCTTGTCCACTATGTTCAGGGATCAGGTTACTGTAGCCATCTGCTGCCTGCTCTCTATTCTCTGTCAGGCAGCTAGGCTGGCCCTCCTCCTTCCCACATTCCAGTGTTCTTATCTCTCTTTGTCTGGCCTCATTCCCAGCCTCTGTCAGCTCCGGAACGAAGCTGACATAGTGGGATTCTGGGAAGATATCTATAACAAACTGAAAAAGATGTTTAGATTTTCATTTGAAAAAAAACCAGAATCCTTTCTCCTGGGTATCATGTCAGAGGAAATAAAAAGAACGGTCAGACCAATATTTATGTATGCAACTACGGCGGCAAGGTCATTGATTGCCAAAAATTGGAAAAGCAGCAGCATCCCAACTAAAACAAGCTGGTTATCTAAAATGATGGAATACTTCCATATTGCCGAACTAACAGGGAGGATAAGAGGAGATATGGTACAAAAAGTGAATAAGGAGTGGGCTATCTTTAAGGAATACATCAAAATTTATGTGGAAAAAGTAGAATTTCTGACAGATATTGAGCGAATCCAGAAAATGATTAGAGTGAAAGGAGAGTAAAGTCAAGATAGAAGAAGAGATTAAAGAAATAATGAAATGCATTTAAACTAGTTGGAAAAATAAAGTAGCGTAACAAGAATGGCTGGAAGTCAAGTCACTTGGCGGGTATCTGTATGGGGTAGGTGTGTAGGTATGTTGATATGTACAGTATGTTAGTTTCTGTTCTTATCACTGTGCAGCTGCATGGAGTCACAGGACTCTGTTTACATTCCAGGGCTTCCAGACTGTTGGCAGTCTCACAGGAAAGGAGACGGGATGTGATGTTAGTGGTTTCCTGGTTCCTTTGTTCCTTTGTTCAGTTGCTCTCTGCTTTCATAGAGAGAGGATGTCTTTTCTGTTCTGCGTAGTTTAGAAATAAAACTCTTTACAATGTAGCCAAACCTCTCGTCTCTTCCCTGTGCTGGGAACCCTGCTGGATAGAATGTGCTTGAGGCCTTCTCAAAGGCTCAGGTCATTAAACACGTCGGAGGTGATTTCTAAGGCTCAGCTCGGAGGAAGATGAGGCCTTATCGGCTTGGCCGAGCGGAGTTCTGACACAGTATAGGTAGGTATTATATAGAGTAATGTAGGTATGTTTTATGTTATGAAAATAAAGTCGTGTGTTATGTGTGTGTACTGTGTAAATGTATATGTATGTGTTTTATATGTTAATAATGATTAAAAAAAGAAAGCGTTTATTGAATATATGGGAAATAACTGTGTACAGCTGAAAAACTGGCAGCATTAAGATAAATTCAACAGTGTAAATAAGTTATGATGGATGTAATAATGGAATACTGAATGATATAGTTTCTTGTGCAGAGATTTATCACATGCAAAATGAACCATGGAAAAAGAAGAAGGGAAGTCATTGATATTTTAAGGATGTAAAAATGAGTATTTTATATTGTAAAACAGAAAATTTAGTAAAAATTATATACAAAAAAGAGAGAAAATGCTCAGTGCAAGAGCACCTCCGCTGGCATCTCTGCCTTTGAGGGCGGCACCAGGATATGGCACTTCCTTTCACCATTGCCTGAAAATGACGGCATGGCCCAGCTCCACATCTGTCCTCCTGAGACTGTCAAGAGCATCCGAAGAGCAGCTGGACCAGGCCCAAGGGGGGCCCCCAACTCCAGCTGCCTGGTCTCCTTCTCACAAGGGCCACCCAGATGCCTCTCAAGCAAGACAGAGCCCAGCAGAAGCCCCCCCCCCCCCCGCAACTGGCATTATGGAGAAGCACCATAGGGGGACTTCCAGGTGAGGGTATTTATTATGAGATGCAGGTTCCTTGTGCATATCAGGTTTTTGCAGTGCCCACAGGGCATTGCTAGCATAAAAATCCCAGCCCGTATTCTCCCTCACCGCCACCACCACCGCTGCCACCAGAATGATCTTTTCTGGGGAAATTCTGACAGGATGCTTTTGCTTGCTTGTTTGTTTTACAGAGCCCTGTTGCCAATGACTCACTTGTGAATTTGTGATTGGAAGCCCCTGTCTGGAAGGTCCCACTTTGCCTCTGCTATGGGAGGGGGTTGGACTAGATGACCCTCAGGGTCCCTCCCAACTCTACAATTCTATGATTCTAAGAAGGCCGAAAAAGGCATTTCTTTCTATTGCTGTTTCTCCAATGCTGCCGCCTTCCTCCCTTGGAACTGATCTCTGGCTGCTCCTTCCTATCAATATCCATGAGGGATGATATCTCCCCTGCACACCACTGCCTCCTCTCCATGTGTATTCAAGGGGGCTCTGAGAAGGCATCTCCTTTTGATTTCCACTTGATCCCATTTGACAGAGACTCACAGTTCCTTTGGCATCTGCAGCCGCCTCTGAGGTTTGAGTGTCATCTATCAACATCACAAGCGTGAAGAGATCATCTTGGAAACTTGACCCCACCCTAGGGCTCAGCCATCACTGACTCTTCTTTGCAACACAGATCCAGAGGTGGGGATGGCAGATATGGGAGTCACAGAGAAAAATATTTATTTTGGCCCTGGATGCCTGTGGCGGGGAACCTTGAGAGCTGCTCCCCTGGGCTGAGTCAAGTTTCCTGGATATTTCGGTCTGCCCTGAAACAGATGCTCACAGCAGAAGGGTGGTGGAGAGAGAGCAGGATTGACTATGCTAGCTCTGGCAGAGTGAAGCAAGAGGCAACCTGAGAGGAGCAGGGGCTTTGTGGGCAATGAGTGGGTCAGAACCCTGGACCCCAAGGGGCAGATGGGGCTGGAGTGACCACAGCACACCCCTCCCCTAAAGGCTCCCAGGGATTCAGGGTCTCTCCCCAATTCTGCCCTGCTCCCTGATGCTGCAAGATTCTGATCTCTGACTCTCCGGCTGCAGGGTGGAAAACCCCAAATTCTGCACTTGAAATAAATTGTGCATTTGAAATAAATTGTGCACATTTGCCTGGCCAACAGCAGTTTGGGCAGGTGGTCTGACTGAATGACCTTGGAGTCCATCAGTGCTTCTGAATGCTAGTTGCTGGGCATCTCTGGCAGGGAGAGCCCTCAGGCTCTGCTTTTGGGCATCCTGGAAAGGGCACCTGGCAGACCAAGTGAGACAACACTGTCATAGATCTGGAGTCTGTCAGTGAATGGTAGAAATTAATAAATGGTAGCATTTGGATAATATTTGGGATATGAATGGAAAATATAAGCTGCAGAACTGTGCCAGACAAGAAATTCCAGGGTTATACTGCCTGGTCAGTATAGTTAGGTGCAGAGCCACTGAGAAACAATGGGGAGCCAGATCCTGGGCCACTGAAGGCCACTGGCAATGCAAAACGGTATCCTTCCCCCTGCTCCAAGGAGTGGACAGAGACAGGATATTTGGGAGGTTCCCGAGATGTTGGGGGGGCATGGTGTGACACAGGAAAAATGTGTCCCTTTTAAAACAGAGAAGTTTGGAGAAGGCGAGCAGGTGCATGGCAAAGGTTATTGGGAAGGAGAAAGGAGGTGCCAGGAGTGGAGGCAGAGGTCATGCTGGGCAGAGCCATCTTGGCAGGCTGAGGCACAGAGATGGCATGCAGGTTGCTTTGGACTCTCATGCTGCACTGCTGGGAGGAACAAGTCCCTCTTGAGATGTAATGATGCGAACTCTCTTCCTCCACCTAGACCTAGGTGTATATAGGTGTAAAATAAACCATACATCTTAAAACACTGAGGCTCTCAGGTATTATTCCTAGAGCCTCTGATAAGTCTTCCCTGTTAGCTGCCTAAAGATGTTGCCACCCAAAGACATTGCCTGACTCACCACGAGGAGGAAGGGATAGGCACATGGAAAGACCACTGAAGACTGATCAGTAGAACATCACAGATCATCAGCTGCCATTTCCTTAAGAGAGGCATTAAAGGATTTAAACTGTACTCATTCCAATTGCAGGGCCTCAAAAGAGTCCTGTATTGTTAGTTTTTGTCACTACCTCGCCACGTTGGGAGTGGGTAATTTGTGCGCCTGCTGCCTTCCTTGGATGTGGTAGCCATTCCTCAGGCTCCGTCTCCAGAATCGAACCCCGGTTCCCTGTTACCTGTGGTCACCATGGTGGGCACAGAAAGTACCATTGAAAGTTGATAGAGCAGACATTTAAATGCGCCGCCACTATCAAGGGGGCATGTGATGGGACCGAGGTTATCTAGAGTCATCAAAGCGGCCGGGCGAGCCAGGGTTGGTTTTGGTCTGATAAATGCACATATCCCAGGAGGTCAGCTCTCATTGGCATGTATTAGCTCTAGAATTACCACAGTTATCCAAGGAATGGTAGGAGCGACCAAAGAAACCATAATTGACTTAATGAGCCATTCGCAGTTTCACCGTAATGCCCATGTGTACTTAGACATGCATGGCTTAATCTTTGAGACAAGCATATGCTACTGGCAGGATCAACAAGGTAGCTGCAAGCAACTGACAAGTGGGTCATCATTGTGGTCAGTGTTGCTGGGCTGTGCCCTGGGGCTGGCCCCGGGGCCAGGACCCTGCAGGCAGGTGAGCCAGTGAGCACGGAGCTGCCCTGGCTCCCCACACGGGGAGGGGCCATGGAGGCCTGTGACACGCTAGACGGGAGGCTACCTCTGCCATGGAGGCAGCACGCAGCCAGGGGAGCAAGAGAAGGATGCACCCACGGAGATGGGTGGGCGCCAGGAGGACGCGGACGCTGAGGGGACGGCAGGCGCTGAGCAGCCACGCGATTGTCGCCGGCTCGGTGGGCCCCTGGACCCCACCCCGACGTCGGGTGGTGGCGGGCGCGGGGAGCTGTCGGCACGGCTCGGCTGCGCACGGATGGAGCGAGACGTGGTGACGCCTCGGGGCAGGCGTAGCGCCCGGAACGGGTTACTAAGGAGGGCAACGGAACACCGGACGGCTGCAGGGACGGGGAGGCATCTGCTCCACTTGAACACCAGTTGGCAGGCCGGCCCGCGGAGGGCCCTCCCCAACGTGACTGTCGGGCCATTTGGCGAGTGACCAAACGCGGGGTCCATCCTACCACAGGGCAGTCCCCACCCTCACTCTCGTGAGTCCCTGGAAAACACTGCCATGGCCAAGGGAGCACAGGGGCCACTCAAGGGTTCTCGGGTCCCAGAGCCAGGGTTGCAGCCTGCCACCAGCTGCTCCCCCACCTCGCTGCTCCTCTCCTGGCAGAGAACTGAAGGCCGGTGGGATCGGACGAGGCTGCTCGCCGCTTCTCAAAGGGAACCGTGTTGGACACTGCACCTGCCCCACACTGTGGATCCACACTCACCGGGAGCGCAGTTGAGTTGTTTGCTGTTCTTCTGAGGATTCTGAAAGCCCTGTCACCAGAAATCTCCACGTGCATGCCGACCTGACCTCATGACAGTGTGTTGGCGCTTGGCCGCCAGCGTCCTGGTATAGCAGCGTCTCGGAAGTCATAGCTGTCAACGTTTCCCTTTTTTAAAGGGAAATTCCTTTATTCCGAATAGGATTCCTCGCAAGAAAAGGGGAAAGTTGACAGCTATGCGGAAGTCCATGCTGGCAGCCAGCAGCAACTTCTCTCCAGCAGGAGGCTTCACAAATCACCGGCTGTGCCGTTCAACCCATGCGATTGGGTGGTGATAGATCATTCCTGGCACCCATCCTCCGGTTAGGAGTATGTGAACCAGAGGACCGTTGCAGGGAACCAAGGGCCTCAACGGCCACCCAGTGTACCTGCTGGCCGGCCGGGAAGCAACTGTTAGGATATAGTTCTGTTCCACCTTAAAAGGAGCAGGCATGACTGGTGTGTCACATGCTTGTTTACTTCCAGCTCTCGCTGGGAACTTCCTTTTGTATATAGTTTTTGTGTTCTGCTGTTTTGCTGGACATGAAGGAAAGCAGACATGTTTTCCTTTGTTCCTGAACTATGCTGAATAAAATGCTGTACATTATGCTTACATATTTCTCTGTCCGCCTCTTCTGCTGCAAAGAGTTCTTATCTCTGCTGGTTTGCGTGCTTAGAGTCTCTAAAGGTATCTGAGGCTTGAATCGCAGTTTTGAGAACCAGAGTATCGCCCGGCTGCTGGCCGGTGGCTGGAGCCAGCTGGGGGCCTGCCAATTGCCCCCGACTCCTGGCAGCATCCCAACAGGAATCACGTTGCGTGAGTCGGCCTGGTCTACCTGCAGGGTTCCATGCCCCGGAACAACTCCCGGTCCACCCGCGGACAAAAAAGGGGGGTGGGCAGCCCGGTCTAGAAATATAGAGGGGCAGGACGTGCTGCAGGCCGCAAGCGGGAAGCCTGTGTCTCACCCTTTACACAGGCCCTGGCTCTGCAGGTCTACCCGGACCGAGGCCCACCCATGACGGCTGGGGACATCTTAGCGCAAGGAACGCCTCTGCCGGCTGCCCACCCGCACACGCAGGACTGGAGGGTGGAGGGATGGACGCAACCGGTGTCCGCTGGCTTGCCAGCCAGCCAGACAAAAGCTTGTGTTGAGGGATGACTTTCAATAGATTGCAGCGAGGGAGCTGCTCTGCTATGTATGAAACAGGTTGTCTATGAATGATTTAGCACCGGGTTCCCCACGAATATGTGGTGTGCCAAGGACGAGAGGTAGCCCCCTTCCAGAGCCACCCTCCCTGAGAGGGGGCGCAGGGAGGGGATCCATTGGCCCAAGCCAGCCGGCCCAGCCAGGTTGAATCCTCCAGGCAGACTGCGCAGACCCCACCCATTTACCTCTCAATGGTTTCACGCCCTCTTGAACTCTCCAAAGTTCTTTCCAACTTTCCCTTACGGTACTTGTTGACTATCGGTCTTGTGCCCGTATTTAGCCTTAGATGGAGTTTACCACCTGCTTTGGGCTGCATTCCCAAGCAACCCGACTCCAAGAAGACCCGGTCCTGGCACGCCGGTGGCCTCTACCGGCCTCACACCATCCACGGGCTGTGCCTTGATTAGAAGGACTTAGGCCCCCCCATCGGAGCAGCACCGGGGAGTGGGTCTTCTGTATGCCACATTTCCTGCACCCCACCATGCATAGAGAGACGGAGCAGCGTGCACCGGGCTGGCCACCCGCGGGGGTGGGGCTAGCATCCCAGGCGGCAGGGCTAATGTCACGGGGGGGCAAGGCGAGCCTCCTGGGGGTGCGGGGATGCACAGCCGCCCACCGTGAGCCTCCTGGGGGGTGCAGGGGGTGCAGCTGGCCACAGCGTGCCCCCCGGGGGGTGCGGTACCCAACGCGAGTGCAGCAATGTCACCCTCCGGGATGGCAACTGGGGTGAGCCGCACCCACCTCACCTACCTTACTCAGCCCTCTGCCACCGTGGGGCGGGGATTCGATTCTGGGATCTTCCATGTTCACTCGCAGTTACTGAGGGAATCCTGGTTAGTTTCTTTTTCTCCCCTGACTAATATGCTTAAATTCAGCGGGTCGCCACGTCTGATCTGAGGTCACGGTCGGATGGAACAGGGTGGGGGGATGAAGGGAGTTGATGGACGGATGGCAGCCGCACCAATGGGAGAGATGGCGCACTCTCGAACGTACGCCATACTGAACCAACGAATGAATGAATGACCCCACTGCCCCCTGATTGCTGCGCACTGACCCCTCTCGCTCTCCAGGCTTCAGAGAAAGCAACGCCTCCAACACTTATTATCACCCGATAATAAGCAACGCCTCCAACACTTATTATCACCCAATTTTTTCATTTTTGCCAACCTATCTGATGACATATACCATCTATGATGCATCTGTTAGGATATTTCCGTTCCACCTTAAAAAGGGAGCAGGCTGTTGTGTGTCACAAGCCTGCGTACTTCCTGCTCACAGGAAGTTTCTGTTTTGTATATAGCTTTTGTTTCACTCTGTTGCCTTGACTTGAAGCCAGGCAGACATGTTTTTCCTTTGTTCTGACCAACGTTGAATAAATCTGTAGAATATGCTCTCCTGGGTGAATCTTTCATTGTGGAAACTCTGCAAAAAGGGCGTGCATGAGTCCTGGAATGTGGACAGCTATTTCCGAGGCTCGTGTCGCTAATTGACTGATACTGTTTCCATGGGAGACCGGGAGACAACGTGGAGGCATGATGGCCTATGTCTCCCTGGCAGTATCCCAACAACAGGTTTCGGGCCCAGATTTACGGCACTTACAGGAGAGTAAGACTGCTGAAGACTGTGAGAGGTATGTGGGGAAAAGCAAGACTTTTCTGTTGCCGCGGCAGAGTCTTTGAAGTCCAGCAGGCAAATTAGCCTGGGAGACGAGCCAGAAGGCCTCATGATTTATGAGTTGCCAAGATAAGGAGTTTTTGAAGTGAAAAAGGCTCACGGCTCAAGTAAAACCTGGAATGGAGCTTTTACAAGCCTCAGATGGGGTTCCAAAGCTAAACGGCCACAATTATGAGACCTGGGCAAGGTGGTGTGAGGGCCTGTTGCGACAGCTTGGAGTCTGGCATACAGTGTGTGAAGCCCCTCCAGTTCCTCTGACAGATAGATAGAGGGCCGAGGATTCAAGGGCCATAGACATGATTGTCTTGTCCGTCTCTCTGGAGGAAATTGTAACACTGGCTGGCAACACGACAGCAGGTCAGATGTGGAATGCTTTGAAAATAGCCCATCTGGCAGCCTTCCCAGCACAGAGTTTGACTGCGTCGGAGGTCCTGGCTGTTTCCCTGATTGAGAGTGATTACAGGGATGCCGAGGGCACCGGTTGCAAACTGCAGGGGGAGCTGAATGTGATGTCATCAAAGGCAGCATTCCAGCCTCCAGGGGGAGCCAAGGAGTCGGCAGCTGAGAGTTCTTGTTTCCCATGAGAGCCAAGGTCGTCTTTGCAGAGGCCGGAAGGCGAGATGTAAACAAAAGAAGAAGCCGGCAGATGGCCAGAAGCAGGAGGCGGGTGGAAAGCCCACGCCAGGGGAAAACAAGGTTTTGTTTGCTGGCACTGCTTCACCAAAGGCAAATTTGATGGCCAGGAGCAGGGGGGCAAGCAGCAGCCCAAGCCGATGGAAAACAAGGTTTTGTTTGCTGGCTCTGCTTCTCCAAAAGCCAAAGGAAAATTTGTCATCGATTCTGGAGCCACAAGGCACATGTGTGCAAAGTGGCACCTGTTTATCTCCTTCACGCCTCAAGATGGGGAGATTCAACAGGCTGATGGAAAGACGTTGCGAATCGCAGGAGTCGGGACAGTGAGACTGGCAAGTCTGCACACGACCATTAGTGACGTACTTTATGTTCCAGATTCTGCAGACAATTTGCTCAGCGTCCCACAGCTGACTGGGCGTGGTTTTGAGATTTCCTTCAAGAAGAGCGTCTGTGTCATCAGGAAAGGCAAAGAGGACATTTTGCATGCAAAGTTTATAGATGGCTTGTTCTGTATAACTTATGATGAGAATGGTATTGATGTGTCTAATGTTGAATCTTGTTGTGTTGCACAAACTAACAAAGTTCTTCATGCAGGATGTATTCACGAGGAGCACCAAAAATGTGGTCACATGTCTTGGCATGCACTGGCCAAGATGCCTGGGTTGGTTCAGGGTTTGAACATCAAGCCCTGTAAGTTTCACATGAAATGTGTATCTTGTGCAGAGAACAAGGTGAAGGTTGCTCAAAAAGGCAAGGTGTCTAGCAGTCAGGCTTCCAAACCCTACCAGCTAGTCCATGCAGACCTGGTTGGTCCACTTGTGCCCTCTGGGTGGAGCAAGGTACCGTATTTTTCGCTCTATAGGGCACACCGGACCATAGGGCGCACCTAGTTTTTTTTGGGGGGGGGGGAATAAAGAAGAAAAAAATATTTTTCCCCCCAGCCCCAAAGAGCAAAGAAGCCAAGACAGCCAGCGGGATCCATCCCGTTGGCTGTCTTGGCTTCCTCTTTAGCCGTGGGGCAACCTCGCCTTCACTCCCGGAGCTTGCTGCTATCCGCAAGACTTCTGAGCCCGGCGGGAACTCCCACCGGGCTCCGAAGGCTTGCGGTGTGGCTATAAATCTGCCGTCCAGTCGTGCTCCCGTTGCTCAACATCTGCTGGGGCGACCTGGGCAGAAAATGCAGAGTCGCAGCAGTCCTGCTGTCCATGTGAGATAGAGGGGTAAATCAAGTCCAGAGACAGTTCTTTGCTATCTCTAAAGCGTTTATTTACAGCAGTAAATCATCTGTACACCATCGGAACTTTCCGGCATCTTTCCTGTGCTGAAAGGACACACAGACTGTCTGCAGCGTCTCTCTGCCTAAAACTGAAACCAACTCACAGACAAAGACTGTGATGCATGGCCTTGCGTAAAGGCCCCTCCCCAGATACAGGACACCAAGGAGTTTAACCCTATAACCACCAAACTCCACACCCCCTCTTGCCCTGCATCTGGGGGAAACAAGCAACAATGCTCACCCAAAACACAGACCTTCACAAACTCCTCATGCCTCTGGAAGGTTAACGGTTTCATGAAACCATCAGCGAGGTTCTTGGTTGAGGGACAGTATTTCAGCGCAACTAACCCCTCACGAACACTCTGACACACATTCTGAAAACGTATGTCTAGATGTTTGGTCCTGGCCTTGAATTGCCCCGTCTCGGCCAGTTTGAGACATGGTTGATTGTCTTCGTGAACAACGATGGGCAGAAAATTCTCTCCACAGAGCTCTTGGACCAAACACGCATAGAACTACAGCTCTCTGCAAACCTCAGATAGCGCGCTGAACTCTGCTTCAGTAGACGAAAGCGCTATGAGACTTTGCTTTCGGGACCTCTACCCAACTACTGAGTTCCCAAACTTCACCACTAGGCCTGACACTGATTTGCGATCCTGAAGGTTAGCCCAATCTGAATCCACCCACGCGGTCAGCTTGACGTCACCCTCAGCTGACAACTTGAGGCAAAAGTCTTTGGTATCCTGGAGATACCTCAACACTCTCTTGATGCCATTCCAGGCCTGTACACTTGGACTTGAAGCCTCTCTGCTGAGCTGGTCTGCTCCACTGGGACAGATACAGCAAACTACCCAGAGCTGACTGAAAGAGTTCAGTATTTCCGAACACAGCGTGTTCTACTTGCTGACATTCTTTCACGTAACCAGCCTCCATGGGTGTTCTGACACCTACACACACAGACATCCTAAACTTCTCAAGCAACTGCTCAATCTTACCTTTCTGGCTGAGCAAAAAGCTTCCATCTCTTGTTCTGGTTATCCCTACGCCTAGATACGACCTGACATCTCCAAGTTGCTTGAGCTTGAACCGCTTTCCAAGCTCATTTGCAAACTTCTCTACCTATTTACCTGTCTGTGCAAGGAATAAGATATCATCAACAAAGATCTGGTCAGTTTCCTGTGTCTCACCTGACCCTTTAAGGTAAAGACAGCTGTCAGCAACACATCTCCTGAAACCTAGCTCTTCTTCTTCATTTTTTATATAAATATTTATTAAAGTTTTCACAATATTACAAAATAAAAAAGAAAAAATACAAGATAAAAAATAGTTAAAAACAATTCCATCTTTTCATCACTTATCTTTCATTTACTTGTTTCCCGGACCTCCTCATACCTCCCTTTTTTGTATTCCAGGTCAATTTATTAGTTCAGCAATTCCTTTCCCTCCTTATTTTATCCTGATCTTTAATCTTAATATATTATAGCATTAAATTTTTACCTGTTAAGAATCCAATTTTTTCATATTCTTTTAGACCATTACAGCTAGAAACCGCTTAACTTCAATCCAACATCATTCTAACATTCATTAATTTTGCAGTATTTCTGTAAATAGTCTTTAAATTTCTTCCAATCTTCTTCCACCGACTCTTCTCCCTGGTCTCGGATTCTGCCAGTCATTTCCGCAAATTCCATGTAGTCCATCATTTTCATCTGCCATTCTTCCAGAGTGGGTAGGTCTTGTGTCTTCCAATACTTTGCAATAAGTATTCTTGCTGCTGTTGTAGCATACATAAAGAAAGTTCTGTCCTTCTTTAACACCGATTGGCCGACTATGCCCAGGAGAAAGGCCTCTGGTTTCTTCAAGAAGGTATATTTAAATACCTTTTTTAATTCATTATAAATCATCTCCCAGAAAGCCTTAATCCTTGGGCACGTCCACCATAGGTGAAAGAATGTACCTTCAGTTTCCTTACATTTCCAACATTTATTATCGGGCAAATGGTAGATTTTTGCAAGCTTGACTGGGGTCATGTACCACCTGTATATCATTTTCATAATATTCTCTCTTAAGGCATTGCATGCCGTAAACTTCATACCTGTGGTCCATAACTGTTCCCAGTCAACCATCATTATGTTATGTCCAACATCTTGTGCCCATTTAATCATAGCAGATTTCACCGTTTCATCCTGAGTATTATATTTCAACAGCAAGTTATACATCTTTGACAAAATCTTAGTTTTGGGTTCTAACAATTCTGTTTCTAATTTTGATTTTTCCACCTGGAAGCCGATTTTCTTGTCCAAATTGTATGCCTCCATTATCTGATAATAATGAAGCCAGTCTCACACTTTATTTTTTAGTTTTTCAAAACTCTGCAACTTCAGTCTATCTCCATCTTGTTCCAAAATTTCCCAATATTTCGGCCATTTGACCTCCATATTGAGTTTTTTCTGAGCTTTCGCTTCCATCGGTGACAGCCACCTTGGAGTTTTATTTTCCAATAAGTCCTTATATCTTATCCAAACATTAAACAGTGCTTTCCTGACAATATGGTTTTTAAATGCTTTATGCGCTTTGACCTTATCATACCACAAATATGCATGCCATCCAAATACGTTGTTAAAACCTTCTAAATCCAAAATGTCTGCGTTTTCAAGAAGCAGCCATTCTTTCAACCAGCAAAAAGCTGCTGATTCATAGTAAAGTTTAAAGTCTGGCAGGGCAAATCCACCTCTTTCCTTTACATCTGTTAGTATTTTAAATTTTATTCTAGGCTTCTTGCCCTGCCAGACAAATCTAGAAATATCTCTCTGCCACTGTTAGGATATTTCCGTTCCACCTTAAAAGGGAGCAGGCTTTGTGAGTCAGAGTCTGCGCATGTCCTGTTCACAGGATGTTTATGTTTGCTATTGCTTTCGTTTTCTCACTCTGTGTCGTAGACACTAAAGCAGGCAGTCATGTTTTTCTGTGTTCTGATCAACACTGAATAAACTTGTAAATAATGCTCTCCTGAGTGCAACTTTTGGCTGTGCATTATCTGCTGATAAAGAGTGTGCATCGGCTCTAGAATGTTCTGGAGCTCATGTCGCTAATTGCTGATACTGCGTGTCTACGGGAGATCGATGGATCGTCCGGCAGCCGGCTTGGGGGCCATGATGGACTTTATCTCCCTGGCAGTATCCCAACAACAGGTTTCGGGCCCAGATTCACAGCACTTACAGGAGAGTAAGACTGTGACAGACTGCTGAAAGGTATGTGGAGGAAAAGCGAAAGTAAGGCTTTTCTGTTTGCCGCGGCAAGGGCTTCAGATGTCCGGCTGGCCTAATTGGTCTGGGAGTCGAGCCAAGCAGGCCTCAAGATTTATGAGCTGCCGAGATAAGACGTTTCTGAAGTGAATAAGACTCATGGTTCAAGTGAAAGGCTGAGATGGATCTTTTACAATCCTCAGAAGCTGCTCCGTCTCCACCAAAGCTAAATGGCCACAACTATCAGACCTGGGCAAGGTACTGTGAGGGCCAGATGAGAAAGCTTGGAGTGTGGAATACCATTTCTGAGGACCCCCCAGCCCCTGTGACAGATGAATGGACGGCACAGGACTCAAGAGCCATGGGGATAATTTTGCTCTCAGTAGCTCCTAAAGAGTTAATCACCCTGGCTGGCAAGGCCAGTGCCCGTGAGATGTGGGACGGGCTTAGAGCCTGTCATCTCCGACAAGAGGCTGGGTCTGTGTTGCTTTATTTCAGAAAGCTGCACAGGAAGCGTTTGGAGCCAGGGGAAGACCTTAGAGCCCACGTTTTACATTTGCAGCATCTCAGACAGGAATTGACTCAGAGAGGTTTCAATATGCCTGAGTCACTGTTTGCAATTCTCATCCTGGACTCCCTGGATGAAAGCTACCATGCCGTGGCAAGTCAGCTGGGGACCCTCCCTGCGCAAGACCTCACTGCTACAAAGGTCTTGGCGACTTTGCAAAACGAATACGATAGAAGGAATGCAGCTGAGTCGGCTTGTGCGCTCCAGGGGGAGCAATGTGGGACAGCATTCCAGCCTCCAGGGGGAGCCAAAGCGTTGGCAGCTGTGAAGTGCTGGAACTGTGGGACCCAAGGTCACACTCAGAAGTTTTGTCCAAAGACTGGATATAATCAAAGGAAGAAGCCAGCAGATGGCAAGAAGCAGAGGGGGGGTGGAAAGCCCAAGCCAGGGAAAAACAAGGCTTTGTTTGCTGGCACAGCTTCACCAAAGGCTAAAGGCAAGTCTGATGGCCAGGAGCAGGGGGGCAAGCTGCAAAAGCCCACGCCGGTGGAAAACAAGGTTTTGCTTGCCAGAAAGACTGCTCCAAAGGCCAAAGCCAGATTTGCTGTAGATTCTGGTGCATCAAGGCACATTGCCAACAATCGGCACCTGTTTATCTCCTTCACGCCTCAAGAAGGTGAGATCCACCTGGCTGACGGGAAGACGTTGCGAATCGCAGGAGAAGGGACTGTGAGACTGGCAAGTCTGCACACGACTATCAAAGATGTACTGTATGTTCCAGGCGCTGCAGACAATTTGCTCAGTGTCCCACAGCTGACTGGGCATGGTTTTGAGATTTCCTTCAAGAGGAGCGTCTGTGTCATCAGAAAAGGCAAAGAGGACATTTTGCATGCAAAGTTTATGGATGGCTTGTTCTGTATAACTTATGATGACAATGGTGCTGTTGTGTCTAATGTTGATTCTTGTTGTGTTGCACAAACTAACAAAGTTCTTCATGCAGGATGCATTCACGATGCACACAGAAGGTTTTGTCACCTCTCTTGGAAGGCACTGGCCAAGATGCCAGAGATGGTTGAGGGTTTGAACATCAAGCCCTGTAAGTTTCACATGAAATGTGTATCTTGTGCAGAGAACAAGGTGAAGGTTGCTCCAAAAGGCAAGGAGTCTAGCAGGCAGGCTTCCAAACCCTACCAGCTAGTGCACGCAGACCTGGTTGGTCCACTTGCGCCCTCTTTGGGTGGAGCAAGGTACTTCATGGTTCTAATTGATTCTTTTTCCAGGTACATTCATGTGTTTATGCTCGAGCAGAAATCGCAAGCGTTTCCGAAGTTCAAGGCATTCTGTGCTTGGTTGGAGAATGTTCACGGTAAACGTATCGGCTGTCTGTTTACTGATCGAGGCGGGGAGTTCAGTTCTCAGCAGTTTGAAGCTTTCCTGACTGAGAAGGGAATCCAGCGTGACTTGTCAACGCCTAGATCGCCATGGATGAATGGACTTGCGGAGCGAGCAAATCAAACGTTGCTGCAAGGAATGAAAACATTGTTGCATGATGCCAATCTCCCTGATAAGTTTTGGGGGGAGGCTCTGTCGAATTTTGTTTACACTTTTAATCGCAGATTGTCATCACCTATTGGTTGTACTCCCTATGAGAAGATGTTTGGTAAGAAACCCAACATCAAGCACATGAGAATCTTTGGTTCTGACATGTGGGTACACACCCCACAGAGCAGCAAGCTTGGGAAGCGTGGGGCACATGGTTTGTTCATGGGGTACGAAAAAGGTGCATACAGGGTATGGATGACTGACTCTAAGTCCATTAAGTTCACAAAGAGTGTTGAGTACAATCCTAAGTGGGGGGAAAATGTGGGAATTTTCCAGAGTTACCCAGAGGAGGATGAAGGTGATGTGAAGAAAGAAGCTAAAGCTGAGAAAGCTGCTGAGGATGATGATGATGACGATGATGATCAGAGTTCGGATTCCAGTTCAGTGGGCGGCGCTGCTGCTGATGTCGGTGACAGTGATGACACAGCAGACTACCAGAGCGCAAAGGCCTCAGTCAGACCATCTGATGCGTCTGAAATGAACTGGAAGAACCACTGTTCACCATTGGTCACTTTTCTCCTAAGAAAGAGATGAGTCCAGAAGACTTGCGTCTAGTACGCAGATCTGAAAGAGCCACAAAGGGCAGACCTCCAAAGAGATTTGCTGATGAGTTTGCTAAGACAGCAACTGCTGTTCTTAGTAGCTCAGAGAAGGTATGGGAACCTTCAAGCTTCAAAGAGGTTCAGGAGTTAACCTCTAAAGATGCTGAGCCTTGGCTTAATGCCATGAAGGCTGAAGTTGATTCCTTGAATAGGAACCAAACTTGGGAACTGGTACCGGTTGTCCCAGGAATGAGACTGGTTGGCAGCAAATGGGTCTTCAAGGCCAAGACAGACCAGAATGGCAAGGTTGTCAGACACAAAGCCAGATTGGTTGCCAGAGGTTTTTCACAGGTACCAGGACAGGATTACCACGAGACCTACTCTCCCACCGTCAAGTATGAGAGCATTCGACTGATGCTCAAGATCGCTGCGGAGGAGAAACTGCATGTTTCCCATCATGACATTAATACAGCTTTTTTGTACGGGATTTTGGGGGAGGAGCTATTTATGCTTCCACCTGATGGAATGCAGATACAGAAGGGAATGGTCTGTAAACTGTGGAAATCCTTATATGGTCTCAAGCAGAGTGCCAGGTGTTGGAACACAAAGCTCACTGAGACATTGCTTTCTCTAGGTTTTCACCAGGGCAAAGCTGATCCATGTGTGTTTGTCAAGGAGGAGGGGCAAAACAAACTGTATTGTTTATGTTTTGTTGATGATCTTCTGATGTTTTGGAAGAATCAGGCTTTGTACCAAAGCACCCTAGATCAGCTGAAGGAGCACTTTGACATGAAGAATCTTGGTGAGGTATCCAACTATCTTTCTCTGCAGGTGGAGAGGGACCAAGCAGGTAATTTTCTGGTACACCAAACACAGAAAATTGCTGATGTATTAACCAGGTTGAATTTGGTTGATGCAAACCCAGCAGACACACCGATGGTGACAGGTTACCAGGTAGATAGTACTGCTGAAGCGTTTTCTGACACAACGCTGTACAGATGCATTCTAGGCAAGCTGAATTTTATTGCTAGATGCTCAAGACCTGACATAGCTGTAAGCACTAACCTGCTTAGCAGACATGCTAACAATCCTACTGTTCAGGATTGGAAAGCTCTGAAGCGCATAGCCCGCTATTTGAAAGGGACTATGCACTACAGGCTGAGGTTCACCAGTCAGAAGACTGGAGGTCTTGAAATCTTTGCAGATGCAAGTTTTGGAAGTGACACCACGGATGGTACAAGCACTTCTGGAGTATGCTACATGTACAACCACTGTCTGTTTGACTGGCTGTGCAAGAAGCAGACGACAGTGAGCCTAAGTTCCTGTGAAGCAGAACTCAATGCTCTGTCATTTTCACTCATGGATTGTGAATGGTTGATGCAACTGTTTAAGGACATCAGAGTTTCTGTGAAATGTCCTGTACAAGTGTATCAAGACAATAGATCGTGTTTGGCTTTGCTGAACTTGGAGAGTTGCAAGCAAAGGACCAAGTACTTGCAGATTAAGCTACATCGTGCAAGAGAGTGTATTCAGAAAGGACTCATTCAGGTGTCCTACATGCCAGGAAATGAAATTCCTGCTGATCTGTTGTCTAAGGTTGTTAACAGAGAACAACTTAAGGTTTATGTACAAAGGTTGCAATTGGGTTGAACCACAGGTACTACAGGTTACACGGAAAGGGGGAGGATGTTAGGATATTTCCGTTCCACCTTAAAAGGGAGCAGGCTTTGTGAGTCAGAGTCTGTGCATGTCCTGTTCACAGGATGTTTATGTTTGCTATTGCTTTCGTTTTCTCACTCTGTGTCGTAGACACTAAAGCAGGCAGTCATGTTTTTCTGTGTTCTGATCAATGCTGAATAAACTTGTAAATAATGCTCTCCTGAGTGCAACTTTTGGCTGTGCATTATCTGCTGATAAAGAGTGTGCATCGGCTCTAGAATGTTCTGGAGCTCATGTCGCTAATTGCTGATACTGCATGTCTACGGGAGATTGATGGATCGTCCGGCAGCCGGCTTGGGGGCCATGATGGACTTTATCTCCCTGGCAGTATCCCAACAGTCCATTTTGTCCACAATTTGCGATGTTTGAAACAAAAACAACATTCTAGGCAATACATTCATTTTTTTTCGCAGCAATACGGCCTAGCAATGAGAGCTTCAAATTTGACCAAATTTCTAAATCTTTTTTCACTTCAGCCCAGCATTTTTCATAGTTGTCTTTAAATAAATTCCAATTTTTTGCTGTCATGTTAATCCCCAAGTATTTGACTTTCTTGACCACTGTTAAACCTGTCTCATTCTGAAACCTCTCTCTCTCAATTGGTGTTAAATTTTTCTCTAAAACCTTGGTTTTTGACTTATTCAGTTTACACCCTGCAACCTGACCAACTTCTTGAATCAGTTCTAAAACCCTTTTGGTACTAGATTCTGGCTCCTGTAACGTCAATACTAAGTCATCTGCAAATGCTCTCAATTTGTACTGTTTGGCTCCGACCTGTATACTTTTAACCAACTGGTCGCTTCTTATCATATTCAGCAGAACCTCCAGGACCGATATAAAAAGCAGTGGGGAGATTGGGCAACCTTGTCGTGTCCCTTTTTCCTGAAACCTAGCTCTTCTAAGGCTTTATTCAGACACATGTTCCAGTTCCTGGCAGATTGACGCAAACCATAAATAGATTTGTGCAACCGCCACACGATGCCTTGCCCATTGACCTCAAAACCTGGAGGCGGAAGCATGTAGAACTCCTCCTGGAGATCTGAGTTCAAGTAGGCAACATCCACATCAAAGTGGTTCACCTTCCAACCTCTCTGTGCAGCAACAGCTAGAAGCACACGTAGAGTCTCGATTCGAGAAGTGTGGGTGTACACCTCTGTGAAATGGACTCCCTTCCTCTGAGTGAAACCTCTGGCCACTAATCTCGCTTTTTACCGTGGTTCTCCAGCTTCTGTGGGTTTAAGGCGATAAACCCATCTGCAACTCACAGCCTGTTTGCCAGCCGGCAATTGTGTGAGTGAGAACACACCAAGAGATTCCATTGATCTCATCTCCTTCTGCATCGCCTCATGCCATTTGCTAGCTTCTTCCTGAGGCAACTTCTGAACATTCTCAAAGGATTCAGATTCACATCTAGCCACACCTACCCACACGCTAGTGGCTTCGTACCTTTCCCTTGGTTGACCTTGTTGATCTTCTCAGCGTGAACTCCAGCACTCCATCTGACTCACTAGGGCCAGCCAAACCATCCCCTGTGTCAGAAACCTCCCCCTCTGACCTGCTGCGCCTTTTAGGCCTCACAACTGGGCCTGTAGGCGAGGATGGCTCACTCCTTGGCTCAGACATGACAGAGACCTGTGGAGGGGTCTTGGGACTTCCCTTTGGAGGGGTTCGGAACCTCTCCCTTGGGGATCCCGGTTCTGGACTCTGTGGCTGTGGACTGTGCTCCTCAGCAACAGGTTCAATTGTGTCCTCCTCCTCTTCCTCATCTGAGACAAACTGTTCTGAAAGAACATCTGGGTTCCTGTGGATGTGTTTCCACCCATTCTGCTCGCAAAACTCAGCACTGCCGCTAATAAGCAGCTTAGATTGGTTGCCAGTAGGATATGCAAAACGCCATGCCTTTGAACCCGGCTCATAGCCTACAAAGATCATTTTCCTGGACCTTGGTTCACCCTTTCTGCGACTGGCCTTTGGGATGAGGACCCAAGCCGCACAGCCAAGCACACGCCAGAAATCCACCTTGGGCTTCTTACCGTGCAGCAGAAAATAGGGCGTGTCCCCCACACTTGAATTGAACACTCTATTCTGTATGAAGCACGCAGTCTTGTAACTCTCCGCCCAAAAAACGCTGTGGGAGACCTGAGTCAGCAAGCATAGCATTCGCCGCTTCTTGAAGCGTTTGATTCTTCCGTTCCGCAATTCCATTCTGTTGGGGACTATGCGGAGCTGTCAATCTATGACTGATACCCTTCTGTCTGAAGAAAGACTGCAGCGCAGAACCTGTGAATTCCGCCCCCCAATCAGACTGAAAGGAAATGTGCTGGTCCCGGGGGGAGGTTACCGTGAGGCGTGGTCAGAGTCCGGTCCTGAGTCAAGGGTCTGGAGACTGTCCACCAAGGGCGAAGCGGGGTCCAAAGCGAGGAACCGGGCAAGGTCAGGAACTCTGGAAGAACAGGGCTGGGTGCTGGCAGAAACAGGTTTCCAACGACGTTGCTCCCGCAACCTGGGACCGGGCTGACTGGCCTTTATCTTCTCTGAGGCCAGGGGCGGTCCCAGCCCACAGGTGACCCGCCTCTCCTGGCCTTAAGGCGAGCACTCCTCCTGAGAGAACCCAGTTCCCTCCGCCTCTCTGCCCTGAGCCTCTGCAGCTCAGGAGAGGCTGGAGGGTTACTGGACCCAGGGGGAGGCTCACCTTCCCCTGACAGGGCTGGGAGAGCCGCACCTGTAGGCAATGGGTCCTCAATCACCTCCGGTGCCAGAGTGGATGCATCTGGTGTCTGCTCCTGAGGATCCGGCACAGGTGCAGGCCCTTCAGATTCAAGGCCCTGCCCCGGCTCAGCCAGCCCTGGAGGCGGGGACTCCTGTGCAAGCTGGGATTCCTCTGATTCAGCCTCTGAATCAGATTCCCAGGCCATCACATCATCCCCCCTCCCAGGCCCCCCCCTCAACCGAGGGTCTGGACACGGCTTGCTGGGGTACGCTGCATAGAAATCATGGAGGCAAGCAGGTGTGTGGACGTTGGCTGCTGGTTCCCAGGAACGGTCCTCAGGTCCATACTCCTTCCAGTCTATGAGATACTGCAGCTTTCCCCTGCGGTATCGGGAGTCCAGAATGTGTTCCACCTCGTACTCAGGCTCCCCCTGAACCAAAACTGGCTGCGGTCGGGGACGGTTCGGGTGGAACTTGTTGGGTGGGGCCACCGGACTCAAAAGGGACCTGTGGAATACCGGGTGAACCTTCAGGGTTGCGGGCAACCGGAGACGGAATGCCACAGGCAAGACCTGGTCCACGATGGGAAACAGGCCGGTGAAACGGGCGTCCAGCTTCCGCAAAGGTCAAGAGGGGTGGAGGTGACGAGTGGAGAGCCATACCAGGTCACCGACGTGGAGTTCCGGCCCCACCTGGCGGTGACGGTCGGCCTGGGCCTTGTACGCCTCCTTGGCCTGGCGCAGTTGCTCCATCAATAGTTGTTGCTGAGACTGGAGCTCCTGAAGCCACTCTGTCACTGCAGGGACCGCAGATGCCGGCAGCACATCCGGGAACAGCCGCGGATGATAACCGTAACTGGCCTGGAACGGGGTCTGCTGGGTGGACGCGTTCACCGCGTTGTTGTAGGCGTTGTTGTAGGCGAACTCCGCCAATGCTAGGTCGACCCAGTCATCCTGCTGGTAGCTGCAGTAACACCGGAGGTACTGCTCCAGCACCGCGTTCACCCGTTCTGTCTGGCCATCGATCTGTGGGTGGTAGGCTGATGATAGACAGACCTCTGTCCCGAGGGTCTGGTGCAATGCTCGCCAGAAACGGGATGTGAACTGGACGCCCCGGTCGGACACCACACGCTCAGGTAGGCCGTGCAGGCGGAAGACATGCTGAAGGTATAGCTGAGCGGTTTCCTTAGCTGTGGGTACGGATGGGCAGGGGGCACAGTGCACCATCTTAGTGAAATGGTCGGAGAAAACTAGGAGGCAGGTACAGCCACGAGAGGGGGGTAAGTCCACCACAAAGTCCAGCGAAACCGTGTGCCAAGGACGTGGTGGGACTGGCAACGGCTGAAGTAGGCTGGGGGGTCGCCCGGTAGGGCCCTTGGCCCGCCGGCAGACGTCACAACCAACGACGTAGCTAACCACGTCAGCCTTCAGGCGGGGCCACCAAAACTCGCGGCTTACCAGATGGGTGGTCCGATACCGCCCAAAGTGTCCCGCTGCTGGGGCATCATGGGTCATCCGGAGAACCTCAGCCCGCAGTGGCCCTGGCGGGATGTACAGGCGACCGTGGCGCAGGAGAGGGCCTGGTGCAAGACCAGCCCCGGATACTGAGGGCATGACCCTTCGGCCAGTTCCCGGAGTCGTTCCTGGGCCCAAGTGTCGACCTGCTGCTGTTCCCGCACCCGAGCCTGCAGTGGCTCAGTCTCCTGAGTGGCCAGGAACGCAGCCGGTGGTAGGATCGTGGTTGGTACTGCTTGCTGTACCGTGTCTGTGATGTCTTCGGGTTTCTGGGACAGGGCATCCGCCTTCTGATTTTGGGAGCTGGGGATGTAGCGGATCCGGAACTGGAACCAGGAGAAGAACAATGCCCACCGGATCTGCCTTTGGTTCAGCTTGCGGGTGGTCTGGAGGTACTCCAGGTTCCGGTGGTCGGTTCTCACCTCCACCGGGTGTCGTGCCCCCTCAAGATGGTGGCGCCAGACCTCAAAGGCCACCTTGATGACCAGTAGTTCCCGCTCCCACACGGTATAGTTACGCTCCACCAGAAGGAGCTGGCGGGAATAGAAGGCGCAGGGTAACAGTGGCGCATCAGGTCCGTGCTGCTGGGACAAGACGGCACCGAGAGCCGTGCTGAAGGCGTCGGTCTCTACCATAAAGGGTCGAGAGAGATCAGGATGTTGCAAGATCGGCGCCCTCTTGAAACAGGCTTTCAACCCCTGAAACGCCTCCACTGCCTCCTTGTCCCAGGAAAATGGTGTTTTGGGGCGCAGCAGCCGGGTCAACGGGGTGGTGCGATGAGCATAATCTGCAATGAAGGTCCGGTAATAGTTGGCGAACCCCAGGAATCGCTGTAGGTCCTTGCGGTTCCGAGGTGCCGCCCATTCCCGAACCGCTGCCACCTTCCCAGGTTCCATCTGCACCCCATTTGGAGAGAGTCGGTGACCAAGGAAGTCCACTGACCGCTGATGGAATTCGCACTTGCTTTTTTTTTTTATAAGATATTTATTAAAGTTTCAGGATATTACAAAAATAAGAGAAAAGAGTAAAAGAAAATAAAAAAATGAAAATAAAAATACAAGGTAAAAACAGTTAAAACCAAGTCAGTCTTTCCATATCTTATCTTTCATTTGCTTGTTTCCCTGACCTCCTCACACCTCCCTTTTTTGTATTCCAGTTCAATTAGTTAATTCAGCAATTCCTTTCCCTCTTTGATTTTATCTTAATCTTTTATCTTAATATATTATAGCTTTAAATTATCACCTGTTAACAATCCATTTTTACATATTCCTTTATAACATTGCTGCTAAAAACCACTTAACTTCAATCCAACATCATTCTAACATTCATTAATTTTGCAGTATTTCTGTAGATAGTTTTTAAATTTCTTCCAATCTTCTTCCACCGACTCTTCTCCCTGGTCTCAGATTCTGCCAGTCATTTCCGCCAGTTCCATATAGTCCATCACCTTCATCTGCCATTCTTCCAGAGTGGGTAAATCTTGTGTCTTCCAATACTTTGCAATAAGTATTCTTGCTGCTGTTGTAGCATACATAAAGAAAGTTCTATCTTTCTTTAGAACCAATTGGCCGACCATGCCCAGGAGAAAGGCTTCTGGTTTCTTCAGAAAGGTATATTTAAATACCTTTTTCATTTCATTATAAATCATCTCCCAGAAAGCCTTAATCCTTGGGCACGTCCACCAAAGGTGAAAGAATGTACCTTCAGTTTCTTTACATTTCCAACATTTATTATCGGGCAAGTGATAGATTTTTGCAAGCTTGACTGGGGTCATGTACCACCTGTATATCATTTTCATAATATTCTCTCTTAAGGCATTACATGCCATAAACTTCATACCTGTGGTCCATAACTGTTCCCAGTCAGCCATCATTATGTTATGTCCAACATCTTGTGCCCATTTAATCATAGCAGATTTCACCGTTTCATCCTGAGTATTCCATTTCAACAGCAAGTTATACATCTTTGACAAAATCTTGGTTTTGGGATCTAACAGTTCTGTTTCCAATTTTGATTTTTCCACCTGGAAGCCAATTTTCTTATCCAAATTATATGCCTCCATTATCTGATAATAATGAAGCCAATCTCACACTTTATTTTTTAGTTTTTCAAAACTCTGCAGTTTCAATTTGTCTCCCTCTTGTTCCAGAATTTCCCAATATTTCGGCCATTTGGCCTCCATATTGAGCTTTTTCCTTTTCCTTTTCTGGGGGGAGTTGAGACCATTAGTATTCCAGCTTAATAGTTGCAGAGCCATGATGTAGTTACTTTGCTTTTCCTCCAACTGCGCCAAATGTTTGTTCTTGTTCTGTCGGTGGTATCGCTTTCTCTAAGCAGTCCAGTCCAAAAGGTAGTGTTGCTATGTCTAGTATTCCTCTTTCTAGTGCTCTTAGCTCTTCTCCAGATTCTTTCTGCAAATCTTCTCCGTGATCTTTCAAAAATCTTTCTTTGTCGTCCACTGATCTTATTTTTATCTTTCTTCCTTTGAAGCTAAAAGATAGGCCTTGGGGAAATTCCCACCTAAAGATAATTCTGTTGCTTCTCAACAGGGCGACCAAATCTCCGTAATTGGACCTAAGGTCCAAAAGATGTTTCGGGATGTCTTTAAATATCTCCACTCTTGACTGATGTATTTCCAGAGTCTTCTGAAAGTGCAGACTCAAGATTTTGTCTCTCTCCTCTTTTGTTCGGAGGGTGATCAAACAGTCTCTCACCCTGTTTTTCTTCCCCCCTCTTCCAAGCCTGAAAGCACTCACTATCTTAAAATCTTCCTTCTCCAAATCTAGGTTCCAAAAGTCTGCAAATTCCTGCATAAGGAAGTCAATCAGATTGTCTTTCTCAAGTTCAAGTATGGCCCTGATCCTCAAATTCATTTATTTCTCCTTCAATTCAATCATAAACAACATCGACCTGTGGTCCTCGAGTTGCCTATGTATCGGTGGTATCTTCTCTTCTACAGCAACTGCTATTTCCTTTGCTTCTTCAGCTGTCTTTCAGGTCAAAGTAGATTCCTGTAGCAGTTTCTCAATAGTTTCTGTGTTAGTGTTCACCTTCTGTCCCAAATTATTAATGCTTGTAGTATTTTGATCAATTTTAGTTGATGCTTCAGCTACTTGTTTACTTAGTTTTTCCAAAGATTCATTAATTTTGCCTAATGCCAGAGCTAAAACATCTTCAGATGCCATTCCTTTTGGTTTAGGTTGTACAGATGCAGCCCCTGATGGTGCAGAGGGGCCAGATGCTGATGCTCTTCGCTGCAGCCAAGTGTCTGGGCGGAAAGATTTACCAGACCTCGTTGTTTTTTCTTGAAGCAAGTCTATCTTTTCTTTTCCATCTGCCATAACACTCTAGTTGAAGCCCAAGGTCAATCCCACGGCCAGAATTTGTTTTGAAGTGGAAAATTCCCCTGGCCCAGTTGTTGTAACAATTTCAAACTTCCTCTAGGGGGACACAGTAACAGTCAAAACTTGTTGCATTAAAAAAATAACCCTTTTTAATCCCCCAATTCACAAAATAGGCAACAATTTCAATTTCAGTTAGTTTCCAGTTACTTTAAAACCAGGAGAAGACAGCCAGAAACATTGTATCTCTCTTGCAGAGTTAGCTGTCAAAAAGTACTCTATTCGCCAACAGCACATTTCACAATACGGCATTCTTCTTGTCCATTGGCAGCCCGTTCCCAGGTTTTAAGCAGTGGATTTTAACTTCCTTTCCTCTCTTTTTGCAGGAAAATATAGTTCACACCTTTCCCCCCTCCTCTCCTGCAGCCAAGGGGGGAAATCGCTTGTTTTGATGTTAGGATTATAGTCCTTTTCGATCGACTTCCCAGGTTTTAGCTTACAACTTCTTTGCTTTACTCTATTTACAAGAAACGGAAGGCGGACTTCCTGTTTATGCCTCCCCACTTCGGTACCAAATTAAGTCTTTATTTTCCTTTATTTCCAAATTTAACTTACTCACGGGTAGTTGTTTTTGTAGCCAGATTGTCACAGGAAAAAAGTCAGCGCTCTCCGGTAACGGCTGTGCGGCTTCGCTCCATGGAAGAAGCAGTTGACTCTCAGCACCGCGCCGCTTGCCCCGCTTCGCTCCGGAGCCCGTAATTGGGTTCCTTTACAAATTGGGGGGGGCACGAAAGGTGCCCGCCGAGTCCCACGGTCACAGGCTTCACCCGCCTGTGATTTTTTAAAGGGTCCCCGCTTCGCCGTAGCGGAACAGACCCGATTTCCGTAGAGCCAGTCCCTCCGGATCAGAGGGAGTCTGCCATTACCGATGGCGCCACCCCGGAAGAATTCGCATTTGCTGAGCTTTGCATACAGGCGATCCTCCTGCAAGCGCTGCAGCACGGTCCGGACATGACCCTCGTGGCGAGCCGGGTCACGGGAGAAAATCAGAATGTCATCTAAGTACACCACCACGTACTTGTCTAGTAAGTCCTGGAACACGTGACTGATGTATCGTTGGAACACAGCGGGCGCGTTGCACAATCTGAAGGGCATTACCAGGTATTCAAACTGCCCATACCGGGTCCCGAATGCTGTCTTCCACTCATCCCCGGCTTGGATCCGAATTAAATTGGAGGCCCCCCAGAGGTCTAGCTTGGTGAACACCTGCGCCCCTTGCACCCGCTCCAGCAACTCCGAAATAAGGGGCAAGGGGTACCGGTCTGGGATAGTAATCTTGTTCAGGGCCCGGTAGTCATGGCAAAGACGAAGCTCCCCACACTTCTTCTTAACGAAGAGAACTGGAGCAGCGGTGGGTGAGGTGGAAGGCCGAATGAACCCACGCTCCAGGTTCTTGCGAAGGAAGTCCTGCAAAGCTTCACGCTCTGGCTCCGTAAGAGAGTAAGAGAGTATAGGCGACTCACAGGCAGGGGCGCCCCGGGCGGAGGTCTATGCCGCAGTCGAAAGACCGATGGGGCGGCAGCTGGTCTGCCCCCCATTCCTCGAACACGTCTTGGTAGTCCCGGTAAACAGCCGGGAGCGCTGACGCAGCCTCATCAGTGGGCGCGGCTGCTAACATCTTGAACTGCGCATGGGGACACGGGTCTGGGAAGTGCACAGTCCGATTGACCCAGTCAATCCGAACATTGTGAGACTCCAGCCAGTCCATCCCGAGCACCAGGGGAAACCAAGGCATGGTAGCAATGTCCAGAGTTCGCACCTCCCGGTGCTGCTGGTGACACAGAACCAAGGGCTGTCTCCTGAGTAACGGCGCCCGAGCGCAGGAGCCGCCCGTCAATTGCCTCCACCTGTACCGGTTCCGACTTATCCTGGAGTGGCACCTGATGATGGGCGGCAAAGGCAGAGTCCATATACGAGCGGGTTGTCCCTGAATCCACCAGAGCATGGGTGAGAATCCAGGGCCCGCCAGGGGGGTATAGGCGCACTGGAACCATGAGGTGTCACAATTCCACTGGTGAGGGCCCCTCTTGCATGGTTTGGGACCCCGGGTACCCAGGGCCTTCGACTACCGGGGTTGGCGGTTTCCCTGCGGCCTGCATCTTCTCGGGACAGGATCGGGCGTAATGTCCACTCCCACCGCAGTAGAGACACAGGTTCCCCTCCCGACGCCGCGTCTTCTCCGAGGGGGAGAGGTGAGTTTGCACTGCCCCAAGCTGCGCTGGCTCGTCCGGCAACTCGGCTGTGGCTGTGGATCTGCTGGGAAGGACTGGAGCCAGGAGCCGGGAATGCTGGCGGTCCCGGGCCTGGCGACGGTCCTCCAACCGATCGTCTATCTGCAGGCTCCGCTGAATGAGGGCGTCCAGCGTGGCCAGCTGGTCCAGTATCTCGTCCGACAGTCTCTCGAGATACTGGTCCCGAAGTGTAGAGTCATTCCAAGACAAGTCCTGTGCCAACAGCCGAAATTCTGTGGACTTGTCCTGTCTCAACCGACGAATCGCCCGATTGGCTTGGCTCCCCCTTCAGAGGGTTGCCAAACGCAGTCTCCAAGTGGTTACAGAACCCCACATAGTGTGTTAGCAAAAGGGAGTCTTGCCGGAGCAGTGGCAAGGCCCACTTGGCCGCCTGGTCCTTTAACCAACTGATCAAGAAGTGCACCTTGGTGCGATCGTCAGGAAAATTCCGGGCTCGCCCCTGAATATACAGCTTGGCCTGGGCGAGGAACATGGGAAAGCTGGCCGGAGACCCATCAAATTTCTCTGGCAGGGCCACTGGCTACTTGCCAGGAACTGGGGCATCGGCCCCAGGAGCCGGTAAGGCACCCAACTGCTGCTGAAACGCTGTAAGCGCATTGCTTAGCTGCTGAACGGTGTGAGTCAAGGCCTGGTTCTCCTGGGCCAATGCCACCAACGCAGCTGCCTGATCGGCCATTGCTTCTGGCTCTTCCCGAACGCACCCCAACGAAGGGGGAGTGCGGGTGTGGCGGGAGCAAACTGTGCTGGTCCCGGGGGGAGGTTACTGTGAGGCGTGGTCAGAGTCCGGTCCTGGGTCGAGGGTCTGGAGACTGTCCACCAAGGGCGAAGCGGGGTCCAAAGCGAGGAACCGGGCATGGTCGGGAACTCTGGAAGAACAGGGCTGGGTGCTGGCAGAAACAGGTTTCCAATGACGTTGCTCCCGCAACCTGGGACCGGGCTGACTGGCCTTTATCTTCTCTGAGGTCAGGGGCGGTCCCAGCCCACAGGTGACCCGCCTCTCCTGGCCTTAAGGCGAGCACTCCTCCTGAGAGAACCCAGTTCCCTCCGCCTCACTGCCCTGAGCCTCTGCAGCTCAGGAGAGGCTGTAGGGTTACTGGACCCAGGGGGAGGCTCACCTTCCCCTGACAGGGCTGGGAGAGGCGCACCTGTAGGCAATGGGTCCTCAATCACCTCCGGAGCCAGAGTGGATTCATCTGGTGTCTGCTCCTGAGGATCCGGCACAGGTGCAGGCGCTTCAGATTCAAGGCCCTGCCCCGGCTCAGCCGGCCCTGGAGGCGGGGACTCCTGTGCAGGCTGGGATTCCTCCGGTTCAGCCTCTGAATCAGATTCCCAGGCCATCACAGGAAACCACCCTGGCGGAAAAACGCAGCTCTTTTTTTTTTTGGAATTATTTTTTATTCTTTTTACAATACAAAAATATAAAAACACATAACACAATTTTTCACAAATACATTTTTTGCAGTTCCCTCAGCTCTTTTGCAAATCCTCTCTTTTAGTCCTTCTTCCGCATTTCTTAATCTAGTATTGCCTTATATTAAAAACCTCCTCCTTCTTATTCCCTTTTTTACAATATTTCTAATATTATTTTCACAGAGCCTCTTGCAAACCTACAAACGTTAATTGTTCATCGCAAATACTTTTCAAATAGTCTACAAATTTACTCCAGTCTTCAGTGAATCTGTGGTCTCGTAGGCCTCGGATCCTTCCTGTTTATCAAGTTTTGCGTATTCCATTAACTTCATTCTCCATTCTTCCATCGACGGTAATTCTTCTTGTTTCCATTTTTGGGCTAGCAGTATTCTTGCCGCTGTTACTGCGTATAAAAAAAAGCTTATAATCTTTTCTGTTTATTTCATTTCCTACCATTCCTAACAAAAATGCCTCTGGTTTCTTAACAAATGTATATTTCAACATTTTTTTCAATTCGTTAGATATCATTTCCCAGAAGCCTTTCACTTTCTTACATTCCCACCACATATGTTAAAAGGTCCCTTCCTTTTCTTTACATTTCCAACATTTATTACACACTTTATACATTCTTGCTAACTTCACTGGTGTTATATACCATCTACATACCATTTTCATAACATTTTCTTTTAACGCAGTACAGGCCGTAAATTTTAACCTTTCGTTCCATAGTTTTATCCATTCACATAACTGTATATTATATCCAAAATCTCTAGCCCAATGAATCATAACCGATTTAATTTCTTCATCTTTAGTATACCATTCTAGCAGCAATTTATACATCTTCGATAAAATTTTAAATTCATTATTCAATATCTCTATTTGAAATTTCGATTCTTTTTCAACATAACCTTTTTCTTTTAGTTCTTTTTTAAACATTTCATTAACCTGATAATAATGCAACCAATCATTAACATATTCTTTAACTTCCTCGTAGGGTTTCAATTTCCATTTACCTCCTTCTTTAACAATCAAGTTCCCATATGTTACCCAATTCCCCCTCATATTGATCTTCTTTACACTCATCACCTCTAATGGAGACAACCAGTGTGGTATCCTTGGTTCTAATAGGTTTTTATACCTATCCCAAGCTTCTATAAGAGATCTTCTGAAGATGTGGTTTTCAAAGCCTTTGTGAATTTTTTTTCTTATCACACCATAAATATGCGTGCCAACCAAATCTGTTATCAAATCCGGACTTCCGGGGCGGCGCGAACGGCAATGGCGGTCCTCTTCTAACCGGGAAGAGGCGGCTCCGCAGAAACTGGGTCGTCCGCTACGGCGAAGCGGAGACCCACTTTGGAAAACCACAGGCGGCAAGAGCCCGTGGCCTTGAGGCTCGGTGGGCGCCAGGAGCGACCCCCCAAACGTCAAAGGAACCCCGTAAGGGGCTCCGGAGCGTGGAGGGGGGTGGCGGCGCTGTGAGCCGTTTCGCAATCTGCGGAGCGAAGCCGCGCTGCTGCTGCCGGTGAGCGCTGATCCCTTTTCCTGTGAAATTCGGATCCGGAACCAAAACCAACTTATTCGTGAGTAAAGACTGAATCACTTTAAATTAGAGACTAAAAGCTGAATTGAAAGATTTGAACTTGGCTGAGAGCGGAGAGACGTGGAAACAGGAAGTCCGTCTTCCGCTGCCATTGAACTTTAAAAAGCAAAGAGCTGGAGGAGTGGAGGCTGAAAAAAGACTTTTAACTTTACTGATCTAAGCACCCACTGAACCTGCAATCTAAAGTAAAGACTTTAAGTTCATGATTTGGAATTACCATTTGCATTTGACTTTCCTTCTTTTATTGGATTACAATTAAAAGGTGAAACCCAGGGTCCGGAGCTGCCAGAGCTCTGAGAGATTGAGCTGTCAGTATTGCAGATTTGGATACTGTATATTGGAACTTGCAACAATCTGAGGGTATTTAGACCTCCTAATTTGAAACATTCTTTTGGAGACCAGTAAGCACTGTTTGTAACAAAGTGACTATTAATATCAACTCTGCTAAATACTTGTACTTGAAGGTTCCTGGACATTAAATTAGACTCTGAAAGACATTTTAAGCTCCCTCTAGAGGATTGGACTAAAACAGTGACTTTACATTTACTTTCGATTCCCCGGCTGCTTGCTTTCTCTGGGCCTCCCTATTCCCATGGGAATAACTCAGTGTGACCTTGATTGATAGATAACGTTGGAATGAGTGGCACAAGAAGAAGAGGAAGAGTTAGACAAACAACTTTGACAACTCTAACCTCAGCCTCACAGACACGTAGATCATCTGTACCTACTCTGCCTTCAGAAGTTGAAGAAGTTGCCTCGTCACAGGAAAAAGAGGGAGAAATAGAGCAGTTACAATTGGAAGATATGGCCTCAGGAGCATCTGCTTCTATTTTAGATAAAATCTTTGAAAAATTGGAAGCTTTGGACAAGAAAGCAGATGAGCAAACAGCAAAGATTGACCAAAATACAGAATGTTTAAATAAATTAACTGGACAAGTGGCACAGAACACACAGGCAATTGGACAGTTGACGGAGGCCACAGCAGAAAATCGGAAATTGGCTGAGGATACTAGACAAAAACTAGAAAATTTAGAACAAGAGGTAAGACCACTCACTAAACAAGTAGGGGAACATCAGATTTATCTTTCTATGATAGAACTGAGAAATCGTGAGAATAATTTGAGGATTAGGTCGCTACAAGAGGCAGAAGAAGGAAACCTAGCTGAGTTCTTAACCAAAGAATTCTCCAAGTTCTGGAATTTGGAGGAAAAGGATTTTAAAATTGTGTCAGCTTTCAGGCTTGGAAGATTTATAAAAAAGGAGAGGCCCAGAGACTGTTTGATAACATTGAGATCAAAGGAGGAAAGGGACAAGATTTTGGGCCTACACTACGGAAAGTCACTGGATATTATGGACAGAAGAATTGAAATTTACAAAGATATTCCTAGACAACTGTTGGACCTTAGAGCCGCCTATTCTGAACTTGCCAAATTATTAAGGAGTAACGCAATTGCATTTAGGTGGGAATTCCCCCAAGGAATATCCTTTACCTTTAGAGGGAGAAAGGTTAAAATTAGAACATCGGAAGAGAGAGACAAATTTCTGTCTACATACGGAGAGGACCTTCAAAAAGGAATTGAACTACCTTCTGGGCCTGGGGCAACGCCAGCACCAGCACCAGCACCTGTGGAACCTGAAGATTCTGAGAACAAGATACCACCCCTTGAAAAATAACCAGATTAATTCAGGATGTCTCTGCAACTGTTGAGCTGGAATATAAATGGCTGTAACATTCCGGAAAAAAGGAAGAAAATATTTCATATATTAAAAAAAGAACAATTGGACATTATTTGCCTACAGGAAACACATGTGACAAGGCTCCACAGAAAAGTGTTAATAAATAAAAGATTGGGCCAGGAATTTATATCGTCGGACAAAGTTAAGAAGAGAGGAGTGGTGATATATGCGAAAGAGAGCCTGTCACCTAAATTCTTATTTAAAGATGAACATGGAAGAATTTTGGCAATTGAGATACAACACCAAGGAGAGAAATTGTTGATATTAGGAATCTATGCACCTAACGAAGGGAAATCGGAATTTTACAAGAAGCTGCAGGAGACCATGCTGGATTATCTGGACTACAACAACATCATAATGATGGGAGATATGAATGGGGTCGTATCAACTAACATGGACAAGTCACAAAGTCAAAATGTTACAAAAGACGGCAGACTACCTAAAACTTTTTTTGAAATGACAGACAATACGGATTTGATTGACATCTGGAGGACAAAGAACCCACTAGGAAGAGAGGGAACATTCTTTTCTGAAGCCCAACTGACCTGGACAAGAATCGACCAAATATGGATATCTAGAGGCCTGGCACCTAAGGTCAGAAAAGTGGAAATCTGCCCAAAGACCTGCTCCGACCATAACGCAGTAAAGATGGATATGACACTACTACCAACCGGATCCTTTAGATGGAAGATGAATGACAATTTGTTCAGAGATCAGGAAATTACCAAGAAGGCCCAAAAAGTTTTGAAGGATTACTTTGAGATAAATATGAATACTACGGTGGAAAAAAGAATTGTCTGGGACGCAAGTAATAATAATAATAATAATAATAATAATAATTTATTATTTATACCCCGCCCATCTGGCTGGGTTTCCCCAGCCACTCTGGGCGGCTTCCAAAAGAATATTAAAATACTATGATACATCAAACATTAAAAGCTTCCCTAAACAGGGCTGCCTTCAGATGTCTTCTAAAAGTCTGGTAGTTGTTGTTCTCTTTGACATCTGGTGGGAGGGCGTTCCACAGGGAGGGCGCCACTACCGAGAAGGCCCTCTGCCTGGTTCCCTGTAACTTGGCTTCTCGCAGTGAGGGAACCGCCAGAAGGCCCTCGGTGCTGGACCTCAGTGTCCGGGTAGAACAATGGAGGTGGAGACGCTCCTTCAGGTATACTGGACCGAGGCCGTTTAGGGCTTTAAAGGTCAGCACCAACACTTTGAATTGTGCTCGGAAACGTACTGGGAGCCAATGTAGGTCTTTCAAGACCGGTGTTATATGGTCTCGGCGGCTGTTCCCAGTCACCAGTCTGGCTGCTGCATTCTGGATTAGTTGTAGTTTCCGGGTCACCTTCAAAGGTAGCCCCACGTAGAGCGCATTGCAGTAGTCCAAGCGGGAGATAACCAGAGCATGCACCACTCTGGCGAGGCAGTCCGCGGGCAGATAGGGTCTCAACCTACATACCAGATGGAGCTGGTACACAGCTGCCCTGGACACGGATTTAACCTGTGCCTCCATGGACAGCTGTGAGTCCAAAATGACTCCCAGGCTGCGCACCTGGTCCTTCAGGGGCACGGTTACCCCATTCAGGACCAGGGAATCCCCCACACCTGCCCGCCTCCTGTCCCCCAGAAACAGTACTTCTGTCTTGTCAGGATTCAACCTCAATCTGTTTGCCGCCATCCATCCTCCAACCGCCTCCAGACACTCACACAGGACCTTCACCGCCTTCACTGGTTCTGATTTAAAGGAGAGGTAGAGCTGGGTGTCATCTGCATACTGATGAACACCCAGTCCAAACCCCCTGATGATCTCTCCCAGCGGCTTCATATAGATATTAAAAAGCATGGGGGAGAGGACAGAACCCTGAGGCACCCCACAAGTGAGAGCCCAAGGGTCTGAACACTCATCCCCCACCACCACTTTCTGAACACGGCCCAGGAGGAAGGAGCGGAACCACTGTATGACAGTGCCCCCAGCTCCCAGCCCCTCAAGACGGTCCAGAAGGATGTTATGGTCGATGGTATCAAACGCCGCTGAGAGATCCAGCAGAACTAGGAAACAGCTCTCACCTTTGTCCCTAGCCCGCCGGAGATCATCAACCAGTGCGACCAAGGCAGTTTCAGTCCCGTGATGAGGCCTGAATCCCGATTGGAAGGGATCCAAATGGTCCGCTTCTTCCAGGCGTGCCTGGAGTTGTTCAGCAACCACTCGCTCAATCACCTTGCCCAAGAATGGAAGATTTGAGACTGGGCGATAGTTGGCTATCGTGGCCGCATCTAAAGATGGTTTTTTAAGAAGCGGTTTAATAACCGCCTCTTTCAGCGGGTCTGGGAAGGCTCCCTCACGGAGGGAAGCATTCACCACCCCACGAAGCCCATCGCCCAGCCCTTCCCGGCTAGCTTTTATAAGCCAGGATGGGCAAGGATCAAGGAGACAGGTGGTTGGTTTCACTCGTCCAAGCAGCCTGTCCACATCCTCGGAGGTAACAGATTGGAATTGATCCCACACAATTTGACTAGACAGGACTCTAGCACTCCCCCGCCCCGGCCCTGCTCCCACGGTGGCGTCTACCTCTTCCCGAATCTGAGCGACTTTATCTGCAAAAAACTTTGCAAAATCATTGCAGGAGATCATGTGGCCCGTATTGGGCCCCGATGTAGCAGGTGGTTCCGCTAAATTGCGGACCACCTGAAAAAGTCTCCTGCTGCTGTTTTCTGCAGATGCAATAGAGGCGGCGAAGAAAGCCTTCTTCGCCGTCGCTACCGCCACTTGGTAGGCTCGACACTGAGCTCTAACCTGTGTCCGGTCAGCTTCAGAATGGGTCATCCGCCACCGGCGCTCTAGCCGTCTCAACGATTGTTTCATTGCCCTCAGATTCGTGGAAAACCACGGGGCCATCCGGGCTCCATGCAATCGGAGAGGGCGCTTCGGAGCCAAACAGTCAATAGCCCTGGTTAACTCCACATTCCAGCGGGCCACCAGGGAATCAGCTGAAAGGCCATCAACATGGGATAAAGCATCCCCTACCGCTCTCTGGAAACCATTTGGATCCATTAAGTGGCGGGGGCGGACCATCCGAATCGGTCCCACCTCCCTGCAGAGGGGAAGGGTCGCGGAGAAGTCAAGTTGCACCAGGAAGTGGTCTGACCATGGCACTTCTTTTGTTTCGCTTTTACTTAGTGTCAGAACACCAACATCCATGGAGGTAAACACCAGGTCCAAGGCATGTCCGTGGCTATGGGTTGGGCCAAACTTATTCAGGGACAGCCCCATGGAGGCCATGCTTTCCACGAAGTCCCGAGCGGCCCCTTGTAAGGTCGTGTCGGCATGGATGTTAAAATCCCCTAGGACAACCAAACTAGGTGTCTCCAGGAGAACATCCGCCACGACCTGAAGCAGCTCGGGCAGGGAATCCTTGGTGCAGCGGGGAGGTCGGTACACCAAAAGGAATCCTGTACTGCCCCTATTGCCCAACTTCCAGAACATGCACTCAGAGAACTGGGTCTTCCCAATAGGATGCCTGGTGCAAACTAATGACTTCCTAAAAATCACTGCAACCCCCCCTCCCCGCCCACAGGGCCTGGGTTGCTGTGCGTAAGAGAAACCTGGTGGACAAGCAGCGGCAAGAACAGGCCCACCTGCTTCATCCAACCAAGTCTCTGTTACACAAGCCAGGTCAAATCCTCCATCCATGATCACGTCATGGATGGCAGTGGTCTTATGAATCATTGACCTGGCATTGCACAGCAGCACCTTCAGGCTATGTGGGTATCCCTTGCTGATTCTAGTATCCGTCCGGACAGGACCAGACCCGGAGGCAGGGATAGTCCTCAGACAACGACTAAACCTGCCTCCTCTGTAATGACATGGTCTGGTCTTAGCGTAACTCCTCCTCCTACCCGTGATCACTGAGATCGGTTGTCCCAGCGCATCCCCCTCCGTGGAACATACCCCAGCCATTTTGTTGGCTGGGACCCACTCCCCGGCAGCCCTGACCCTTCCCCTTAAGAACAAAATAAGACCTTAAAACAATAAAAAACCCCAGAAAACAAAAAACAATACAAATGAAAAACTATAAAAATTACAAATCCATTAAAATCAAACAAATTCCCAACTAAACATCCATCCCACCCCCATCCCCGTCCCCGCATATACAAAAAAATGAAAGGAAAAGGAACATTTTAAAACAAACTCTGCGCCCCTCCGGATCCCCCTGGGTCGCAGCAGCAGTGACAACAACCGTCCCTGTGAGGCCTGTCAGGCCCCGCCCTGGGCCAGGTGGTGAGTGGCAGGAAGGAGCAGGGCCCTCAGACACCCACACAGGAGAGTCCTCCTGGGCAGCAGAGCGCAGCAGTCCCTGTGAGTCCTTCAGGCCCCGCCCTGGGCCAGATGGTGAGTGGCAGGAAGGAGCAGGGCCCTCAGACACTCACACAGGAGAGTCCTCCTGGGCAGCAGAGCGCAGCAGTCCCTGTGAGTCCTTCAGGCCCCGCCCCGGGCCAGATGGTGAGTGGCAGGAAGGAGCAGGGCCCTCAGACACTCACACAGGAGAGTCCTCCTGGGCAGCAGAACGCAGCAGTCCCTGTGAGTCCTTCAGGCCCCGCCCCGGGCCAGATGGTGAGTGGCAGGAAGGAGCAGGGCCCTCAGACACTCACACAGGAGAGTCCTCCTGGGCAGCAGAACGCAGCAGTCCCTGTGAGTCCTTCAGGCCCCGCCCCGGGCCAGATGGTGAGTGGCAGGAAGGAGCAGGGCCCTCAGACACTCACACCGGAGAGTCCTCCTGGGCAGCAGAACGCAGCAGTCCCTGTGAGTCCTTCAGGCCCCGCCCCGGGCCAGATGGTGAGTGGCAGGAAGGAGCAGGGCCCTCAGACACTCACACAGGAGAGTCCATTACAGTAAAGCTGTAATGAGGGGATTCTTGATACAACAGAATGCCGTAAAGAAAAGGACACAAAATGAGAAAAAAGATAAGATCCTGGATAAAATAAAAGAATTAGAGAAGAAGTTAAGATTAAATCCGAAGTCACAGCCAACTCTGAGAGAAATTAAACTTTATCAAACACAATATTCTAAATTGATAAATCAGGAAATAGAATGGAAGGTTAAATTAATGAAACAAAAAACGTTTGAGTCGGCGAATAAATGTGGAAAACTGCTAGCTTGGCAGTTGAAGAGAAGACAAAGATTAAATACGGTCACAAACTTAGAGGTTGAAGGAAAAAACATTCAGAATCCTGTGGACATTAGAAAGTGTTTCCAGAGATACTTCAAAAAACTATACACCCAAGGGCCGCAAGATGAAGCTGAGATTAAACAATTTTTGGCAAAAAATGGACTACCCAAACTGTCACAAGAAAATAGGACAATCCTGAATTCCAAAATAACACGACAGGAGATTGAACAAGCCATTCAGAACATGCAACTGGGCAAATCTCCAGGGCCAGATGGGCTGACCTCCAAGTACTACAAGATATTAAAAGACTATTTGATACAACCTTTGATGGAGGTCAGCAATGAAATTATGGAGGGGAGGAGGGCACCGGAGTCGTGGAAAGAAGCGTTTATCACATTAATACCAAAGACAGAAGCTGAAAAGACACAACTTAAGAACTACCGTCCCATCTCCCTTTTAAATGTGGATTACAAAATATTTGCAGACATTTTGGCAAGTAGATTTAAAAAAGTTTTAAATGAAGTAATCCATAAGGACCAGGCAGGCTTTCTCCCAGGTAGACATTTGTTTGCTAATACAAGGAACATTATTGACATTTTGGAACTTTTGCAAACAGATATAAACACAAAAGCAGTTTTAATCTTTATAGACGCGGAGAAGGCCTTTGACAACATCTCCTGGAAATTTATGATGGGAAACTTAAAAGAGATGGGAGTGGGACGGGGTTTTGAGAATGGGATTGAGGCGATATATTCAGAGCAGAAAGCTAAACTGATAGTTAACAATGTGGTTACAGAAGAGCTTAAAATTGAAAAAGGAACACGACAAGGTTGCCCTATCTCCCCTTTGTTATTCATTTCGGTTCTGGAAGTGCTATTGAATATGATTAGAGGGGACCGGTTGGTGGAAGGAATTCAGGTCGGACAGAAACAATATAAATTAAAAGCTTTTGCAGATGACCTGGTTTTGACCTTGCAGGAGCCAGAGTCTAGTACGAAAAGAGTATTACAACTGATTAATGATTTTGGTCGGGTGGCTGGATTTAAATTGAATAAACAGAAAACTAAAGTTTTGGGGAAAAACTTAACAGATACAGAGTCAGAACGGTTTCAGAAAGAGACAGAACTTAATGTGGTTAAAAAAGTAAAATACCTAGGGGTAAACATAACATCAAAAAACCTAAGTCTATTTAAGGATAACTATGAAAAATGCTGGGCAGAAATTAAGAGAGACTTAGATAGTTGGTCAAAATTAAAACTTTCTTTGTTAGGCCGAATTGCTGCTATTAAGATGAATGTACTGCCAAAGATGTTGTTTTTGTTTCAAACACTTCAGGTTTTGGACAAGACGGAGTGCTTTCAGAAGTGGCAAAGAGATATTTCTAAGTTTGTCTGGCAGGGCAAAAAGCCCAGAATCAAGTTTAAGATATTAACCGATGCGAAAGAAAGAGGGGGCTTTGCCCTGCCAGATTTAAAGTTGTATTATGAGGCCGCAGCGTTCTGCTGGCTAAAAGACTGGCTACTTCTTGAAGACACTGACCTGTTGGATTTGGAAGGGTTTAACAATGCTTTTGGATGGCATGCATATTTATGGTATGACAAGGTTAAAGCAAATAAGGCCTTTAAGAACCATATTGTCAGAAAATCACTGTTTAATGTCTGGACAAAATATAAAGACTTGCTGGAAAATAAAACTCCAAGGTGGCTTTCACCTTTGGAAGCTAAGGCCCGAAAAAGACCCAATATGGAGGCTAAATGGCCTAAATATTGGGAAATATTAGAAAAAGACGGAGACAATTGGAAATTGCAGAGTTTGGAGAAAATGAAGGATAAAGTGCGAGACTGGTTACATTACGCTCAGATTAAAGAAGTTTTTAAAAATGACAAGAAACTAGGGTTCCAGGTGGAGAAATCGAAACTAGAAACAGAATTGTTAGAACCAAAGACTAAGGTACTTTCAAGGATGTATAACTTGCTGTTAAAATGGAATACACAAGATGAAGCGGTTAAATCGGCTATGATAAGGTGGGCACAGGACATTGGGTATAATATCATGTTTGAGGACTGGGAAAGGTTGTGGAGTACTGGGTTGAACTTTACTGCATGTAATGCTTTGAAAGAAAATGTAATGAAAATGATATATAGATGGTATATGACCCCAGTCAAACTTGCAAAAATTTACCACCTGTCTGATAATAAGTGTTGGAAATGTAAAGAGTGTGAAGGAACATTTTTCCACCTCTGGTGGACTTGCCCTAAAGTGAAGGCGTTCTGGGAAATGATTTATAATGAATTGAAAAAGGTGTTTAAATATACCTTCACTAAGAAACCAGAGGCCTTTCTTTTGGGTATTGTCGGCCAAGGGGTGGTAAAGAAGGACCGGACATTTTTTATGTATGCAACAACAGCAGCAAGGATACTACTTGCAAAGCACTGGAAAGCTCAAAATCTACCCACACTGGAAGAATGGCAGATGCAACTGATAGACTACATGGAATTGGCTGAGATGACCGGCAGAATTCGTGACCTGGGAGAAGAGAGGACTGAGGAGGATTGGAAGAAATTTAAGAATTATTTACAAAAACACTGTAACTTGAGTGAATGCTAAGCAGGATGCTAGATCTTAAATAATTGAGCACCACTAACTTAGATGATTTAAGAAAATAAGTGAGATTGAGAAAATATAATCCTTTTTTAAAACTAGAAGACTATGAAATTTAGAAGGGATATAAGAATGCAAATAAGATAACAAATTGCTGGTAAAAAGTTATAACGATGAAAGTGGGAGCGGGAGATGTGAGGAAGTCCAAAAAAAAAATATATGTGAAACTATGTTAAGTTATTTGTTTTATTGCCTGTTACATTTATTCTTATTGTAAACTCCAATAAATATTATATATAAAAAAAAAAACAAATCTGTTATCAAATCCTTCCAAGTCTAACAATTCTCCATTTTCTAATCTCATTCACTCCTTCAACCAACAGAGGCATGATGCTTCATAATACAATTTCAGGTCTGGTAGGGCGAAGCCTCCTCTTTCTTTCGCATCTGTTAACAACTTAAACTGTATTCTTGGCTTCTTACCCTGCCAGATATACCTTGAAATTGTTCTTTGCCATTCTTTATATATTATTGCCCCTTTGATTATCGGGATTGTCTGAAATAAAAATAGCATCTTTGGTAACACGCTCATCTTTATCGTTGAAATTCTTCCCCAAAATGATAACTTCATCCTCCCCCACACCTCCAGGTCCCTTTTAATTCCATTCCACATTGGTATATAGTTGTTTTGAAACAGATCAATATTTTGGGGGGTTAACCAAATTCCCAAATATTTAACCTTCTTAACCACTTCTATTCCTATTTGTTGTTGCATTGTTTCTATCAGACCTTGTTCCATGTTTTTAGCAATTATTTTAGTTTTTTTCTTACTTAGTATGAATCCTGCTACTTGACCAAACTGTTCTATCTCCTCTAATACCTCTTTAACACTTCTTAACGGTTCTTCCACAGTCAATACCAGATCATCGGCAAAGGCTTTAACCTTGTACTCATTATGACCAACTTTTACCCCTCTTATTGATTTATTTTTCCTTATAGATCTCAGAAAGATTTCCAACACCAAGATGAATAATAGTGGTGAAAGAGGACATCCCTGTCTTGTACCTTTAGTTATTTTTATATCTTCTGTCATCACATTATTTACAATCAATTTTGCTCTTTGTTCCATATATATAGCTTTTATACCAATAAATATTCTTGACCTACATCCATAGCTTCTAAATTTTTTAACATAAATTCCCAAGCTATATTATCAAAGGCCTTTTCTGCATCTACAAATATCAACATAGCTTGTTTTTCATTTCTGGCTGTCAGATATTCCAAAATATTAATTATATTTCTTATATTATCTTTCATCTGTCTGCCAGGTAGAAAACCAGCTTGATCTTTATGAATCACTTCTTGTAATAACTTTTTCATCCTCTTAGCTAAAATACTTGCAAATAACTTGTAATCATTGTTTAACAACGAAATAGGCCTATAGTTTTTTACTTGTGTTAGATCAGAGTATTGTTTTGGAATAAACGTGATAAAAGCTTCTTTCCAAGTTTCAGGAATTTCCTTTTTCTTTAAGATATTATTCATAACTTCTTTCAATGGTACTAGTAGGATGTGTTTCATCTCTTTATAATACCTTGCCGTAAATCCATCTGGTCCTGGTGTCTTTCCTTTTTTTAATTCCTTTATAGCCTCTTTTATCTCTTCAGTTTCTATTGGGTCATTCAGTCTGTCTCTTTTATCAGTCGGGATTTTCTGCACCTCTTTTTCCTTTAAAATCTCTATTTTTTTCATATTGCTCTTCTCTCTTCTTTTATATAAATGTCTATAAAAATCCAAGAATCCTTTTCTAATTCCTTTCGGATTATCTATTTCAGTTCCCTCAACGATGATTTTGTTAATTATATTCTGTTCCTTTCTTTTCTTAATCTGCCAAGCCAACCATTTTCCTGATTTATTAGCAAATTCGAAATTTCTTTGTTTCATTCTTTTAATATTCCATTCCACTTCTTTATTTATTATCATTGCAAATTGTGTTTGTAGAATCTTTATATTTTGTTTTATTTTCAAATTGTTTGGTCTTTTGATTAGTTTTTTCTCATTTTCCATAATTTGTTTCAAAATCTCTTTTTTCCCTTTCTCTCTATTTTTTTTTTTTAATCGAATTCTGCTGAATAAAGAAACCTCTCATCACGGCTTTGCTGGCATCCCATACTATATTCATTTTCGTTTCTTTATTAGAATTGTTTACAAAATAGTCCGTCAAATTTTTTTGTGCTTTCATTAAAATTTCTTGATCATTGAGAAGGTTCTCATTTATTCTCCATCTAAACGTTTTTTCTTCAAATCCCTTTATTTCCAATTTTATTGCATTATGATCCGAGATTACCTTTGGTTGAATTTCAATCCCTGATCAATGCAGCCGCCTCCCCCTTGTGTCGGATTGTGAATAGCCAGGTGTGTCTCGAAAAATCATCAATCAGGACCAGAACATGCTTCGATCCACTTAAAGAAGCTACCTGCATCGGTCCACATAAATCTGTGTGAACCAGCTCAAAGGGTTTGCTGGTCCTCCTGTCTGACGTGGGATATGTGCATGTCGTGACCTTCAATTGTTTACATGCTCGACAATCTAGGAATTTGTCACATGCTTTAAACCCACACCCAACCGTGTTCTCAGTGGCCCTTTTAACATAAGACCACCCCGCATGCGCAAATCTGTGATGCCATAGATGTAAACAATTATCATGTGGTGGTACATTTGCACACTGCACTTGTGCCTCTTCAGGGGGTTCTGCAACAGCAGCATTTGCAACAGGCATCTGCACCAGGAAAAGCCTGTCTCTCCCCTCAACGCTGTGGATCTTCTTTCCATCCCTGTAAAAATAGCACGTTGTTAGTAAACACCACATCAAAGCCATCAGCAACAAGAGCTGACACACTTAAAAGAGAATTGGCGATCTCAGGCACCACAAAAGCCTGCACTTCATGATCTATAAAGGAACAGTACAAAGAACCAGATTCAGTTAACTGTCTCTTTGAACCACCAGCCAGTGACACAAATCGACCAGTTTTAACTTACTTGCAGTTTCTGAGGAGCCCACTAGATGGCACTAGGCAATGGGTAGCTCCAGTGTCGACAACAAGAGTCATAGTGGCTCTCTGGCTGTCTTCCAACGCTGCCATAGCAACACTCTCCCCCCCCCCGACTGGGGCCTTTGTTGCTTCCCAGAGACACCATCGCAGCTGTGAGATGATAAAACGACTTGTCCTTGTTTTTCTTTCTTTTTTTTAAATAAATATTTATTAAGATTTTCACAATATTACAAAATGAAAAAAGAAAAAGAAGAAAAAACACAAAATAAAAATAATTAAAAACAATTCAATCTTTCTATCATTTATCTTTCATTTACTTGTTCCCCGGACCTCCTCTTACCTCCCTTTTTTGTATTCCAGTTCAATTTGTTAGTTCCGCAGTTCCTTTCCCTCCTTAATTCATCCTGATCTTTAATCTTAGGTATATTATAACTTTAAATTTTTACCTGTTAAAAATCCGTTTTTTCATATTCTTTTAGACCATTACAGCTAGAAACCGCTTAACTTCAATCCAACATCATTCTAACATTCATTGATTTTGCAGTATTTCTGTAAATAGTCTTTAAATTTCTTCCAATCTTCTTCCACCGACTCTTCTCCCTGGTCTCGGATTCTGCCAGTCATTTCCGCCAATTCCATGTAGTCCATCACCTTCATCTGCCATTCTTCCAGAGTGGGTAGGTCTTGTGTCTTCCAATACTTTGCAATAAGTATTCTTGCTGCTGTTGTGGCATACATAAAGAAAGTTCTATCCTTCTTTAACACCAGTTGGCCGACTATGCCCAGGAGAAAGGCCTCTGGTTTCTTCAAGAAGGTATATTTAAATACCTTTTTCAATTCATTATATATCATTTCCCAGAAAGCCTTAATCTTTGGGCACGTCCACCAAAGGTGAAAAAAAGTACCTTCATTTTCCTTGCATTTCCAACATTTATTATCGGGCACATGGTAGATTTTTGCAAGCTTGACTGGTGTCATGTACCACCTATATATCATTTTCATAATATTCTCTCTTAAGGCATTACATGCCGTAAATTTCATACCTGTGGTCCACAACTGTTCCCAGTCAGCAAACATGATATTATGTCCTAAATCTTGTGCCCATTTAATCATAGCAGATTTCACAGTTTCATCCTGAGTATTCCATTTCAACGACAAGTTATACATTCTTGACAAAGTCTTAGTATTGGGTTCTAACAATTCTGTTTCCAATTTTGATTTTTCCACCTGGAAGCCAATTTTCTTATCCAAATTATATGCCTCCATTATCTGATAGTAATGAAGCCAGTCTCGCACTTTGTTTTTTAGTTTCTCGAAACTCTGCAATTTCAATTTGTCTCCTTCCTGTTCCAAAATTTCACAATATTTCGGCCATTTGGCCTCCATATTGAGCCTTTTCTGAGCCTTTGCTTCCATCGGTGACAACCACCTAGGGGTTTTGTTTTCCAATAAGTCCTTGTATCTTATCCAGACATTTAGCAATGCTTTTCTGACAATATGGTTTTTAAATGCTTTATGTGCTTTAACCTTGTCATACCACAAATATGCATGCCACCCAAAAACATTGTTGAAACCTTCTAAATCCAAAATGTCTGTGTTTTCAAGAAGCAGCCAATCTTTCAACCAGCAGAATGCTGCTGATTCATAATAGAGTCTAAGGTCTGGCAGGGCAAATCCACCTCTATCCTTTGCGTCAGTTAGTATTTTAAATTTTATTCTAGGCTTTTTGCCCTGCCAGACAAATTTTGAAATGTCTCTCTGCCACCTCTTGAAACAGTCCATTTTGTCCACAATTTGCAATGATTGAAAGAGAAATAACATTCTTGGCAATACATTCATCTTTATAACAGCAATTCGGCCTAACAAGGAAAGCTTCAAGTTTGACCATATCTCTAAATCCTTTTTCACTTCTAACCAACATTTCTCATAATTGTCTTTAAATAGGTTTAAATTCTTAGCAGTCATATTAACCCCCAAGTATTTTACTTTCTTAACCAATGTTAAACCTGTCTCCTTCTGAAACCTCTCTTTCTCAATCGGTGTTAGATTTTTCTCAAGCACCTTAGTTTTTAACTTGTTCAACTTAAATCCTGCCACATGACCAAATTCCTGAATCAATTCTAATACTCTTTTAGTACTAGATTCTGGCTCCTGTAACGTCAATACCAAATCATCTGCAAAAGCTTTCAGTTTGTACTGTTTAGCTCCGACCTGTATACCTTTAATCAAACGGTCCCTTCTAATCATATTTAGCGAAATCTCCAGGACCGAAATAAAAAGCAGTGGGGAAATTGGGCAGCCTTGTCGTGTCCCTTTCTCTATCTTAAATTCTTCTGTTACCACATTATTAACTATTAACTTAGCTTTTTGTTCTGAGTATATTGCACTTATACCATTTTCAAACCCTTGACCCACTCCCATCCCCTGAAGATTTTTCTTCATGAAGCTCCAAGAAATATTATCAAAGGCTTTCTCCGCATCAACAAAAATTAAAACTGCTTTAGTGTTAATATTTACTTGCAGCATCTCCAAAATGTCAATTATATTCCTCATGTTATCAAACAAGTGTCTACCTGGGAGAAAGCCAGCTTGGTCTTTATGGATCTCTTCTACTAATACTTTTTTTAACCTTTTAGCCAAAATATCTGCGAAAATTTTGTAATCCACATTAAGCAGGGATATGGGGCGGTAGTTCTTAAGTTGCGTCTTTTCAGTCTCATTTTTCGGTATTAGTGTAATATAAGCTTCTTTCCACGACTCTGGAGCTTTTTTCCCCTCTAAGATTTCATTACAAACCTCCTTTAATGGTTGAATTATCCAGTCCTTCAAAGATCTATAGTATTTGGAGGTTAACCCATCTGGCCCTGGAGATTTGCCCAGCTGCATGTTCTGGATGGCACCTTCCACCTCCTGTTCTGTTATTTTATAGTTCAACATTGACTTATTTTCTTGAGAGATTTTTTGAAGCCCATTTGTTTTTAAAAATTTGTCTAAGTCGCACTCTTTCTGTGGCCCTTGTGTGTATAGCTGTTTGAAGTACCTCTGGAAGCATTTTCTAATTTCCACTGGATTCTGGATGTTCTTTCCTTCCACTTGTCCTTGTTTTTTCTCCTGGCCTGCTCCTTTCCCACGTCTCTGCTGGGAACCGGCTCTGGAACTGCCGCTTATCTGCTTTGTTGACATTCCTTTTTTTTTATATATATATATAAATTTTTATTGGTTTTACAAAATTTTTAAAACAATACAAACATATAAAAAGACATACAAACACGTATAGTTTCATGACCCTTTTTTTTTTCATAAACCTTCTTTCTCGGACTCCCCCATACCTCCCCTTTCTGCATCCCAATGTCCAAAATTTTCCAGCAACTTCTAAATAGTTCTGTCAAACATATGTCTTCTTAATCTTTCCTTCAGTCTAATCTTATATCGCTGTAACCCTTTCTTTCTCAAAACCTCGACATTCTAACAGTCATCAAGTTTATAATAGTCCTTAAGATAGATTTTAAATTTCTTCCATTCTTCTTCCGCCGTCTCCTTCCCCTGGTCGCGGATTCTGCCAGTCATCTCAGCCAGTGTCATATATTCCATCACTTTCATCTGCCATTCTTCCAGAGTGGGTAGGTCTTGTGTCTTCCAATACTTTGCGATGAGTATTCTTGCTGCTGTCGTAGCATACATAAAAAAGATTCTATCTTTCTTTGACACCAATTGGCCGACAATGCCCAAGAGAAAGGCTTCTGGTTTCTTCGGGAAAGTACGTTTAAGTACCTTTTTCATTTCGATATATATCATTCCCCAGAAAGCCTTAATCTTCGGGCACGTCCACCAAAGGTGATAGAAAGTACCTTCAGTTTCTTTACACTTCCAGCACTTATTATCAGGCAAATGATAAATTTTTGCTAGCTTGACTGGGGTCATGTACCACCTATAGATCATTTTCATAATATTTTCCTTTAAGGCATTACATGCCGTAAATTTTATACCGGTGTTCCACAACCATTCCCAGTCAGCAAACATAATGTTATGACCAATGTCCTGTGCCCACTTAATCATAGCCGATTTAACTATTTCATCTTGTGTATTCCATTTCAGCAGCAAATTATACATTCTTGATAAATTCTTGGTATTGGGTTCTAACAATTCAGTTTCTAATTTTGATTTCTCCACCTGGAAGCCAATTTTCCTATCTTGTTTGTAGACCTCCATTATTTGATAATAATGGAGCCAGTCTCGTACTTTAGGTTTCAATTTCTCATGACTCTGTAATTTCAATTTGTCTCCATCTTGTTCCAAGATTTCCCAATACTTTGGCCATTCGGCCTCCATATTGAGTTTCTTGAATGCCTTAGCCTCCAAGGGTGACAACCATCTAGGGGTTTTGTTTTCCAACAAATCTTTATATCTTATCCAAACATTAAATAACGCTTTTCTGACAATGTGATTTTTAAAGGCCCTATGCACTTTGATTTTATCATACCATAGATATGCATGCCAACCACATGTATTATTGAAACCTTCTAAATCCAAGATATCTGTGTTCTCGAGGAGCATCCACTCTTTCAGCCAGCAAAACGCTGCTGCTTCATAATACAGTTTTAAGTCCGGCAGGGCAAATCCCCCTCTTTCTTTTGCATCTGTAAGTACTTTAAATTTTATTCTGGGCTTTTTGCCCTGCCAGACAAATTTCGCAATGTCTTTCTGCCACCTCTTGAAACAGTCCATCTTGTCAAGAATCTGCAAAGTTTGAAACAAAAATAACATTCTAGGCAATACATTCATCTTAATAACTGCAATCCGGCCTAACATTGACAATTTCAAATTTGACCATATTTCTAGATCTTTTTTAATTTCTGACCAACACTTTTCATAATTGTCTTTATACAAGTTCAAATTTTTAGATGTCAAGTAAACCCCTAGGTATTTCACCTTCTTAACCACTGTCAAACCTGTCTCTTCTTGAAATTTCTCCTTCTCCATGACTGTTAGATTTTTTTCTAAGACTTTAGTCTTCTGTTTGTTCAGTTTAAATCCGGCTACCTGGCCAAATTGTTGAATTATCTCCAACACCCTTTTCGTACTAGTGTCTGGCTCTTGTAAGGTCAATACTAAGTCATCTGCAAAGGCCCTTAACTTGTAATGTTTAGCTCCGACCTGTACACCTTTAACCTGCTGGTCATTTCTAATCATATTTAGCAACACCTCCAGAACAGAAATGAAAAGCAATGGGGAAATTGGGCACCCCTGTCGTGTTCCTTTTTCTATCTTAAGTTCCTCAGTTATCACATTATTTACAATCAGCTTAGCTTTTTGTTCAGAATATATCGCACCCATACCATTCTCAAAACCTTGACCTACCCCCATCCCATGAAGATTCTTTTTCATAAAACTCCAAGAAATATTGTCAAAGGCTTTCTCCGCGTCCACAAAGATCAACACTGCTTTAGCGTTTAAGTTCACCTCTAGTAGTTCCAAAATGTCTATTATATTCCTTACATTGTCTGATAAATGCCTTTTTGGGAGAAAGCCTGCTTGGTCCTTGTGGATCTTCTCCATCAACACTCTTTTAAATCTTTTTGCCAAAATGTCTGCAAAAATTTTATAATCCACATTAAGTAATGATATTGGGCGGTAGTTCTTAAGTTGAGTCTTTTCAGTCTCTGTCTTTGGTATGAGTGTAATATAAGCTTCTTTCCACGACTCTGGTGTCTTTTCCCCCTCTAAAATCTCGTTACAGACTTCCTTTAACGGTTGAACCAACCACTCCTTCAAGGCTTTGTAATATCTGGAAGTCAGTCCATCTGGTCCTGGAGATTTGCCCAGTTGCATGTCCTGAATGGCACCCTCTATCTCTTGTTCTGTTATTCTCTGGTTTAAATCCACCTTACTTTGATGAGAGATTTTTTGTAATCCATATTTATTAAGGAATTCATCTATGTCCTTTTCATTTTGTGGCCCTTGAGAGTATAGTTTTTTAAAATAGCTCAAAAAACAGTTTCTAATCTCGTTAGGTTTAGATATATTCTTTCCATCCACTTCTAGGCTTGTAACTGTATTTAATTTCTGCCTTTTCTTCAGTTGCCAAGCCAGAAGTTTACCACATTTATCTGCCGATTCAAATGTCTTTTGTTTCATTTGCTTTATCTTCCACTCAATCTCTTGATTCATCAATTCCATATATTGTGTTTGATATAACTTAATCTCTCTCAAAATCTCCTGGGACTTTGGTTTTGATCTTAATTTTTTCTCTCCTTCTTTTATCTTTTCCAAAATCTTTTCCTTCTTCTCATTCTGCTTTCTCTTTTTTATTGAATTTTGTTGAATCAGAAATCCTCGCATCACAGCTTTGCTTGCGTCCCAGATCACTCTTTTTTCCACATCGGCCTTTAGATTTATTTCAAAGTAGTCCTTTAAAGTTTTTTGGGCCTTCATGTGGATCTCCTCATCTCGAAACAGGGTGTCATTCATCCTCCATCTAAATTGACCAGTTGTTGTAAGTTTCATTTCCATCTTCACGGCGTTATGGTCGGAGCAAGTTTTTGGGCAGATTTCTACCTTCTTAATCTTTGGGGCCATCCCACTAGTAATCCAAATTTGATCAATTCTGGTCCAGGTCATCATTGCTTGAGAGAAAAAAGTTCCCTCTCTCTCAAGAGGGTTCCTCGTTCTCCATATGTCTATTAGGTCCATATTTTCAGTCATTTCAAAGAAGGTCTTCGGAAGTCTCCCTTCCTTGGAGATTGTCAGTCTTTGTGCCTTGTCCATATTTGTAGAGACCACACCATTCATATCTCCCATAATTATTACATTATAATCCAAATAATCCATCAGAGTTTCATGAAGCTTCTTAAAGAATTCCGCCTTGCCTTCATTTGGTGCATAAACTCCAACTATTAACAATTTTTCTCCTTGTACTTGTATTTCAACTGCCAGGTATCTTCCTTGTTCATCTTTAAACATCATTTTTGGAACCCATTTCTCTTTTACATAAATCACAACTCCTCTTTTCTTGACTTTGTCCGATGAGATAAATTCTTGTCCTAATCTTTTATTTATAAGTAGTTTCCTGTGTACCCTGGTTACGTGGGTTTCTTGTAGGCAAATCAAATCCAATTGTTCTCTTTTCAGAATATGAAATACTTGGCGTCTCTTCAAAGGCATATTCAGCCCATTACAATTCCAACTAAGGAATTGCAGGGCCATCTTATTACTTTTCTGTTACTCCTCCAACCGCTCCAAGTTGTTGCTCTTCCTCTGATGGTGGTGGATTTAGTCCAAACGATAGGTTCAGAATATCTAGTGCTCTCCTTTGTTCTGCAATTGGTTTTTTTTTTTTTTTAAATAATGTTTATTAAAATTTTCAAAAATACAGAAAATAAAAAGTTAAAATACATTCAGAACCTTATTTTCATATATCCACTTTCTGGGACTCCCCCCTTCCCCCACCCCTATCATATTCCTGTTTCATATTGTTGGCTCCACAAGCTCTCAATTCTGATTAAAAACTTAATTTGTTTAGACCATTGTTCGAATTTAAAATTTCTACACTCCTCATCAATACCCTTAATAAAAAGCCAAAAATTTCTTTCCCAGGGCCCACCCCATTTTTATTCCACAATTTCCCTTTTTTTTTTAATAATAAAGACACCCCACATAATAGAAATATCAATAATAAGAAATAAAAGATATAGTAGATGAAACAAAACCAGTTCAAAAAAAGAAATTGGCAAGCCTTTGGATTTTAGTTCTCCCCCTCTGTCCCCGGTTTAATTTCCCCCTGACCACCAAACCATGTTGTCCGCCTGGAATTCTTACAATCCATAAATCGCCTATTTTCCCCCAACTCCTTGCTGGGTTTTTTTTTTTTTTTTGCTTTTTTCCTTTCATAATTATTTTTTAAAACACTTAGCTTCAGATCTTTAATAAAGCTCCCCCCATTGTTCTTTCCAAATTGTAGTCCAGTTTCCTCTTGTTCCGCTGCTGAAACGTTCTAATTCAGAAACTTAGTAAGTCTGCAGGGATTATTGTTATTCAGGAACAAAAACTTGCGTTCAGTCCCTTCCTTTCTTCAATAGAAAATTCTATTGTCTCCTTTAGCTGTACACCCTGTAGACAAAATATTATTTCCGTTTTGCAGCTTTCCCAGAAGATAACCAGTTCTATAAAATTCCAATGGTATTTTTCCACTTACGACCATCTTTGTAATGTCCCGAAACTCCTCTAGGGGGATTGTTGTAACTTTGTTTTCTCTAGTCCCAAAGTCCGATTGTCATCCATGTTTTCGCCATTTTATATCCAAGTTTTAAAAAGTTGTAGCAAATTGTAACAAATTTAGCCAGCAAAGTTCTCATAATAAAATCCTCTCTGCTTTCCGACTTTGACAGCTACTTTGACAGCTGTCAAAATCTCCGACTCTTTTCACCAGGCTCTCTCTTCAATCACCCCGGTTCCCAGGGGGGGAGGTTACGTTTCTTCTCCCTCAATTCGTCCTCCAGCACAGTTCTTATAATTTCCCATCGTGGAATTCTTAGTTTTTATCAGCAATACAAATCTTTTTGGACCTTGGTTTCCCCGTCCTTGTCTTAGAAGGTTTACAATAGGGGGGGGGACTGACTTCCTTTTTGGATCCCCCCCCGCTCGTGTCCAAATCGAAAGGAAATTCTTTTTTTTCCTCCTTTTAAACCCAGTTTCCAAATTACTCACGGGTTGTTGTTAAAAAGTCCGAATTTTCAATGGAAGAAGTCAGCGCTCTCCGCCGGATGGCATGCGGCTGCGCTCGGCAGGGATAGCAGAGGACTCAAAGCACCACGCTTCTCCCCGGCACCCGATCCGTAGCCTTTAAAAAGGCTCCTTCACGAGTCGGGAGGGCGCTGACGGTGCCAGCCGAGTCTCCATGTCCACGGCCCTCGTGGCCGTGGTTTTTAAGGGTCCCCGCATCGCCGGTGCGGTAGGACCCAGCCCCTGCCGAGCAGGCTCCCTCCGGAGCTCGGAGGGAGTCCGCCATTCGGCGATGGCGCCAACCCGGAAGTCCCTTTGTTCTGCAATTGGATCCACCGTTCCCTTCTGTAGGTCCTCTTGATTTCTCTCCAAAAACTTCTCTTTATCTTGAATTGTCTTTATTTTCACCTTCTTTCCCTTGTAGTTAAAGGACAGTCCTTGTGGGAACTCCCACCTAAAGAGGATGTTGTTCTTCTTCAGCAGGTAGACCAGATCCTTATAGAAGGTTCTCACCTCCAAGATATATTTAGGGATGTCTTTGAAAATTTGTATAGGTGAATTTTCAATTTCCAAGGCCTTTTGGTAATGTAGTTTTAAAATTTTGTCTCTTTCTTCCTTGGATCTAAGGGTAATCAGGCAATCCCTCGGGGTCTTTCTGTTCAGTCTCCTGCCCAATCTGAATGCTGTTGTTATCTTAAATTCCTCCTCCTCCAAATCTTCCCAAAAGTCAGCAAACTTTTGTGTTAGGAACTCCGCAAGGCTGTCCCCTTCGCTCTCGGGAATTAATCTTAATTTCAGGTTTCTTTCCTTTCTCTGTAATTCCATCAAAGACAAAGTTGCATCATGTTCATAAACCTTTTTAGCAATCGGTTCTAGCTTCTCCTGTGTCTCTCCAGCAATACTTCTGGCGTCCTCTGCAATTTTACGTGTTGCAGAGTTTTCTTCAATCAACCTATTTATAGATTCTGTATTACTTGTCACACTTTTTGTGTTCAAGTCCAATCTCGCTGTTAATTCTGTTAATTTCTGTGTATTTTCTGTACTCTGCTTTGTCAAAGTCTCCAAAGATTGATTTATCTTGAGTAACGCCTGTGTCACTGACTCCATGGAGGCAGCTGTCACTTTTTCTTGTCCTGCTGTTCCTGTGGGAGTTAAACTTGAAATTGAGCCTCTTTTCTTTTGTTGCTGTTGTTGCTGTTTAGCTTTGGCTCTGGTAGTTATCTCTTCTGCTGAGCCACTCATGTCCCAAGGACGTTCCCACAAAAGCAATTCCCTGATGGAAAATCCCACTGTCTTAAACCGTTGCAACCGTTACTTTCAGCCCTCTAGGGGGAGCAAGGAAAAATGTCCAAGTAAGGGAACAAAGAAGTTGAAAACAAGTATATCAGGAGGCTTGAAAATATATGCTGCAACACTTTTTCCAATAGATACTCTTTCAGCACACTCCAATATACTGTAACAGTAAAGTCTTAAAACTTTGTCTCACACAAAACTTCAACCATGTAACTTTCCCAAAAGTTTAAAGACAGTTCAGTGTCCTAGTGTCTTATTTGGCAGTCCGTTTCAGGGTATTAAGACAGCGGAAGGCTTTTTTCTTTTAGATAAATCGTGCAGGTTCCTAATGTCCCTTCTTCTTCCCCTCTGCCCTGCTTGCTAGAGGGGAAAACTAAATCCAATGTCAGGTTTAAATAATCCAAAAGTACTTCATACGGATGCAGCTTTAAAGTTCCGTTGCTTTGGCTGTCATGCAGTCGGGGGAAGGCAGACTTCCTTAATTTTCACCTTCCCCGTTTTCAGCCGAATTTCAAATTTAAAATTTTCCAAATTGACGTTCTGTCTTACTCACAGGTTTTTCAGTCCCAGATTTACAGGAAGGAATCGGCGCTCTCCGTTCATGGCGACGCGGCTTCACTCTGCGGGCTGGGTAGCGACTCTCAGCACCGCGCTCTCCCGATGCTGTTCCGGAGCCTTTAAAAAGGCTCTTTCGCAGTAAGGGGGGGCGCTTCTGGTGCCCACCAAGTCTCCTTGTTCACAGGCTTCCGCGCCTGTGATTTTAGGGGTCCCCCGCTTGCCGTAGCGGGTCAGACCCGAACTCGCAGAGCAGTCCTCCTCCGGAGCTCGGAAAGAGGACCGCCATTAACGCTGGCGCCGACCGGAAGTGTGCTTTGTTGACATTCCTTTCCGGCCAGTGTCCTTGCCTTCCTGGGCCTCTAGTGGACAATTGCGTACCAGATGTGTATTGCTGCCACATCGATAGAATCTTTTGGAAGCGAAAGCTTTTACACAGTCTTCGCTGCCTCTGGCTGCCACCCCCCCACTCCTTCTTGCGGTGCAGCCTGTGCCCTCCTTCCCAGCCCTCTGCCGCTTCGATTCTTCATCAATCAAGCGTCCGCTTATATATTCAATCGTTAAATCGTTCGGCGGCATCGTTTCCATCGTTAGAACCAAGTTCTCATAACTCCTGTCCAAAGAGCTTAACAGGGTATAAGATTTGAGTTTGTCTGGGAAGGGTACATTGAGCTGACGCAGCTTGCTGAAAATAGTCAGCATCTGAGCAATGTGGTCCCGTATTGATTCCCCTGGGGACAGCCTCTTCTCAAACAGAGAACGTATCACATGGATCTTTGCCCCAGCTGTGGTCCTTTGATGTATTCTAGTCAAAGCGGACCAAATTTGGTGACAAGTTCGCAAGCCATCAATATGAGGGAGTTGCGACGCCTCCATCGCCATCACCACTTGAGACACAGCCTTTTTGTCTTTCCTCACCGCCCCTGCAGCCCTCTCAACTTCTCCAGCTGCAGCTCAAGGCGCAGAAAGAACTGGATCAGCCTGCATACATTCCCAAAGCTGTTTTCCTTCCAGCCAGTAGTACATGCGCTTGCTCCAGTCTTCCCAATTTGAACCATTCAAGCGTTCGAAGGGCACGTTAAAAGTCTCATGGGCTTGCGGTTGCAGAGCAGCCATTTTCCCACACCCCGGGGCTTAAGCGTACTCACGCGTTGCTAGCCAGCCAGTCCTTTGAAGAAGCAGCCTCCTCTTGGCTCCACTCTTCACCAGCGCTCTCCCACTGCCTTTCCCTTTGGCAGGAGCTCAAAGCTGGCAGCCTTGCTTGTCTCCCTCCTCAAATTGGCAGGAAACATGTAAGATCCATAACCTGTGGCTATAAATCTGCCGTCCAGTCGCGCTCCCGCTGCTCAACATCTGCTGGGGCGACCTGGGCAGAAAATGCAGAGTCGCAGCGGTCCTGCTGTCCGTGTGAGATAGAGGGATAAATCAATTCCAGAGACAGTTCTTTGCTATCTCTAAAGTGTTTATTTACAGCAGTAAATCATCTGTACACCACCGGAACTTTCCGGTATCTTTCCTGTGTTGAAAGCACACACAGACTGTCTGTAGCGTCTGTCTGCAGCGTCTCTCTGCCTAAAACTGAAACCAACTCACAAAGACTGTGACGCACAGCCTTGCGTAAAGGCCCCTCCCCAGATACAGGAAACCAAGGAGTTTAACCCTATAACCACCAAACTCTGCCCGAAGCCCAGGGTGCGCAGCGCTGCGCTCCCCGGGCTTCGGGGTGCAGGTTGCTATCCGCAAGCCTTCGGAGCCCGGCGGGAACTCCCGCTGCGTTCCGAAGGCTTGCGGATAGCTTCCTGAAGCCTGGAGAGCAAGAGGGGTCGGTGCTCACCGACCCCTCTCGCTCTCCAGGCTTCAGGGAAAGCCTGCATTCGCTCCATAGGACGCACACACATTTCCCCTTCATTTTTGGAGGGGAAAAAGTGCGTCCTATAGAGCGAAAAATACGGTACTTCATGATTTTAATTGATTCTTTTTCCAGGTACATTCATGTGTTTATGCTCCAAAAGAAATCAGAAGTGTTTCCTAGGTTCAAGGCGTTCTGTGCATGGTTGAAGAATGCTCACAGTAAACGTATTGGCTGTTTGTTTACTGATTGAGGCGGTTCATTCACTTCTCAGCAGTTTGAAGCTTTCCTGACTGAGAAGGGAATCCAGCACAACCTCTCAACGCCTAGATCTCCATGGATGAATGGACTTTGTGAGCGAGCAAATCAAACATTGCTTCAAGGCTTGAAAACCTTGCTGCATTATACCAATCTCCCTGAGAAGTTTTGGGGGGAGTCTTTGAACTTGTTTGTTTACACTTATAATCGCAGACTGTCATCACCTATTGGTTGTACTCCCTATGAGAAGAGGTTTGGTAAGAAACCTTACGTCAAGCACATGAGAATCTTTGGTTCTGACATGTGGGTCCACACCCCACAGAGCAGCAAGCTTGGGAACCGTGGGGCACATGGTTTGTTCATGGGGTATGAAAAAGGTGCATACAGGGTATGGATGACTGACTCTAAGTCCATTAGGTTCACAAAGAGTGTTGAGTACAATCCTAAGTGGGGGGGAAATGTGGGAATTTTCTAGAGTCACTCAGAGGAAGATGAAGATGATGTGAAAAAAGCAGAACTCAATGCTCTGTCATTTTCACTCATGGATTGTGAATGGTTGATGCAACTGTTTCAGGACATCAGAGTTTATGTGAAATGTCCTATACAAGTGTATTAAGACAATAGATCCTGTTTGGCTTTGCTGAACTCAGAGAGTTGCAAGCAAAGAACCAGGTACTTGCAGATTAAGCTACATCATGCAAGAGAGTGTATTCAGAAAGGACTCATTCAGGTGTCCTACATGCCAGGAAATGAAATTCCTGCTGATCTGTTGTCTAAGGTTGTTAACAGAGAACAACTTAAGGTTTATGTACAGAGGTTGCAATTGGGTTGAACCACAGGTTCTACAGGTTACACGGAAAGGGGGAGGATGTTAGGATATTTCCGTTCCACCTTAAAAAGGGAGCAGGCTGTTGTGTGTCACAAGCCTGCGTACTTCCTGCTCACAGGAAGTTTCTGTTTTGTATATAGCTTTTGTTTTCAGTCTGTTGCCTCGACACGGAGGCAGGCAGTCATGTTTTTCCTTTGTTCTGACCAACGTTGAATAAATCTGTAGAATATGCTCTCCTGGGTTAATCTTTTATTGTGGAAACTCTGCAAAAAGGGCATGCACGAGTCCTGGAATGTGGACAGCTATTTCTGAGGCTCATGTCGCTAATTGACTGATACTGTTTCCACGGGAGATTGGGAGACGGCGTGGAGGCATGATGGCCTATGTCTCCCTGGCAGTATCCCAACAGCATCTTCATGAAATTTTCTTTCAATTGATAAGAAGCCGTAAAATTTATATTTCCCCCCCAAAATTTAACCCAATCTTTGTATTCAATTTCATAACCTAAATCTTGTTTCCACCTTAACATATTATTAGTTTTGATTTCTTGATCTGTTTGTACATTATTTAATAATTTATACATTTTTGTAAGTATTTTTTGTTTACTCTGTAAGACTTCTTTATCTAACTTTGATACAGTGGTACCTCAGGTTAAGAACTTAATTCGTTCTGGAGGTCTGTTCTTAACCTGAAGCATTACTTTAGCTAATGGGGCCTCCTGCTGCCGCTGTGTCGCCGCTGCATGATTTCTGTTCTCATCCTGAAGCAAAGTTCTTAACCCGAGGTAATATTTCTGGGTTAGTGGAGTCTGTAACCTGAAGTGTATGTAACCTGAAGTGTATGTAACCCGAGGTACCACTGTATTTAATTTTCAAACCCTCTGCTTTTTGTATCTTTTTCAAAAGTCGCTTTCAATTGAAAATATTCCAACCAATTTATTCCCATCTTTTTTAATTCCTCATAAACTTTTAATTTTGGTTTTCCATTCATTTCTTCCACTAACTCTTTGTAGGCTGGCCACAGTTTTCTTGCATTATTCTTGAGTGTCGAGGTTGTCTCTACTGGGGAGGTCCACCACAGAGTTTTTTCTATGATTTTCTGCTTTGTTCGCTCCCAAACTTCAAATAGAGCCTTTTGCACTAAATGATTCGTAAATCTTTTTTGTACCTGTATTTTCCCATACATTAGATAGCCATGCCATCCATAAATTCTATCCCAACCTTCTAATTCCAAAATCTCCATATTTTTAAGTAACATCCACTCTTTCAACCAGCTCCAACATGCAGCTTCATAATATCTTTTTAAATCTGGAACTGCAAAGCCTCCTATTTCTTTAGACCCCGTCATAATTTCAGATTTAATTCTAGCTTTTTTCCCTTGCCAAATAAAATTGGCAAGGTCTTTTCGGCAGTCTTTCAGATATTTAGTCCCTATTATTATAGGTGTGGTCTGGAAGAGGAACAGAATTTTTGGGAGTATCATCATTTTAATCATTGATACTTTCTCCCATAGCGATAATTTTAATTTATTCCATTTTCCTAAGATTTCTTTGATTTCTTTCCATTTTTTGATATAGTTGTCTTTAAATAAGTTCATATTTTTATTTGTTATCCAAAGGCCGAAATACTTCACTTTACCTTCTATTTTTAACCCTGTTGTTTTCTCTAACTCTTCTCTGTCTTTCTCTCCCATATTCTTTGCCAATAGTTTTGACTTTTCTTTATTCAACTTAAAACCCGAAACCTTGCCGAATTCCTTCATTTTTTTTCTAGGGTTCTTTGAATACTTTCTAATGGTGCTTCCATCGTTATAATCACATCATCTGCGAATGCTTTTACTTTGTAGCAGTGGTTTCCTACATTTATCCCTCTAATTTCCTTGTCTTTTTTTAATGCTCCTATTAGAGTTTCCAGCGCCGTAATGAATAACAGTGGTGACAGGGGGCATCCCTGTCTAACCCTTCTCTCGATATCAAATCCCTCTGTAATTTCATTATTTATCATTAACTCCAGATAAGTCTGAGGCACTGTTAGTGGGTGGTTCCCTAGACCAGATGAGTGGGAGATCTCCTGCTTTTGATGGGATTACACTTCATCTGAAGGAGCAGGTTCATAGCTTGGGGGTACTCCTGGATCCTTTGCTGTTGCTCAAGGCTCGGGTGGCCTCAGTGTCCCGGAGTGCCTTCCATCAGCTCCCACTCAGAAGTGGTGGTGGTTTCACCAGCGATATGCTGCTGAGTGAAACCGACATCATGGTCTGCTCCTCATACTGGTCCTGGGCAATATATCGATGCATCGCCCAGGCCTAGTGAATACCCCTGTGTGTATCTTTGGCTCTCCGTCTGAGAGCAACTAGCTGACATAGAAACTTAAGGGGATACTCTGATTTGCACCCAAGTGTTTTACGTCAACATGAGGGCTGAGTTCCACATACTCTTCAACCCTTCCAAAGGTTTAAACAGGTTCCTTGGTAATCATATTATTTCTTTGTTTTCACCTGTCACTGTACTTGTACCAATCTCTCCCTGTCCCTTTTACCCAGAAGAAGGTTCAGAAACCGTGTGAGACAGTATGCTTTGATTGAGCAGGAAAATGGTGCATGCCCATATGTCACTATGTGTGTGTGCCCTATATAATCAAAATCACTAATATGGACCAATTTTAGTATTTTTTAAAATGGATTGGGTTTCAAGATTTGAAAACCATGGGGCCACATAAAATTCCAGTTGGATTTCCCCTGTAAATTAGACAATGTGCCCAAGGTACAAATTAGCCTTTTGCATCTCTTTTGGAGAGCAAGCTAATGACATATCCCTTAAGTGAAAGACCACAGCCAATGTAAAACTCCTACAGAAATGCCAAGGTGAATACATTTCTCTCAAGATATGTCAACAGCTGTGCCAAATGGAAAGTTGCTTATGATAAATGAAAGCCCTTCACAGGGATTCATAAAAAGGTGAATGCTGAGGAGTTAGGATGCGGAAGGCTAAATCTGCAATCTAGGGAACCAAGACAAGCTGAAAATAAGAAGGATACTCCTTCCTGCTGAGTGTAAAGTATAAACCTTCAGATTAAGAAATGGAAAAGAAAGATGCCAATAACAATTGATAAGGAAAACCAAAGTTTCGAAAGAGGGAATTCATCTATTCCTCTCAGCTAACTTCTGCATAATGCCATTGTGTAATGTTATCCAGATGCTCTACTTCTCTAAAAAAACTATTTTTAGAAACCTGCAGTATGAGGACCTCTTCATGAACACATGCACACACCAGGACATCCCCCCACATGCATAAAGTTACACCACTTAGGGAGGATATGAAGTAGAATTTGAGTGCTTTAGGGCAGAGACAAGGACTGTTTTTCAATAACCATGCCTCCATACATCTGTTTTGTGCCACCCTGTGTCCCACCACATGTTCACAGGATGCACATAAAATAAGTTGAGTTGGAGAGCTGGAAAAAAAATCACATTAGGCAACAATGCACCACTTTGGTTCAGATAGCACATTGGTAGACAAGTCTAAAAAGCCCGGGGAACAAATTTTCATGGCCTTCTAGAGACTATAGTGGCTCCCGTACTAGAAGTAGTGTACTTAGGTTAAGAAAATTATAAACTGTCTCATCAGGGCCTGAGTGTTACATATACTTGAGTGCAAGAAGTATCAGCCACAGTAACAAATGTACCAGGCATAGGCAAACTCGACCCTCCAGATATTTTGAGACTACAATTCCCATCATCTCTGACCACTGGTCCTGTTAGCTAGGGATGATGGGAGTTGTAGTCTCAAAACATCTGGCGGGCTGAGTTTGCCTATGCCTGAAATGTACTGGTAAACAATACATGAAAAATGGTGTGTGCCTGCTCAAACAGTGTCTCAATATCTTTGTAACATCAACAATAGATATTGATCAATCATCTATTGCCGTAACCTCTTTCCATGGTTCAAGTGTTACAATTATTCAGCATCCTCAACATGAAGTAGATATGGAGGATGATGACGACAGCATTCATATCCAGCAGAGGAGCCAGAAAATTGTCAACTGCCTCCCCGAATCTTACACTACTTTTCCTGCAACTGGTAAAGTGACAAGGGACCTACGTTTGCCAACTGTTAATCCCTGCTACATTGATCACAATCCTGCCTTCGCCCCAAGGAAGTTTTATATCCTTGGCTAAACTCTGTCCTGGAGAGAATGCATATTCAAGACACACAAAGAATGGAGGAAGTACCTTGAGTATTCTTTGCTGCTTTTCATGCAAAAAATGAACCTGGTATAGGGAAACTAAAATGTAATGCAGCATTGCTTCCACTTTTAAATGACAAAATTGCAACACCAGCAATGGTACGTCATGTTATGGATATCATAATAATGGCAACAGCTAAATTAAATGGAAATCAAATGTCTGTATATGCAATTGGAAAGGAACTGCAGTGGAAGTTTCCTGACAAGTATAGTGAGGATCACATTATATTCATGAAGTGTGGCCTTCATAGTGAAATGATGGTCATTAACTTACTTGGCAAGTGGTTAACTTGCAGTGGATTAACTGAATTAGTAACAACAATTGGAAATAACTGGTATTGTCAGTTCTGGTGTTGCAGAATCCTGCCTCACATTGTCATATGTGAAAAGATATTAATATGCTCATCAAGTTACTTTAACTGCATTACACTGTCTACAGGTACAAGCATTCCACAAAGCATGTGAAACAGATTCCACCATCAGTGACGTAAACATTGAACTATGGATTACGTGGAAAACATCTGAATGTCCTCAGTTCCAATATTGGAACACAATTATTGAACCCAAGTCCCTGCTAGTACAACTTATATTAAGTATTCACACATCTAACTTTAAAATGTTTGTGGATACTTTGACTCAGTTATGCTCTGAGTCCCATAAAAGGGGAGTTGGGCTGTTAAAGGCACCCCCCCTATTTTCTGGTAATACACTTTTCTGGTAACAATACCTGTTACCTTCTCATTTGTAATAAAGGGTTCAAAACTAAAATTCATTTTATTTCCCTAAAAAATAAAACAAAAACCACCCATCTTCTTCATGCTTCTGGAGTTTTGTCAAGAGCAGATTCTGCCTTCCTACCTACCCTGACAATGGCATGATAAAATGAAACGCAAAATCAAGCACTCAATGCATTTGGTTGTCGGTCTCCTTCCTCTCCCGTTTTCCTCCACTGCAGTAAATGAAGGAGCCTTCAGCTTGCTTTTCTGCTCCAGCTCCCTTTCTCTCCCCACTAATGGCACGAAGGCATGGGCACAGCTAACTTCATTAACTTTGCTACGCGTGCTCAGAACACTGTCGGGAAGGGGGCGGGGCAAGTGAAAGAAGAACGGTGCGCACAAGAGGTTGATGCCCGCTCCTTTGTGACGTTTGTTTTAGCAAAGACTGGTCGCTAGACTATTGGGGGGAGGGGGAGAAGGGATAAAGGGCGCGGGGGGGGATGTGCGTGTGGGTTTGCGAGTGAGCAGGCCGCTCGCTCTCTCGCTCACCTGCAATTTCCTAAGCTTAGCCTGTGATTAGTGCAGGCCTCGGACCTGGCGAACCCCGGAAAGCGGCAGTCAAGTCCTCTTTTCTCCACTCCTCCAGCTCGAGCAGGAGCACGCCAAGCGAAGGTGAGGAGTGGGTGGGGGGTGCTCAATCGCGGAAAGGGGATTGTTGAAAATTTTAATTAATTGTTTTTTAAAGGGCGGATGTGTGGGAGAGGTGCCAGGCTGCTTAGGCCCCAGAACAGGCCCCAACGCCTACCAACACTCACGTAGCACACCACTTTTTTAAATTTACTCCCCGCTTCACATGTAAACCCGCTCGGGCTTTACAACCAGAGGGGCGCGAGTGTGCGTTCGGCTTCTACTCCGCCGCGCGGTTCGACCTAGCACTGTAGCTGTCCCCGAGAGGCGGCCAGAAAATGGCGGCAAACAAAATGGCGGCTGTCAGAATCAGCGGCAGAGATAACAGAGAAGCACAGCTTACAGAGGCCTTTTTCTTCCTCTGCCTTATTCAACTTTTAGAAAACACACACCTCCCCCCGAAGTCTTCTAATAGCCAGTGGTTGTAGCGCCAGACAAACCTCGCTTCTGCGCCTTATAGTACTGTGGGATGTTAAAGACAAAACGGAAAGGGTGCAGGGGAAGAAGGAAGCGCCGGCGGTGCAGCTGTCAGGGGAGTTGTCGGCTGAAAACTCCTTCCTCTTTCCCCCGACAGCCTACAGCTGATGGGAGCCTTCGTCGTCATGTCTTATCTCAGATCCCGCGCGAGGCATCGCTGGCTCTTTGCCTTCCTCGGCCGTGCAACACTAGCTCTGGGAAGGATGGGTACAACCCCACCCCCTTTTGCCCTACCCGCGCTCTAAAGAGCCGCTTTATTGTTTGCCCGTCACTGGCGCTGATTGGAAGCGAGGGGAAGAGGAGCGTTTTGTGTGTGTATATAGAAATGCGGGTCTCCGCCTCATTCAAGCGCAAGGTTCACCATCCCCTTTATTGAGTAGCCACCACCTTGGAAGCCTTTGGAAAAAAGAATTTACGTTTTGAGCCCCACGACTTGGTTTGGGAGAGCTCTTTCTAGCCAGAAACAGTCTGACCCCTTCTGTGTGTTTACATTTAAGTTTTGTTGGGACTTGCCCATGTGCTTTTAAGTTTGCAGTGGTTTGCTGCCTTTACTTGCACATGTTTACCAAAAAACCCCCAGCTTAGTCTTTCAGCTTCTTTAAGATTAAATGCATCTACTGCATAAACTTTAATAATATAGACTACAGCCTACTTCATGAGGACTTGGGGCACATACAACCTGTATTTTCAAAATTCAACTTTTGTTTATTGGCCCACATGCAAACCACCACCACCTCTAAGCACCACCTCAACTGCCTCTCCCGATGCAGGTGGAACAGAGAGATAGAGCTGGGTGACATCTGCATATTGATGAAACTTCATTCCAAATCTCCTAATGACAGTTCCCACAGGCTTCAGAGCATGAGGGACAAGATGGAGTCCTGTGGGACACCACAGAGCAACACCCATGGTGCTGAACAGTAGCCTCCCATTACTATTTTCTGAAAATGGCCCTGTAAGTAGAATTGGAACCACTGAAGCACAGTTCCTCTGAGCCTCTCCAGAAGGATACTGTGGCCAGCAGTATCAAAAGCTGCTGAGAGATCAAGGAGAATGAGTGGGGTGGCACACCCTGCATCTCTCTCCAGATAAATGTCATAACTCATTGTTATCAAGGCAGTTTGTGCCATGAACAGTCGTAAAGCCAGACTGGAATGGAGCCAAGTAAATACAGTTTGCACACACTGGGCAATTGAGCACTGCATTTGCAGAAGAGTGAAAAAATGTTTTTATTTTAATTCTGGGGAACTTAAAAGTGAGTTAAAATGCCTATCCAAGAGACTTAAGAAATTCATGTGTTTGATGTCATTAAGAAAGTGCTAAGTTTTTTAAAAACAGAACCCCAAAATTGTAATGTGTTGTCTGCTACAGCAGCAAAGGATTTTGACAAAATATAAAATGAGTCGGTACAATGCATAAACTGAATTAATGTAGTATTATGGTACGTACTGATATGTAATGGATTTTCATAATCTATTAAGTTCTAAACATCCTGCAATTGGAAATGGATATTCAGAAGTGAATCACAGCTATTTCAAAATAATAATTTACAGGAACGTTTACAGGAACCTGAGGTGGTCTTTTATTACCTGGTGGTAGATTATTGCTCCAGCCTTTTCTTGTCGCAGTAGTCTTATACACCTGTTACACCACTTTTTACTATTCACACTAAATGTGTAAAAACAACAACAGAAATCCTTAGCTGTCAAAAATTGTGATTATAAAATTTAAATGAACCTATGGTATGGTGTTCTTCACAGAAGGCTTTTTGTTCCAGTACAGTCTTCATGAATGGAAAGAAGGGAAGCCATTTTCGCCATTTTCGCTTCCTCTTGCAGCCCTCCTTCCCCCTCCCACACTGTTCCAAAGGCTCATCTAACCTTCTGGAGTAGAATTGTGTGGAAGTTGAGGAGACTGCAGAGGGAAGGGTAGTTGGCAAAAATTGCTTTCCACCATTTTCTGTTCATGAAAGCCTCCAGTGGCTTGAAAAGCCTTCAGTGAGTGGTGGAACACATTTGGATGCAACTCACTTAGTATTTCTACCTGGTAGGGCTGGGCGATATCTGGTTTTCAACATCACAATATATCACCAGCTAAATATTACGATATCTCGATATATCAAGCGCTATATATCTGCAGCGGCAGAGGGCCTTGCTCAACCTCCCTGTGGCAGCAGAGGGTCCCAATGTACCTCCTCACAGCGGCAGAGGGTGTGCTGCACTTCCCCGCAGCAGCAAAGGGTCTTGACGCGCCTCTCCACAGTGGTGGAGGGTTCACCGCGCTTCCCTGCAGCAGCAGAGGGCTTTTCTGCGCCTCCCTGTGCCGGCTGAGGGTCTCACCCAGTGTTTTAAACTCCCATTGTTCTAGGTGCATTTTGCGACAGGGAATTTCATTAGGGTGAGCTCTGGGTGCAGTACTGCACCTAAGATTTCAGATAAAAACTGCACGGTGGAAGGAAAGGAGGAACTGGAGAAGAGACCCTCTTAAGAATATTAGGGGGGGTGGGCTAAACCATGTGAAAAATGAACATAAAATTTTAGCTGCAGTTCATTCATTTTCAGCTTTGTATTCTTCTTGTTAAAAAAAAGTGTGCCTGGACATTCCATTGTTATGCTCATAACCTAGGTTGAAGGTGCCATTTAGCTCCTAGCTTTCATATCTCAGTTTCTAACACTGGTCCCACCATACCTCCCCAAAGTGGTGAAGGGTGTGCCATGCTTCCCCCCAGCAACAGAGGGCCTTGCCACACCTCCCCTTGGCAGCAGAGAGTCAGGCTATACCCCCTTGCAGCAGGCAGGGGGTGCACCACGCTTCCCTGCAGCAGCTGAGGCCCTTGAGGCTCCCTGCAGCGGAGGAGGGCCTGAACATGTAAGGAAGTAGTAGATTCAATAAAAATATTAAATAAACTTCCATATACTATACCATATTGGCCCGAATATAAGCCACACTTTTTCCCCAAATTCCAATTGTGAAAAGTTAAAAGTGTGGCTTATATTTGCGACCGTACGGTATCGCTGCTGAAACACCTGCTCACGAGGGCCGTCGGGGGTGCAGGATAACTGCGCCCATCCCATCTGCGTCTCCCAAGCCTCCCCCGAGCCACTGTAAGGAAGGGGGAAGGGGGGAGGCTGCAGCAAAGCGGCACTGCTCCCCGCCCCCCGGAATCAGCCCATGGGGCAATGGCACACAGCCCGCCCACCTCTGCCAAGTTTCCCCAGAGCTGCCGTAAGGAAAGGGGAAGGGGAAAGAAGCCCGGGGGCATGGGGCAACGGCGCACAGCCTGCCTGCTGCTCCCAAGCCTCCCTTGGGGAGGTAGTGCCACGAGGTGGTAGTGTTGGGAGGTGGGCACACTGTGTGCTCGGAGCCGATCGTCGGCTGCCCCCCATTCAGGGCAGTAGTGCTAGGAGGCAGACACGCAGCACGCTCGGAACCAGACGCCAGCTTGGGGAGTGGGGCGCCCATCGCCCCCCCATCCCCTGTTCAGTACAGTAATGCCGGGAGGCGGGCCACACCCACAAATAAGCCTTGAATTTTAAAGGTGCGGCTTATTTGTGGGTGCGTCTTATATTCCAGACAATACAGTGGTACCTCGGGTTACATACACTTCAGGTTACATATGCTTCAGGTTACAGACTCCGCTAACCCAGAAATATTACCTCGGGTTAAGATCTTTGCTTCAAGATAAGAACAGAAATCGTGCAGCAGCGGCAGCAGGAGGCCCCATTAGCTAAAGTTGTGCTTCAGGTTAAGAACAGACCTCCAGAACGAATTAAGTTCTTAACCCGAGGTACCACTGTACAAAGTTGCATCTGCTTCCCCACTCAGAGGTCTGAGTAGAATCTGCATGCATAAGCCTTACTGAGATCAACTAAACTTCTACTTTCCTGGGAGTAAGCCTCATTGAATCCAGTAGTGCTTGCTTGTGAGTAGACACACATTTGCTTGCACTGCCTACGGAAAAACATCCTCCCCATCATTCTCACATAGTACCCAACCTCCCATTTCAGCATAAGTGTCAGGCTGCCAGGCAAGGCTTACCTTCCCCCCCTCTGTAGATAACAGCATGAAGCGAAAGCAGTCTTTTGCAGCAACAGAGAGAGAGGGAGAGGGGGGCTCCCACCATTCTTCCTCAGAGCAATACCCTTCAGTCTGGTTCCTCACATCATCCCTCCCTCTAAGACTCTCCTCCCACCCCTCTTGTTTGGGTTTCTGGGGGTGTCTCACATGAAACGTTTTTTGCAAATCAGGTGCATGCACATGCTCTGCATATTCCCATGAGTGCTTGGCTGGTCCATAACCCTTCCACCCAATCAAGTACTGTAATTCTTTACGTTGCTATCGAGAGTCCAAAATCTGCTCAACTTCATAATCTTCTTCTACACTTCCACTACAATGGGAGGGGGAGGAGTTTCCCTAGATGTCTGATACGGATGCACCAACACCACTGGGGATAACATTGACCTGTGGAACATGGGGTGAATCTTCATAGATGAAGGTATTTGGAGTCTGAAAGTCACAGGCTTAATTTGGCCTGTCACCTCAAACGGACCCACTCTCTGATGATCTAATTTCTTACATCTGCCTCTTTGCGGTAGATCACATGTTGACAACCATACCTGATTCCCAACTTTTATCTCCCTACCCGGTTGGCGGTGAGCATTTGCTGCCTTCTTATAAGCCTCTTTAGCATAGTTCCACTGTTCCTCCAGTAATTCCTGAATGGCTGCCAACTCCTCTAAAAATTCTTCCGTGGCAGGTACTGACAAGGTGTCGGTTGGGGACGGGGACGCACGAGGGTGGTAACCGTAATTTGCAAAGAATGGGGTTTGTTTTGCTGAAACATGCAGGGCGTTATTATATGCAAACTCCGCTAGAGGAAGCTTGGTTACCCAATTGTCCTGCTGGTAATTAACATAGCAACGTAAGTATTGCTGCAACGTTGTGTTCCTTCTCTCTGACTCTCCGTTCGTTCCTGGATGCCTGGCCGAGGAAAGGCTTATTTCCACTTTGAGCAACTGCATGAGTTTTTTCCAGAACTTTGAGGTAAATTGGGTTCTGCGATCTGAAATCACTTGACGGGGAAGTCCATGCAAATTGAACACATGATCTACAAACAACTGTGCTGTTTTGGGGGCTGTTGGGAGTCTTTTATGAGGCACGAAGTGGGCCATTTTTTTTGGGGGGGGGATCCACCATCACCCAAATTCCTGTCTGTTGCTGCAACCTTGGTAGATCAGTTATAAAATCCATAGCAATGGTTTCCCAAGGCTCTTGAGTGGTAGGTAGCAGTTGTAGTAAGCCCGGTGGGGCTTCCTTGGGTCTCTTTGCCTGTTGACACGTTTTACAAGCTTGCACATAATCCTTTACATCTTCTCTTACCCTTGGTCACCAAAACTGTCTTGTCACATGGTATAATGTTTTGTACTGACCAAAGGGACCTGCTGTAGGGTTGTCATGACATTGACGCAGAACGGTGGCTTTAAGGTCCCCTGCTGGAACGTAGAGAGTCTCACCCTTGTACAAAAGTCCTTCTTTTTCTGAAAAACCCTCAATATCATTATTATCTCCCTCCAGTGCCCTCAATTTGTCTCTGGGGAAAGCATCCTCTCTTGTCTGCCGCTGAAAGTCTGTCTCGTCTCTCACTAATCCTGCCACCAACTGCAACTGTTTCGGTGTCAAGATATGCCTGTATACCAAGACTGATTCTTCTTCCTGGTATTCAGGTTTCCTTGAAAGGGCGTGCCCCTTGTTTCTGGCTCCCGGCCACATACTTGACTCTGAAGTCAAACCTATCAAAAAAACTGCCCGTCAAATTTGCCTCAGATTCAACTGTTTCACCGCCTGCCAACATTCCAAATTCCAATGGTTCATGTGTACTTCTACCTGGTGCAGAGCTCCCTCCAGGAAATGTCTCCACACTTCAAAGGCTTCCTTGATTGCCAAAAGTTCCTTCTCCCAAATTGTGTAGTTCTTCTCAGAAAGGTTCAGCTTTCTCAAGTGGAACACGCACAGCCGAAGGTTGCCCTCTCTGTCCTCTTGTAGCAGCAGCACCACTACTGCCCTATCTGAAGCATCCATCTCCACTATTAGTGGTTGATGAGGGTCTGCATGTGCCAGATACATCTCTGAAGAGAACATGGTTTTTAAACGTTGGAATGCCCATCGTGCATCATTTGTCCACCGGAAGGTTTTTTTTGCCCCTGAGGCAATCAGTGAACGGTGCAGTCAGTCTTGAATAGGCAGGCACAAACCTACAATAATAGTTAGCGAACCCAAAGAATCTTTGTAAGTCCTTCTTTGTTTTGGGTTCCTGCCACGACATCAAGCAATATATACATTTTAAAGGGCTAGACTGATTATAAACAATGAACTGTCAGAACCTTTTGACATTTCTAAAGGGACAAGGCAGGGCTGCCCACTGACTCCCCTTCTCTTCATAACAGTGTTAGAAACACATTTAAAAGCAATTAGGGACGACCCAAAAATAGAAGGGAATAAAATCTGAAAAAGATCCTATAAGGTCAAGGCTTTTGCAGATGACCTGATAATTACAACAAAAAACCCATTAGAAAGTATTTTAAAACTGTTGGAGAAAATGAACGAATTCGGCCAATTATCCGGTTTCAAAATCAACAAAGAAAAAACATATGGTGAAAAATTTGGACGCACAAGAAAAAGTAGAGTTGGAAAAAGAGACAGGATTAAAAGTTATGAACAAAGCCAGATACCTAGGAGTTTGGATTACTATGAAAAACATCAATCTTTATAAGGATTATTATATAAAGGCCTGGAATGGTATAAAAAAAGAGCTAGAGAGCTGGAATAGATTAAAACTGTTGTTATGGGGGAGAATCTCTACAATTAAAATGGTAGTCCTTCCGAAAATGTTGTTCCTTTTTCAAACCATTCCAGTTATTAATGGACTTAACTGTTTCAAAGAATGGCACATGTATTTGGTTTTTATCTTTATCTTACATTTGGCAAGGTAAGAAACCCAGAATAAAATGTAAACTATTAACAGATTTAAAAGAAAGAGGTGGCTTCGCTTTGCCAGACCTTAGGTTGTATTACGAAGCAGCATGTTTTGTATGGTTAAAGCAGGCATGTCCAAAGTCTATTTCGGGGGGTCTAATCCGGCCCGCCAGTCGGTTTAATCCAGCCCATGTGGCAGTTTATTTCCTAGGGTAAAATCCTAAAAAAAATCTCAACAACTTCAAACCTAAAAAAGCTCAACATCTTTGCGGTAAAATCAGGAAAAAAAGCTCAACAACATCAATCCTGAAAAAAAAGGTCAACAACGGCTTTTCACTGGAAAGGATTGGATGATCTTAAAGAATACTAATTTACTGGATATAGAAGGATGGGACAATAAAGTAGGATGGAGGTGAGGAAAGAAAGAAGAGCTTTCCAGTTCTTTGTTTATCAGGCTGTGCATAATTAGCTGAGCTCTAAGTGGAAAGATACCAGTGAAGCTGAAAAAGTTTGCTGGTTTGTCTAAGGAGTAATCACCATTTCTTATTGGTGAGGAGGGAAAGAGGAAACAAAGTTGGAGACACAGTGCCTGCAATATCTGTAAAGTATCTTCAGCTGAGCCCTGAGAAGCTGTTAAGTCTCCACCTTTTGTTCACCAGCATATTGCCTTGTTTAAGCACTTACCATGATGTTATTTCAATACCATATTCAATGATACGGCGATTTATTAAACAGCCCTACTATCTGGGTACTTACTACTGTGTTCAGTACAGTTGTACCTTAGCTGACGAATGCCTTGGCAGTTGAATGTTTTGGCTCCCAAACGCCGCAAACCCGGAAGTGAGTGTTCCAGTTTGCGAACGTTCTTTTGGAAGCCGGACGTCCGGCGGGGTTTCTGCGGCTTCTGATTGGCTGCAGGAAGCTCCTGTAGCCAATCCGAATCTGCACCTTGGAAGTCTAATGGACTTCTGGAATGGATTCCATTCAGCTTCCATGGTATGACTCTATAAATAACATTGTGTTAGGCTGCAATCTGAAATAGATTTGCTAAGGCATTTGCCTCCCTGAACATAGTGGGACTTATTTATCAGTAGACGTGCTTAGAATACCACTATAAATTGAAGTGTTACTCATTTATAAATGTTTGTAGGTTGGTTACGCTATTATTTGCAAATCCTGTCATCCTAATAGCAACTGAGTCTACTTTCTTGTTCCTCAGCTGGTCTGCTGGTAGGTACACAGGAAGCCACCTTATACTGAGTCAGACATTGTTCCTTCTAGCCAGATATTGTCTACACTGACTGGTAGCAGCTCTCCAGGATTTCAAACAGGGTTCTCTCTCTGCTCTACTAGGAGATGCTGGGGGTGGATGCTGATATTTGCGCTTGTTGTGAAATCTAGTAATAAGATAACTTTACATGTGCTTGCTAAAGAGGCTTGCATTGAAGTCTGTATTAAGTGCTAAAGCATCATTCTAAGACATTTATCTTAGTACAAGTAGTAATTTCTATATACTTTTCTTTTCACAGTTTGTGAATGAGCATAGATGATTATGGATCCAGGTGGTGGAAGTCTTGGGTTGCAGACAGAGGAATGCAAAATGCCTCACACCATGATTATGCAGGATTTTGGTAAAACGAACTTTCATTTTTAACTCATGCTTGTTAATCTTTTGCAGTGTATAATGAATAAATAACCTGTGGCATAGGTGCCAAACATGACACAGGAAGTAGGCATTTCTGGCACTACTAAGCAGGAGCCTGAGGACGTAAAGGCCTGGCTGTAGCACAGGGGTTGGCTGGCATTCTTGACAACCTGTTCTATGTTGCACTGCTGCCAACTTGCTGCTTTAGTAGACCAGAGGCTTGAGGGATGTGTATGGATTGTAACACACACTAGAGTGGTGCTATCTTTACTTTGAGCTTGCCAAAAGGATGCCCAAACAATTATTGTTTATAATACTACTGTATTTATTTTTTGAAATAATGTAAGCTTCAGTATTGGATGGCAATTGAGAGTTAATTTTTTGTTTTAATTAATCATATTCTGTATACTAGGAGAGCAATCCTATAGTAAGTTCCACTGGGATGATCCAGCTGATTTTCATCCGAGTCAGGAGGTTCCCAACACAGCCAGAGATACATTATTGTATCTCTCCCAGCTCAGCCAGAACCTAGCTGACTGAGCTGAGCTCAGCGGATCTTAAGATTATTTATTTACTTAGTTACCAACCTTCTTCAAAAGATCTCAGGGTGGTTCATAAGATAAAAATACAAGATAAAAGCATAACTAGTTAAAACCAAACAACAAACAACAGCTCCCCCTCCCACAAACACATTTAAAATGCTGTGCAAAACGGTATGACGGAAACAGGCTCAGTGAGCTGTGTGTGTGTGTGTGTGTGTGTGTGTGTGTGTGTTTGTGTGTGTACGTACGTGTGTACTTAGAATGGACCAGATATGGCTATCAAAAAACTGCCAGCCTAACCTATCCTCTCCTTCAGAAGACAATAACATGAGCTACCTATGGGGATCTTTTGAAGCTTAGTAGCTCAGCTATCATAACTTCTTAAAACTATAATTAAATGTATTGGAAGGTAGAGTAGTTTACCAGACTGTATTTGTGGTAAAAAATTACGTCTACACCACTTTGTTTGTTACCCAGGTGAGGGACCACCTTTTAAATAAAACATGGAACCAAGGAAATTAATTTAAGTCCAGCATCCAGGAGGAACCCAGCTTTTATTACAGCTATTGCAATAGGGCAGAGCTCAACTTAACATGGTGGTTCTATCCAGTTAAGAAAAAGGTGTGCTACGAGGAGCATCAGAACAAGAGTTTTATAGACACAGCACACAGAGTCATAAAACATCAAAATATAACATTGTTAAATTTTCTACATGCATCAAGAAAGGTTACAGGTCACGAGATGGTAAATACACAATACAAATGCAGCTGAAATTGCAACTTACACTGGCTTCTTCAGTCTCACTATTATTCAACCCCTTCATGGCAAACGTCTTTAGTACTTACTAGAGGAGCCTTTTGCTGCTACAGCCTACTGCAAACTAGATGCATTGCCAGACAACAGCTTCTGGCAGCGTTCCTGAGCTTCTGCGCATGTGCGAGTGCTGAAACCCAGAAGTAACCCGTTCCGGTACTTTTGGGTTCGGCGCAGTGCGCAACCCGAAAACATACAACCTAAAGCGTCTGTAACCCGAGGTATGATTTGCAATATTCTTGGGTTTGTGTGCTGCAACCGCCTTCTTCAAATCCACCTGAGATTTTCTATGGGGTTCAGGTCAGGTGACACTGATGGCCACTGTAGAAGCTTCCAGGACTACTTCTGCAACCAAACCTTGGTGAAATTTGAGGTATGCCTGGGACCATTGCCCTGTTGGAAGGTCCAGTGACACCCAAACTTCACCTTCCTCACAGACAGCATGATGTTTCCTCCTAGGATTTCCCAATACTTCAATGAATCCATCCTGCCTTCCACACATTGCAAACTGCAAGTGGCAGAGGATGCAAAGCAGCCCCAGAGCATCACCGAGCCACCACCATGCTTCACTGTAGGCAGAGTGTTCTTTTCAGCGTGTGCTTCATTCATCTTCCTCCAGACATAGCGCTGATCCATGGGGCCAAAAAGTTCCAATTTTGTTTCATCGCTCCACAGAACAGAATCCCAAAACTACTGTGGCTTATTTATATGATTTTGAGCTTATTGGAGCCAACTTTTCTTGAGCTTTTGGGTCAGCAGTGGTGAACGCCTTGGAGTTCTGGCATAGAAATGTTGGGAAAATGCCCTGGGGTGCCCCTGCAGCCCCCAAACTCTGAGCGTCCTCCGGTAATTATTCTGATAAAAAAAGAAAGAAATGGATCCAGAAAATCAGTTTTTTCCAAAAGCATCTGGATCTGGTCTGTGACCACTCAATCCAGAACCTTGTCCAGGACAGGGAGATTAGCAAGTGGCTGGTAGTTAGGTTTTCCAAATCCAGGGGAAGTTTCATAAGGAGTGGTTTTACCACTTCCTCCTACAAACAGGCAGGGACCACCCCCTCTCTTAAAGAGGCATTGATCACTGGATACATCAGTCTCCAAGAGTGGACCTTCCTAATAGATCCCCCGCCTCTGTGGGGGGGGGGAGGTGCTAACTGTTGGGAAAATGCCCTGGAGTGCCCCTGCAGCCCCCAAACTCTGAGCGTCCTCCGGTATGCGCAGCTCTGGAAAAGGCATTCACCTTCTTCAGTGTGCTTCAGCTACATATATCAACTGATATATGCACACTAATCTTCTGGCATAACACAGCAAGAAGAACGAGACATTGTAGAGCTAATCTGCGTATTTATTTACACACTACATACAGACACAGGAATTATTGCATCCTTTCTCTCCAGCTCTGAGAGAACAGACAGGTCAAAAGCAAAAGTTCAGTGTAACAGTACACATAGCGGAAGACATAAGACTGTCTTCCGTTCTCACACTCTTCCCAGACAGGCATGTGAATTATACCAATCACATCTGCAGCATCGGAGGCATGAAATACTAACAAGAAATATGCGCCTTACTGTGCTCACTGAAACATCACTGCCTGCTACCACCAAGTCTTGCTGCAGCTCTTTTGCAGTCACTCAAGTGTTTTTCCCAGCCTGTCTTCTCAGAAATGTGGTTTCTGCTGCAGTTTGCTTCCTTTTTCTGCCCCATCCAGGTAGTGTAACCACCGTAACTTTGAACTTGGAAACTCTGCTTCCAATGGTGTCTTTAGGAACATTCAGTGCCTTCGCTGTGTTCTTGTATGCTGCTCCTTGTTTGTGATGGGTGATGTTCTCTTGAACCATTCTCTTGACTTAGCCATATTTCAAACATGCATCCACATTTGACACTCTGCAACCCCCTAGCCGGCTCAGGTATTTCATGTGTTGCCCCTCAAGTACACCTGGTGCAACTAATGAAGCCCTTGATTCATTGCATCAGGTGTGCTTGAGACAACACCTGTTGTATTTGTGCTGTTGTGAAGGTTTCTATTCAGGGGGTTGAATAATAGCAAGACTAGAGAAGCCAGTATAAGTTGCAATTTCAGCTGCATTTCGGGAAACCACTTGAAGCATCTGTTGTGTGGAGCTATTTCAATTGCTTTTGTTTGATTCGCTCACTGCAAACAGCTGGAAGTCTGTAAATTTTGATGATAAACATGATTTGCCATGGGGATTGAATTGCAACTGTATGTATACTGCCATCTGCTCCACCGCAATTACCTTTGGGTGTTCCAAGTGCCCAGACCATTTGGGCCTCAAATGTTACATTTCTATCACGGTTACCCTGGCAACTAGGCCTTTGGCAGGGCTGTTGACATTCCTTTCTCTATCTCACTTTCCTTGCCTCACCTATCTCCCAGGAAGCTTCAATGATATGTTTGGATTTACACTCAAATGTTAATTAGAACAACATCCTTAATGATCGTTTGTGCCACTTTCAGGGTTAGATGGGGTTTCTTGTTTATGGCCTCGAGCACAGGGGTTATAAAACGTTATAAAATGTAGGTGCACAGGAGCCATATATAAAAACTATTCAGTGATGTGTTCTATCTTTCTGAACTTTAAATGTCATTAATATTTGAAACAATTAAATCAAAATATACACCCTGGGTCTCTGATTCTTATGTCATATTCGTAGGATGTATTTCGTAGATGCTAATTGTTATGCTACAGCAATGCAACTATTAATGCTTTATCTCATTCACAATTGTTTCATAGTGGCTGGAATGACTGGTACTGCTCACATTGATGGAGATCATATTGTTGTGTCAGTTCCTGAAGCTGTACTAGTTTCCAATTTTGTCACAGATGGGATCACCCTTGATCATGGCTTAGCCACTGAAGTTGTCCAAGGACCTGATATCATAACCGAAACTGATGTTACAGAAGGGGTGATAGTTCCTGAATCTGTATTGGAAGCTGATGTATCTATTGAAGAAGCACTAGATACCCGTGATCATGTTTTGACTTCAGATATAGTAGCAGAAACTGTTGGCGTTCCTGATGAGGTTTTTGTGGCTGATCTTGTTACGAGTCCTGATGGACATTTGGAACATGTGGTACAAGATTCTGTGTCAGGATCTGACTCTCCCACAATGGTTTCAGAAGAGGTTCTTGTAACCAATTCAGATACAGAAACTGTGATTCAAACATCTGGCACTATTCCTGGTTCTACAGTTACTATAAAGACTGAAGATGAGGATGATGGCAAGAGCACATCAGAAGACTACTTAATGATATCTTGTAAGTTAAGTAAAGGTTTATACAATATTTGACTATTCAGACTAGAAATGATCCAATGATGAGAGGCTATGAAATATAATTGGTTGTGAGTATGATGTATTTTCCCAGTAAAATTTTGGCAGAAACAGTGTTATGCCAGTCGAATAGTCAATACAGCTTAAATGTGGTTTGTAGTAAGTAAGTTAGTGTACATAAATCCACTCATATCCCCTCACTTATGGAAGACTGTTGGATCTAGCACAGGCTTCCATGGCCCAGAATGGAAGTGAAGGGATTTCTGCAAATTTTCCTTTCTCTGACAGTCACACACACTACATACTTCACTATTCCAAAGGGTTCTCCAACTCTTTTGAGCTGATTTTGGAGGGCTTGTAGGAGATTGCAGAGGAAAGAGTTGAGTTGGCTTCCTTCTGTCTTGGGAGACAATGGAGGAGTCTGAAAAAAATGACACTACCCTACTTTCCACTAAAACACCTGCTAAATCGAAGAGCCTTCTGTCACACGTGGCTCTAATACAACCCATATAATGAGATTTTGTTTTCACAGTTAGAGGTCCATGGGAATGATGCATCAGTCTAGAGTATATACATTCTGGGACCCATGGGAGCAGGACTTAATGGAAAACGTTATGAAAGAATCTCAAGAACACATATGACATAGCAGATTTGATTATTCCTTGAGCTCTTTAGCACACATTTCCAAATGGAGTACGTTACTCTACATTTTTAAAGGTTTTTTTCTTTTTAAAAAATCTAGATTTTATAATGACCTGTTTCAGGAAATTAATGGCAATACATAAATTGAAGCTCAGATACTCAATAAAAACAGCAGATTCTTATGGGACCTTAAAGACTATCAAAGTTACTGTGACATGAGCTTTTGTGAAATACCATTTATTTTATCAGATATAGGAAGTGTTATCAACTGCATGTGTGTCTTTCTGTGTGTATATATATATTTACACACACACTGTTGGGTTGGGGGCACGTGTGTGTCGTGGGTGAAAGTGAGTGTGTGTGTGAGAGAGAGGTATGTGTTTGTTTTATACATACACATACTTTCTGACTGCAACTCAGGATAACACTTCAAACATCTGATGAAGTGGACTGTAGTCCTGAAAAGCTTATACCATAAGAAATTTGTCCTTAAGGTGCCGTTGACTTTGCTGTAAGAGATGTGACACAAATAACATAAAACATCTTTTGTTTTTGTTTTTCAGGTTTGTGATGTTCAAACACCCACAGTGGATTGCTAGCTCTTGATCCTTATGATGGCACTGCATGTACATTACTGATGATCCTTCTTTCTTTTCTTCTTTGGCTATCACTCGTAACCGAGTAAGATTGTCTTCCATAAACACAGTTTTAACAATGAGTCCGTAAGTGGCTGTGGAGGCCATTTCTGGATCCACACGTCCTTCCACAGTGGGGACATTGGTTTCCGGGTGGGAGTTGATCACGGTGTGGATTTGCCAAGCGTTCCTTCCTCTTAGCATGTTTCTCCCTTGCGTCCTGAGTTCGACTGTCTTCAAAGCCCCTGACACCTTTGGTAAAGGCTGTTCTCCAACTGGAGCGCTCGCAGGCCAGTGTTTCCCAGTTGTCAGTGTTTATACTACATTTTTTTTAGATTTGTCTTGAGACATTCTTTAAATCTCTTTTGTTGACCACCAGCATTAAGCTTTCCATTTTTAAGTTCGGAATAGTGTAGTTGCTTTGGAAGACGATCATCAGGCATCTGCACATGACCAGTCCAACGAAGTTGATCTTTGCTTCTTCCAGTACACTGGTATTAGTTCGCCTGTCTTCCCAAGTGACGTGTGAAATTTTTTGGAGACACTGTTGATGGAATATTTCGAGGAGTTGGAGATGGCGTTTATAAGTGGTCCATGTTTCACAAGCATATAGTAAGGTTGGCAGTACAATAGCTTTGTAAAAAAGCATTTTGGTTTCCCTGCGAATGTCCTGATCCTCAAACATTGCAAACATTGCACTTCAGTCGGGAGAAAGCTGCGCTCGCAGAACTCAGGCAATGCTGGATTTCAGCATCAGTGTTGGCCCTTGTGGAAAGATAACTGCCTAGGTAGGAGAAGTGATGGACATTTTCCAAGGTTACACCATTGAGTTGGATTTGTGGTGCTGCAGAGGGGTTATTTTGTACTTGTTGGTGCAGCACTTTGGTTTTTTGGATGTTGAGTGATAGGCCAAGCCTTTCGTAAGCTTCTGGAAAGATGTTTAGGATGGTTTGGAGGTCATCCTCTGAGCGTGCGCACACTACGTTGTCATCAGCATACTGAAGCTCTATGACGGAAGTTACAGTAACTTTACTCTTTGATGATCCTATACTACCCACTACAGAACCACACTGGAGCTGTCTTTTAGGGGTAAGGTAATATTCCACCACCTTCTTCCATAATTTATTTATTTTGTTTAACAGCATTTATAACTGCTTAATATTTAAAATTGATAAGCGGTATGCAGAAATGCAAACATTAAAATTGTATAATAAAATCAGAGAAAAATACAAAAATCTAGTAATAACAGGGCCCGTTCTTATGCTTATTACAATATAAGCAATATATTGGGCAACTTTTTCTTGGTGCTATTCCATTTCCCCTAGCAAGTCTGCCTTAATTGTAGTAGAATTCCACCACCCCAGTGATATCATTATGACAGTCTTGAAAGGTAGTGGAGTTTGTAACTAGCAATGTGTAGAACAACATTGTTGCTCCTGCTGCAGATCACATTTTCAGAAATTATTCTGAGACTCATAATATGCTATCCACATCTGGCATGTTGGCCAGAAGTTACCTAGCCTGTAAAATGGCATTGCTTATTTTGCAAATGTTATGAATTCATTCCTTTATTGTTTCCTATGAGATAGATACTAGGGAAGGGGTTTTCCCCCAAAAAGAAATAGCACAGCTGTAGAACTATGGCACATATCTCAAGGGCTTCTAGGATGGGTGTGATATCACCAGCATAGTACATGCTAAGACATCACATAAACTGGGAGCTGGCAATCTACAGTGAATCTGAACATCTCACACCTGGAAACAGCCAAGAAAGGTAAGTTAGAGGTGGCAAATAGTATTTTTCTTGATCTTTGGCAAACAGGCATTTCTGCAGCATTTATCTTCTAAATAATCTCTCCACAATTCATAGAATTGTATAGTTGGAAAGGACCCCGAGGGTCATCTAGTCCAAACTCTAATGCAGGAATCTCTGCTAGATCATACATGACAGATGGCCATCCAACCTCTGCTTTAAAAACTGGAAGGAAGGAGAGTCCACCACCTCACAAGGGGGTCTGTTCCACTGTTGAGCAACTCTTACTGTCAGAAAGTCAGAACCTCCTTTCTTGTAACTTGAATCGATTGGTTCGGGTCCTTGCCTCTGGAGCAGTGCCATCCTCCATGTAACAGCCCTTGAGATATTTGAAGATGGCTATCGGATCTCACCTCTGTCTCCTATTTACCAGACTAAATATACCTAACTCTTTTAACCGTTCTTCATAAGGCTTGGCTTCCAGACCCTTTATCATCTTGGTTGCCCTCCTCTGCACACATTCCAGATGGTCAATACCCTCCTTAAATTGTGATGCCCAGAACTGGACACAGTATTACAGGTGTGGTCTGACCAAGGCAAAATAGAGTGGTACTATTACTTCCCTTGATTGGGATACTACAGTGGTACTTCGGGTTAAGAACTTAATTCGTTCCGGAGGTTGGTTCTTAACCTGAAACTGTTCTTAACCTGAAGCACCACTTTAGCTAATGGGGCCTCCCGATGCCACTGCGCCGCCACCGCATGATTTCTGTTCTCATCCTGAAGCAAAGTTCTTAACCCGAGGTACTATTTCTGGGTTAGCGGAGTCTGTAACCTGAAGCGTCTGTAACCTGAAGCATCTGTAACCCTAGGTACCACTGTATACTTCTTTGTGCTGAGCGCAACAATATGATATTGATAATTTGCATTAGCAGTAATTTGCTCAGTTTTTTCTCTGGGCTTACTGTGTGGCCCAGACCAGAAAGTAATAGGCCCACAACTATCGAAAATCAGGTAAAATTTCTAGATATTCTAAATGACTCTGTCTAGAAGAGTTGGTGTTGGAATGAACTTGGGGGGGGGGGGCAAACCTGCACTTAATCTTGAATGGTGCCCAGGATGTAAGTATTATTGAGCCAATTTGGAGCAGTGGCCATAGTGCTATTAAATTAAATAAGCATGCAAATGGCCAGTTGCCAAAAAAATCCAACATGCTCACATTTGATTTCAAAAGAGGATACTTCCATTAAATGAGGAGACTGGTAAAAAGGAAGCTGAAAGCCAAAGTCAGCAGTCAAATCACTCCAAAACGCTTGTGAGTTGTTGAAAAATACACTATTAGAAACTCAATTGGCATGTATAGGGCAGTTGAGGCAAGGTACCATGAGGGCCCAGGAGACACCAGCATGGTTAATGAGCAGTCAAAGAAGCAATTAGAGGAAAGGCAGCTTCCTTCCTTTGGGTCATTAGTGGTGTATGCCTTGGAGTTCTGGCATGGAAACCAGTGTTAGAAACATATGAAATCACTTCCAGTCTGCTGCGAAGGATATGGAACTTTCACAAACCATCATCATTTGAGACCTTGCAAGTACATAAGTACAATTTAAAGAACAATGTTTCTTCTACTCCTTTTCTCTAAAAGACAATAACAGGAAATTGGACTGGCCTAACATATTTATACCACTTCACTTTCTCTGCCTTTTGGAATATTAATGAACTATTTCTCTCTTTCACTGCACAATATTGTATTTGTATATTTTATATTTCTTGATCTAATGGAAATTTGGGGTTTGTTTTTTTACATTTCCCTTTTGCTTTGGTGATAAAAGTATTTGTTACAGTGTGGTGGGGAGGGAGAAAGCAGACAAAAGGGAAAGGGAAACCAAGAGAGATCCGGGGGGGGGGGGGTCAGTCTCAAGGCTGAATAGACTCAGAGCCTGCAGGTGTGACCTTGATCAATTCACACAATACTGGGAACCAACAGATAAGAAATGTCTGGAACAGATAGAGTAACAACAAGGAAAGCGACTGCTTCCGCTGCTGCGGCAGCTACTAGATGGACCGGTGTACAGCTTGGTGACAATGGGGATAAGGGAGAGAAAGAACAGACAGATCTTTTTGCATTGTCAGTGTGGTGTAGTGGTTAAGAGTGGTAGACTCATAATCTGGGGAACCAGGTTCGTGTCTCCGCTCCACCACATGCAGCTGCTGGGTGACCTTGGGCTAGTCGCACTTCTTTGAAGTCTCTCAGCCCCACTCACCTCACAGAGTGTTTGTTGTGGGGGAGGAAGGGAAAGGAGAATGCTAGCTGCTTTGAGACTCCTTCGGGTAGTGATAAAGCGGGATATCAAATCCAAACTCCTCCTCCTCCTCCTTGTAGCTTTACTGTGAATCTGACATGTACTAATATATTTTCACTAAAGACTTGCTGTAAAAGGAAAAAAAAGTGTTGTTGTGTTGATGTAATCCTTTCAGTAAAATTGGTCACTAGAATAATTTGTTGACCCATCTAGTTGGGATGTACTTAAGGTAGGGTAAAAAGGTAAAGGGACCCTTGACCATTTGGTCCAGTCGCGGACGACTCTGAGGTTGCGGCACTCACCTCGTTTTATTGGCCGAGGGAGCTGGCGTACAGCTTCCGGGTCATGTGGCCAGCATCACCCTTTGGTTACATCAGACTAAATCCATGCAACTATTTCACATTTTAAAGCAGTATATAGGGAAAATAAATTTTAGCACCACTACCTACTGTATGAACTCTAGACAGCAAGTACAGTGGTACCTCGGGTTACAGACGCTTCAGGTTACATACGCTTCAGATTACAGACTCCGCTAAACCAGAAATACTACCTCGGGTTAAGAACTTTGCTTCAGGATGAGAACAGAAATCGTGCGGTGGTGGCGTGGAGGAGGCCCCATTAGCTAAAGTGGTGCTTCAGGTTAAGAACAGACCTCCAGAATGAATTAAGTTCTTAACCCGAGGTACCACTGTAGTGTCTAAACTACACCTTACAGTTCCACATTTAAAAATTACTAATATAGATTGGATTAGGGCTGGGTGATGTCAGCTTTTCAACATCGCAATGTATCACCAGCCAAACATTTGCGATATGACTATACATTGCAATGTTGAAAAGGAAGGGATGCAACAGACACACACAGCAAACTAGGAAAGGGGAAGGACAAGCACTGTTTCCCTGGTTTGCATCACTCGCTAACCTCCCCAGTGCCACAGTCCCTTCCCCTCAGGGCAGCCTATTTCCTGAGGAACAGATTTCTCCTCTGGGCTCCAGTGTGTTCCTGCTCAAATTCACCGCTCCTTCACCACCTGCCTGATTCTCTGGACGCCTTCATCCATCAACCCCCCCAATTACCATTCCTTCACCCTGCCTGATGCTCCACGATCCTCCACCCACCCACCACCACCCCAATTTCAAGCATCCTTCACCTATCCACCCAATCTCAAGCCCAGGCCGGGGGCTCTTGTTCCTCCTGCCAGACACTGAGGGCGGAGGGACTTGGGAGCAATGGTGGTTTCACTCGTGGTATACCGCCTGGTGAAGCCTCCACCATGCTCTGGCCCTCATATCGCCCAGGCCTAGATTTGATATTAAACTACATTCTAGAAGTTGCAATTACTATATTCAATTAAAATACCCTATGCATTGCACACATTTTGTCACTGGATTCAAACTTGTCTGTTCAAGTTTTAATTTTGTTGTGTAGTATACACCTCGTGAGTCGGGGATGATGATTTTAGGATACTAGTTCATTATTATATCACGTAATTTAAAACTGCTGCCTTTCAGACTGGAGACTGAACAATTTTTAACATGAGTTATTTATATATATAAAAAGGTAAGATATGCTTCATGCACTTTTATGTGCTACAATAATACTGTTGCAAATATTTTACCTGAGGGTACTATTTTTATGATCAAATATCTTTCCTGGGGTTCCTCTTCCTCACCCGTGCAGTTATGTTAAAACAAACACTACTATGATAGAGTACAGTTAGATAGGATAAGTGGGCAAGAAATGGTGGAGAATATAATTACACTTGACCATTGAAATACTTGAGTTACTGTCATCAACTCAGAGACTTAACATCTCATCTCATGCAATGCTTGTGCACTGAAGCTTACACAGGCTGGGTGCAGTAGGAGAACAGATACAGGTAGATCTCTTACTTGAGGGTTATATTCCTGGCTTATCACACATCTAAGCAAAATTGTGCAAAACCAGAACAACCCCTGGAACGGCCCTGCACAACCATCTCTACCTTTCTAAAGACTTTCTAAAGTGCTGAGTGGGCATTGCTCCCCATGCAAGCTGGGGCTCTGGGCAGGTCACATGAGTCCTCTAGAAGGCTCTGCAACACTTCTGCAAGATCTCACAGGGTAGTCTGAGATATCTCAGGACTTTCCAAGAGCCTAGAAAGCAAGATGGGGGAAGGGTTACTTAAAAAGCTCTTTCCGTGGTGGAAAAACATGGTGTTGGAAAAAGCTGCTTAAGCCCACTGTCTTGCTTACCAGGCTCTGGGAAGCTCACATGAGGGCTCCTGTGAGATATCAGATGGCCATTCTGGGTGGGACGGGGTTCCTGGTCTCTCACCCCTTTTATTTATTTAATTTTCTGGTATCTGCATAAAGCTGCGATCATATCGAATCCAGTGACAAAATCAGCTTAATATGAGCTCTACGTGTGTGTGCATGAATTCAACAACCTGATTCACAAGTCATGGTAAACCAAACTATGGCTTACTAGGCCCGTGCAAATATGTTAGTTTTTAGAGAGGAGTGTGAGGTTTGGTGCTTACAGGGTTAACATCTCTGTGTGTCCTGCATCTGGGGAGGAGCCTTCCCAACATCCGGGAAAGCTGAGTTCTTCGTCTGTGAGGTACTTTCACTTTTCTGCGGAGAGAGGCAGAGACATCATGTCTGCTGTTTCTGATGGAGTGTTTGTTATTTTATCTGTTTGATGTAAATAAATCTGTCTAGTTTAGAAGAACTACAGCGTGTGGACTGTCTCTTCACTCACACGTCAAGCACTCGCTGTGCCCGCTCTGCTACAAGTCCGGGAATTCTGTTGCTGTGGAAACGTACTGGACCGGTCAGGTTATGGCAAGTTGCCAGCCACGTTTGTGCTGAGTGTGAGGAAGAGAAGAAGTGAAGTCCAGCTCTGAGATCCTGTCTGCTGCTGTGAAGGGGCAGAGGCAGTCCTGATAAGAAGTGAAGTCCAGCTCTGAGATCTTGTTTGCTGCTGTGAAGGGGCAGAGGCAGTCCTGATCTCGCTGGTGAAAGCAGGAGCCTGCTGGAGGAGGCATCTTTGAAGCAACCGGCTGGCAGAAAGCGTGAGTAAGCTTATAGCCCCAGGAAGATGACTCAGGCTCAGGAGGCTTTCACCGTCCCTTTTGAGAGATTGAATGGGCGCAATTGGGAAGACTGGTTGAGGAGAATTAAGTACTGGCTTTTGGGCAAACAGCTTTGGGATTGCATGCAAACCCCACCGATCCAGGCCGCTGCTGGAGCTGCTGGAGTGAAGCAGACGTGGCAGCTGCTCTGAAGAGGGATCAGAGTGTGCTGAGCATGCTGAGGCTTAGCGTGGACGATTTGCTGTTGCCCCACCTTGAGGGTCTCAAGATGGCCCAGGCCACTTGGCAGGCACTGGAAAGGGTTTGTGAAACCACAGTGGAAGCCAAGGGCCGTGAGGGAGTCGAGGGCCATGTGGGAGCTAAGGGCCACGTTCCTGGAAGCTGTTTCTATGCTTCGGCGCATCTTTGTGATGAACAGGAGAAGAGACAGAAAGGTGGGGGGCGAGCAGGCGCTGGCTGTTCCTCTAGAAGCTGTGCACCGAGGAGTGGAGGTGCAGGGAAAAGCAATGAGGAATCTGTGAAAGTGTTTGCTTTGAGACGCTGCTACAGATGTGGGTCCCCCTCCCATCTCGTGAGAGGCTGCCCGGTAGAGACTCAGGAATGCAAGGTCAAGCAGATTAGCTCAGCGCAAAGATGTGGGAAAATGCACAAAAGTTCCAAAGGAACTGCGAGCAAGTACAAGTCTTTGCAGTATCATCTGGCAGCTTCCATGGCAACAGTCAAGAGCTGTAAACAGGACGCTGTGCTGACCTTCGTGATTGACAGTGGAGCATGCCATCTGGTGGGCTTCTGCGGGATTGTAAGGCTGTTAAAAATGGAAGAACTGTCAAGTTGGCAGATGGAAGTCGACGTGCTCTGATGATGTCTGGCTCACTGTACTGTCCTTTCTTGCAGACAAGATTCAGGCCTTTGTAGTTCCAGAAATGTCCAGCTGTCTTCTATCCGTCACTGCCCTCGTTGCCGACAGTTTCAGCGTTCGTTTTGAGAATAGCGTGTTCTTTTTCCAGGGGTGGGCATCAACTGTTCAGTGTTGAATGCAAAAACAGGCTGTTTGTGGTAGAAATGCCTGTTGCAGGTAACAGTCCCACTGAGTCAACACATGTGCAGTGTGCCAATGTTCCAACACATGATGGCTGTCAACATTTGTGGCATCGACGTATGGCACATGTGAATTGGGGTTACGTTAAGAAGGCCCCAGGGTGCACTGAGGGGTGCAAAATGAAGGCATGTGATAAGTTTTTAGATTGCAGAGCTTGTAAGCAATCCAAGGTAAAAACGTGCTCATACCCCTGGTCTAGTAGGGTGACAACCAGGCCTTTTGAGCTGGTGCGTGCAGACTTGTGTGGCCCTATGCCAGTAGCCAGTCTGGCACTGGGGATGGTCTAGCTGGCCCTAATGGGTCAGAAGGGGTACCAGAGCTCACACTAAGATGGTCAACCCGGGCCATGAAAGGTAAACCACCTGACAGGTTTGAGGCCACAAGTGTATGTGTTGGGGTGGCTCAGTGTGAACGTGAAAGTTTTGAGGATGTTCAGAAACTGCCTCAGGAAGAAGCCAGCAAATGGCAAGAGGCGATGCAGAAGGAGATGAGCTCAATGGAGTTTCTAGGTGTGTTCTCCCTCACAACATTGCTGGCTGGCAAACAGGCTGTGAGCAGCAGGTGGGTTTATTGCCTTAAACCCACGGAAACTGGAAAACCACAGTACAAGGCTAGGTTAGTAGCCAGAGGGTTCACGCAGCGGAAGGGGCTGCATTACACTGAGGTGTATGCTCCTACTTCCAGAAGTGAAACTCTGCACACGCTCTTAGCCATTGCTGCACAAAGAGGTTTGCAGGTGCATTACTTTGATGTGTGTCAGGGAACTGACATCGGAGCGGGAGGCGAAGGGGAGGCTCCTAGATGATGCTGGAGAAGGACCCAGCAGCAGGGGGAGAAGCAGCTCAGTGGAGGGGGAAGCATTTAAGCGCAACACCAGGAACAAAAGTGGGCAGATGGGGAAATCGGAGAGAGGGCTCCTGGACTCTTCACTGGAACTCAGTGAGGAGGGGACAGGTCCTCCGCTACCTACGCCCTCCCTGCGCAGAAGGCTCCCGCGCAGTGAGAGGAGGAGGAGACTGGGTGTCAAACAACTCTTATGTTGGAAGAGATTCAAGAAACGCCCACTGACGGATTCTGCCAGTGACTGAGACAGTCATGATTAGAAAGGGCTGTGCAGTCAGAAAGGTTTAACAAGGCAAATTAGCCTAGAGAGGCACCAGTTTACGCACGAGTAACTCATACTCATCACAATGTGGATGTAGCCTACTTGAACTCAGACCTCCAGGAGGAGTTGTACATGCTTCCTCCTCCAGGGTTTGAGGGCAAGGGGCAAGGCATTGTGTGGAGATTGCACAAATCGATTTACGGTTTAAAACAATTGGCCAGGAATTTGTCTGAATGAAGCCTTAGAGAAGCTAGGTTTCAAGAGGAGTCTTTCTGACAGCTGCCTGCAGCTTAAAGGGTCAGGAGAGTCACAGGAAATTGTTTTAGTCTTTGTTGATGATATAGTCCATGTCTCAAAGACAAATAGACAGGTAGAGAAGTTTGCCAAAGAGCTTGGTAAACGTTTTAAACTTAAGAACCTGGGTGCAGTAAAGATCTACCTGGGCGTGGAGATTTTTAGAACTGAAGATGGAAGTTACTTGCTCAGTCAGAGAAGCAAGATTGAGCAGTTGCTTGAGAAGTTCAGGATGTCTGAATGTGCAGGGGTCAGGACACCCATGGAGACAAGCTACGTGAAAGACAGTCAGCAAGTGGAACGCACTGAGTTTGAAAATGCTGACCTCTTTCAGTCAGGCCTGGGTAGTCTGTTGTATCTGTCCCAGTGGAGCAGACCTGACATAGCTTTTGCTACCAATCTGCTCAGCCGGGAAGCTACAAACCCAAGCCTAGAATGGTGTCAAGCGGGTGCTGAAGATACCAAAGACTTCTGTCTCAAGCTGTCAGCCAAAGGTGATGTCAAGTTGACGTCCTGGGCAGACAGCGATTGGGCGAATCTGGAGGACAGGAAGTCTGTTTCTGGTATGGTGGTGAAGTTTGGGGACTCTTTGGTTGGGTGGAAGTCCCGAAAGCAAAGTCTCATAGCACTCTCCTCTACTGAGGCTGAGTTCAGCGCGCTGTCTGAGATTTGCAGGGAATTGGAGTTCTATGTGTGCTTGGTTCAAGAGATCTGCGGAGAGTGTTGCTTGCCTGTCACGGTTTGGGAGGACAATCAACCCTGTCTGAAGTTGGCAGAGTCTGGGCAGTTTAAGGCCAGAACCAAACACCTAGACATCCGTTTCCAGAATGTGTGTCCGAGTGTTCAGTTGGGGTTAGTGGAACTGAAGTACTGTCCCAGTTCGAAGAACCTGGCAGATGGGTTCACGAAACCGCTGACCTTCCAGCGTCATGGGGAGTTCTGTGAAGGTCTATGTTTAGAGGTAAGTGGTCACACTTACATTCCCCCAGTGCAGGACAAGAGGGGGTGTGAGTTTTGGTGTTTACAAGGTTAACATCTCTGTGTGTCCTGCATCTGGGGAGGAGCCTTCCCAACATCCGGGAAAGCTGAGTTCTTTGTCTGTGAGGTACTTTCACTTTTCTGCGGAGAGAGGCAGAGACAGCATGTCTGGAGTGTTTGTTATTTTATCTGTCTGATGTAAATAAAGCTGTCTAGTTTAGAAGAACTACAGCGTGTGGACTGTCTCTTCACTCACACATCAAGCACTTGCTGTGCCCGCTCTGCTACAAGTCCGGGAATTCTGTTGCTGTGGAAACGTACCGGACTGGTCAAGGAGTTTGCATCTACTTTGCCCCTCCTTGGTCTTTTCAGTACAGAGCAGCATCTAAACCAGTGTTTGGCTTAGCATGTCATCTGAACCCAGGATCATGGTTAAGATTACAGATTGTAGTTAAAGAGGAGAGACCTTCACCTCTCTGGTTCAGAAAACATGCAACATGCTAAGTCATTGGTCACCAGCCTTTTGGTCTGGGGGCTCAAATTTGGAATTTTAAGGACACAAGTCAGAAAATGGCTGCCGCTTCCAAAAGAGCAGGAAAATCAAAGAGACATGAACATAAAATGGTTCAAACATAAAAAAAATCTGTTACATTTTATGTTGTTGTTAGCAAATAATGTTTAAAAGCTTTCATTTGCAAACGCTGTTACGTTTTGGCTGTTAACGTTGTTTGTTGCTGGTGTGCTGTTGTAGATTAGAGCTAGAAAATAAAAGATAACTGAATCCAAGCATGATTTTATATTACTGCAGCCAGTCATACACATGCATCGTCACAAATAAAAAGACATACCGTATTTTTCGCTCTATAAGACACACCAGACCACAAGACGCACCTAGTTTTTGGAGGAGGAAAACAAGAAAAAAAATATTCTGAATCTCAGAAGCCAGAACAGTTCTGGCTTCTGTGCTAGCTGCGCAGCCTGCATTCATTCCATAAGACGCACACACATTTCCCCTTACTTTTTAGGAGGGAAAAAGTGAGTCTTATAGAGCAAAAAATACGGTACTTAATGCTGACTGGCAAGTTGTTGGTCTTTTACTAGTTTCATAGAGTAGAAAATAATGTAAATTCTTTTCCACCAAACAGATCAGTGGCTCCTGGTAGATGCCGCTTGCGTGGTGAGAAACCTATCTTCGAGGCGAGCCGTGGCAGGTGGTTTGGGGGAGGCTGGCGGCTCCACAGTGCCATGCCATGTGATGCCTTGGCTGATGTGCTCCGGTCGGCCAGCCTTGCCAGAAAGAGGCAGCTGCTGTGCACGGTGATGCTAATTGTATGCATGGCTGGCAGCTGCCTTCTTCCTACCTGCCAGTGTGGTGGTGTGGTTAAGAGCGGTAGACTCGTAATCTGGTGAACCGGGTTCGTGTCTCCGCTCCTCCACATGCAGCTGCTGGGTGACCTTGGGCTAGTCACACTTCTTTGAAGTCTCTCAGCCCCACTCACCTCACAGAGTGTTTGTTGTGGGGGAGGAAGGGAAAGGAGAATGCTAGCTGCTTTGAGACTTCTTTGGGTAGTGATAAAGCAGGATGTCAAATCCAAACTCTTCTTCTTCTTTCTTTTCTCTTTGCTGACCTGGTAATATACTGCCATATCAGAAAGCTTAGCTGGCAATGTATTGCAATGTTGGAAAGCAGGTATTGGTCAGCCCTACTGTAGAGCATGCAACGAAAACAACAAAGGGTTGCTATAGCCAACACACACCTGCATTCTGTTAAAGTTATAAGTTTAATATGCATGAAATATCTGTATATGCTGAATTTCAAACTTATGTAAAGGTTTGTATTTGCAAGGCAGATAAGTTTACATTAAGCAAGACGTTCCACTCTAGGTGAAAGCAGAAGGCTGTTTTTTTTCCATTTCACAGGCTTAGGCTACTTGTTGACTCATTGCTGGCAATCTGAGCTGCAGATCTCTCAAAGTAGGAGAGGAAACTTGAAAAGTCAGTGATGGCTAGCAGTAGCAGTGGCAGATGAAGCTAAGCTCTGCAATGATGAACAAGCTTAGGAACTCTCTCTGGGACCAAAGAGGAACATTTACTGAACTGCATAAAGGACAGAACCTCATAACTTGAGAGCAATATGTTCCTTTGTTCCGTTGTAACAGTTATCTTTTGTAGCTAGTATTTAAGACTGTTCTGCAGTAAAGCTTTGAAACTTATTATTGGGGTGGAAAGCTCTTCCAAGCAGTTCTCTTTCAAGCAGCTGCTTGCTCCATGTGTCAGCAGGTGGCAAAACAAACAGGATCTTGCATTTCTCTCCCCCCCCCCCCCATTTTCATAAAGTTTTTCAAGATGTGGCTTACTGTTTGTTCCACATGGCCAGCAGGCTGTGATTCCAGCACTTCTTCCTCTACCCCAACATGCGTATTTTTATAAAGTATGTCAAGTAGCTGCCTGCGTACTGCTCTATGTGGCTGGCAGGCAGTAAAGCAAAACAAATAGAACAGCAAATGGATGGATCTAAGGACTAGGAAATAAGACACAAACAGGAAAGGTACACTAAAGGAGAAGGGGAATCAGCAGCTCTTTAGAACACCAAGGATTCCTGTTGCCTGGTGTCCAAACAACTCACTTAACACTCAAATCTTTGACTTACCTCATTGGCTAAAGCCACTAACAGGCAAGAGCAGTTGGCTCATTTCACAGAAATTGCTTCAAAGAGAACTTACACATTTTGCTTCATAACTTTTTTTCTAGAAGGGCTAAATACATTTTTTTTAAAAAATGCAAGCTCATCATCTGGGGTTTCTGTCCAACTTAGTTGCTGTACTGTATTGTGCTAAAAGGACTGGGGAAGAGCAAAGTGGGTGCATTCTCTTCTGACTGGGAGTCATTACGTTTGTACTGTGGAATGTAATGGCGTCCGGCACACTTCCCTGTGCCAAATGTGAGCCTTAAGCTTTCTTCCTGGCTCCAAGCAGAGTTTCGCAGCAGCGGTTAGTGCCTTGTGTGGGTGATAAATCAAAGTCTGTACGCAGGCTTCTTGCTATCTAAGAAGTCTTTATTATCGTACAGAAAAACATCATAAATCAACCCGGAGATCAAGCGGACATCTCATTGGCTCGACAGCTAAAAACGAAAGTAAAACACACACAAAGAAAGATTCACGTATGTGAATAAAACCCCGCCTCAGAATGTGAGACGTCACACAGAACTGTTTAACTCTGTAAGTTCTGATTCTCCTCACATGTACAGCCTGGGTATGCTATAGTTTGACTTACTGTAATATGAGAACCCAGGCCTATATGTATGTTAGCTGTCAGGAGCCCAGGCTGCCATCTTGATAACACAGCATATGCAAGTCATAATTAGCTTGAAGATTTATTGCAAAGCAAACAATTAGCCTCTGATGCTCTAGCCAAGCGTCCGTGTCTTACGATTCAGTTGACCCTTCTGACCTGCTTCTGCAGAATATCCTGAATGATGACCCTTACATTTCTGGGTTTGCTTTCTGTCTAATACCTTCCCCAATCGTCTACTCCTTGGACTCATGGGGTTAACTACCTCCTCTTCAGTTAGGAAATGCTCCCCCTCCTGCCTTCGAGCCTGCCTGTGCTTCTTGATAGAGTTGGCTTCTCTCCAACCCGCCCTCTGTTGATGGCTTATCTGCATTCCTTTCATTGTCAAGAAGGGGGGGGGGGGGAGAAGTTGACAGCCAACTCCTTCCAGCTGTCTGAGAGAAATGCAAGCCTCTTTGTTGCTGACTGCATCCTAACTCATGCTGTACTTCTCTACTTTGGGCAGACGTGTTCATGACATTAGCATTTCTGTTTCTTATCTTAAACAAGATAAATGAAAAGTATAAAAAAACAAATCAAATCTTGTATGGTACTTCCTGTTAACTTGGTTACATTTCTTTATTAGTGACATATCAAAATGATGTATGAATAGCCTCTGTTATCACTATATAAGAATAAGTTAAGTTTTTGTAATTTTGTTTTTACTTTGTCCTGTGCATTTAGCATCTCTAGAAACTTGAAACACATTCTTTGTCCTATGGTATACATTTATATCTTTATTGTTTGTATAGACCCTTATTCTTGCTCTCCCAGAATTGTTTTTGTTGACTAAAATTAAGCCAATGCATGAGAATTTGCAGAAGTGGGCTGTTATGCATCAAATAGGATTTTTCAACCAGAATCTTGAAAGAAGGAAACAAAAGAAATATTCAACAGTCAATTCACTTCAGCTGTATGCCAAGATGTCACTTGCTTGTCATCTTTTTGTTCTGACAAAATTATTTTAGTACACATCTTCTGACTGCTGCATTGAGTAACTTCTTCACTGTTTATGCGTTTAGTAACTGCTATGCTGTTTATGAATAGTCTGAAATTCTTACATTTTCCATCCACAAGCATTTACACATTGCTTTTTAGCACTAATACTGTCCATAGATTTGTTGTTACCTTTTTTATCCCTCTACAACGTAGGTATAGTTAACATTATGCAGATCTGTGTAATTAAATTTTAAAATAAAAAATAAATGCTTTACATTTCAAAGACAAATGGCTATTACAGAAGAAGAAAACATTATTGTTCTAATACAGGTTCAGGCTCTCTGCTAAGTGAGTAGTTCAGGTAGGGTTCTCATATGTCCAGATTTTCCCAGACACCACTGCTTTTTCAGGGGTAAAATTTCATTTGCAAAAATGTCTGGGGTTTTTTAAAAAAAAAAAGAAGAGGAGAAAGGCAGCACCCAAATCAAATATGGTAACCATGAAGTTGCCCCTACAAGAGAAAACTCTGGTTCCCTCTTTTGGGAAGCTTGGCAATGGCTGGCTCACCTCTGGCAGGGTGCAGGTACTCCTAGCAAATCAGCTCCTAAGTACGGCCGTGGGCCCCGAGCAAGCAGTCTGCTTCAGGGCCCCTCCAGGAAACCAGACACACTGTGTTTAATGTATCAAATTGTGGCAGGTCACATGAGGTCCTGGAGAAGGGGTTGAGCAGCACCACAGCAGTAGCCACTGAGAGTGGACCAAGCAAGGCAGTGAGAGGCTGGTGGTGGCTGCAGTGGAGATCCAGTGGAGGGAAGGGGAGAGGAGCAAGGCTGAGGCAGTAGTTCCCTCCGGATTGGACTCCCGATTTCCCCCCTCCTTCCTTCTTTTCCTCCCCTCCCCTTTCTACCACATCACCCTGTTGGGTTGAAATCACGACAGACGAGTGGTAGGTGTCATATGAGAGGCGTCTGCCGGGGCAAGCCCCGGGAACGCTAAAGAATTAATGTTCATACGATTCCGTACAGCCAATCCAGGGACTCCTAAGAGAGAAACAGCTAAAGAGATATATTCAGACCTACTGAGAAGAGAGACAAAAGCATCACAATCATTAGTCAATTCAATATTGCGGCGATATCGAGAGCGGGATAATGATGCTTCTTGGGTAAAATGATGGACAAACGGCTTAAACAGCAAGGTGTGCCATGGCTGATGTATTGTCACATGGTAGGGGAATTCAGCATTCCTTGTGGTAGGACTTTCCATTGGTACCGTTCCGTGGGCTGACTGTTATTTAACACAGGAACAGTAAAAGCAAAGAATTTACGATCTTTCTCCTGTAGGGGGATGGAGAAAAAACAATCTTGCAAATCTATTATAGCCAATTGATAAGAATGTGGAATCATATTTGGATTAGGCAGACCACACTGCAAAGGCCCCATGGGTTCAAGGATTTGGTTTATTTTCCTTAAATCCTGGAGAAATCTCCATTTGCCACTCTTCTTTTTTATGACGAAGATGGGGGTATTATAGGGGCTAACTGAAGGCTCAATATGGTCTGCCGATAATTGTTCATTCACTAATTGTTTTAAAGCAAGTAGCTTTTCTCCTGTTATGGGCCATTGTTCCACCCATACAGGACTGGTAGATTTCCAGCTTAGGGGAAGTGCAAGCTTACTCATTAGATTGAATGGTAGCTTGTAATTGTTGTAGTAAATCTCTTCCCCACAAATTGAGGTGGATTTTCAGCACACAGGACTGGATGTAAGCAATGGTTTCAGAGCTATCAGGCAGAGAAACAGGCAGCCACTGTACGCTTTTGGAAGAGGTTTGGGGGCCACCCACACCCCAGACTGCAGAGGCAGACTCAAGGGGCCACGTGGGGACCCAGCAACTACTAGAAATTACAGAAACGTCTGCGCCTGTGTCAATCAAGCCTTCCAGCACAATACCATTGATTTTATACTTACTGTCAGGGCTGCCTCAAGTCTCAGCTCACAAAAGACCAACGCCAATCTCTTCTTATATACAAAAGTGTTTATTGCAGTTCATTGTTTGCTTCACATCCGAGGCGCGCAGCCCCACCCCACGCCTGTTACGCTTAGACCGTTGAAGTCCCCTCTGAGTCAGTCCCTCCCCTGCACCAGTTTAAGAAGCTTGCGCTGCTCCACCTCTTCCTCTCTTTCCTTTTCCGCAGGGTCTTCCTGCCCCCTGGGGTTTCGCCCCTCCTGGATTCCCCTGACGCGGAATCTCCAGACTGCTCTTCCCCCCTCCTGCGGGCTTTGGGACCTGGCTCTTCCTCCGGGCTCCCTGTACTTCCGCGCGCCTCTACATTTGAACTTGGCGCGCGCGCCCAACCTCTAACCTTCCTTTTGACAGTTACACTACTCCCTTCACTACTCCCCTCCCCTTCCGGGAGGGTGGCTTGCTCCGACCTCCCTCCCTTCTCTGCTGCCGGAGCTGCTTCCCCTGATACACTGGAACCTCCACCACCTTCGCTGCACTCTGGCGGGGAGGCTGGTCCTGACGCCCAGCTGCCACTTTGGGATCCCCTGCTGGCCCCCTGTTCCTGACACGTCCCCCCTGGGGCTCCCCTGGCCCTGACCACCGGCGCCCCCTTCTGGGAATCCTCTGATTCGCTGGAAAGACTCATGGAATCTCTTGAGTCATTGTCATCCTCTTCCTCGCTGTCCTGGGATTCATCCCCATCGCTCTCCATCTCCTGCCTACCCTGTGCCTCTGTCCCTGAACCCCTGACACTTACGAAGAAGTTTCTTTTCACCAATCCTCTGGACTACAGCTAACAGCTGTGGAGGGAAGGAAGAGAGCTCGTGCAAATTAGTATCCATAATAGAAGCAGTAGGATGAGAAGGGAGCACCACCAAATGCGCCCAAGACTCACCCTTTTTTAATTGCATGGGCATATGGCTCCAGAGTTGAACCATTATTGTGCCTACATAGTCAGGATCCAGAACCCCAGGAATAACCTGGATTCCTTCTTTTGCCGCAGAAAATTTGGGTAAAATTAAACCTGCGACTTTAGGAGGCAGTGGGCCTGCCAATTGAGTGGGCATAAGAACAATTTCACCAGGTAAAACAGAGTCTTTGGTCTCTTGATTGATCAAATCAATGGCAAATTCAGAGGGTGTATTTTTAGAAAAGTTTGCAGCAGCAGAAATTAAAGGTGGAAAACTCTCTAATTGCCCTGGCCCGAGAGTGGGGCTGCAATGGAGTTTCCCGGACTCCTGCATTGATTAGCCCAATGATAGCCTTTTCCACATTTCGGGCATTTTTTGGAAGGTTTAGTAGCTTGGATTGCGCTGGCAAGCAAAGACATCACATGGCTCTGGCTACCGACATCCGCACAAGCTTGAATCATATCGGCCAGGTCATATTTAGGGCGATGTATGATTGACTGCAATGCTTTCTTGCAATCGGTGTTTGCGTTTTCAAAGGCCAATTTTTTCATTAATTCATTTTGAGCTGTAGTGTTATCAATCTGCCTAGTGACTGATTCTTTCAATCTATCTATAAACTGATGGTATGGCTCCGAATGCTGTTGCTTAATATTAACAAAGGAGCTCAGCGGTTGCCCTGAAACAGGGACTTTCCGAAAGGCGCGTTGTACACAGGTCGCGGTGCGACTAAAATGTACAGGTGTCAGCGTTGCCTGGGCAGTTATATCAGCATACTGACCAGCGCCATAAAGTTCATTGGTAGTATGCTGCGGATCAGACAGGGCTGATGCGCTATGTTTAAATTCACTCTCAAACACCACATACTGAGCTGGGGATAAAAGCATGCTGTCAGAGTTGCTTCCAGATCCTAGCTCACAGAGGATCACGCTAGCCAGCGATCATTAAATAAAAGTCTTTATTGAGTTACAGTTTCCATTCTCAAGCCGCTGCGTGCAACCCTACGTCTAATGGTTAGATCGGCGAAGCTCCATCTGAGTCTCCGCCCCTTTTACACCAACTTAATATCCTAGCCTTGCTCCACCTTTTCCGCCTGACTGTTCTTCTCTGGGTCCCTCTGCCCCCCGGGGTCTCTTCCTTCCGGGATTCCTCTGACGCTGACCCCCCTGACTCTTCTCCCTCCTTTCGGCGGGCTTTAGGACCTGGCTCCCTTTCCGGGCTGCCTACTGCGCCACTTTCCTGTGCATTTGAACTTGGCGCGCGCGCCCAACCTTCCACCTTCCGTCTGACCGTTTCTTCGCTCCCCGATGGAGGTGTGGCCACTCCTGACTCGTGCCCTCCCCCCTGTTGTGAGCTGCCAGCGCTTGATCCCTGGCGCCCTTCCTCTTCCCTGCTCTCTGGCGGTGACGCTGGTCCCGATTTCCAACTGCTCCCCTCTGAGTCCCCTCTGGCTCTATCTTCCTGGGGTGTCCCCCTAGGCTCCCCCCTTGCCCTGGCCACTGGTGCTCCTTTCTGTGAAGCTTCTGATTCACTGGAAAGACTCGGAGATCTCGGGTCGTCGTCATCACTCATCTTTTCTTCTGCCTCCTCCCCCTCGCTCTCTGTTTCCTCCCTTGCCCTTGCCTCTGCTCCTGAACCCCTGACACATGCGCATCAGGTCTTTCCAGTCTTGAGGTAGCATAATGTAACCAGTTGCTATGCCTTCTAGCATTCCTGTCACATAAGAGGATTTTAGACCAGAATCAGCAATGGCTTTCCTTAATTCTCTCATTACAGAATAAGGAAGTGCCTCATAAAAAACCTGCTGTTGAGCAGTTCCAGGGTTTGAATAGGTGATAGGGAAAGCAGACGGCATTTCACCTGGCCACTCGGACTCCTCCTCTAAGGACAGGAGCCCTTTCTGCCTGGCCAAAGAAAGCGCAGCGAGCACAGCTCCTATAGAGCAAACAGGGGCTGTGGCAGGAGGAGGAGGGATGGGGGGAGGATGCAGGCTGAGGTGGAGGGATGGGGGGAGGATGCAGGCTGAGGAGGCTGAGACGCAGGGAGGGATTGGCTGGGCTGCAAAGGAAAAGGAGGCAAAAGCTTTGGGTAAGGTGGGGGATTGTCTGCGATGGCTAGAAGGGGAGACGCCGAGGGAGACACCTTGGGTCCCAATAATTGGGGCCCTAATTTAGCAACGGCGTCTGCACATTTCTGCCAAGTGAGCAGACAATGAATCGGAGCCCTAGGTTCTGTAAAAAGGGTCTTTCCGATCTTTTGCCAAGTCCCTACCTCTAAGGAACCAGCCTCAGGATAAAAGGGACATTGGCAATTAATCTCACATAGCAATTGTTCAATTTCTTTTAAGGAAATATTAACACCCACCGCTCGCTGTCTAACTAAATAAAGCAATTCTTTAGCATGCTCTTTCTGAAATTTAGTCAGTTCCCCTCCCATACTCACGAAGTAGCGCGCTGAGACTTTTCCAGTCGAGTGAAGTATGAGGGCTGGCTGCGTAAGGGATCTGGCACGTCGGGGGTCACCAGATGTTGGGTTGAAATCACGACAGACGAGTGGTAGGTGTCATATGAGAGGCGTCTGCCGGGGCAAGCCCCGGGAACTCTCTTTTATTGAATATTACAAACATTGCCACAGGTGTGCTTGTGGCTGATTGGTTGATACAAACACAAAGCATCATGTTGCTGATTGGTTAACATAGGTACAAGGCGGGAATTACATATAACATCAATCACTGATAGATCAAAGGCTGAGAATCGGAGCTGGAACTAGACAGGCATGAAACCTCCTAATTAAATTATAACTAAAAATTGATATTGAGAGAACATAACATGAAGGAATACAACAATCACGTTCCGTAGATGTGGTCAGCAATGCATTAAGAACAGGTCAGGATACACTGTTTCATGAACTCAATGGGAACTGTTCTGAACATTCTCAGACTTATGTGCAGAGGCAAAAACTTCCCAGCATACAAGAGAAAAGAAGCAATAGTTCTCATAGTCCCATAATGCCGCAGTTATGTGCAGTAAGAGAACTGCAGAAAGAAAACTTCCCTTCATCACCCAGTTTACATGATCCAGAACTCCTACATTATTCCCTGCCTTTGTTCTGCATGATAGCATGGCGATAATACACCTCTCCTGATTTTTGTGGTGTCTTTTTCTCTTTGTTTGAAATCGTGGGTCTATTCTATGGGGGTTTTTTTATTCTCTTGCGTGTGGCAAAGGTGAAAGATTGTCTGATCCAGTGGTCTGTTAGTTAATTCTTGTTTGTGACTGAGGGAGCATTAGAAAGAGGTGTGGAAGATAGAGGGGTATGTGTAGATATATATCTCTATATCACACACAGAGAGTTTTAAAAATTGCAATCTGTAGTAAAAAGTAGAAATTGGCAAATGTGTCCCCTTTTTTGCTCTTCAAAATATGGCAACCCTAATTAAGGAGTTATTCACTATATTTTTGAAAAAATAACTTTTTCTGCAGTGGTGGCACTATCCTTTCTACCTGCATATATTGGAGGGGATCTTTAAAAGGCATAATGTAGCCCAGTGTTTCTCAACCTTTTCCTGACCATGGCCCCCTTCCGACTTTGTTTCCTTCCTGTGGCCCCCCTGTCCTACTGCTCGAAAGGTAGCTATTTAAATGTCTTTTTTTTTGGTAAATAGAACGTTTTATAATTTATACAAAATATAATTACATAAAAATGTATTTCTTGATCAATGTGACCCTTGTGCTTGATGACCAGAAACAAGCTTTTTCACATCTGGTTCTATTGTTGTGAGGGATAACTGAAGATCACCTCTGTCCGTTACGTTAAGGCGATTCCATGTTAGGCTGAGTAAATAATTCACACGACTGAAACCTCATTCTGCCAAATACAGAGTAGGAAATGACATGAAAAACAATTTTGCTTTATCTCAAAGCTGTGTAAACTTTTTAGATATTGTATCCTTTATCCCAAAATGGTGTTTTTCTTGACTGAAATTTACTTTGGCTGCTATGTCACTCTGTAGCTCTATGACAGCAGCATTCACAGCAAATGGATCAACTACCCAGGCCGGAATATCCATGTCCAGCAGATCATGCAAACAAACTTCCTTATCATTATAAAGCTGCTTCAAATGATTCACATACACAATTATTTCATCCTCTTTCAATTCATCACTAACTGCTGCCAAAGAGGAAAACTGCAAATTCTCGACATCCAATTGATGGTATACAGTTTGACTTTTCCAAGAAAGCCTGTAATAATCTCCTTGCTTGAAAAAAGGTCACAATTCCTGCCCTGTAGTTCTTTGTTCAACAAACTGAGCTTTTCAGAGACATCAAACAGGTAAAATATATTACATTTAACAGAGGTCATATTTTCTTGCCTCTGAAAAATGTCACAACTGAGTCCCACAAAGCACCAAAATGACAGCCAACAGACTTCTGTATGCAATAATAAGCATGTGAAGCATGTGAATAATAAGCATGTCATTGTCCTCACAAAGCTGTCAAAACAGACACTCTGTCTTGCAAATATCTAACATAAGCATTGCTGTGTTATCTGGTAAACACAATTCATCAATTTGCAAAGCAAACTTATGAACTTTTAACTACGAGACTACAGTCATACCTCGGGTTCAATCAGGTTGAGCGCGTTTGGGTTGCGCTCCTCGGCAACCCGGAAGTAACTGAGTGCGTTACTTCCGGGTTTCACCGCTCGCGCACGTGCAGACGCTCAAAATGATGTCATGCACGGAAGCGGCAAAACGCGACCCGCGCATGCGCAGACGTGCCATCACGTCTTACGTTCCATTCAGGATGGAAGCGGGGCTCCGGAACGGATCCCGTTAGCATCCCGAGGTACCACTGTAGCCGGTTTTCAACATCTGTCATTTTGTCAATATGCCTCGACACTGATGTCTTGCTCAAAGGGATGGATTTGATTGCCCTATAGTGTGTGGCTGTCAATTTGAATATATCATAAAATGCAATTAAACCTTTTGTCATTTAAAACAGATTTCTGAACAAACATTTTCAAATTTATCTCGTGACGCTCAAAAATATTCCAGTGGTTTATCCTACTTGTCTTTATGAGAAGTTTAAAAATGTTTCTGCAACTTACATGGACACATATTCTCATTGGAAAGTGTCATCATACATATCAAACGCATAGGTCTTGTGTGGTCTTGTGGTGACAGAATAAATCCGTAGCCAAGATACTTGACTGATACAGATGAAGACTAATTTTACATATGTTTGCAACTACAAAATTGAGATCACTTCTCAGAAATAAAACAGCGTTAGAACATCTGAACAAAAACAAATGAAAAATTATGTCTGATACCAATAGATCTTTAAAATGAGAAGCAACTGAACACAGCAACTGCGAAAGAAATGGTAAACACAACAGCTAAAAATACCTGAAGATTACATGCAGTGCTCTTGCATACATCAACATGCAGTACCTCCTTTCGCAGCAATACTTACACGAAGAAACAGCACCCCACACACTAACACTGTTGCAGCCACACACCTTGCCCATGACAAATGAGATGCGGGCAGCTTGGTGCTTGCAGTGGTGGAAGTGGGAGGGAGAAGGAAGCCGAAGGAACATTGCCGCAGATTCTGCGTGGCGATCCATCCACTGGGAAGCATGGTCACTTCTCTGTTCACTCTACTTCTCTGTTTTCTTTTATTGGTCACTTCTCTGTTTTCTTCACTTCTCACTTCTCTATGTGGCCCCCTAGTCTCATGCTGTGCCCCCTCCATTTATGCGATTTTCACCTGTGGCCCCCTTGGAATATTCTGGGGGCCCCCAGGAGGCCATTTGGCCCCCAGTTGAGAAACACTGATGTAGCCTGTTCTCTAAATGTTAATCCAGTTGATTTGGTTTTCTCCAGGTTCTCAGCATTCAGGCTATTTGTATTCTGATCAGTATTGTAACCTTCTGTGAGCTAGCAGAAGAAAAGGGCTCTCATTATGCTTTATGCCAACTTCCCTCAACCTTGGGCCCAGATGTTAGATGCTCAGTAGAGCATGAGGCTCTTAATCTCATGGTCATGGATGGGTTCATGTCCCAGGTTGGGCAAAACATTCCTGCATTGCAGGGGGTTGGACTAGATGGCCCTCATGGTCCCTTCTGACTCTACAGTTTTATGATTCTGTCCCTGACCATTGGTTATGGTGGCTGGGGATGATGGATGTTGTAGGCCAACAACTTCTGGGGACCAACAGTTGGGGAAGGCTACTGTATGCCATGGGGTTGCTCTCGCACACATGCAGGTTGCATAAGCAGGAGGGATGGATTTTTAAAGAAACACCTTCCAGTCAGTCACAGAAGCTTAATTTTGCAATGGTTAACAGTAGCAGTACTGATATATAAATATTTTTAATGTGCTTAGCATTTTTAATTCTATATAGTTCTGTTTAGTTCTGTTTTCAATAGCTCCAGCAGTGTTCTGACTCATTCACAAACTTCTGAAATACAAGTTTCATCAGTGACACCAAATACTGCTGCAGTTTTAGCAGGTATTGTTAAATAACATCCAGCACAGGCAAAATGAGCACACATCCAGCACAGGCAATATGAGCACACATAAAACAAATATGCATTATTATGTTTAAGTATTATATATTATCAGCATTATATATTATTAGTACATGTTGAATGTAGTTTTCTTTAACTTGGGAAATTATATGTGAAAATTTCCTGGAAGAATTAATTGCTACAAAGGAGTTTTTTGGTTTTTTAAAAAATATTTATTAAGAATTTTAAAATTACAAGAAAAACAAAGAGAAAAAGAAGGAAAAACAAAAACAAAAGAAAAACAAACCACAATCAAACAATACAAATTGATAAAAAACAAAATCAAAAAACAACAACAAACATCACAATCAAAAAGCAAAAATAAACCACAAAAATTTAAAAACAAATCCAATATTCCCAAATCCTTAACTGTCATTACCTTATTTCATCGACCTCCTCACTCCTCCCTTTTTTGTATTCTAGTTGTTAATTATCACAGCAAATCCTTTCCATTTTTCATAGTATTCTGTCATTAAATTACCTTAATCTATTTTAACCTTATCTTACTATAAAAGACCCTAAAACTTAAAACTTAGATCTTATTTATACCAATTTATCATAACCATAACATATTCTTACATAATTCTTTTAACATTTCTGCTAAAGCCAAATAATTTCGTTCCAACATTTTTCTAACATTCATCAATTTTATAAAACAATCCTAATAAAGTTTTTTAAAACTTTCTTCCAATCTTCATCCAACGTCTCTTCCTCCTGGTCCCGGGTTTTGTCAGTCCTTTCTATCCCGTCCATCTAGCTCATTAACCTGGTAATCTTATGTCCGAGGCCCTTAAGTCTCTTCCATGTCGCTTCCGCAGATCTTCTTCATATTTATACCTGTACTTTACTTTGTCTCCTGCTCCTTTCACTCGTGGAAACTCCAACTTGGCAGTACTTTTGTCCCTTCTCGACAAATCAGCCCCTTTTCCATAGTCCACACTAAACTCCATGTGGTATTTTAAAACATGTTTCAAAGTCTCTCCAGAGTTAAGAACCCCCACAACCCCAAACATCTAACGGCCCATTGCCAGACTTGAAAAGTCAAAACATCCCTGCATAGGGGGGTCTATCCAACCCCCCATTTCCAATCCAAACAAAACTCTATCTCTCCAAATCTGGCTTTTTCCAAGTTCATTTGTCAGATCCAACAACTCATGTTCCTGCTGGGCCTCAGCTCCCTCCATCTCTGCCACCCGAGGTCCAGCAACATCCTCCTCCCTCATCTGATCTGTCAGAGCACACTCATGAGTTGATTCCTGGGTGGGTTCTAAATAGTTTCCCACTACCTGTCCAAAATTTCTGATCGCAACAGTCATCAAGTCCGTCTTCTCATGTAACTGTTCCAATAAGGCACTTGTTTTGCAGAAAGCATGCACCAGAGCTTCTGAATACATTGTTATGCAAGGTCAGAAGTCTGTTCCCACAATCTTAATCTGTTGCAGCTGCAGAGCTCCCCGGTTCCAATTTAGTAACAGTATCGCAGGCTCCCTCTAGGGGAAGAACTTCTATTTGTATCCATCTCTTTTTTTTCTTTTCTTTTAAAAGCAGATCTAACAACAAAGTTTCCTTTTTCAGATATTTTGTCAGTATTTGTTCCTTTAAAATGTGAAGGAGAGCAATGGAATCACTATGTTTCTCTTCTTTTAACTGTCTGTCAAAGACGTTTGTCTATAGTCAATGAACTTCCCAAAAACGTCAGTCCTGACACCCCGCTCCCAGGTTCAAGACGGTGGAAAATTACTTTTCTTTACACTCTCCTCTGCAGGTTTAAACAGTCCGGAAAAAATCCCCCCTCTTCTCCTGCTTCCGAAGGGGGTTCAACAATTTTAGATGATGAAAGTTAATCCTTTACAAATGATTTTCTGAACTCTAGTTTGCCATGTCTTTGCTTTAATCTATCTACAAGAAACGGAAGGCTGACTTCCTGTTTAGACCTTCCCGTTTCAGTGCCAAATTAAGAAGAATTTCTTAGTCCAATTTTCCTTTCTACTCACAAGTCGTTGTTTAAAGTCCAATTGTCCGAAATTAAGCTACTCACGGGTAGTTGTTTTAGTAGCCAAATTGTCCCAGGAAAAAGGCAGCGCTCTCCGGCAACGGCTGTGCGGCTTCGCTCCACGGAAGAAGCAGTTGACTCTCAGCACCACGCCACTTGCCCCTCTTTGCTCCGGAGCCCATAACTGGGTTCCTTTACGAGTTGGGGGGGGCGCGAAAGGTGCCCGCCGAGTCCCATGGTCACAGGCTTCATCCGCCTGTGATTTTTCAAAGGGTCCCCGCTTCGCTGTAGCGGGAAAGACCCGTTTTCCGTGGAGCCAGTCCCTCCGGATCAGAGGGAATCCGCCATTACCGATGGCGCCACCCCGGAAGTTCGATGGCGCCACCCCGGAAGTCTACAAAGGAGTTTGACCTCTTGCTGACCAGTTGCAGAGCGGTATCATCTTGGGCATTTAATTCCAAGTTCCAACAAAGTAAATTATGCTAAATTTTGTTAAAGCACTTGGACTAGATGATATTGCTGATTTTGCGAAAGGGTTGCTTGTGAGTTCAGAATTAAGCCCATTATAGATGTAATGTTCTGAATCTCTTAAATCATGGTTAAGAGATCAGGAGTGGGCTCATATGACACACACTTCCCTCCCTTCTCCTGCTCCTCCACTGTAAGGCTAACAAAGGTTAGGACTTGTATTGGCACCAACCTTAAGCATAGTTTACATTTAAACAAGATATAGGGTGATACTTGGTGCTAGTCCTACTCATAGTAGACCCATTGAAGTGAATTGACATAACTAGCTTTTGATTAGGACTTAGTTGAATACAGGTGAAACTCGAAAAATTAGAATATCGTGGAAAAGTTCATTTATTTCAATAATTTAACTTAAAAGGTGAAACTAATATATGAGATATATATGAGATAGACTCATGACATGCAAAGCGAGATATGTCAAGCCTTTATTTGTTATAATTGTGATGATCATGGCGTACAGCTGATGAAAACCCCAAATTAACAATCTCAGAAAATTAGAATGTTAAATGAAATCAGCAAAACAAGGACTGCAAATAGAGCAATATTGGACCTCTGAGAAGTAGAAGCATGCATATGTACTCAGTACTTGGTTGGGCCCCTTTTGCATCAATTACTGCCTCAATGCGGCGTGGCATGGATGCTATCAGCCTGTTGCACTTCTAATTTTTCGAGTTTCACCTGTACAACTCATACTGATCAATTCTCTAGTTAAGAAAAAGCCCTCAGTCCTATCCATGGTTAAATCTAGTTTGACATAAACTTAACTATGAGGAAGGGTAAGATGCAGGGTTTGAATGTACCATCCTGCTCTGATCTATGAAATTCTAAGTGTTACATCTCTCCTGGTTCTTACAGGGTGACTCACTAACATTTTACACTGTTGTTCTGTTACCCTTTCATCTTTTGGAATGCTATACAGGCATTTCCCTACTTGCGTGTGAAGAGCATGTGTTCTCCCGCTGACACACATACCAAAAGGGGGTGAGGCAGGAGTGGAACGGGGGAATCCCCACTCATGCACATCCTGGTGACATGTGCAGCGGCCCAAACCGGAACCCCCACATAAGTGGCGATTCTCCTGTACCCTTCAAAGAGATTCTCATCTTAGCAGTGTTTGGTATTTTGAAGATCTTGCAAAGATAAATACATACAATGATAATTTCTTTTTTAAAAAATTGGTAACATGAACAAACCTACCATTTAATACTATATAACTGTATTTGAAGGGGGAGGGAAGAGTATCAATACACAAACAAAGTATCTTGACTTATTTAGTTGTTTAATCAGACATTATAATGTAACAGAAATGTTTCTACACTGCACTTCATCGTTTTTATGCTGAAATTAACTACATTGACTTATTAAAACAGTAAAACAAAAAAATAAAACAAATCTCTTCATATTATGTGTAATCTTCACAAAATAAACAAGAACAAGGTGATTGGTCTGTGCACCAGCTTTATATTACCAGTCATATTAGGTTTTGCACAAATGAGCTAAGAACAATGGACCAACATTGCTAACACTTCTTGCTTCCTTCTAACTGGTTTTGTTTTGTTTTTATAGTGGATGATGTTGGGGAAAAGCTCGACCATATTGGAAACACACCATTAAAAATCAACAGTGAGGTTTCACATGAAAATGTATCTAAAGATGATGGTTTTGGTTCTGAAGTTATTAAAGTTTACATATTTAAAGCTGAAGCTGAGGATGATGTGGAAATAGGTATGTATCCCAGCTTCTGTTATTGCTAGTTTCTAGTGTTTGCAAAAATTATTATTATTTATTAATTTTATATACCACTCTTCATCCAAAGATCACAAGGAGGTTTACAAAATAACAGTCCAAAATGAAAACACAAAATACCTATCATCATCATAATAAGAACAACAAAAATCAATAACTCAATAACTCCTGTGTACAAGCACATGTAAAGGGCCATAGATTGTTTAATCAACCAAAGGCCTGATTATAGAAGAACGTTTTTGCCTGGTGCCTAAAAATATGTAGTGAAGTAACCAGGCAAGCCTCTCTGGGAAGAGCAGTAATCTAGACCAGGCATAGGCAAACTTGGCCCTCCAGATTTTTTGGGACTATAATTCCCATCATTCCTAGCTAACAGGACCAGTGTTCAGGGATGATGGGAATTGTAGTCCCAAAAAATCTGGAGGGCCGAGTTTACCTATGCTTGATCTAAACCCTATCAAGAGCAGGCCACCTCCCATCCATGTGGACTAGGGCACCGCCAACAAACAGTGCCTCAGTCTTACCTGGATGGAGCTTCAGTTTGTTGGCTCTCATCCAGTTCATTCCTGAGGCAAGACAACATTCCAGCACATCCGTTTCCATACCTGAAGGTGTAAAGAAGAAGTAGAGCCGTGTGTCTTCAGCATATTGCTGACAACGTATTCCAAAACTGGATGACCCCACTCAGTGGTTTCATGTAGATGTTAAACAGCATGAGGGATAAAATCGAACCCTGAGGAACCCCACATTGAAGGCTTCACAGCTCTCCCCAAGCATCACCCTCTGGAAATGACCATCCAAGTAGGCCTGGGACCACCACAAAGCAGGGCCGCCCATCTGTCCTGCACACACCCAGACCAATGAGGACAAGTGACTGGAATTTTATTTCTTTATTAGCAAAGCACTCAGTTACATCAGCTCCTAAGGTGCAAGGATATGCACACTATTCCACACTAACTAGCTGGCTAGGCAATCTACCTCTCCGGCCGGTTCTCTGTCTTGGACAATTTGAGCAACAGTATAGCAACTCCCCTTCCTGCTTTCTTAAACTTACTAGTCTGATGCTGTGCCTGCAAGTACCCAATGGCTTCTCCTGACTGGCAGCTCCAGCTGCTCCCATTGCTTTAAGTCTCTCCATAAGTGTGGAGACAGTAGATTGGGGGACAGAGGGGATTCCAAAGGCACAACTGTCTCTGGACCCGTCACAGGCTCTTCAGCTTCTGATACTTCCTCCAGCTCTTTCCCCACCTCCTTTCACTTGGTCTCTGGCCACCTCTAGCTCCACTCCGGCAGCTGCCCCATGGGTGGCACAGAACCCCCACAAATCACTGGCCTCTTCACCTGGATTTTCAACCTCACCTGACTCTTCTGCTCATACATTTCCCCAACTCTCATGCTCCTGCCCGTCCATGACACCAACTCAAGATAGCTGCTCCAGAAGGATACCATGGTTGATGGTATTGAAAAAGGTCAAGGAGAATGAACAGTGACACATTTCTTCCATCTCTCTCCTGACAGAGGTCATCATACAGGGTGACCAAAGCTGTTTCTGTGGCAAAACTGGGCCTAAGCCCCAATTGAAATGGACCTAGAAAATCAGTTTCCTCCAAGAGTACCTGGATCTGCTCTGCAAACACCCACTCAAAGAAGGGGATGTTGGCAACTGGCTGGTAATTACTTAGATTTTGCAAATCCAGAGCGGGTTTCTTGAGGAGTGGTTCAAGCAGGCAGGGACCATCCACTCTCGCAAGGAGGCATTAGTCACCTTCCTGGCACAGCCAAATGTCCCTTCTCTGCTAGTTTCTATCAGCCAAGAGAGGCAAGGATCCAGAGCATAAGTCATCACCCTGACTGATCCAAGCATGCTGTCGACGTCCTCAAACCTTACAACTGAAACTCATGCAACACAACAAGACTAGACAGTGCTCTGGACACCCCTTGAGATTCATCTGCTGTAACAGCAGAGTCAAAGTCCCATCAGATCAAAGCAACTTTATCCTCAAAATGCTTTGCAAACAAGTCACTGTGAGCTACCATTAGTTCTGCTTGCTCCTTTGGGCCAGACTATTGAAGGCCCCGCACTGCCTGGAAAAGCTCTGCCAGATGGCACAATGAGGATGTAAGGGAGGCAGCAAAGTATGCCTTCTTTGTTGTCTTCACTACCACTAAGTAGGCTTGATGATGAACCCTCCCCAGTGTTTGATTGCATTTGTTTGGCGTTTTCCTCCACTTGTATTTAAGCCATCTCCCAGCTTGGGCTCATTGCCCTGAGCTCTGGAGTATACTGGGGAACCAAATGGGGTCCATGAAGTGGGAGAGCGTGCTCAGAGGCGATCAAGTCAATAGCCTGAGCCATTTGGATATTCCACAAGTCAGCGAGGGCTTCGACAGGAGTCATAGCAGCATGGAAACCCAAGGCTGTCTGGAAGTCAATTGGATCCATCAGTCTCCAAAGGTAGACTGTCCTCATAGGGCCCTTGCCTCTGCAGAGGGGGAAAAGGTGCTGAAAGCCTAAATCTCAACTGGACGTGATCTGACCATGACAAGGGACTGATGTCAGTATCCCCCACTCTTAGATCACTCTGTTTTCTGAGGAAACAAGGTCTAGAGTGTGGCATTCCACATGCATTGGGCTGATAACATGTTGTGACAGCCCCATGGTCATCATGACAGCCATGAAGTCCTGAGCCACCCCAGAGTCCATTGCCTTGGCATGGATGTTGAAGTCTCCCAAAACCAGCAATCTGGGGGTCCTCAACACTGCTTTTGAGACCAGCTGTGTCAGGGAAACTGCTGGGCAGCAAGGTGTTGTGCTAAACCAGCAGAATCCCTAATCTGTCCTGATTACCCAATGCCAGGAACAACCACTATTGTTCCCCACGCAACTGGACAGAGAGCCAGGAGAGAGAGAGAATTTCTGTAGACCACAGCAATTCCCGCTTCCTGATCTTCAAGTCTGCCCTGACACTGCATTGAGTACCCAGGTGGGCACAGCTGGGTGCAGCCAACTCCGTCCTGCTCACCCACTCAGGTCTCAGTGATACAGACCAGACTCGCCTGCTCATTCATAATCAGATCATGCATAAGGCAGATCTTATTCAGAGCCAACCTGGCATTCAGCAGCAGCAGCCGCAGATTTGAGAGCTGTCTGATAAGAAAACCACAATTTCCCCAGTTTGGAGGAGGGGTTGGCATATGGCACAGTTACTAACTGCCTGTGTCATGTGCCCCTTCCCCGGCCTGTGCCACCTCCTACACCATACCTCCCCCTGTCCAGAACTAGTATGATTGGGGGGGGAGGCCCTTGCTCTCCCCAAGTCCCCTCTTCACAGACATGTATTTCTCTTCCTCCTTCCCACACATTAACAGCAACAACAAAGCCAAGCAAAACAAATTTAAAAAAGTCAAGCATAGAAATAAAAAAAACATTTTAAAACACTTACAAACACTTAGGGCAAGGCCGCCCCCCCCCCCAAGGCAATGCGGAGGGGGTGGCCTTTGCCCTTGCCCTCCACTGAAGTGGATCCCACCAGGGCTGCTGTCTACATTGTGTAAAATGAATACTTCCTTGAAATGGTCTCCTGTTAAACCTCTTGTATTGTTTTTCATAAGACAATCAAAAACAATTAAATAACATAACAATACTATGAAAGCTGTGCCCGTAGATTCCAGATAGCTTCAGTCAACCCCTGCTTCTTCCTCAGTTATCTCACTCCACTTTCAGAACTAACTTCTCTCCCCACGCCCTTGTAAAGGCTCTTCTAAGTTAGTTCATGCCTGCCATATGCCCAGGCCATGGCAATTTGTCATGCTACTTACAAATTATAATGCTGTCCCATCAAGCTATCTTTTCCCCTAGTGACTTTTGTTGTCTTCTTATTTCACCAAGCACACAGGAGAGAAATGAAACATCTTGCTGTTTCTTTTAAAATGTTATTAAATGAAAATTAATTATTCTCTTCAAGGTGGAACAGAAATTGTAACAGAGAGTGACTTTCATAATGGGCATTCTGTAGCTGGAGTTCTAGAGCAAGGAGGTGTTGGCAGAGTACAGCGAGAGAAGATGCTTTATATGGCTGTTAAGGATTCCTCTCAGGAGGATGAAGATATTAGTAAGAATTTTATTTTTGTGTTGCTAAGAGAGTAATCTTGTCATTTTTCTCTTCCCCTACAATTACTATGAAAGTAAATTGATTTTATCCATATATTGATAACTGATCATTTTATACTTCAGACGAGGATAGAGATCCTAACACATCCAATCTCCTCAAGCTATGTGCAAAGCCCATATGGAGAGGTCATAGCAAACCTAGTCATGAGTGTCCTATTGTTTGCACTATATTGCCACATCACAGACTTGTGATCCAGTATGTAGATGGACAGTTGCCTAGCTGCTATTGGTAGCACACTTATATCTGTGCAGTGTGTATTATTTATTTTATGTTTAAGTGAATTTCAGTAATGTTACGGCAGCTGGCATTTACATGGGGATGCTGACAATCCCAGAGGCATTTTGTGAATGTCTGAAAATAACTAGATATTTCTCCGTTTGTTAGACTTACACCCATGAATGTAGATCATCAAAGTAGGTGATTGTCAACATTCACTTTTTCTTATTTATTTATGCCTTTTGGACGTTCTGAAGTGATTTTATGAACTACAGCACTGTCAGGTTTAATGTCAACACATTACCGTAACATAAAAATAAGACATCCTATACATAGAGCACATATACATAAGCCCTTCATTAATTAATTTTACATTTTTTATTCATAGATTAGCAGTGAAATTCTGTACATGTCTACTCAAAAGACAATGTCTCATTGCGTTCAACAGGGTTTACTCCAAGGTAAGCAGGTAAACACTATTTTAAGGAATAAGCCCCATGGAAGACAGTGAGACTTACATCAGAGTAAACGCACACAGGATTGTACTCGTGATACATAAATGCCAATAATTTCTCACTTGCAAATTTGTAATTTTTCTACAATGTGGTACAATTTTATTAGTGGGCAGAGCAATCCAAGGTGGGGTGTAGAGTGAAGTGGCAGACAATCTACCTCTTCATGCTGTCCAGGGTGGGAAGTTAAAAAGGAGTAGGTTGTCTGAGAAACAAACCTTGCAGATCTGTGGGTTTTTATTACCCCCCACACACACCAATTAAAGCCAATGAAGGAATCATTTCACCATTTTCAGCCTGGAATAGTTCATGGGCCTGCTCTTAGGGGCTTTTGAAGCACCCCTGCCCCTTCCAAATGCCTCCAGCCAGAACTACAGGTCAGGATTACACTGCATTTTTATTCAGTATTCAAAATTTGTTTATACCGTTGTACATCTTAATAATATAAAGAAACATCACCAAAGCCACTCTTTTGTTAGTGTTTGCTTTTTTAAAAAAATCTGTACTTTTTAAAAACAACAAATTAATGTCTAAGCCATGCACAGATGCATGTTTTGTTCCTGGTTGAAATTTTACTACAGAGACAATGCTTCTAAGTTACTCATGTTCATTAATTTTAATAGGTCTACTCCCAAGTATGACTTAGTTGGTTAGTATTCATAGGCAAGCCACTCATTCCCTCAATCTGCAAAATTGAAAAAATGATATTACATAGCTGGTGTAAAGATTACTTGGTTACGTATGTGAAGTTATTTGATCACTCCAAATGCTATAGAAATAGGTGTTGTTGTTACATTCTTAGAACTCTATGATGCGGCTATATTATGTTGTGAATAAATTCAAAAGACGACCATATTTAGGTCAATCTTGTGTGCTGAGGAACCATGTTAAACTTGTCACAGCTAATAAATAGCTTTGCAATGCAATTCTAAGCATTTTCATTTAGAAGTAGGTGTAGCCCTTGCCTCACCAACCTCCGAACTGCAGCTTTCTCATGGTATGCACATTGATGCCACTGATGGGAGGCCAGGTGTGGCTGCGCCTCTCCCCGCTGGCTGCTTCTGTTGAGAAGCAACCCCGACCAAGTTAAGTGGACTTCTTTCCTGGTAGATATGCATGGGTTTGCAGTCTTAGTCATGGGGGTAAACCTTTCAAGACAATTTCATGAATCTGGCATTCAGATTTTGGTTTTTCACACATAGATTGATGTACTCTGGTAGTAGATAACTGTACTGTGTCAAATATGGATTAATTGAGCAAAGATGAAAAGTTGCATGGATAATGTCATTAATTCCCATACCCTTTAAAACTGAATATAGGTTGTTCTGAAATAGCTGATGAAGTCTACATGGAGGTTATTGTTGGTGAAGAAGAAGCAACATCACTTTCCGACGCACAGCTTGAAGACCCCTGTGTGAATAAAACTTTTGTTCCTGTTGCGTGGGCTGCTGCTTATGGTAGGATGCTAGATTATATCTTAATCTTAATGAGAGTCTCTTCTCCACTCTTGCTTAATTTGCAGTGTTCCCATAGAGTTAATTGCATTGACCAATCTCTTTCTGCCCAAATAATGTTTTGCTATTTTGTGGACATAAGAGAGCAATAAGACATGTTGTACCAAAGAGTATGAATTCATTTTAAAGCAGGGGTCAGCAAACTTGTTCAGCAGGGGGCTGGTCCACTGTCCCTCAGACCTTGTGGGGGGCCGGACTGTATTTTGGGGGGGGGGGAGAGAACGATTTTCACCCGCCCACAAAGAGGCCTGAAGATGCTTCGCTTTACGTGTCCCAGCTGTCATCCCAATAGCTGCAGTTGGGCTTCTCCAGCCAGCCAGGCACCGTGGCGGGGTAGGAGGCTGTGTTGGCCAGCGAAGACAGAAGCAGCAGCCCCGGCTGAGGAGCCACAGACAGAGGTAGGGGAACTGGGGCATCACAAGCTTTTACCCACCACCTGCTGCTGCTGCTGCTTCCCAAGAGGCACCGCAGAGAAGAAGACAGAGCCGCCTGCCAACCCACAAGCGGCGGCCACGGCCACCGCAACAACCCGTCTGAACGCCATGGGAGGAATGAAGGAGGGAGGCAGGCAGCGATGAAGAAAGTGTGTGAGGAAGCGGTGCGGAAAAGGGGCGTGGAGAAGGAAGGGAGGGTGGACTGAGGGAGAGGGAGGAGGAGCAGGAGGAAAACGCAGAAGCAGCTGGCACCCGGCGTCACACGCCCCCTTCACAGCGCCACCCTGTTGAGGCGGGTGGGCAGGCGAGCCAACTCACGCCATAGATGACGCCTGGCGTGGGACAAGATTGCTCTGTCCTCAAGGATAAAACCGCTGCCTTGAGAGGGAGAGGGATGGAGAGGGAAAGAACATGCGCACTGGCAATCCACTCAGCAATTCCCGGACCGTCCGTGGGCTGGATCTAGAAGGCAATTGGGCCTGATCTGGCCCGCGGACCTTAGTTTGTCGACCCATGTTTTAAAGGCTCCAGAATGCTTTCCACCTTTTCCAGTTCATATATGGGTTGAAATAATACCTTCAAAATGATGTTTTGTAGTTTAATACTTACTGTTACTAAGGGAGGTGCAAAGTCTTGCTCAAAAAATGCGTTTTCAAGCACTTAGTTGTATATTCTGTTTATAATTACAGAAAGTTGCCAGCCCACCTACACTTGGACTCCAAGTACTCCTCCTCTGAGGCAACTCCTGTTCCACCTATTCTCCTTTCCTCAGAAATAGTTGATCTCACCTGATGAAATTAGAAAAGCATTTGAAACAAACCTGCAGAATAAAATAAAAATTATATTTCATTTAAAAGAACCTCTGCTGCTAGATGGCAGATTCAGCTGTTGTTGCAAGTGTGATCAGGTCATATGCTATCTGACCAGTGTATAAAAGCAGGTGTCTACAAATACCATCACCACAGTTGCCATGGTTATTGTAGAAGAAGCTATTGTATTTTGCCCTTTTGTTCTTTTAACTGTCGGCATTTCCCATTTTAAGCAGACAATATAGGCTGCTGCTGCTGCTGCTGCTGCTGCTGCTGCTGCTGCTGTGCCTTCCATCCTGTCTCATAAGTGGCTGACCAGAAGCACACAGCATAATTTTTAAACTTCCTTTCTACTTCCCTTATTCCATTTAGTTCCTGCTTCCATATATACCCTTATCTGTTCCTTTTCACTGGTATAAAGGCAGGGCTGGCTCAGGATGCTTGGCCACTTGAGGCAAAACTTAAAATGATTCTCTGCTGCCACAGCTCCCCACTGCCACCACATCTGCAGCTGCTGCCCCTGTCTGAGCCAGCTGGAGGTGGCCTGAGAGTAAAAGGAGGCTGGAGAGGGGTGGGCAGCGGCAGGCAGTGCATGATGGTGGGAATGGGTAGCATGTTGTGCTCAGTGGAGGCGGCCAACAAGTGCAGGAGGTGGCGAGCAGCACACTCCTTGGAGGCCAGATCTACCATCCTTCCCAGCTGTCCGCAACCTGCTGTTTGAGGTGATGGCCTTACTGTGCCTCTTGGGCAGGCTGTCCCTGATCAAGTGTTATAGTGCAGGGTCGAGAGATGGTTGGCCAAATAATCTCTCTCTCTCTCTCTCTCTCTCTCTCTCTCTCTGTGTGTACACACACACACATATATATGGGCAATAGCTCAATGGTAGAGCATATACATTGCTTTTAGAAGGTCTCTGGTTCAATCCACAGCATTTCCATTTAGTAAGGTTCTCAGGTAGATGCTGCTGAAAAAGACAATTGTCTAAAATCTTGGCAAGCTACTGTCATCAACAGAACTGGAATAAATGGACAAGAGGTCAGACTCAGTGTAGATCCAATCTCATTCATTCATATGAGGCTTGTTGTTGCTGAATGGTGTGACAGTACTGTTAATGCTGTGACCTCTGCTTATGTGGCAAATGTTATTTTTAAAAATAGTTTCACACACACATTTAAAGGCTAACCTTTTCCCCTAGGAGATGATAGAAGACTTCCCCGGAGGTATGAAGACTGTCAAACACCAGGTGAGTAGATGAAGACTTGCTTATATGTCTAGTATTGCAAAGCAGTTCTTAACTACAGTTAGGCTCCATCAGCAATTTAATAAGAATCAGCGCATGAATGTTAGAATAGCAGATAAATTAAATGTAAAAGAAAGCAACATTACAGTATGATATTAATCAGTTATTTGGGTAGGGCTGTCCATAGCTGCAGCCGTTGTTACCACAGCTGTGACATTACCAAAATAAACCCTCTTCACCTCTGCTTCATTTGGGTGAAAGTCTCTATCAAGAATCTAAAGGAAGCAGGAAGGAATTTGGGAAGGGAAACTAAATTGGAGCAGAGAGCTGTGTATCAGGTTCTTTGATGGGACAATTTTTGTTCCTTTCTCCCCTATCAGTTCTGGAACCAGTGAATCTTTCATTATAGGAGTGCTTTTGGACATGTTTACTTAAGCGTGTTTACTCAAAAATAAGTCCCACTGAGTTCATTGGGGGTTATTTCAACTAATGTGCATATGGTTGCAGTCTGAATAGACATAGACTCATATATGAGAATCATATTAGCTGACAGCATTTATTTATTTATTTATTTATTTATTTATTTGATTGATTGATTGATTGATTGATTGATTAACTCAAAATATTTTCCCTGCTCTTCAGCTGACTCCAGAATGGCTTATGTAAGATGAATAGAAACAAAAGCAAATAATTGCTTTCTATGTGTTATATTAAACAATGTATGTAGCTATTTCCGGCAAGTGCTTCTAGCATCTTATTACGAAGCAGAATCTCATTGTCTTACTCTCAGTGCAAACACAATTGCAGCGGCTGGTTCTTTCGCTAAACAGCTTCAGTTTTCAAAATAAGCTCCTACAAGGAAGCTACTTGCAACATTGTGATGCGTATCTGGTCTTTCATATCAGGACCCAACTTGGATGCAAGATTAGAAAGCAAAAATGGTAATGCAACACAATACCTGCAAATCTGTGATAGCATTAGCACAAACAGACTTCTTAAACAGAAAGCCAAAAAAAGGAGGAGAGGGGAAGCAAGGCAGTGGCAAACAGGTAAAATTACTTTCTTGGCTAGAATTTACCTACTTACCTGTAGCTTTTAACATTATTAAATTAGAATAAAAAAGAGTAGTTATTGCCACATTCTTACATCATTAGTAGGGTGGTTTGTTTAAAGAGAAAAGTACAATAAAATTTTGTCCAATTTTCTCTTATTTTATTATCTGCACTGTCAGAAGAGTATTTCCTGACTTATTTATACTGCAGTTTCATGTAGTATTCATGTAGTAGCTAAGTTCTTGTTACATTAACATAGTAGGAGGGACATGGGTTGAAAATGGCAAAAAGATAATTTATAAGATATTGTTCTTTAGTGTGTTGCATTGTGGGTTTGTACACATAAAACAGCTAGCAGAAATTGTAATTTGAAATCTTTTACCGATCAGCAAGAGGAAAAGAATCCCCACCCAGGTTCATTTTGTTTGCAGAATTTATATAGAAATAAGACTATGATGTAGTCCTTGTGGTGCATTGTCACCTGCACAGCAGTAGAGAGTATTCTCATAATTCAGCCACTTACCATTTACAGTTTTCTGTCTGAAAACAAAAATAAAAAAGTATTACGGAATAAAAATATCCAAAGAAAATGACTGAATTTTGCAGTAGAGGTCCTTTTTTATTCCAGCCAGTGTGAAATACTGGAGTAAAAGTTTTCAAACAAAAACTATCCAGGAAAACTGATATAAGTACAGTACACATACCGTGTGTGTGTGTGTTTCCAAACACCAGGGGGAATAAAATATCCCATATTTGGAAGCTTTTTGTTCCTGCTAACCTAAAGTGTTGGGGTAAAACTGTCCCATGCCATTTTTCAAACAAAAACTGATTCATGGAAGCCTGACACCATATATGTTTTTGTTTTGGAACTACCCTGAGGTACATTGGAACTTGGCTTGGGATAGTAAATTGTCTCTCATAGCAATCCATATATAATAGTTGCTTTCTGGTATTGGATGAGGAGTTGTTAGCCAAAATACCATTGACAAGTGTTTTGAACTTGTCACACTAGAAAGTTGCTAAGTTGCTAAACTGAAAAGACTGTAAGAGGAAGGTCTGGCCTTGTATGCCTCTTCTTTGAGGCTGCATAACGATTTGCAGTGTTAGAGTAGAGATTTTGGAGAGAGTAAAAAGGAGGCATTCCAATAATGTGCTGAAACTGGATCCATAGAATCCATCCCCCTCCCACTGCACTGACATGTCCCCAGAATTGGGGGGAAACTATGCTAACCCTGTAGCTGGCATTGTTTATTTCCCTCCATTTGGAATACAGTGGAACCTTGGTTGTCGAACGCTATGGAAGTCGAACATTTAGGCTTTTTAACACCGACAACCTGGAAGTGAATGCTTCTGTTTTCTAACGTGCCTCGGAAGTCAAATGGCTTCCGAGGCTTGTTTCTCCATTTTTTCAATGGATTTTGCCGACCTCCCATTGCGCGTCGGTTGTCTAACGTTTCGGAAGTCGAATGGTCTTCTAGAACGGATTACGTTCGGCAACCAAGGTTCCACTGTAAATGGGAAGGTAACTTTTTAAAAGAAATAAAAAATGATAACAGGAAAGGAAAAATTTATAAAAGGCAAAATGCAGCCCTGCCCTCCTCCACACTTTTTGCCCTGCTGGCCTGAGCCTGGTGGGTCATAGGAAAAGTTGTTAATCTGCCTTTAGTTCTCTCTCCACTCCCACTTTTGGATTGCTCTGCTCACTATTTTTTATGATATTGTGTTGTGTTTGACTGATGTCAGAATTATTCTTTTTCTTGTTACAATTTATTTCATGATATTTTATGTTTATTTAAAACAGCTGTTATAATAGGTCCTGATGGACAGCCCTTAACTGTCTACCCTTGTCATATATGTGGGAAAAAATTTAAATCCAGGGGATTCTTGAAAAGGCATATGAAAAACCACCCAGATCACATGATTAAGAAGAAGTACCAATGCACAGATTGTGATTTTACAACTAACAAGAAAGTAAGCTTTCATAATCATTTGGAAAGCCATAAGCTTATCAACAGAGCTGACAAAACGCACGAATTCACAGAGTACACCAGGCGATACAGTGAAGCAAGCCCACTGAGTTCAAATAAATTGATCTTAAGAGATAAGGAACCTAAATTGCACAAGTGCAAATATTGTGACTATGAGACTGCAGAGCAAGGACTGCTTAATAGACATCTGCTTGCGGTCCACAGCAAGAACTTCCCTCATGTTTGTGTTGAGTGTGGAAAAGGTTTCCGACATCCTTCTGAGCTCAAAAAGCATATGAGGACCCACACAGGGGAGAAGCCTTACCAGTGCCAGCATTGTGTCTTCCGTTGTGCTGATCAGTCCAATCTGAAGACACACATCAAAACCAAGCATGGTACTGACCTGCCCTTTAAGTGTGAACATTGTCCACAGACATTCACAGATGAGAAAGAACTCCAGCAGCACACAGAGTTGTTTCAAGGACATAAGACTCATCTGTGCCCACATTGTGACCACAAGAGCACCAACTCGAGTGACCTGAAACGACATATAATATCTGTTCACACAAAGGACTTTCCTCACAAATGTGAGGTGTGTGAAAAAGGTTTCCATCGTCCATCAGAGCTCAAAAAGCACAGTGAAACACATAAAGGTAAAAAGATACATCAGTGTAGGCACTGTAACTTTAAGACTTCAGATCCTTTTGTACTTAGTGGACATATCCTCTCAGTTCACACTAAGGACCTGCCTTTCAAATGCAAAAGATGCAAGAAAGGATTTAGGCAACACACTGAACTGAAGAAGCATATGAAGACCCACAGTGGAAGAAAAGTCTACCAATGCCAATATTGTGAGTACAGCACTACAGATGCATCAGGCTTCAAGCGGCATGTCATATCAATACACACAAAAGACTATCCGCACAGGTGTGAGTACTGCAAAAAGGGATTCCGTAGACCATCAGAGAAAAAGCAGCATATAATGAGGCATCACAAAGAGGCCTTAATATAATATATGAGCTATAGAAGAAAGCAGTTTAGAAACTGTGACATCATAATTGGGGAACAAAATTCTCATGAACTGTTTCTCCTCTTTTCAAAGTTTGATATTAAATCATAACTTTACATTATTTGTATTATAAGTCTTTTAAATTATTAGGGTTTGACAGGGGATCTCATAGCTCTATGATAGTTGCTCATCAGAACCTAAAGAACACTGTAAAATGCAAAGAGATGAACGTTTGAAAAGATGTAGAAAGAGACTGAATGTATTCTGTTTCAAGTATTATACATAACTAAGCTAAAGAAAATATTTTAAGTCAATTATCTTAGCCCTTTACCAACAATGCAATTTAAATCCTTAATGAAAATCAGGGATGGAGTTCTTTAAAAATGTATGTTAAGGCAAATCTAACATCATGCATTTTTTGAACAGTGACACTATATAGAAGTCAGTACTTTGTCATTACATTTTTAAATTGTGCTGGGAAATAGTATTCAGGAATTAAGTCAAATTTTGAGATCTGTCTTTTTTCATTTTTAAAGCAAACACACATTTCATCAGGAAACATTGTTTCTGTTATTTATTTAAGACCAATGAGCAATATTTAAATGTTTCCCCAGAACTGCTAGCCATCCTTCTAGCATTTTATTGTAGGATGTGATGTTAAAAATACAACATTGTTTTTGAGCTCAAAAGGTATTGTTTGGTGCTAAGGTTAAAGATGTGTATGTATATAATTTCCCTTCTTACGTGAAAAATGCAGTCGAATGTTCAGTATGGCACATATAACAAAAAGTACCTTTTGACCAACATAATTATTATAAAATTATTGTTATTATTTTTAAAAAGGAAAACAAATAGATGCGGCTGTTGGTGCTAAGGTTTCACACTTCTTTTTTTTGTTTCCTTATTATATTCCCTAAAAAATAATAAACAAAATGAATATCAATACTGCAGTAGTTAGAAATACCTAGAGAATTTTATGGGGCAATGTTCCTGGCAAGGTAGGACTACTGTGGTGTTTTCGTGCTAATAAAAAATGTTTCAGTATAGAAATGAAAGTTGCACCTTTTAATCAATTCATGTGAAACATAACATATTATAAACATGCGTTTTCAATCTGTAATAAAGTTATATATGCAGTAGTTAACCAGGACATTATGCTACCGCTGGAGTTTGGAGGTGGATCTTCAGTTTACAGTGTATACATTTGAAATATGCATCCCTTTATACAATGCTTTGTGTTAGCATGGTACAAATCAAAATGGCGCTTAGTATAACAAGCTGGTCTAGGACAATTTAATAACTAAAAACTTCATAAATGTTATGCATATAATGTGTACTTTTAAAAATCTTTTTTAAGTTGCTTCATGTTTTTACACAGCTGTTCACATGATAAATTGTAACTTTACTTCATGCTACTATTTTATGGCTTTGTGTTTCAAAAATATTCATATTTGGTTTTTCCATCAGAATCCGTTCCTTGAGAACTAATTTCTTTTATATTTCTAAACTTCAGAAAAAATAAAAAAATCCTTCCAGTAGCACCTTTAAGACCAACTAAGTTAGTTCTTGGTATGAGCTTTCGTGTGCAAGCACACTTCTTCAGATACACTCAGAGAAGTGTGCTTGCACACGAAAGCTCATACCAAGAACTAACTTAGTTGGTCTTAAAGGTGCTACTGGAAGGATTTTTTTATTTTGACTATGGCAGACCAACACGGCTACCTATCTGTAACTTAAACTTCAGAAAGTTAAGTTTGGGAAACCTTAGAAAACTACTTGTGTTTTATGTGGCTGTAAAAAAATGATGTACACTCTGTAAAATAAGATTGTCACTGTTATGCAAGATTATTATTACTCATTGTAATGAGCATACAATAAAATCCATCTCTTGCACTTCAGGCATGCATTGCTCACTCATCATTTATTTCATAATTTAATTGTTTGATAGCCTGGTCATTATTTTTGAGAACTTACTGTAAATTGCAATCACAGTAAGTAAAGAGGAGAAATAATAGTGTCTTTAATTTTTCTCAGTTAAATGCGCAGAAATTTAACTTCCATTTAGAGAAAAAGGTTTGTAGAATGGTTTTTTTTCCATTTAACTGGTCATGTGTGATTGCCTGGCATTTTTGTGTTCATATTCAGCTTTTCCTTCTTCTGTGTTCTCTTCAGTGAACCAATATTAGTCATTTGCAGTAGTTCAATGAGAGTTGTAACAGTAACATTTAAAGTAGACAAAAAGTAAATGTAGTCTGGTTTGAAATTCATTTTAAGCTTCAGGAGATTTAGCATCTACTTACAGTGTGGGGCACGTATAGTACAGGACCTTAGTTTCCTATTCTGTGGTCCAATCCCTAGCTGCATATGGGGTGAATGGTGGTGCTTTAATGCTTCTGGGTGAGCAGGTAGCAGGGAGTGGTTGAGATGCTGCCCTAATTCCAGTGGTTGTGGGCAGGCAAGGGCACAGTTGTAGTGGTGGAGGCTGAACAACATTGGGGGTGGAGGCTTAGTTGCTTGGTCTCAATTACTTGTTCCAGCTCTTTCACTCCACCATAAGTTATTGGTAGAATATCTGCTGAGCCCCCTGGTCTGGTGCTTCTGTTGCTGAATGCCAGATCAGTCCATACTCATCCATGACTTGATTGTGGTTGAGCAGGTTGATCTGCCTTGCATTACCGAGACTTCGGTGAGAAGGCTGGGTGGGCCTGACTTTACCCAGCTGTGCCCACCTGGGTTTTCAGTACTGTACCAGGCTAGGCAAGGGGTTTGAGGCAGGTGTTGAGATAAACTTAGAGCAGGGCTTCCCAAACTTGGGTCTCCAGCTGTTTTTGGACTACAACTCCAATAATAAAAATAAAAATAAAAACAACAACTTTTATTTATATCCCACCCTCCCCGGCCAAAGTCGGGCTCATCATCAGATATATAACATTAGTATAAAATCAAACAATAATTAAATTACCTCCTAAAAACAGGTCAAAATCAAACTAAAGTCTAATTAGATGGTTTTCTGCAGGGTTGGGAACAATAAGTGCTCATTGGCCCAGCTGTTTACGCTGATCTTATATGGGCCTGTGAGAATGCTGGGAGGCCTCTTTCATATTAGTTCTTATACAAAAAGAAAAGAGTCAGGCTGAGCCCTGACCAAAGGCCTGGTGGAACAACTCTGTCTTGCAGGCCCTGCGGAAAGATGTCAAATCCCGCAAGGCCCTGATCTCTTGTGGCAGAGCATTCTACCAGGCTGAGGCCAAGGCCGAAAAGGCCCTGGCCCTGGTCGAGTCCAGCCTAATCTCTCTGAGGCCCAGGATCTCCAAGATGTTATTATTTGCAGACCATAAGGTCCTCCGTGGGGCGTACCAGGAGAGGCGGTCCCGTAGGTACGAGGGTCCTAGGCTGTATAAGGCTTTAAAGGTTAAAACCAGCACCTTAAGCTGGATCCTGTATTCCACCGGTATAGCACTGGATGAATGTGATCTTGCGGCAAGGACCCCGTAAGGAGTCTTGCCACGGTATTCTGCACCTGGTGAAGTTTCTGGGTCAGTTTCGAGGGCAGCCCCACGTAGAGTGAGTTACAATAATCAAGCCTGGAGGTGACCGTCGCATGGATCACAGTGGAGAGATCAGGGCAAGAGAGGTAAGGGACCAACTGCTTAGCATGACGGAGCTGGAAAAATGCTGCCTTTGTTGTAGCTACAACCTGCGCCTCCATGGAAAGGGAGGTGTCGAGGATTACACCCAAACTCTTGACAGAAGGTGCTGGCACTAATTGCGCCCTCGCAAGAGATGGGAGTTGGCCCTCCAACCCCATATCGTCCCGACCCAGCATACTTCGACCCCAACCTCTGTCTTTGAAGGATTTAGCTTCAACTGGCTCGCACGCAGCCCTCCAGCCACAGCTTCCAAACATCTGACCAGTGTGTCTGGGGCAGTCAGGTTGGCCATCCATCAGCAGATAAGAGTTGGGTGTCATCAGCATACTGATGGCAGCCCAGACTAAAGCTCTGGACAAGCTTGGCGAGGGGACGCATAAAGATGTTAAAAAATTTCAACTCTACTGCTGTTGGCCATCCAAAAGCAACAAAACATGTTTGGACCCGCCCAAAGATGCCACTGGCATGGGCCCACACAAATCTGCATGGACTAGCTCAAAGGCCTGCTAGTCTTTTGACTCGATCTGGGATATGAGCATGTGGATACCTTGGATTGCTTGCAGGCTCTGCAGTCTAGGAACTTGTCATATCCCTTAAACTTGCACCCCTCAGTACACTCTGGGGCCTTCTTGATATATAACCAACCTGTATGCGCAAATCTGCGGTGCCAGAGATGAAAACAATCATTGTGTGGTGGCACGTTTGCGCACTGCACCTGTGTTACCTCAGGGGGGGTCATCAACAGCAATAGGCATCTCAACCACGAACAGCCTATTCTTGCACTCAACACTACAGCTTCTTCCCATCCCTGGAAAAAGAACACATGTTATTTGCAAACGTTACACTGAAACCATCAGCGACAAGAGCAGACATGGATAAAAGACAGTTGGCAATTTCTGGAACCACAAAAGCCTGGACCTCATGGTCTAGGAAAGAACAACATAACATGCCAGACTCAGTTAAAAGTCTTTTGCTCCCATCAGCCAGCGACACAAAATGTCCACTTTTCACAGACTTGCCGTTCCGAAGAAGCCCACTTGATGGCACTAGGGTATGAGTCGCTCCAGTATCGACGACAAAAGAGACTAGCTGGTTGTTTACATTCCTCCAGGGTTGCCATGGATGCAGCTAGGTGGAAAAGAGATGTTTTCTCCTTGCCTTTCTCACTCCGGCCTTTGGCTCTCCCACTCCGCTGTGCCTGAGAACCGTCTCGAGAACCGTCTCTTATCTGCTTCCCCTGCATTCCTTTTCGGCCGTCCTTGGAGTCTTGGGCCTCTAGTGGACAGTTTCTCACGAGGTGTGACGTCGACTCACAGCGAAAACAACTCTTGGAGACTTTGGCTTTTACAGAGCTCTCACAGCTTCTGCTGCCTGCACCCCCACTCCTGGGTGCACAGCTTCCAGAGGAACAGCCTGCAACTGTTTTCCTCTCAGCTCTCTGCCTCTCTCCCTGTCCATCACACAGATGTGTTGAAGCATAGAAACAGCTTCCAGGAACGTTGCTTTCAGCCCTCACTAGGCTCACGGCCCCCTTTCGGTCTTTGGCTCCCACTGTGGCTTCACACGCCCTCTGCAGTGCCTGCCAAGCGACCCAGGCTTCCTTAATTCCCTCAAGGTGAGGCAAAAGCCAAGCGTCCACGCTTGTTCTTAGCATGCCCAGCACAAGCACACTCTGCTCCCTTTCCAGAGCTGCAGCCACGTCTGCCTCAGTAGCTCTCTCAGCAGCCTGAGGGGGTTGCATGCAAGACCAGAGCTGTTCTCCCAACAGCCAGTAATACATTCGGTGCAACCAGTCCTCCCAGTTGCTGCCATTCAGCCTCTCAAAAGGCACATTGAAAGACTCATGTGCTTGCGGTTGAGCCATCTTCCCCCGGGGCTATAAGCTTACTCACGCTTCTGCTGGCCGGTCCTTCAAATATGCTATCTGCAGCAAGCTCTGCTTTCACCAGTGAAATCAGGACTGCCTCATCCCCAGGCAGGATTTCAGAACTGGCCGTTTCCTTGTGTTCCCTTCTCACACCCGGCAAAATAAACGAAGCTTTCCATAACCTGTTGGATTATCTGCCTGTCCAGTGCGTTTCCTCTGTGCCAAAACTCTGTCCGTTTTCTCTGCGCAAGCTACTGTGCGCCTCTCCTGCGCACAGCCTCTGTGGAAAAACGACCTAAGGCAGTTTTGCAGAGTAGCAGCGGTTGCCTCCGTGTGAGAAGGAGAAAGGAAAGTCCAGACACTGTTCTTCTATCTCTAACAGTGTTTATTTACAAGCAAAAACAACAAACAGTTCCACTGGAACTTGATCACATCTTGCTCTCTCTCGCTCTCGGAGCAAAGTGAAACTAACTTTCACAGACAAAGAACTTAACAGCTTCCGTTCCGAAGCTCCTTCCCAGATACAGGACATTCAGGAGGTTAACCCTTAACCACCACACTCCACAGGACAAATTAATGATGTCACCCAGGGGGGCCCACACCTCATGTGGACACACTCTAATCAACCAGGATGGGCATGGGTCTGTAGAGTTGATTTATTGCCCAGATAAGCCTGGCGTCCGGCCCGCTTCCAATGCTGCGCCAGGCCTCTGCATTCCAAAGCTCTGAGCAAAAGCAGAGTTTAGCAGCGTCCAGAGAAAGCTGCTGTCTTCCGTGCTTCAGTGTGCACAAAGCAGAGTCTCACACAGATACTAAGAAACTAAAAGCAGTTTATTTACAGCAAAGCTATCCATTGTCTAACACAGCACGCAGCATCATGAGACACGTCTGCTCCACGTAAAAGCGAAAGCAGAATAGAACAAAGGACTGTGACTCTCGGAAGTGATGCAGAGTCTCTCCCCGCCCCACAGTAGGCAGGACATACACTCTGAGCTGTTTAACCCTGTAAGTTCAGGTTCTCCTCACAGGGTCAACAGGGCAAGTGGTGGGCTTTCCAGCTTGGAGGAGTCTGTCCACATCGGCTGTGAGTATCCGATCGAAGTGGTCCAATACTGGACCCGAAGACAGTCGAGGGGGATCCAGTTCCATTATTGTACAAGTTGGCAGGGAGGTCACGGCAGAGCAACAAGACTTTCTCCATGAAAAAGCTTGCAAATGCCTCACAGCTGTGTGTCAAATTCATATTTAAATTTGGCCGTCCCTCTAGGGACGTTAGAGACCCAATTATACTAAAAAGTTGCGCTGGGCGAGAGCTAGCGGATGCAATGGAGGCTGAGAAGTAAGACTTCTTAGCAGCCTTCACTGCCATCTCATAGGCTTTCATAAGCATTCTATAGGATGTTCTTGACGCTCTGTTGCGGGCACCCCGCCATACTCACTCTAGCCGTCTGAGGTCCCACTTCATTTTCCAGAGCTCCTCAGTGAACCAGGGGGCTCAGTTTCTGCAGGGTCACAGAGGGCGTCTAGGTGCGTTCTCAACAAGCTCACCCAATGAGCCACCAGAGAGAGCAGGGTCCTGCAAGACCCTATCAGGGTCCATCATCCCTAGCTAACAGGACCAGTGGTCAGAGATGGTGGGAATTGTAGTCCAAAAACAGCTGAAGACCCGTTTGGTAAAGCCTGACTTAGATGGATGGTCTGCACCTGGTGTTGGGCCAGAGAGACAGGTATTGGATGCTGCTAGTCTACCAACCACCCTGCTTCTCAACACCATCCCTGATCCCTGGTCCAGATTGTGATTAACTCTTCACTGCTTGAGGGGGTGGCTGCAAATACCCATTTTAGAGGAAAAGTGGTGGAGAGGGCTGTGGTGCAGAGCTGTAAACATTATTGGAGGACACAGATTATTTAGATCCTGTGATGGGATGATGAGCTGCTTGTGCGTAAAATCGTATCCCCTCAGAGTTTGTTCAAGTCCACAAACCTCTGTCTGTGACGGAGCCCCTCAGACATGGCTCCTCTAGTCACTAGCAGATTCCGACAGTGGTTGCTTTCGGAATCGCTTCCAACATAAAAGCTCCTTAACGGAAACACGTCTTCTGGACTCTCTGCGTGACAGTTTCCGGCGAGGAGTGGGTGTCCCTACAGGAGGTCCTGAAACCTCCCCACTGTTTTCGCTGGAAGTGTCTCTGAGCCATCCCTCCAGCTCACTTTCCCTCAGCTCAGCTCCTCTCCCCCTACTGGTTCCCTCTTCAGCTGCTGAGTCTCTCCCAACCTGTGTGAGCCCTTTCACCTCCCTTCCTTCTGATGGCAGTTCCCTGACATCCACCTCCCCTCCAGGGCCCCCTTCATCCCCTCTCGCCCCCTCCTCTACGGGCGGTGAGGAGGCAAAACCCCGGAATGAACTTCCTTCATCTTCCGATGTCTCGAACACTTCTCTCCACCTGTTGCGGTTCCTGGTCTCGAAGTACTCCTCCTCCTCAGAGTCCATCTCCCCTTCCCCTTCCGAGTCCGGGAATCCTTCCAACTCCTCCTCCTCATCGGTGGTCCCAAAGTATTCCCTCCGGAACCTCTCCACAGGCTGAGGTTTCCTTGGGAACCTTTGATGGAACGTTTCTATCAATACCTCGTCATTGATATCTTCTGCCATTACCCAAGTGTTTTCTGACTCCGGTTCTCCTTCCCACGCTACCAAATACTCCACCTGATCCCCCTTCCACCTGGCGTCGAGGATTTCTGCCACATGGCTGCTGCATTCCCTTTCTTCTATGACCGGTCCCCGAGTGGCCATCCCTTCTCGTCCCCCCTCATACGGTGACAGTAACGACCTGTGAAATACTGGGTGCAGTTTCATGTGGTTGGGTAACCGGAGCCTGAAAGCCACTGGGTTGACCTGTTGAATGACCTCAAAGGGACCCAATCTCCTGGGTCTTAATTTCTTACAACCTCCTTTGAACGGCAACCCTTGGGTTGACAGCCACACCCTATCTCCCACCCTTATGGTTTCACCTTCCCTTCGGTTCTTGTCTGCCTGCCTCTTGTATTCTTCCTTCGCCCTTTCTAAGTTGAGTTGGAGCTGACGATGGATTGCTTCCATTTCTTCTACAAAATGCTCGGCTGCCGGGACGCTCCATCTCTCCCCTTCTCCCCCTGGGAAAGCCCTGGGATGACACCCATAATTAGCCAAGAAGGGGCTCATCCCTGTGGACATATTCTCGGCATTGTTGTAGGCAAATTCCGCCAGCGCCAACTTTTCTACCCAGTCATTCTCTCTGTCATTGACATAACACCTCAGGTATTGCTGGAGGACACCGTTTGCTCTTTCCGCCTGCCCGTTGGTTTCAGGGTGCCGGGCAGTCGAAAAGTTGACCTCCACCTGCAGTAAGCTCATGAGCTTCCTCCAGAACCTGGAAGTAAATTGTTTTCCTCGGTCTGAGACCACCCTCAATGGCACCCCGTGCAACCTAAAAATGTGTTCTACAAATAACTTCGCTGTCTCTTCCGCCGTGACTGCATGCGAGCAGGCTACAAAGTGGCACATCTTTGTTAGTAGGTCTACCACCACCATGATGGCTGTTTTCCCCTTGGACTTCGGCAGATCAGTCATAAAATCTATCGACACTGCCTCCCAAGGTCGTTCTGGGGTTGGTAAGGGTTCTAATAGCCCCGCCGGTGCCCGCCTCTCCCCTTTGGCTCGCTGGCATTGCTCACACCCTCTCACATACTCCCGTACATCTTCCCTCACCTTAGGCCACCAAAATTCCCTGGTGACCAACCACATGGTTTTGTGTTGTCCAAAATGCCCCGCCGTGGGGCTGTCGTGCAACTGCTTGAGTACCCTCCCCCTTAAGTCTCCTTCAGGGATATACAGTGCCCCTTTGTAATACAAAGCTCCATTTCTTTCCTCGAAACCCCCTGGTTCCTCTCCCTCACCCCTAAGACCTCTGAGCTTATTCTGGGCGTATTCATCATTCTCTGTTTCCTCTACCAGTTCTCTTTGTCCCACCAATGCCGCCCCACACACCCAGCGGTCCTCTGGAATGACATGTCTCTCTTCGGGTGCTCCCTCCCCCTCCCGATATTCAGGTTTGCGTGAGAGAGCGTCCGCCCTAATGTTCTCTGGGCCTGGCACGTAACAAATCTCAAAGTTAAATTTGGAGAACTCCTGGGCCCATCTCACTTGCCGTTGGTTGAGCACTCGTGCCGTCCTCCAATACTCTAGGTTCTTGTGGTCAGTGCACACTTGCACCTTATGTTGTGCGCCAATTAGCAGGTGCCTCCATCTCCGGAACGCCTCATGAATGGCTAGTAGTTCTCGGTCATACACCGTGTAGTTCCTCTCGGATTTGTTCAGCTTTCGCGAAAAAAAGGCACACGGTCTCCACTCTGACTCCTCCTTCCCTGGCTGCAGAAGCACCGCCCCAATCGCTCTGTCTGATGCGTCAGTTTCCACTCTCATCGGTTTTTGTAAATCCACATGCAGGAGTTGTTGTTCCGAGGCGAAGGCCCTTTTTAGTTCCTCAAATGCTCGCTCCGCCTCCTCAGTCCAAACGAACTTCTTCTTACTGCTGAGACAGTCTGTAATGGGCGCCGTCAGGTGGGCAAAGTTTCGGATGAACTTACGATAGAAGTTCCCAAATCCTAGGAACCTCTGCACATCCTTCCTTGTTTTGGGTGTTTTCCATTCCAGCACCGCCTGGACTTTGCCGGGATCCATGGCCAATCCCTTGTCTGACAGGCGATACCCCAGGAATTCCACCTCCTTGGTATGAAACTGACACTTCTCCAGTTTCACCCACAGCTGGTTGGCTTGCAGCCTGCTCAACACTTCTCTGACGTCTCTCACATGCTGCTCCTCATTCTCAGAATACACCAACACGTCGTCTAAGAAGGCCACACAATTCTTGTAAAGCAAAGGCCCCAGGACGTGGTTCATAAACGATTGAAAGCATGCGGAGCCTGCTTGTAGGCCGAAGGGCATAACTAAATATTCAAATGCCCCCAAAGGGGTGAACATGGTGGTTTTCCATTCATCCCCCTTCCTTATTCGTATCAGGTTGTACGCCCCCCTTAGGTCCAGCTTTGTGAAAATCTTTCCCTTCCGCACCCTTGTCAAAATGTCGTCAATCCTGGGCATAGGGAAAGCCACTGGTTCTGACACTGCATTTAAGGCCCTGAAGTCACACACCAGCCTCGGCTTGTTCGTGTTTTTTTTATCCACAAAAAACACTGGGCTGCCCCCCACCGCCCTGGACTCTCTGATGAACCCTCTCTTCAGGTTCTTGTCAATGAACTCTCTTAGCTCCTGCATCTCTCTGTCTGACATGGCGTACAGCTTGCCTACAGGGAGCTGTGCCCCAGGGAGTAAATTGATTTGACAGTCAAAGGGTCTATGCGGAGGTAGTTGGTCAGCTTCCCTTTCGCTGAAGACGTCGCGGAGATCTGCGTATTGTCGTGGTACCTTCACGTTCTCCGTTACTTCAGTCCCTGCTAGGGTGGCTTGGGCCCCTGCCAAACCCTTTCCCTCTTTGCAGTGTTCTAAGCAATGTGCTGAACCAAAAGAAACCACTCTCTGATGCCAGCCCACCAGCGGATCATGTAACGCTAGCCAGCTCATCCCCAATATAATGGGAGCTCCTCCCAAGGTGGCCACATTAAACGCTATCAGTTCGGTGTGCCTTGCCACCTTCATTATCATTGGGACGGTCTGCAAGCTGACTTCTCCTCCCAACAGCTCCCTGCCATCGATCGTGGTCACCTGCAGGGGGTTGCTTAAAGGGATCGTCTGTATCTGGTGTTCAGCTGCAAACTCTTTGCTCATGAAATTGCAGGAGCTGCCTGAGTCCAACAGCGCCTTTATCTTTAGAGGGTGTCCGTTTGGCAGCTCTAGCGCCACTTCTATCACTAGGGCGGGTTTAGGAGGTTCTGGCGTGGGCACTTTCACTGCTCTTTGGCCTGGCTGCTGTGCCCCGACGGTGGCAGCCAGGCGTTGGCTTTTACTTGCTCCGGTATTTCTTCCTCTCTTCCCTCCACAGCTCCTACCATCCCTTGCCATTCCTTCCTCTGGGGGCAGACTCTGGCAAAGTGACCTGGCTGTTGGCAGAGATAGCATTTCCGGGCGCCTTTTCCCTCCTTCTTTCCCCCCTCACTGGGCTTTGAAACTGCGCGCGCGCGCGCTGTTCCGATTTCCATCGGCTCTGCCGGCGGGAAAGTTGGCTCTGGAATGTCTGGAATGCGGAACTCCTTCCAACGTTCCCCCTTCCCTTCCCGCCTCTCCAATGCTCTCGCCTCCTGGCGCGCTCCTATGGTCAGCGCTGATTTGGTCAGCTGGTCCATAGACTCCGCCCTGGGCGCCCGGGAAAGTTCGTCTTTCACAGCCGAAGAAAGCCCTTCTTCAAAGAGCATTTGAATGGGTTCCGCCGATAGATCCCACCCCAATTTATGGATCAACATGGTGAACTCAGTCCAGTACTCACGGACAGATTGGCTCCCCTGTTTGCAAGCCATTAACTGTCTGCGCACCACTCCCTGTTCAATATCGCTGGAAAACATCAGATCCATGGCGCGAAAGAACTTCATCGTGTCCTTTAGGACGTCACTATTCGCTGCCATCAGGGGTCTAACCCAGTCTCTCGCCCCCTTTTCAAGATGCCCAATCACGAAAGCCACTCGTGATTCCTCGTCAGGGAATTCATCAAACTGCAGATTGAGGGCATATTGCATCTCTGTCCGAAAGCCATGATAGTCTTTGGGCTCCCCCCCAAACTTCTGCACCAATCCTGGTACCTTTCTGGCGAGCTGGGTGGCTTTCCCCTTTTTGTCTGCATCCTGAGCCCTCCTCTCCTCAAGCCTCGCCGTCTGCAGCGCTAGCTGGACCTCCAACACCCGGTACCTTTCTTCCAGGCTTGGACCCGCTCCAGCTCCTGCTTCTCCGGTTCCGGCTGGGTTGCTCATGATGCCTTCTCCTGCACAAGCTGCTTTCAAAGACTGTCGGAATGCTGTGATGGGATGATGAGCTGCTTGTGCGTAAAATCGTATCCCCTCAGAGTTTGTTCAAGTCCACAAACCTCTGTCTGTGACGGAGCCCCTCAGACATGGCTCCTCTAGTCACTAGCAGATTCCGACAGTGGTTGCTTTCGGAATCGCTTCCAACATAAAAGCTCCTTAACGGAAACACGTCTTCTGGACTCTCTGCGTGACAGTTTCCGGCGAGGAGTGGGTGTCCCTACAGGAGGTCCTGAAACCTCCCCACTGTTTTCGCTGGAAGTGTCTCTGAGCCATCCCTCCAGCTCACTTTCCCTCAGCTCAGCTCCTCTCCCCCTACTGGTTCCCTCTTCAGCTGCTGAGTCTCTCCCAACCTGTGTGAGCCCTTTCACCTCCCTTCCTTCTGATGGCAGTTCCCTGACAGATCCATTCCAATCTGGGTTCATGCTTGGCTACGGAACTGTGTTGTCCTTGGTCAACCTGATGGATTACATCTTCAGAGGGACAGGGTGAGTGTAACCTTGCTCCTGCTTTTTGATCACTCATCAACTTTTGATACCATCAACCATGGTATCCTCCTGGACTGGCTCTGGGGAATTGATTTGATATAATATTTATATTCCACTTTTCCAGCAATAAATGTTGAGTTCAAAGCAACTAAGTAATTACCATAGCATTAAAAAACAATCATTGTAGTTACTATATGACGGAAACCAGCTGTCATCAAAATGGTGCGCAGCATAGAAAACACACAGAGAGACAGCAGTATTTTCTGGATGGAGGGCAGCTCATTTTCGAACTTCTCTCCTGTCCGGTATTTTTTATTATCCTTTGTCTCCCCGCCTGCATGGCCGTCTGCCAATGTCTCACATTACATCGCCCAATCATGGCTTTACAACACCAATACCATATATGGTATTACTGCCCAGAGGGAACACAACTCCATATAAGGTCAATACACTCAATACACTCAAGGCACAGACATGCCGGTCACCGAGGTCAGCGAGGCACCACGAGGCACTATAAGCCTCTGCCATGGCTTTATGGCTCCCACATGCCCTCTTTCTTTATTTTATTAGTCAGAGTCATATATTTCATTACCAATACGATTATACCGAGCACGATGGGCGACCCTTGTAAGGCCTGAAGCAGGCCGCTGACGGGAGAACCATGCAGTACATACAGAGATTAAAGAAGGAATACATTGTATACAGCAACACAAAATAATGCAAATAACTACTATAAGGATCACCAAAATCAATAAATGTCGAAGCCAACTCCCATCTGGAAGCCATCCGCATGGTAGGCTTCCTTTCTAGTTTTTAGCCATGCACTGGTGTCACTCCTATAGCACTGAGATCGGTCACTGTATGTTCCTGTAAGAGAACAAGAGCTATTAAAAGTGAATTTCAATGTATATTGACAGTTTGGATATATGCCCCATGATTCTTTTCCCCGTTCAATTTGAAAACAAATGGGGGCAGGCTCATGGAGGGTCAATTGTACTGGAGGCCAAAAAGTTTGGTTAGGGGATATAACATTTGTAAATTGAAAAGATCCATTAACAGGCACACCTTGAAGCATTAAGCCTGAATGACGGGAAAAGGAGGGCATGTGCATACACAACCAACATTTAGAAGCATGCAATAAACTGGCAAACATAAGCATATCTTGTACAAAAATATTATCCCTCCAAATCTTATGATAATTTTCTCCCCTAAAAGTCTTATTCAACAACGCTGTTCTTCTAGTTCGAGAGTGGCTGAGCCGTGGATACTGCCAGCCAGAGAAGAATTCTGACAACAGCGGCTTGCCAGCTGATAAGGTGAAATATGGTGATTTCAACTGGACTGGGTCGTCTGCTTCTCTTCCTTGTATAACGGTGCAGCAAAGGATGGCGAGGCAGATGGTGAGGAAGGCACTTCCGCAGTTGAAGGGACTCGCCATGGCCGTACGCATCGAGATGGAACCCACAAAGGCTTGTCCTCGACGTCCACTGCCGCGTACCCTCGTCCCCACGTGATCAACGGGACAGGTCCATGCCACGCGGGATCAGGCAAGCGTCGGTACACCACCAAGGGGCGGGGGAGTGCCTCCTCCTTCCTAAAATGCAATTCAGCGGGGGTATGGGTCCTATTATGTGGATATAAAAGATGGTTAAGTACAAAAAGAACTTGGTGGACTGCCGAAGGGATATCTGCTGTTGGTATGCTTCGGCCGCCAAGCTGCTTAATCAACAGTGTTTTGAATGTCAGGTGTGCTCTTTCCACTGTAGCTTGCCCTGTGGAGTTAAAGGGTATACCATGAGTTAATTTCACATTCCACAACATACAAAATTCCGAAAATGTTTTAGAAATATATGCTGGACCATTATCAGTTTTGATGCGCGCAGGTTTACCCATGACTGAGAAACAGCGAATAGTGTGCTGGATCACATGACGAGCCGTTTCCCCCCTCATGGGCGTAGCCCATATGAATCCAGAGTGGGTGTCCACCGTGAGGTGAACCTTGGAGAGTGGAGCCAACACAGATGTGTGTGTGACATCCATCTGCCAACACGCCAATGCAGACGTGCCCCTAGGATTGACAGCATCAAAAGGAACGACCAGCGGTGATTTAGAACAAGAAGCACATTGGGAAACAATATCCCTTGCTTGGGCCAAAGGAATAGAAAACTGCTTTGCCAATGCTTTCACAGTGAGGTGAAAGGTGTTATGACATAGTACAGGATCAGAAAAGAGAGAAAAGGCAGAAATGTCCCTCAAAGCTGCATCTGCTCTTGCATTGCCCTCTGCTAAATACCCTGGGTGTGATGTGTGAGAGCGAAGATGTGCAACATAATAAGGGAACTCTCTGTGCTTAAGTAAGGTTTGCAGGGCAAGAAACAAAGAAAACAAGTCAGAATCCAAGGAAGGAGTTACATAAGATGTTGGTAAAACAGCAAAAATGTGATATACATACTGAGTATCCACAATAAGAGTGAAAGGTTGAGTAGAAAAGGATTGAAAGGCAAGAATCACAGCCGCTAGCTTAGCTCGCTGAGCAGAAGACTGTGGAGGGGTAAATAAACATTTCCATTTTCCTCCCTCCTCCCATGTCACCACCCTCCTACTTTTTGTTCCATCCGTGAAGAGGGTCAATGCAGAGGGAAGAGGTGTGAGAGACAAGGGGATGGCCAAAACATAGGTGACTTGTGTCAGAAAAGTCAAACGGTCATCCTTCGGAGGGTTAAAAATGATGACACCTACAAAATCAGCCAAGGCGATTTGCACGGCAGCATTAGTGATCAATAAATGCTGCTGTTCAGTCTGTGAGAAAGGCAAATAAATTGATGCAGCATCAAAACCGCTCAAGGCCATGGCGCGAGAACGTCCTTTAATGACAATGTCTGATGTGGATTCAATTACTGAATATATGTTTTTTGGTGGGGTATGCGGCAAATGTAGCCATTCTATAATGCAGATAGTCTTCCTCTTTTTCGTCTGAGCATATAAAATTCCTGTTGGCAACAATGGTGTGGCAAACACTGCCAGATGCAGCTCGTGTGCAGAGGCTTCTGTGATCCTGTCCACGAGAGTAGATCGCAGGTGCTGATTAACGGTTTGTAATGCAGTGATCATTGCTGGGGTGACCTGGATTACATCTGCTGGATCCCTGTGTCCCGCGAGCGCCGAAAACAATGGTGATAATGTGCTGGTAGGTAATGCAAGGAAAGAGCGAGCCCAATTCAAATGCCCAAGAAGTTGCTGTAATTCCACAAGCTTCATGCTTGAAGGGATAGTCAATTGGGGAACAATAGGCAGCGCTGCTTGTGCAGTGACTTTATGTCCCAAGTAGGTGGCGGGCAACGTCAATTGAATTTTTTCAGGCGCTACGCAGAGTCCCGCTTCCGCCGACGTGGCAGAAAGTTCTTGAAAAATGCCAGGCGGGAGTTTCTTCGCAGCAATCAAAATGTCGTTCGTGTAATGATAACATATCACCTCTGGGTGGCGCATGCGAAAAGCTTTCAATGCTTCACCCACAAAATGTTGACAAAGTGTAGGGGAGTTCCACATGCCCTGAGGCAGGACAACCCACTGATATCGCTGGGTGGGCTGCGAATTGTTATATACTGGCAATGTAAAAGCAAACCGTTCCCTGTCTGCTGGGGCCAGTGGGATAGAAAAGAAACAGTCCTTTAAATCAATCACCGCTAACTGATATTCACGCGGGAGCATATTTGGATTTGGCATGCCAGATTGTAAAGTCCCCATTGGCTGCATTTGTTCATTGACTTTTCGCAGATCCTGCAAAAGGCGCCATTTCCCCGATTTCTTTTTAATGACGAAAATTGGGGTGTTCCAGGGGGATGAGGATGGTTCAATGTGGCCGAAAGTCAATTATTCAGAAATAAGCTGGGCCGCCACTGCGGATTTTTCTTTTGGTAGGGGCCACTGTTCTACCCACACTGGGGTAGTGGTGATACATCGTAACGGCAGTGCCGTGCGGGGTAGTGCAGGGGCGGCCCTTAGAATAAATTTGACTCCAATTTGTTGTCTGCTATGGCCAAAATATCGCGCCCCCATAGGGAGACTGGAATGTCCATTATCAACGGATAGAGGGTGATCTGAACCCCGCTATCGCTTTGGATGAAAATTGGATGGACACTGCGCCGTGCCTGTGATTCACCTCCCACACCAATAACTTGTGTGGCTGGACAAGTGGGCCAACTGGATGGCCAAGCAGATTTGGCCATGACTGTTACATCCGCCCCTGTGTCCACAACTCCCACAATGCGTTGACCTCCCACTGTCAGAGACACAGAAGGGCGCAAGGCTGTAATGTCCATGGCTGCTGCAATCAGGGGTGGCTGTTCAAATGAGGTGAGGATGATAATCTTTGCCACTGGAGTATTTGACTGTATCCTGCATGGACGATCTGCATATAGCGTGATCTCAGGGAAATTCACATATGGTCCATGTGTTAACATCGGTACCGCATGAATTCCTGCTGCTTGCGCAGATAATAAAGGCAATACAAGGCAAGTGGCATGATTGTCCAACCCTGCTTCAGCGAGGACATGAGTCTTTAAAGGGCAGAAAGGCAAATGGAATTCCATGTCCTGGGTCAGGTGAAGCCGTGGTGCTGTTTCCCTGGACTCCGGGGGGTCCCCTATTGATTTGTCTGGGCCCGGGGTGGGCCCTGCTGCCAGTTTCCCTGCTGTGGTCCTTGCTGATTTCGGGCAGTGTGCTGACCCTGCTGTTGGTTTTGGGGAAGCGATCTGCATTGATTGGCCCAATGAAAGCCTTTTTTGCAGTTTGGACATTTGGTAGAAGGACGCCTAGGCTGTTGCGTGGATCTGCATTGCGCCTTAAAGTGTCCTGGTTTGCCACACTGGAAACAAGTTTTATCGGTGGCTACAGGCTGGTTTTTATTTAGTGTCGCCGCTAGCAAATGAGCCTTGTGGGTGGCTGTACCTACAGATTGACAACTGCGAAGCATGGCTGCTGTGTCTGTGGTAGGATTGTGTATTATTGGTCGTAATGCAACTTTATAATCCTCATTCACATTTTCAAAGGCCAATTGTTTGATAATTATTTGTTTGGTTTCAGGATTATCAACCTGGCGACTCACTGCTGTAATCAGCCTGTCCATAAAGGAAGAATATGATTCTCTTGCCTCTTGCCTGATTGAACCCCATCTAGACTGAATACTGGTGGGTTCTGGAATTTTTCTCATTGCTTCTTTAGCAGCAAGAGCAGTATCCCTCAATAAGATTTGCAGCAGTGTGGCTTGCACTGAAGCCTGAACAAAGGGACCACGCCCCATCATGGCATCTATGGCATCTGCGAGGGTAATGTTAGGGTTATTACCCCTGACCTGTTGTAATAAAGCCGGAGCATAAGCACGGCAGGCGGTTTCCCATTCGTGGGCAAACAACACGCCCGCTGATGGAGGTAACACCGTACGGGCCAGAAGCTTTATGTCATCAGGAACCAAAAGCTGGGCGAATGTGGCCTCCAAAAGCGCCTGCGTATATGGGGCTTGGAGTCCATTGGTCTTTACTGACTGCTGCAACTCTTTCAAGATCTTAAAGTCAAAAGGTTGGTGTTGGGCTTGGGTTCCTGCTGGAGCGCCAGCAGGGGGCACTGTAACGGGAAATGCCACAGCATCCTGAGATAAGGAACAGGCAAGAACCGCACGTTGAAAAGGAGTAGCCGGTTCTGTCGGTGAGGGAGCAGGATCATTGCCAACCAGACCATGGTATTTTTGCAGGATTGGATCCTCTGGCGAGGAACTATAGTCCGGAGGCTTGGGGTCTGGTGGTACTGGTAAGGCAAGTATCAGAACAGACGGTAACACGGCAGGCTGGATTAAAGAAGCCGGAGGTGATGTTGGCAATGCGGCCATGGAGATATTTTTTGGTGATAAAGAGCCCATGGCGTAACGAACCTTGCACCATGCATTCAGAACACGAACGCCGATGCTAGGGTGTCCATGAAAATGTGCTCCAATTTTGTCCCAGTGTTTTAATTCCCAAGTTCCATCTTGGGGATACCAGGGACAATGTTCATCGATGGCCAGAATAAGCTGTATCAAATCACCCTCAGGAACTTCCAATTTATTGGAGGAGAGGAGAAATTTTAAGTCTTTTAAAAATTTCTGTTGTGGAATAGACAAAGAGCTGCCCATTTTTCTAAAATCAAGATAAAAGGGATCGACTCACCGGGATCCTAAGATGATTAGCGCTTGTAACCCTTGCCGGGCGTGGGGAGTCGGTGATGTCCGTTGCGTGGATCGAAAAGCCTCACATGGTTTCCTTTAAGTCAGCCTCACACAGTTTTCTTTTAGTCAGCCTCACGCAGTTTTCTTTTAGTAAGCCTCACACAGTTTTCTTTTAGTCAGCCTCACACAGGGCACCACTTGACGGAAACTAGCCGTCATCAAAATGGTGCGCAGCATAGAAAACACACAGAGAGACAGCAGTATTTTCTGGATGGAGGGCAGCTCATTCGAACTTCTCTCCTGTCCGGTATTTTTTTTTATTCTTTGTCTCCCCGCCTGCATGGCCGTCTGCCAATGTCTCACATTACATCGCCCAATCATGGCTTTACAACACCAATACCATATATGGTATTACTGCCCAGAGGGAACACAACTCCATATAAGGTCAATACACTCAAGGCACAGACATGCCGGTCACTGAGGTCAGCGAGGCACCACGAGGCACTATAAGCCTCTGCCATGGCTTTATGGCTCCCACAACTATACTATCAAACACAATAGCATATAAGTAAATCAAAAAACAACAAATTCATCAAAATGATTAATACAATTCAATAAAGTCATAGTAATTCAAAATATGAGAAAGAGCTGCTGAGCACCAACCCTGTGGCAAATGACATGGAATGGCAATTGAGGGCACTGTGTGTATTACAGTGCTTCCAATTCTACTTTCAGGATCAAGTCCAGAAGGTAGGATTAGGAGAGTGTGTTTTGGCCCTCTTGCGGCTATGTTATGGGGTGCTACAGGGCTATCTTATCTCTTGTGCTATTTGATATCTACATGAAGCCATGTGGGAGTTGTCATTAGGAGGTTTGGGGCAAGGTACCATCAGTATGCTAATAAAAAAGAACCCCTGTGTTGCAAACAGAACAATCTGACAATCCAAAAGCAACATGGTAGGCTAATAATATAATTACAATACTTTTATATCACTATTGAATTATGTCTTAATTTACAATCAGATAACTTACAATATATACATGGTGACACTAACTAATGTGAGTTAAGAAAATGTCCCAAAATGCGGGATTTTAGGCTAGTATAATGTCACGAAAAATCACTAAAGCTTGAGGCAACATGCCTTCCAAGGTAAGTGTCTTATGCAGTATTTGCAGAGAGTAAGCTGAATAATGTTGGTGCTCCAGACACAGCAATAGGACAGTCCTTCCAGGATAACCGACTGTTTCAATCAGTGTTCTTCCTCAGCTGATAATAATACCAAATAGAATCAATTACATGCAAATACAATAAATGAGATGATATACCTAAATATTCTATAAATGGTTATTACACAATAAGAGATACATTACCAAGTAAAACGTCCAAAAGGTTACACAGGATACATATGGTTCAGCTTTCACTAATCAGTGTAATAGGCTGACACTGTTAGCTAAGACATGGTTGCATTATAAAGACCACTAGCAGGTGAATGAAATAACATAAAATTTAAAGGTACAGCATCCAATATACAGAAATGAGACTACAGACAACAGCCACATTGACATGCAAATTAAACAAAACAATTTAGGTCTAATTCATTGTTTAATCCCCCCGGATATAGGGATTTAAATAGGAAAATCAACCTAGCTTCTTCCTGATGTAACAGTTTGGCATAATCCCTCCTTATGCAGTGGTACCTCGGGTTACATACACTTCAGGTTACAGACTCCGCTAACCCAGAAATAGTACCTCGGGTTAAGAACTTTGCTTCAGGATAAGAACAAAAATCGTGCTCCGGCGGTGCGGCAGCAGCAGGAGGCCCCATTAGCTAAAGTGGTGCTTCAGGTTAAGAACAGTTTCAGATTAAGAACGGACCTCCAGAACGAATTAAGTACTTAACCCGAGGTACCACTGTACCGTGTTTTAGGACTGTATAGAGTAAGTCTGTATCAGAATGGTTATGCTTCACAAAGTGATCCACCAAAGGTGCCTCCATAATTTGGTTAGTAATACGGGAGCGATGCTCTCCTATGCAGGTACTGACAAGCCGTCCAAGACCATCAGTCGATATGGATCTACATGGTTCAGATACTCCTCTGCTGCGAACATCTCCTTGAGCCTCTCGAATGCGCACTGCGCCTCCTCTGTCCAGGCAAACGGCTTCTTACCCTTCAAGCAGTTTGTGAGGGGTGCAGTGAGTTGTGAGTAGTTGGGCACGAACCTCTGGTAATACTTAGTGAAGCCCAAGAACCTCTGCAGATTCTTCTTCGTCTTGGGCTTCTGCCACTCCAACACCGCCTTCACCCTCGCAGGATCCATGTATACTCCACCAGGCGACACTCTATATCCCAAAAACTCTACTTCTCTCACACGTAGAGCCTGTGCACCCGCAGTCGTCGCAACACCTCCTTTATGTGTTGCACGTGCTCGCCAGGGCTCTCCGAGTAGATCAAAATATCGTTGAGGTAAGCTAGCACATTACAGTCCAGCAAGCCTGCCAAAATATTGTTGATGAAGGCCTGGAAGGTGGCAGTGACCGACTGCATCCCAAATGGCATCAGTAGGTACTCAAAAGTCCCATACCTGGTATTGAAGGCAGTCTTCCCCTCGTTGCCTTGCCTCACACGTATCAGATTGTAGCCCCCCCCCTCATGTCCAGTTTGGTGAAAAATTTCACTGATCTCAACCTCTCTAGCAGATCCCCAATACGTGGCAAGGGGTACCGGCTGGGAATCATGAGTTGGTTGGTCTTCCTGTAGTCCACAATAAGCCCTTTCTCTGGGGTGTCCTTATTTACAGAGAAGACTGGGGGCTCCTCCTGGTGCCTTGGTTGGCTGGATAAAACCCCTTGCCAAATTCTTCTGCAATAACTCCCTCAGCTCAGCTAATTCCGCCTCCGACATGGTGTAGAGACGACGTGGGTATTTGGGCCCCTGGCGCCAGGTCTATTTTGCAGTCATAAGGTCGGTGTGGCGGTAACCTATCTGCCTCCTCCTTGCAGAACACGTCCCTGAAGGCCTTATACTGTGGGGGTATGGAACTCTCTTCTCCCGTGAGTTTCCCTCCTACCTCCACCCCTTTCACTCCCACCTCTCTAGGTGTTTTGCGCGCCAAACAATTTGCTTGGCAATAGGCTGATGCGAAAGTTAAGGACCACTGAACCCAGGCCACTGCAGGGTTGTGTTTTGTGAGCCACATCATGCCCAGGACTAGGGGATAAGTAGCTAGCTTGATGACGTGGAACCTCCTCGTTTTGTTGTGCCCTGCCACCTCCACGGCTGTGTGGTTTGGACCACCTCCCCCGCTACTAGGGGCCAACCATCAATCGTCTGGACCTCTACTTGGGAGTCTAACCACTGGGTCTCGAGGCTGTGTTGCTTCACGAAATCTGCATCTACAAAATCTAGCGAGGCTCTCGATTCCACCAACCCCGGCACTTGCACCCTCCAACCATCTGGGAGTTGTAGCATCACTGGCAGAGCTATCCCAGGAACGGCTAGTTCCATTTGAGGCCCCTCTACTGGCTTGTCTCCCAGTCTCTGAACTCCCTGGAGAGCTGGGATCAGCCGTTTCCTGACTGTGCTGCTTGGGATTTGGGCTTCTCCTCAACACTGGCCCCTGACAGGGACCCCCTGTCTTCCTATCGGGACACTGTCTAGCCAAATACCCCTACCTCCCACACACAAAGCAACTGTGCATCTCCCTATGCTGCTGACTGTTAAGATTCTTACTCTGTGCTTGCAGTCACGGGATTCTTTTATGTCACATGATGGTGTATGTTTTCATTCCACATAGTGGGAAGTGATGGAGACAGGATGTTTTGTCTTACTGTGTTCCTGTTGGGATACTGCCAGGGAGACAAAGTCCATCATGGCCCCACAAGTCGCCTCCGGACGATCCATCGATCTCCTGTAGATACAGTATCAGCAATTAGCGACACGAGCTCCAGAAATAGCCTGCCACATTCCAGAACTCATGCACGCTCTATCAGCAGATAATGCACAGCGAAAGTTGCACACAGGAGAGCATTATTTACAAGTTTTATTCAGCGTTGATCAGAACAAAGAAAAACATGAGTGCTTGCTTCAGTGTCTCTGACACAGAGAGCGAAAAACAAAAACACAACAGAAACATCCTGTGAAACAGGAAATACGGAGGCTGTGTGACTCACAAAGCCTGCTCCCTTTTAAGGTGGAACGGAAATATCCTAACATCCTCCCCCTTTCCGTGTAACCTGTAGTACCTGTGGTTCAACCCAATTGCAACCTTTGTACATAAACCTTAAGTTGTTCTCTGTTAACAACCTTAGACAACAGATCAGCAGGAATTTCATTTCCTGCCATGTAGGACACCTGAATGAGTCAAATGTTGGGCAAATGAATTGGGCAAATGTTGTCCCTATTTTCAAAAAGGGGAAAAGAGAGGACCCAAATAATTACCGCCCAGTCAGTCTGACATCAATACCAGGGAAGATTCTGGAGCAGATCATTAAGCAAACAGTCTGTGAGCACCTAGAAAGGAATGCTGTGATCACCAATAGTCAGCATGGATTTCTGAAAAATAAGTCATGTCAGACTAACCTGATCTCATTTTTTGACAGAATTACAAGCCCGGTAGATGAAGGGAACACAGTGGATGTAGCCTACCTTGATTTCAGCAAGGCATTTGACAAGGTGCCCCATGATATTCTTGTAAAGAAGCTGGTAAAATGCGGTCTTGACTATGCTACCACTCAGTGGATTTGTAACTGGCTGACTGACCGAACCCAAAGGGTGCTCATCAATGGTTCCTCTTCATCCTGGAGAAGAGTGACTAGTGGGGTGCCACAGGGTTCTGTCTTGGGCCCGGTCTTATTCAACATCTTTATCAACGACTTGGATGATGGACTCAAGGGCATCCTGATCAAATTTGCAGATGACACCAAACTGGGAGGGGTGGCTAACACCCCAGAGGACAGGATCACACTTCAAAACGACCTTGACAGATTAGAGAACTGGGCAAAAACAAACAAGATGAATTTTAACAGGGAGAAATGTAAAGTACTGCACTTGGGCAAAAAAAAAAAAAAAAGAGAGGCACAAATACAAGATGGGTGACACCTGGCTTGAGAGCAGTACATGTGAAAAGGATCCAGGAGTCTTGGTTGACCACAAACTTGACATGAGCCAACAGTGTGACGCGACAGCTAAAAAAGCCAATGCAATTCTGGGCTGCATCAATAGGAGTATAGCATCTAGATCAAGGGAAGTAATAGTGCCACTGTATTCTGCTCTGGTCAGACCTCACCTGGAGTACTGTGTCCAGTTCTGGGCACCACAGTTCAAGAAGGACACTGACAAACTGGAACGTGTCCAGAGGAGGGCAACCAAAATGGTCAAAGGCCTGGAAACGATGCCTTATGAGGAATGGCTAAGGGAGCTAGGTATGTTTAGCCTGGAGAAGAGGAGGTTAAGGGGTGATATGATAGCCATGTTCAAATATATAAAAGGATGTCACATAGAGGAGGGAGAAAGGTTGTTTTCTGCTGCTCCAGAGAAGCGGACACGGAGCAATGGATCCAAACTACAAGAAAGAAGATTCCACCTAAACATTAGGAAGAACTTCCTGACAGTAAGAGCTGTTCGACAGTGGAATTTGCTGCCAAGGAGTGTGGTGGAGTCTCCTTCTTTGGAGGTCTTTAAGCAGAGGCTTGACAACCATATGTCAGGAGTGCTCTGATGGTGTTTCCTGCTTGGCAGGGGGTTGGACTCTATGGCCCTTGTGGTCTCTTCCAACTCTATGATTCTATGATTCTATGAGTCCTTTCTCAATACACTCTCTTGCACGATGTAGCTTAATCTGCAAGTACTTGGTTCTTTGCTTGCAACTCTCCGAGTTCAGCAAAGCCAAACAGGACCTATTGTCTTGATACACTTGTATAGGACATTTCACAGAAACTCTGATGTCCTTAAACAGTTGCATCAACCATTCACAATCCATGAGTGAAAATGACAGAGCATTGAGTTCTGCTTCACACGAACTTAGGCTTACTGTCGTCTGCTTCTTGCACAGCCAGTCAAACAGACAGTGGTTGTACATGTAGCATACTCCAGAAGTGCTTGTACCATCCGTGGTGTCACTTCCAAAACTAGCATCTGCAAAGATTTCAAGACCTCCAGTCTTCTGACTGGTGAACCTCAGCCTGTGGTGCATAGTCCCTTTCAAATAGCGGGCTATGCGCTTCAGAGCTTTCCAATCCTGAACAGTAGGATAGTTGGCATGTCTGCTAAGCAGGTTACAGCTTACAGCTATGTCGGGTCTTGAACATCTAGCAATGAAATTCAACTTGCCTAGAATGCATCTGTACAGCGTTGTGTCAGAAAACGCTTCAGCAGTACTATCTACCTGGTAACCTGTCACCATCGGTGTGTCTGCTGGGTTTGCATCAACCAAATTCAGCCTGGTTAATACATCAGCAATTTTCTGTGTTTGGTGTACCAGAAAATTACCTGCTTGGTCCCTCTCCACCTGCAGAGAAAGATAGTTGGATACCTCACCAAGATCCTTCATGTCAAAGTGCTCCTTCAGCTGAGCTAGGGTGTTTTGGTACAAAGCCTGATTCTTCCAAAACATCAGAAGATCATCAACAAAACAAACAATACAGTTTGTTTTGCCCCTCCTCCTTGACAAACACACATGGATCAGCTTTGCCCTGGTGAAAACCTAGAGAAAGCAATGTCTCCGTGAGCTTTGTGTTCCAACACCTGGCACTCTGCTTGAGACCATATAAGGATTTCCGAAGTTTACAGACCATTCCCTTCTGTATCTGCATCCCGTCAGGTGGAAGCATATACAGCTCCTCCCCCAAAATCCCGTACAAAAAAGCTGTATTAATGTCATGATGGGAAACATGCAGTTTCTCCTCTGCAGCTATCTTGAGCATCAGTCAAATGCTCTCATACTTGACGGTGGGAGAGTAGGTCTCGTGGTAATCCTGTCCTGGTACCTGTGAAAAACCTCTGGCAACCAATCTGGCTTTGTGTCTGACAACCTTGCCATTCTGGTCTGTCTTGGCCTTGAAGACCCATTTGCTGCCAACCAGTCTCATTCCTGGGACTACCGGTACCAGTTCCCAAGTTTGGTTCCTGTTCAAGGAATCAACTTCAGCCTTCATGGCATTAAGCCAAGGCTCAGCATCTTTAGAGATTAACTCCTGAACCTCTTTGAAGCTTGAAGGTTCCCACACCTTCTCTGAGCTACTAAGAACAGCAGTTGCTGTCTTAGCAAATTCATCAGCAAATCTCTTTGGAGGTTTGCCCTTCGTCGCCCTTTCAGATCTGCGTACTAGACGCAAGTCTTCTGGACTCATCTCCTCCTTCTAAGGAGAAAAGTGACCAATGGTCAACAGTGGTTCTTCCAGTTCATTGTCAGACGCATCAGATGGTCTGACTGAGGCCTTTGCGCTCTTGTAGTCTGCTGTGTCATCACTGTCACTGACATCAGCAGCAGTGCCGCCCACTGAACTGGAATCCGAACTCTGATCATCATCATCATCCTCAGCTTCCTCTTCTGCCTCAACACCATCTGCTTTTTTCACATCACCTTCATCCTCCTCTGGGTAACTGGAAAATTCCCACATTTCCCCCCCACCTAGGATTGTACTCAACACTCTTTGTGAACTTAATGGACTTAGAGTCAGTCATCCATACCCTGTATGCACCTTTTTTGTACCCCATGAACAAACCATGTGCCCCACGCTTCCCAAGCTTGTTGCTCTGTGGGGTGTGTATCCACATGTCAGAACCAAAGATTCTCATGTGCTTGACGTTGGGTTTCTTACCAAACATCTTCTCATAGGGGGTACAACCAATAGGTGACGACAGTCTGTGATTATAAGTGTAAACAAAAGTCGACAAAGCCTCCCCCCAATACTTATTAGGGAGATTGGCATCATGCAACAAGGTTTTTAGGCCTTGAAGCAACGTTTGAGTTGCTCGCTCCGCAAGTCCATTCATCCATGGCGATCTAGGCGTAGACAAGTCATGCTGGATTCCCTTCTCAGTCAGGAAAGCTTCAAACTGCTGAGAAGTGAACTCCCCGCCCCGATCAGTAAAGAGACAGCCGATACGTTTACTGTGAACATTTTCCAACCAAGTACAGAATGCCTTGAACTTAGGAAACACTTGCGATTTCTGCTCGAGCATAAACACATGAATGTACCTGGAAAAAGAATCAGTTCCGTGATGTGGGACTATTGTCCTTTGTTTTTTCTCTTTGTTGTTTGATGAGAAAGAGGAAGGAGCTGAGTCAGAATGCGCCGAGTGCATTATACGTAAATAAAGTAGTTTAGCCAAAATGCTGAGCTATTGAGTCTGTTATGCGAACTGCCAATACTCTGCAGGTTCCATAAGTGTGCTAATGCCTCTTGGTATCAGTCGCTGTGATGTTCGGGCTGGAGAAAGCTTTTGAAGCTCCCAAACAACCGACCAGGAGGGAGAGAACATGCCAGTTGGGCATGTGTCTCTATAGGAGTCCTACATGTGAGTAGGACGATCCTAACACTGACTTCCTTCCTTCCATGCCATTCTAGCTCTGCCCCCTTCCACCGAGCCAAACTGCATTGGTTCAACAGCTTCTCCTTGACTACGTGTGCTGCTGACCCCCTGCTCCGGCAGCTTAGGAGTGTGGACCCCAACCCCCAATAGTCCTCCTGCCCCCCTCTTTTCCAGCTTCCGTTGCTCCTGCTGTAAGCCGAGCTATGGGAAGGCTCAGGCTATCTCGTCCAGCAACTGCATGGGTTGCATCTTCGCCATCTCATCTAGGACTGACGAGTTCAATCCTGTGTGATACATGGCGGCAAGCGGCCCTGTGTTCTGTCCCCAGCCAACTCTTTGCACTAGCAAATTGAAAGCAGTCCAATAAGAGGCCACCGAGCCACTTCCTTTTCGCAAGTTCAATAGTCGCTGTTCCGTGGCCACATGCTCCAGCGGGCTCTTGAACATGGAATCCATCAGCTCCCAGAACTCCCGCAGGTTTCCTAGAGCACTGTGTTGGCCCTCCATCAGCATAATGACCCAGTCCTTCGCTAGCCCCTCCAGCCAACTGATCAAAACCACGATGTGATGCTTACCTGAGCTGAATTCAGCTGATCTTATGTCCAAGATGTATCTGGCTTCAGTTTTAAAGGCTGCATAGTGTTTTGTGTCTCCATTGTATTTAGCAGGGTGCACCCCAAGCCCCTTGCTGGCTCTGAGGCTCCTTTCATTTTCTGAGCTCAACTTCTGTTCATTTAACGCTCCTGCTAAAACGTCTACCTGAGATTTGAGCTGCCGTGTGTAGCTTCGCAACTCTAATATGGGGTCTGAGGACTCTCCTGCCCCTCCCTCTGCTCCTCCAGCTGCATTTCCCATGTCCAGTACTTGCCCATCCATCACGTTCTTGTTGTCCTCCAGCATGAGAGATAACTTGAGACTCAGCAGTCTGTAATGGTTGGGTCTCTCCCACAGAAGTGAGACAACTCTGGCAGTAAATAACTCAGGTTTATTTCTCAAACACACAAATCACTCTGGAGCTCAGTCACTTAGCGTCTGCTTCCAAATTAGCTGTTGCCAAGTCTGAGTTACACCCCTTCCTCTTCCCACATTTAAAGCCCCACTTTCACTTCCTTTCCTGTTCACACCTCTCATTAATTCTTGCGTGCCTATGTGTCATGGGATGGGCTATTTCCAGTGGCCCTCCCTCTGAGTCTGAGCTTAAACTGTCAGTCTGTGTCTTCTCCCTTGAACGCCCCCCCTTCCTTCTCCTTGTTCTTGGAGCTCAGGCATCTACTGCAACTAGGCTGCTCCTCCCTAGTTCTGCATTCCTGCCTAATTACCTCCTCCTGTCTCTCCACACTCTCCTCCTCTGTCAGCAATGGGACACAGCTGACACCTCTGGTTAATAGAGATTTGGAAAGGGTTTCAGCTCCAATTAGAAAATCATTATGTAGTGAGGAATTCCTCTTGATCCTCAACAGTTGTTCATATGGTAAATTGTCCTTAAAATGCTTAGGATGAAAGGAAGAGTAATGAAGTAAAGAATTACAATTAGTGGGTATATGGAAAGGTTTCACAAGTACCCGTCCTGTTTTACCACCTCCACATCTAGGAATTTGCAGGAATTAGTACTATGTTGTCCTGAAAAAGACAGGGAAGGGTGTATGGAATTAATCCATACTGAACAGAAAAAAAAACAGATCATCTATAATAGTGCAGCAAACACTTAGAATATGGATTGTTATTCAAAATATGAGTTTTTTCAAATGAGATCATAAAAATATTGGCCACCAAAGGAGCTAAAGGTGAGCCCAAGGCCACACCTTGGGACTGAAAATAGAATTGATCTAAAAAAAGAAAATAATTATTTTCAAAAACGATATCCAATAAATCTAATAGGAATTCAGAGGGGGATGCAGGTCCTGTCTAGATTCCCACAATTGTAGAATGATGTGGCATACTTCTTCCAGAGGAATTTTGTGTACTAAAACGGTAGCGTCTGATACTTGTAACTGTTCAACTTGTCGAATGAAATGTGCTGTGTCTTCAATGTATGTCAGAGAGTCCTTGGCATAAGGTTTGAAAAAAAGAATCTAAATATTTTGCAATGGGTTCCAGGATGGATCCAGAGCCCGAAACTATCGGTCTACCTGGGGGAGAATGTTGGGAGTCATTCTGCACAGAAACATGTTTGTACCTTTATGAACAGTTTTTGTGAGCTCTGGGCTAATTGGTTGCAGCTGGCCGTGGCTACAAAAGGAGAAAAGCTGCAGTTTGAACTCTGCCTGCAGGAAAAACACCCAGAAGCTTTGCTGTTTGTTGTTTTGTAATAAAGTCCTTATTTAAGTTGGTTTTACACCGGTCTCATGGTGTCACAGTCTTCTGTCATCTGCCACCAGTGGAAAATCCCCCTGTAACAGGTTATGGGCCCAGTCCTGAGTGGGCAGAGACAGAGTGTGTAAAGAACCCAGAGACT